>NC_091475.1:63252079-63870579 GCF_036971445.1 Narcine bancroftii | reverse complement strand
GGTGAGGTGATCAGCACTTGGCGATTGATTGGTGACAAGATTGATGACAGGAACAGATGGAAATGGGCTGCGCAGAATGCGTGGTTGTGACTGAATGGTGGGTGCTTTGGTTTGGTTTCTAGTGGATAAGTGAAGGCTGATTACAAATGCTGGCATTGTGCTAATTATGGCTGACTAAGGTAGGATGTTGACTGATCTTTGATGGTTGGGATTCTCCACTATTCAGGTGCTTTGGTCAGGTTATGACTAACCAGTTGGATGTTTTTCCAAATCATTATCAAATTGCTTAACACCAATATTTGGTGAACCACTCTGTTGATGAGGGAAGTATAGCAATGTAGCTCGGAGATTTTGCTCATTTTTGGACATTTCTGATCACTTCAATACCCTGTTTGTAATCATGGTCATGGTACCCATTGTGGAAACAGGGACTTTAGCCCAACTAAAATGTCCCATATAACCATATAACCACTTACAGCACAGAACAAGCCAGTTCGGCCCTACTAGTCCATTCCATAACAAATCCCCACCCTCCTAGTCCCACTGACCAGCACACGGTCCATAACCCTCCAGTCCTATCCTCTCCATGTAACTATCCAGTCTTTCCTTAAATGTAAACAATGATCCCGCCTCAACCACGTCTGCCGGAAGCTCATTCCACATACCTAGCACCCTTTGCGTAAAGAAATTTCCCCTCATGTTCCCCTTATAATTTTCCCCCTTCAATCTTCAATCTTAAACCATGCCCTCTAGTTTGAATCTCCCCCACTCTTAATTGAAAAAGCCTATCCACATTTACTCTGTCTGTCCCTTTTAAAATCTTAAACACCTCTATCGTCCCCTCTCAATCTTCTACGCTCCAGAGAAAAAAGCCCTAGTCTGCACAACCTTTCCCTGTAACTCAAACCTTGAAATCCTGTCAACATTCTCGTGAACCTTCTCTGCACTCTCTCTATTTTGTTTATATCTTTCCTATAATTTGGTGACCAAAACTGTACACAGTACTCCAAATTTGGCCTCACCAATGCCTTGTACAATTTCATCATAACCTCCCTACTCTTGAATTCAATACTCCGATTTATGAAGGCCAACATTCCAAATGCCTTCTTCACCACACCATCTACCTGAGTATCAGCCTTGAGGGTACTATTTACCATCACTCCTAAATCCCTTTGTTGCTCTGCACATCTCAATAGCCTACCATTCAATGTATATGACCTATTTAAATTTGCCTTTCCAAAATGTAGCACCTCACATTTATCTGTATTAAATTCCATCAGCCATTTCTCAGCCCACACCTCCAGCCTTCCTAAATCACCTTTTAATCTACGGTAATCTACCTCACTGTCCACAACACCACCAATCTTTGTGTCATCTGCAAACTTGCTTATCCAATTCTCCACCCCTACTTCCAGATCGTTAATATATATAACAAATAATAGTGGACCCAGGACCGAACCCTGAGGAACTCCACTAGTCACCGGCCTCCAATTGGACAAACAATTTTCTACCACTAATCTCTGACACCTCCCATCCAACCACTGCTGAATCCATTTCACTATCTCCTTATTTATACCTAATGTCTCCACCATTTTTCCTAACCTCCTGTGGGGAACTTTGTCAAAAGCTTTACTAAAGTCTAAATAGACAACATCCACAGCTTTCCCTTCATCAACCTTTTTTGTAACCTCCTTGAAAACTCAAATCAGGTTTGTCAAGCATGATCTACCCCTGACAAAACCATGCTGATTACTCCCTATCAATCCCTGTACCTCCAAAAATTTGTAAATACCCGCCCTCAGAACACTTTCCATCAACTTTCCCACTACAGACGTCAGACTCAAGGGCCTATAATTCCCAGGTTTACATTTGGACCCTTTCTTAAACAGCGGAACCACATGCGCCACCCTCCAATCCTTTGGCACTACCCCAGTGGCCAGTGACATTCTAAATATCTCTGTTAATGGCTCCACTGTCTGTCCACAAGCCTCCCTGAGTGTCTTTAGGAATATTTTGTCCAGTCCCAGAGATTTATCCACCTTTATCTTTTTCAACACAGCCATCACTACCTCCTCGGTTATCCTTATATGCTCATGACCTCCCCACTATTTTTCTTTACTTCAACTGGTTCAATATTTTTTTCCCTAGTGAATACCGAGGCAAAGAAATCATTCAAAATTTCCCCCATTTCCTCTGACTTCTCACTCAGGGGTCCAATTTTATTCCTCACTAATCTTTTACTTTTAATGTACCTATAGAAACCCTTTGGATTTATTTTTACTCTGTCTGCCAAAACCTCTTTGTGCCTTTTTTTGGTTCTTTCTTAAGATTCCTTCTACACTCCTTGTAGTCCACCTTCAAATTCTCAGCTACCTGCTCTTTATTCCTCTTGTACACCTCCCTTTTTCTCCTAACCAAATTTCCAATATTCCTCGAAAACCAAGCCTCCCTATGACTTCCAGCCTTTCCTTTGATCCTCACTGGGACATATCTACTCTGTACCCTCAAAATTTCTTTTTTGAATATCCTCCATTTTTCATTTACATCCTTACCTGAAAATATCCTGTCCCACTCAATACTCCCCAAATCCCCACTGACACTAGTCCCACCTGCCTGTGTTTGGCTGATATCACTCTAAATCTATATCCACTTTCTGCCTCGACCATCTCCTCCACCCTCAGATTCCAGTTAAATCTCTCCCTCCTCTCCTCCAGTTACCAGTTCCCCTGCTCTGAGTAAAAAACTCTCTGCGTTTGCCCGATCTATTCCTCTTGTGATTTTGTACACCACCCTTCATCCTCCTACATTCCAAGAAATAAAGCTCCATCTCTCCTTGTAGCTCAGGCCCCGGAGTCAACATCCTTTTACATTTTCTCTGCCCCCGCTCCAGCTTGACAACATCTTTCCTGCAGCATGGTGACCAAAACTGAACACAATGCTCCAAGTGGGGCCTCAGCAATGGCTTATACAACATACTCAGCTATCAAGCATCATATAATATAATGATAATATCCCCCCTCCATAAATCTTCGTCCGCGAAGCCAAGCCAAAGAGAAGAATATAATGATAAAGGAAAAAAAAAATTTTATTGCTTCTATTACAAATGAACTGTAATGTGATTGAGCAGAATGTTTTCATGGTTGCCTCATGTATTTTAGCTGCAATGTCTCATAAATGAAGTTCTCCATCTGTACAAAGGGGTCGTTTGATTGAGTTACATCCTAGAAGCAAAAATAATGAAATATTAAGGCCAGAATTTCTAACAGTAACACTGCAGCAGCAGCAAACCCTTCAGTGACAGCGGCCTTTCAACAACATATACAATATATCTAAAAATAAAATGAATAATTGTGGAAATACCCAGCTGTTTGAGTAGCATCAGTGGAGAGAGAAGCAGAACGACTATTTGAAGTATGTTCATCTCACCACAATTGAATCCTGTCATGGCTGGGAGAAATTTTAGGGGTGCACATTCCTGTGTGTTGTGTGAGATGGTAAGTTCAAAGCATCGGACTAGAAGTCAATACAGAGGGACATCAGGATGGCAAAGAAAATCACTGGGGTCTTCCTTTCCTCTATTGAAGACTTACAGCGGGAGCGTGACTGAAAGAGGGCTCAAGGTATTATAGAAGGCCCCTTGCATTCAGCATACAATATCTTTGACCCACTACCATCAGGAAGGAAGTGCAGGATCATCAACATCAGGATAGCCAGGCTGGAAAATAGCTTCTTCCCACAGGCTGTGAGATTGATGAACAATGTCCTGCAACTGACTTAGTCATCCCAAAATATTTACAGATATTTATTTTAAATTTTGTCTGTAAGCATTCCAGGAGGTATGTGTATCCAAACACACGTATCTTCTGCAGCTGAAAAATCCTTGTTATTTGTCAGACCTTTGAAGTTCAGCTCGGAGGCCTTGTATCAGACTTCAGCAAGGATTTTATCTGAAGGCTACACCTGGAAATTGGAGTCAGGTGACTCAGGCGGTTGGATTTGAAAAGCTCAGTCCGATGCTTTGAACTTACCATCTCACACAACACACAGGATTGTGCACCCCTAAAATTTCTCCCAGCCATGACAGGATTCAATTGTGGTGAGATGAACATACTTCAAATAGTCGTTCTGCTTCTCTCTCCACTGATTATTATGTGTTGTGTATTGTATGCTTTGTGCACTGTGGTGTGGAGAAACACTGTTTCATCTGGTTATATATGTAGATGATAATAAATTTGAACTTGAACTTGAAAACCATACCTAAAACATTGTGGTTCATGGGGTGGGGGGGGGGGTAATTAATGACATAGAGAGGAGTATGGATGAGGCCTTAAAAAGAGAATACAGGGGGTTAGGTAGGAAGTTAAGAATTAAGACCTCAAGGGTGGTGATCTCATGAATGCTGCTAGTGCCATGTGCAAGACAGGGGAGAAATAGGAAGTGGTGGAGGATGAAGGCGTGGCTCAAGAGTGGGGGCAGGGTTTCAGATTTGTGGATCATTGGGATCTCTTCTGAGGAAGGTCAGACGTCTACAAACAAGGTGAGCTGCACCTGAACTGGAGGGGGACTAATATCCTGGCAGGTCGGTTTACTAGAGCTGTTGGGGAGGGTTTAAACTAGTTTGGCAGGGTGGTGGGAATCCGAACAGTGCTGAGATTAGGGTAGAAAGAAACCAGGATGTAATGGTAGACAAAGTTAAAATTAGAAATAAGTCCACATTGATGTGCAGCAAAAAAGACAGATGAAGGAAATGTCAAGGTAATTTGGTGAACAATGGAACTACATAGAAACCAGATACCAGTCTAAGGGTGTTGTACTTAAATGCACGGAGTATTAGGAACAAGGTAGTTGTGCAGATGCAAGTGGAAAGGTCTGAGATTGTGGCCATCACTGAAACTTGGCTGAATGAGGGATGTGATTGGGAACTGAAAGTACAGGGTTACACCTTTTATAGGAAAGGTAGGCAGTAGGTAGAAGGGGTGGCCTATTCCTGATGGGAAACAATGCTATTAAATCACTTGAAAGAAGGGACATAGGGACAGAAATTGGTTGAAATAAGAAATGGCAAGGGTAAAAAGACCTTACTAGCTGTAATATACAGGCCCCCAAACACCAGCCGGGACATGGACTGTGAGATACAGCTGGAAATAGAAAAGCAGGTCAGAAGGAGAATGTCAAGATAATTATGGGAGATTTTAATATGAAAGGGGTTTGGGAAAGTCAGGAAGCTTCTGGATCTCAGGAGAAAGAGTTTCTAGAATGCCTAAAGGATGGCCTTTTGGAACCGCTGGTCGATCAGCCCATCAGAGGATCAACTGTTTTGAATTGGGTGATGTGTCATGAACCTGAGGTAATTCGGGATTTAAAGGTTGTGGAGCCCTTAGGAAGTAGTGATCACAACATGTTGGAGTTCAGCTTCCAATATTGAAGGGAAAAATGATATCAGGTGTGTCAATATTTCAGTGGAACAAAGGGAATTAGAGTGGGATGAGAGAGGAACTGGCCCAAGTTGACTGGAAAAGTGAGCTAGATAGGGGGGACAGCAGAACAGAAGGTGTTGATATTTCTACAAAAAAGCCCAGGATAGATATTTTCCAAGCAAAAGGAAAATTATGGGTGGTAAAATGATGCAGATGTGGCTAATGAGAGAGGTTAAAGCTAAAACAAAAGCAAAAGGGAGGGCAGACAGGGGAGGGAAAATTACCAGAAAAGCAGAGGACTGGGTCATTTTTAAAAACTTACAGAGAGAGGGAAAGAAAATCATTGGGAAAGAAAAGATGAATTAGGAAAGGAAATTGGCAAATAGCATGGAAAAAGATACTAAGAGTTTCTTCAAATATATGAAAAGTAAAAGAGAGACGAGGGCAGATTTAGGGCCGATTGAAAATGAAGCTAGAGAAATTGTAATGGGTGACAAGGAGATGACAGAGGAGCTAAATGGATATTTTGCTTCAGTCTTCACTGTGGAGGACATTAGCAATAGAGCTGATATTCACAGGACTCCGGGAATAGAATTAAGTAAAGTCAGGATTACTAGAGCGATGGTGCTTAGTAAGGTGAATGGTTTAAAAGTAAACAAGTTTCCGAGACCGGATGAGGTGCACCTATGGGTTCTGAAGGAGGTGGCCTTGGAGATTGTAGAGGTATTGGAATTGATTTCACTGAAATCAATAGACTCAAGCATGGTTCCCGAGGATTGGAAAGTCACAAATGTAGTTCCGCTGTTTAAGAAAGGAAAGAGGCAGAAAAAAGGAAATTATAGGCCTATTTGTCTGACTTCAGTAGTTGGAAAGATATTGGAGTCGATCCTCAAGGACGAGGTTATGGAATCCTTCGAGGTGCATGACATGATAGGTCCAAGCCAACATGGGTTTATGAAGGGAAGATCCTGCCTGACCAACCCAATGGAATGTTTTGAGGAAATCTCAATAGGGTGGACAAGGGAGAGGCTGTGGATGTTGTATATTTGGATTTTCAAAAGGCCTTCGATAAGGTGCCACATAGAGGCTTGTCAATAAGATGAGAGCCCATGGAATTACAGGGAAGATATTAGATTGAGTAGAGCATTGGCTGATGGGCAGGAAGCAAAGAGTGGGAATAAAGGGATGCTATTCTGGCTGGTTGCCTGTTACTAGTGGTGTTCTGCAGGGGTCAGTGTTGGGGCTGCTTCTTTTTATATTAATGATTTAGATTTTGGATTAAATGGTTTTGTGGCAAAGTTTTCAGATGACACCAAGATTGGTGGTAGAGTACAAAGTGTAGAAGAAATCGAAAGCTTGCAGAGAGACTTGGAAGGCTTAGGAGAATGGGCGAAGAAATGGCAGATGAGATATAATGTTGAGAAATGTACGGTTGTGCATTTTGGTCGAGGAAATAAACAGTCGGATTATTATTTCGATGGGAGGAAAATTCAAACCTCAGACGTACAAAGGGACTTGGGGGTCCTCGTGCAGGATAACCTGAAAGTTGGTCACCAGGTTGGATCGGTGGTAAAGAAGGCAAATGCTATGTTGGCATTTATTTCAAAGGGAATTGTGTATAAGAATAAAGAGGTGTTGATGAAACTCTATGGGGTACTGATGAGACCTCATTTGGAGAACTGTGTGCCCAATATCTTAGAAAGGATAGCGCAAGGTTGGAGAGGGGACAGAGGAGGTTTACCAGAATGATTCCAGGAATGAGAAGGATAACATATGAGGAAAGCTTAGTGGCTCTTGGACTCTTATTCATTAGAATATGGAAGAATGAGAGGAAATCTCATAGAAACATTTTGAATAATGAGTGGATTGGTCAGAGTGGATGTAAATAAGATGTTTCCCCTGTTGGGTGATTCCAGGACAAGAGGGCACAGTCTTTGAATTAAAAAGTACCAATTTACATCAGAGATAAGGAGAAATTTCTTTTAGCAAGAGGAATTTGTGGAATTCATTGCCACATGCAGCTGTCGAGGTCAGATCATTGGGGGAATTTAAAGGGGAAATTGATTGGTATCTAATTACTCAGGGTATCATAGGATATGGGGACAAGGTCGGAACTTGGAACTAGATGCAAGAAGAGTTTAGCTCAGGGAAGACTCACGGAGCAGACTTGATGGGCCAAATGACCTGCGTCTGTTCCTTTTTCTTGTATTCTTATGAACACTTCAACTAGTGACTGAAACTCCACACTGCACATGGAGCAGTGAGTTGGGAATTCACAATTAACTAGTTTTATTTTTCTACATGGTCCACAAATTACCATGTAACTGGAGCTTGTATAATTTAATCAAAATCTCCTTGTGCTAGGTTATTTGGAAGCATAATCAATGTACTATTGGTTTTGTCGATAATTATTATTTTGCTCAACTGATGATTTATAGCATTAGATTGGAATCATAGAACCCTACAGAGCAGGAACAGGCCCTTTGGCCCATCTTGTCTATACTGAACTATTATTCTGCTTGGTTCCACCGTCCTGCAATCAAACCATAGCCCTCCATACACCACTCATCCACATCCCTGTCCAAATCTTTCTTAAATGTTGCTATTGAGCCCATGTTCACCACTTCAGCTGGAAGCTCATTCCACACTCACTGCGTGAAGAGGCTCCCCTCTAATGTTCCCCCTAATCATTTCCCCTTTCATCCTTAACCCTTGTTCTCTGGTTCACATCTCACCTACTACCTAGTCTCTTTCAGACATCGGGGAAGATGGCTCTGAACTCTTTATGAATATTGTATTTTATCAGATGACACAAGAGAGTGTCCCACTTGCATCTATTTCACTGAACTCCCTCAAATACCTGTCCTCTTTAATCTGCTTTCGCTGCCAGGAGTGTGGGTATGACAATGGCTCTGTATACGCTAATCTTTGTGAGGTTTTTCAGTTGGTTGTTTTTCCACACTCTTTTGTGTAGTCTTCCAAAGGCGCTATTTGCCTTGGCGAGTCTTTTGTCTATCTCGTTGTCAATCCTACTATAATAGTGAACCAGGAAAAGATCACCTACCCCTTGCCCCTTGAATCCATGTTCCATTCAAAAAGATCATAGCCCACCTTCTACATCAGGTCCGCCTTCCTATCCTATCCCTAGGTACTTTGCCCCCTCTTATTTGGCTTGGCTTCGCGGACGAAGATTTATGGAGGGGTAAATGTCCACGTCAGCTGCAGGCTCGTTTGTGGCTGACAAGACCGATGCGGGACAGGCAGACACGGTTGGAGCGGTTGCAGGGGAAAATTGGTTGGTTGGGGTTGGGTGTTGGGTTTTTCCTCCTTTGTCTTTTGTCAGTGAGGTGGGCTCTGCGGTCTTCTTCAAAGGAGGTTCCTGCCCGCTGAACTGTGAGGCGCCAAGATGCACGGTTTGAGGCGATATCAGCCCACTGGCGGTGATCAATGTGGCAGGCACCAAGAGATTTCTTTAGGCAGTGCTTGTACCTCTTCTTTGGTGCACCTCTGTCACGGTGGCCAGTGGAGAGCTCGCCATATAACACAATCTTGGGAAGGCGATGGTCCTCCATTCTGGAGTCGTGACCTACCCAGCGCAGTTTGATCTTCAGCAGCGTGGATTCGATGCTGTCGGCCTCTGCCATCTCGAGTACTTCGATGTTAGGGATGAAGTCGCTCCAATGAATGTTGAGGATGGAGCGGAGACAACGCTGGTGGAAGCGTTCTAGGAGCCGTAGGTGATGCCGGTAGAGGACCCATGATTCGGAGCCAAACAGGAGTGTGGGTATGACAACGGCTCTGTATACGCTTATCTTTGTGAGGTTTTTCAGTTGGTTGTTTTTCCAGACTCTTTTGTGTAGTCTTCCAAAGGCGCTATTTGCCTTGGCGAGTCTGTTGTCTATCTCATTGTCGATCCTTGCATCCGATGAAATGGTGCAGCCGAGATAGGTAAACTGGTTAACCGTTTTGAGTTTTGTGTGCCCGATGGAGATGTGGGGGGGCTGGTAGTCATGTTGGGGAGCTGGCTGATGGAGGACCTCAGTTTTATTCAGGCTGACTTCCAGGCCAAACATTTTGGCAGTTTCCGCAAAACAGGACGTCAAGCGCTGAAGAGCTGGCTCTGAATGTGCAACTAAAGCGGCATCGTCTGCAAAGAGTAGTTCACGGACAAGTTGCTCTTGTGTCTTGGTGTGAGCTTGCAGGCGCCTGAGATTGAAGAGACTGCCATCCGTGCGGTACCGGATGTAAACAGCGTCTTCATTGTTGAGGTCGTTCATGGTTTGGTTCCTTTTGTGTGCACAAATAACAAATCTTAAAAAAAAGAGAATTGAACATTCCAGGAAGTACTGGCCATTCAGCCCACGATGCTGTGCTGACTTATGTAAACCTACTTTACAACAATCTAACCCAGTGGTTCTCAACCTTTTCCTTTTCACTCACATCCCACTTTAAGTAATCCCTGTGCTATCGGTGCTCTGTGATTAGTAAGGTGGGATGTGGGTGGAAAGGGAAGGTTCAGAACCACTGCTCTGGACCTAATTGTTACTGAAATATTTTGCTTGAGAAAAATTGTCATTGGCCCATTTCCTTTGAAGTTATGAAACCATTCATATAGAGTCAATGAGCTACGATTAAAACAGTGGTTTTCAAACTTTTTTATCTGACTTTCAGCAATCCCTTACTAATCACAGAGCACCTATGGCATAGGGAATACTTAAAGTGATAAGTGAGTGGAAAGAAAAAGGTTGAGAACGACTGATCTAACCCTTCCCATAGTCCTCTGACATTCACATCTTGCATCCCTATTATACTATTATACTAGCCTCCACCACCTCTCCCAGCAATGTATTCTCGGTATGCATCAATCTCTGAGTTAAAAAAAATTGCCTCTGGCATCTTCCCTAAACTTTCCTCCATTTACCTTAAACAGATGTCCTCTTGTACTTGCCATTGTCAAACCAGGAAAAAGTTGCTGGCTGTCCACCCAATAAAGGCTCCTCATAATCTTGTAGGCCTCATCTCTTGTCCTCCATCGATCCAGAGAAAATCCCGAGCTCTGTCAACCTTGCTTCATAAGACATGTTCTCCAATCCAGGCAACATCCTGGTAAATCTCCTCTGTGCCCTCTCTAAAATGCCCACATCCTTCCTGTATTGCAGTAATGAGAACTGGACACTCTACTCTAAGTGTGGTCTAACAATCCCTCCACTGATACAGTCCAGCACACCATTCAGCTTCGTGCCCATCTCCAGTGAGATGACCTGGACCCCAAGATATCTCTGTTCCTCCACACTGCTGAGACTCCACAGTTTGCACAGGGAACTCCCAAATCTGTTACAATATGCAGCAAGTCTTTTGTAGCTTTACCACAAGTTCTGAACCAGCTTGGTCAACCATTACTGTTGGGGACCTCATTAAGTCAGAGAGGGGAAAGCTACACACTTGGCATTCTCTAAATATTTGCCTGGCAATGGAAAAGAAAACTATAAGCTTAAGAAAATCTAACAGTAAAACTAAATAGTTAAAATCACATTACTCCCCAATACTCTGAGGACATTGCACCATTATTGATCTGACTTTATGATGTAAAATAGTTGGAAGGAATTACCTGAGTGGATCCTGACTTGCCCGTATTGCTGTGGGAAGAAAAGCAAAGTTGTGAATGCAGCATTTTAAGATTAAGTGGGGAAGTCTGCAGTTCCTATGATTGCAGCACAATACACAAATGTGCTAGAGAATCTCAGCAGGTCACACAGCATCTCTTGGAAGTAAAGGGTGACCAGCGTTTGGAGCCCGAGCCCCTTGTCAGATATAGATTTTTACTTATACCAAGCTCTTTATTCCTTGGAACTGGAGAATGAGGGGAGATTCAATAGATATAGACAAAATTATGTGTGTACAGATGCAGTAAATGTAAGCAGACTGTTTCCAGTGAGCTTGGGTGAGATAAGAACTAGAGGGCATGGGTTAAGGGTGAAATGTTTAAAGGCAGCATTTATGGGAATTTTTTCCACATGGAGTGTGGAATGAGCTGCCAGCTGAAGTGGTGAATGCAGGCTGAATTTTAACGTAAGAGAACAGTGGATAGGTAATGGATGGGAGGGGTATGGAAGGATGTGGTCCAGGGGCAGATCAGTGAGACTAAGCAGATTAATAGTTCAGCACAGACAAGATGGGCTGAAGGGCCTGGTACTGTGCTGTAGTATTTGATGGTACTCATCTGTGTGTTTAGGAAGCACATAGACAGGACTTCTCCTTGCTGATACCTGTGTTGCAGATGAGGTGAGAACAGCGAATGTTAATGCCAAGCAGGGCATGTTTATTGAAGGAGGCTCAGGTTCATTGTTTATTGTTCACCAAAATAGTCTTCAGAGCCTGGTCTCCAGTGTTCTTGGTTCACCTCGTCACCAGATCAAGACTTTGCTCATTGAAGGCTGGGGCACAATGGCTACCCCCGACACATAGTAAATAGCTCGAGAGGCTGACACTGAGTCACTGATCTACGATGGACAGGGACCTCATCATGTGCTGTGTTCCAGACTTTCTGGGGAAGTGTCAGGGTGATGGAGGCTTTATACGATATCAAAAGGTGGGGGTGGGGGGCGGCGGCAGGTACAGTCACAGGTTGAGGTGGAGCCAGGTAATCAGGAGTTTAGCACATTCACCCCTTGTTTATTTTTTATTGTCGGGTAGGGTGACGTGGGGCACGAAGTCTTACAGGTTAAGCCAGTCCGGAGGCTTGATCTTCTGTACTGACCGATGGAACGGCGGTTGTGGCCAGAGTCACAGTCTTGTCCTGGACCTCCAGCTATCGGCCTGCTGGGGGTGTGACGGCTCAGCTGGAGTCACTGGGGTGGGGGTGCAATGGTACATATTGTGTGACTGCAGAAGGGGGGAGTGGGAGTGCTGCTTGGTGGGTGTGCTCCTTTGGGGGGGGCCCCACACATGTGTGAGATTCCAGATGGACACCGTTTCCTTGTGTCCATCTGGGTAGGCTACATTCGCGTATTGGGGGTTCGTGTGGAGGAGCTGAACCCTTTCAACCAGAGGGTTGGTTTTATGGCCCCTCATTGTTTTCGTAGCAGGACCGGCCCCAGAGACGTCAGCCAGGAGGGCAGAGTGGTCCCCAACAGACATCCTGGGGAAGGAGAACATTCTTTCGTGAGGGGTAGCATTAGTGGCCGTACATAGCAGTGATCGAGTGGCTTGGAGCGCCTCTGGAAGGACCTCCTGTCAGTGAGAGACAGGCATTCCCCTGGACTTTACGGCAAGGATGATGGCTTTCCACATGGTGCCATTCTCTCTCTCTCTACCCAACCACCCCCGGGTGTTATAACTTGTTGTCCTGCTGGTGATGATACCCCTGGCCAGCAGGAATTGGCGCAGCTTGTTGTTCATAAATGAGGTCCCCCTGTCGCTGTGGATGTATGATGGGCACCCAGACCGGGTGAACAAGTTGCGTAGGGCCTCAATGACTATGATAGTGGTCATGTCAGGGGAACCACGAATACTCATCGATAACTGTGAGGAAGTATTTGTTGCGGTTGGTGGAGGGAAGGGGGCCCTTGAAGTCCATGCTCAGGCACTCGTAGGGGTGCATGGCTTTTATCAGGTGTGCCCTGACCTGTTGGTAGAAGTGCAGCTTGCACTCTGCACAAACCCTACAGTCCTGGTCATGCCTCTGACATCCCCAACGGAGTATGGCAGATTCTGAGATTTAATAAAGTGAAAAAAATCTTGTGACACCGGGATGGCAGAGGTTGTTGTGGAGGGCTTTGAGGCGATCCACCTGTGTGCTGACACATGTCCTTTGTGACAGAGGATCTGAGGGCTCATTGAGCTTCCCTGGCTGGTACAGAATGTCGTAATTGTAGGTGGAGAGCTTGATCCTCCACTTCAAAATTTAATCATTCTTTATCTTACCCCTCTGTTTATTGTTGAACATGAATGCCATGGCACGTTGGTCCATGACCAGGGTAAAACGCCTGCAGGCCAGGTAGTGCCTTCAGTGCCATACTGCCTCACCTATCACCTGAGCCTCCTTCTCTATCAAGGAGTGTTGGACTTCAGGGCCCTGGAGTGTGCGGGCATGGGGTGGGCTGCCTGATTAAGGATGGTGGCCAGAGTGAAATCTGATGCATTGCTGTCCACCTGGAAGGGGCAGATTATCCACCGCATACGTTGTACTATCGCGATGTCCTTTATGCGGTGGAAGGCTGCCCATGCATCATTTGTAAGGGGGAAGGAAGTGGACTTGATAAGGGGGTGGGCTTTATCACATAATTTGGAACCCACTGGGTATAATAAGAAAAGAACCCCAGGCACCTTTTTAGGGCTTTGAAGGGAAGAGGTAGGTCTAGCAGAGGCTATGTGTGCTCGGAGTCGGGGTCAATGAACCCATTCTCCATGACACAGCCAAGGTTAGTTCAGAAAAGACACATCCTTATTGTAAGTCAGATTCAGGCGGTGGTGAGGAATTTCTGGAGGTTCGTGTTGTGGCCTTGCAGGTCGTGGCCACAGATCATGACGTTATCCAGATATAGGAAGAGGCCTGCAGATTGTTTTGGTCTACCATCTGGTCTGTCCCCCATTGGAAAATGGACTGTGACACTGTAGGGGACCCTGAAGAAGTGGTAGAGATGGCCATCTGCCTCAAAAGCTATGCATTGGAGATTTCAGGGCAGATGGGGAGTTGGTGATAGGTGGATTTCAGGTCTGTTGTGGAGAACACATGATCTTGGGTGATCTGGTTAACCATATCCACGATGTGAGGGAGGGGGTACACATCAGTGGCATGTAGCAATTAATGCTTTGACTATAATCCAGGAATCATCGTACCTCCTCACTGTATCGCCCGCTCACTTGTAGCGACTGGCTTACAGTTGGGGGTAAGATTGGCGAACAGCAGCGGAAGGGTCGATGTGGAGAGTAGAGAGACTGTGCGTTGGTTGGGCCAGTGTGGGGGGTAGGGCAAAGTGGCCACTGGAGGGGGTGGTTAGGGCAGAGTGGCCAGGTGAGGAACTGTGGGTTGCCAACCTTGAAAGGTGGGAGACAAACATCATATAGTGAGATTGGAAGTCTAGCCCCAACAGTACCAGCACGCAGAGCTGCGGCATAACGAGGAATTTAAAGTCTCTATATGTCGTGCCCTGCACAGTCAGCATCACCGTAATGTAGCTGTGGATTTCTGCAGAGTGAGAGTGAGGCTAGTGCGACTTTGTAGCCGACTGGTCTGAAGAGAGTGTCAGGATGAATAAAGGTCTCGGTGTTCCCACTATCAAAAAGTCATTTAGTCACCTGGTTGTTGATGGAGACATCCATCCTGGAGCTTGCGAGTTGGTGAGGGCTGTTCTGATCCAGCACCACCAAAGCTAGGGTAAGTCGTTGGTCCGACCCACGCTGACTCACCATCTGGGGGAATGATGGCAGTGCCAACGCGGTGGCGTGGATCCCCCTGGAAGTCGGCAGCGCTGGGGATGGAGTGCTGTGATTGACATACCCTTGCGCAATGGCCCTTCTTTCTGGATTTGGAACATGTGTTTCTCCCTGGGCTGTGTTTTGGGGGGCGGGGTGGAGGGTTTACCTGGCCACAGAAGTAGCACTTCAGGTGATGACACCTGGGAGACAGCGACTGTGGTGGGCTTGTTAATTGGGCGTATTAGTGGACTATTGGTCTGTAGACCCGCGTACCAGAATGGCGATCTCCGTGTGGGCCTGCTTGCAGAGTACACTTCCGAGTCGTGGAGGGCAATCTCCAGTGACTTTGCAAGATCAATCGCCCCTTTTAAGTCTAACTCACTCTGCTCAAGTCATCTCTGGTGCACGTAGTTCAGACCTAATGCTTGCAACAAAGGCATCCTGGATCATGTCTTCCATGTTTTGGGCAGCTGATGTTGCCTGGAAGTTGCACTTGCATGCGAGTCCCTGCAGGGCCCAGGGGAACTCATAGCCTGATTTGCCCAGTTGCTGTCTGTGGGTGGCCAGCATGTGTCTGCCATACACCTCATTAAACTTTCTCCCTGTATTGTCTCTTTGAGTATATCTATTGCTTCCACGTATGTGGCGGCGTCCCTGATCGTTAGGAACACTCATGCTCCGACCTGGGAGAAGAGAAGATGCAGTCTGTTTGCATCGGTGGCCACGATTCTGGCTGAGTTATGTAGGAAGACCCTGAAACAGCATAGCCAGAGTTCGAAGCCATCTGAGGCATCAGGCGACTGTGGATCGATATCCAGTTTGTCGGGTTTCAGGAGTTGGTCCATTATTAGTGATAAAAACAAAAAAATTGTGAATAAAATTGATGCGCAGTAAATAACTTGAGAGGCTGATCTTCACAATGGGCAAAGTCCTCGTCCTGTGCTGTGACCCGGACTTTCTGGGGAAGGGTCAAGGTGTTAGAGGCTTTATTCAAGGTCAAAGAGGGAGGGGGCACAGGGTCAGTCACGGAACAGGGCGGAACCCGATAATCAGGGATACAGCAGTTCACCACACCCTCCATTTAAAAACATCACGAATTGGGACCTGAAAAGTTGGTCAGGACCTCGTGGATGTCCTCGGGGGGTTTTATCCTCAAGCTTGGACAGTAGTACTTATCAATAGGGGTCTATCAATAAATGTTCTTAATGATCGGGTGATAATTGCAGTGCAATATGAAAAAGTGTTGAAGAAACTCAGCAGGTCGCTCAGCACCCTCTCTTCTCCCCTCCCCCCATCTCCACCTCTGACCTCTTACCTGTTAGCCTGTACTCTTCCCCCCGCCCCGACCTCTACCTTCAAACGTTTGCCTGCTTTTGACTTGTCTCTTGACGAAAGGCTTCGACCTGAAACTTTGGCGACCCTTTGCTTCCTAGAGATGGTGCGAGACCTGCTCCTGCACTTTTGTGTATTCTACTACAATCACAGCACCTGCAGACTTGCCCATTTCAAAGCAATAATAACAGGCCAGAAGTTTAATCTTGGATCTGCTCCTGCTTCAGTGATGAAACTTGGGCTCCGAAACTTTCAGGAAAGTTATTGAACTGGATCCATTTCAGGGCAAAATTGATTCCAGGCAAAAATCTATTCTAACGTAAACACTGATCTAAGGAAACATTGTGAGTCATGTTTTTAGATGAATGGAAAGTATTTCCCATACCTTCACCTAGACCTAAATGTTTCACTCATTTAATCTTTTTTCACTGCCTGATGGCAGTTTGTTTTTCATATGGTCTCTCTCCCTCCTACAGTGTTTCCACAGGAGATTTCTATGTCGTTCTGGACTTTACAACATTGCACACAGTTTGATTTTCACATCAGCTCTTTCATGTGGTTTCATTTTTACCAGAAAGCTTCAAATGGTTGAAAGACATTAAATGATCTCACACCTGACAAAGATGAGCTTAGTTTGAGTTGTGTCCTTAGGACACCATTGTAATCACCAGCATCACATCAGTTCATTCTCCTGAAGAGAAACATACTTGGATAGTTTTCTTTGGGGTGTCCGAGGCAAGAGTTTTCCTGATGGAAGTTTGTAAATCTGTGAGAGCGTAGATATGGTGTGTCAACAGAGTCTGTTTCCCAGGGTGGAACTGTATTTTTTATCTTAGCCTATTCTGGACCTTTAACCTGCCAACCCCATATGTTTGGAGGGTGGAGTGGGTCCCAGGGAGAACTTGCAAACTCTTTATGGACAGCAGCAGATTTGAACCTGCGTCGCTGCCCCTGTAAATACCTTGCGCTAACCGCTACATTAGCTGCGCCAGCCGTGGAAATTTCAAACACCTGAAAATATAGAGGACAGAGCTTCAAGGTGGGGGAAGAGCAGAGGGATTTTAAAGGAGATTTCAAGTGCTAGTTTTTTTTCACATGGAGAAGGACAGCTAAGTTCCCAGAAGGAAGACAATGCCAGGGGATGTGGTGGGAACAGATACTTTTGTAACAATGATGAAGCATTTCAAAAGGCACATGAACAGGCAGGGATACAGACCATGGGTAGGCAGATGGAATTACTTTAAGTTCTCATTATGGTCGGTGCAGAGACTGGAGGATGATGTTCTCAATAGGGGAAAAAATTTAAATCTTGAATGTTTTGTGTTGGTGAAATGAACACTGTTCAGCAGGTTGGGTGGGACTGCAGGGTGAGAATGGGTTCAGTAACATCCAACAAAAGATGTCAAAAGGGTACTTGTGGTTCTGGTGCCCAAATCACATTTGGCTAGTACACAGATACTAAAGGGCAGCATAGTTAGTGTAGTGGTTAGCACAGGACCAGTGACCTGGGTTCAAATCTTGCACTGTCTGTAAGCAGTTTAGATGTTCTCCCTGTGTCTGTGTGGGTTTTCCCCAGGGGCTCTACTTCCCTCCCACTGTTCAAATAAAAATGTACCAGGGTTGTAGGTTAAGTGGGTTTAATTGGGTGGCACAGGCTCGTGGGCTGAAAGGGCCTGTTACTGCGCTATATGTCTAATTTTAAATTAAAAATTTAATTTGGGAGGAAGAAGAAGTGGGAGGAGAACAGGCTATCAGGCAAAAGGTAGGTGTAATGTGCGTCGAAAGAACCAAAGACCTGTTGATCCAAACCAAGGCTTTTATTAACTAAAAGACTAGAGCATATCACAAGTAGGTCGACCAGTCCAGAATGACCTGGTCTGGCTAGGAGCAATCCTTTAAGACCTGCCAGTAGGTGTGGCTACACTCTCAGCCAATCACAGTCATTCTACACTACCATCTGTACATATGTACATATACACGTTGGTGATAGAATCTGAACTATCACAGTGGGAAGATCACTGAGGTCTCCCTTTAGTCTATTCCAGTGGTTCTCAACCTTTTTCTTTCCATTCACATCCCACTTTAAGTATTTCCTATGCCATCGGTGCTCTGTGATTAGTAAGGGATTGCTGAAGGTGGAATGTGAATGGGAAGGGTCGGTTGAGAATCACAGCTCTAGACCCAATTATTGCTGAAATATTTTGCTTGAGAAAAATTGTCATAGACCCATTTCCTTTGGGGTTAAGACTCGCCAAGGCAAATAGCGCCTTTGGAAGACTACACAAAAGAATCTGGAAAAACAACCAACTGAAAAACCTCACAAAGATTAGCGTATGCAGAGCCGTTGTCATATCCACACTCCTGTTTGGCTCCGAATCATGGGTCCTTTAACGGCATCACCTACGGCTCCTAGAACGCTTCCACCAGCGTTGTCTCCGTTCCATCCTCAACATTCATTGGAGCGACTTCATCTCCAACATCGAAGTACTCTAGATGGCAGAGGCCGACAGCATCGAATCCATGCTGCTGAAGATCAAACTGCGCTGGGTAGGTCACGTCTCCAGAATGGAGGACCATCGCCTTCCCAAGATTGTGTTATATGGCGAGCTCTCCACTGGCCACCGAGACAGAGGTGCACCAAAGAAGAGGTACAAGGACTGCCTAAAGAAAGCTCTTGGTGCCTGCCACATTGACCATCGCCAGTGGGCTGATATTGCCTCAAACCGTGCATCTTGGCGCCTCACAGTTCGGTGGGCAGCAACCTCCTTTGAAGAAGACCACAGAGCCCATCTCACTGTCAAAAGACAAAGGAGGAAAAACCCAATACCCAACCCCAACCAACCAATTTTCCCTTACAACCGCTGCAACCGTGTCTGCCTGTCCCGCATCGGACTTGTCAGCCACAAACGAGCCTGCAGCTGACGTGGACATTACCCCTCCATAAATCTTCGTCCGCGAAGCCAAGCCAAAGAAAAAGAAGAAAAGAAAGAAGAAGAAACCCTGCTCATAACGAGTCAATGAGGTATGATTAAAACTGGTTTTCAAACTTTTTCATACCACCTTAAGCAATCCCTTACTAATCACAGAGAACAGATGACATAGGGAATATTTAAAGTGGTATGTGAGTGGAAAGAAAAAGCTTGAGAGCCACTGCTGTAGAAGAAATTATCCTCAGTGATATACTTTTCTTTGGCATGGTGGTGCAGAAAGATTATAAACCAAGAGATACTGAAGAGCCAGGTGTGATCAGAGTCGAGCAGGACACGTGGACTGTATCATTGAATAAAAATGGAGCAAATATTCCTTTCAAGTTCAACGTGTGGGAAAAGTCAATTTGATCTGTGAGCGTGACATCAGGCCAATGAAGATAAAGTCATACATCCATGCAAATCCTGTCCAACTCAAAGCCAACAATGGACATTGACACGAAAGGTGAAAGTTAAAGATAAAGAGCACCACCTCAGGTGCACAGTAGTCCCAGATGGACATGAATCACTGCTGGGTGACAAAGCATGTGAAAACTTACATGTAGTCAAGAGAGTGTACACACCAGGGAAACTTATTGTGTTAGCTGATGCATTATCCAAGGCAATGACATACACAATGAGAGTTCCACAGAGACAGATGTGAATCTCCACATGAACCTAATCACTGAATCTCTTCCTGTATCTGACATGAAATTCAAGTAGGTTACAGCTGAAACAGAAAAGGACACAGTTCTACAGAAGGTCATCAAGAATCTGTACGGCAGATGGCCTAGAGGTGAATGTCAGCCATATTATACATCAGAGCTGGCTTCTACTCAGACAGAGCAAATTGTCATTCTTCAATCACTGCAACAAGAGATGCTGAAAAGGGTGCACGAAGGGCACCTTGGAATGGAAAAATGCAAGAGGAGGGGCAGAACTGCTGTTTATTGGCCAGGGATAAATGCTGACATTGACAGGATGGTTTCCAACTGTGAGACCTGTTTGAAACATCATGCAAAGCAGGAAAAGGAATCCATGATAATAACTGATGTACCAGCAGAACCATTGCAGAGAGTTGGGACTGATCTGTTCCACATGGATGGAAAGCATTACTTACTGGTTATTGACTATCTATTGAACTATCCGGAGATTGCACAGCTTCCTAACATGTCTGCTGCTTGTGTGATCAAATATATGAAATTAATCTTTGCAAGACATGGAATTCTTCAAATTATCTACAGTGATAATGGGCTACGCTACAGCTGTAGAGAATTCCAGAACTTTGCAGAAGGGTATGATTTTCGACATGTGACGTCAAGACCTCTGCATCCAAAGTCAAACAGCAAAGCGGAGAAAGGAGTTCACATAGTTAAACAGCTGCTTAAGAAAGCACTAGACAGTGACTCAGATCCATATCTAGCTCTGTTGAGTTACCGAGCTTCAGCACTTGAACATGGCATGTCATCTGCTGAGCTTCTGATGGGACGTAGACTATGGACCACTCTTGGCAGACCCAAACAAGAACAGAAATGAAAGCATCTGCAAGGGAAACAAAAAGCAAACTATAACAAATCAGCAAGAAGCTTAGGGCCACTGGCACAACACGAGACAGTGAGACCCAGAGATTCCAACCCATGGGACATGTGGAAGAAATAAAGCCAAGATCCTATACTGTCAGAACAGAGGATGGTCAAATACTGAGGAGGAATCAAAAACAGCCTGCTAAAAATGCAAGAGACACTGCAGGAACAGACAAATGCAGAAGCTCCAACTTGCACAGCAACAGAAGAAATGCCGCTAGTAATGGACCAGCAGAGCTGACACAAGCACCTGTGTTTAAAAAGATCCACACATCTATCAAAGCACCTGACAGACTGAATCTCTAAAAGAAAAAGAACTGCACTCTTAAAAATTTGTGCTGCTTTTTGTTTATGTTTGTGTTGAGCTTTAAATGGAAATGAATTCTGTATTAGTGTTAGATTAAACATCTCAAGGAAAGGCGGTGTAATGGTAGGGTACTCGTGTTAATCCTGGCCACTAGAGGGAGTCAGAAGTGAGTTGTTGCAGCTAGGAGTACATTCAAAATGGATGCCTCCACAAGGTCAAGAACCCAAGTTTCTTTAAGATAAAAGAAACCACAACATCAGGGGTAAGTTTTTTTTACACAGAGAGTTGTGGGGGCTTGGAATGCCTTGATGATGGTGGAGGCTGGAACAATAGGGGCATTCAAGACCTCTTAGACACATGGATGAAGGAAAAATAGAGGGGTATGAGGTAGGGAGGGTTTAGTTTTTGCAGATTTACTGTAAATACAGTATTTGGATTCTAATCATTGGAACATTTCAAATGCTGGACAAAATAGATGTGAATCCAGGACAAGAGGGCACAGTCTTAGAATGAGAAGGTATCCATTTAAAACAGATGAGAAATTTCTTTAGCCAGAGGGTCATGGATTGGTGGAATTTGTTACCACATACAGCTGGGAGGCATTTAAGGAGGAGATTGATAAGGTATCTAATTAGTCAGGGTACCAAGGGATATGGGGGAAAGGCCGGAAATTGGAACTAGATGTGAGAACGGTTTAACTCAGAGTGGAGTTGCGGAGCAGACTCGTTGGGCTGAATGGCCTACTTCTGTTCCTTTATTATTGGCCTGAGGGCCTTACTGTGCTGCACTGTTCCACGTTGCTGTGGAAATTGATAAGGTGGGGTGTTGGTCTTCATTAGTTGGGGGATTGAGTTGTCGAGAGCTACGAGGTAATGGGCTGTTATGTTCCATGTTTCACGATATAGGACAAGAAGATAGGCAACAACTGTGGGTCTCACTGTGGGCTAAACAGACAGACTGGGCATCACTGACAACATTGTAACAACGTACGTTTCTCTTCTGATCAGAAAAGTTTGCTTTGAAATTGCAATTATTTCCCTTCCCTCTTGTCATTATCTTAAAGTTATGTTGGCTCACCTGTTGGAATTTTGCTTTTGTCTGCGCTTAAAATAGGTTACGGTGATGAAGGCCAGGAACATAACTATGGCCCCACTAATGAGGCACGAACACAATAAATAGATTGAAGTGAGTCCTAAATCTGTAATGACACAAGCATTAATTTAGTTTATTTGTTTGGAGTTCATTTTGGAGCAAATGTTGAAGAATATGGTTTCTAAAATCGGAGGCTTGTCAATACCTTCACTTGGAAAGAAAATTCACATTCAATTTTATTATTGCATTCACATTTAATTTACTCTTTTCAACAGTGAATAAAATGTTTTTTTCTGGGGGAACGATAGCAAATACCAGAGGGTATCCGTTTAAGGTGAGCAGAGTAAACTTCAGGGGAGATGCCAGATGTACGTTTTGTGGACACAGAGTGGTGGGTGCGTAAAATGCATTATCGGGGGGTGGTGGGGGTGGTGGTGGAGGCTGGTCCGAGAGGGACATTCAAACAACTCTTCAATAGGTACATGGACGTAAGAAACATAGAGGTCACGGGTGTGAGGTCGGGAAGGCTTAGATTGTTGTGGAGTAGGTCTTCATGGGTCACCACAACATCATGGGCTGAAAGGCCTGGACTGTGCTGCAATGTTCTAGCTTTTATATTACACTGCAACTTCACAAAGGTTTGAAGATCCTTGGGAAGTTTCATGACTCAAGACTCTATTTGTAATATTGCCTTGCTGTTTTTTTAATATTTGAATGAGTTTCTAATATACTGTAGAAGAATATACAACAGAAATCGGTCGTTTGGTGAGGAGTCTATATTTGGTCATAACACTTCACAATTTTAAAAATTCTATCCATTTTATCACACTCTTTCAGTGCATCTTGCTGCTCCCTTCTTATCAGGATTATTTGTTGAATTTTTTCCCCTTTGACTCATTTCCTTATTTGCCTCATTTAACGACTGTGGTGGAAAGCCAGGGTCCCACACACTTTATGATCTGCCTTGTGAGCAGGAGATGACACCTTCGAAGTTTTGTGCACAATAACAATTCAGCAATTGCCGACCAGATTCGAAACTCAGGAGGACCTCATGGGAGACGTCCTTTCCTTTCCATCTGACCAAAACAGATGTACTCCACAACAGGAAGATGGTCACATGAGTGTATTTGGGTGGCGTGGGCTGGAAGGGCCTGTAACCGTGCTGTATCTCTGCATTAAATTAATTTCTTTGCTCATTTCCCTTTCCACTTGATGCTCTTTCCAGTTTTAACAGACACTTTTAAATTTTGCTCATTGGTCCATTCATCAGAAGGCTTTTAAGGGTCTATACATAAAACTTCCTTCAGTAAATTTGTTGTTGCCTTTTCAAAAACTCCTAATTACTAAATTTTAATAAGTATTTATACTGCTCATACTAACCCACTGAGACTCTACTATTTATTAAAGAATATGTATTTATTTTTATATAGATATAAACTACCTCTCCATAAACTCAGAAATAACTTCTCTTTACTCGTTAAAATGTTCTCACCTAATTCGTTCTCCCTTTCAACTAACCTTTCTCTGATATCTTATCAAAGAGTTTTGGAACTCCAAGCAACAAATACTATATTTGCTTGTCTATGATGCTCTTCAAGGAATGTTTAATTTTAATGACACAGCAAGGTAAAGGGGCCTTCCAGCCCTTAAAACCTGTGCCATCCAATTAATCTACCAAGCCCATACATTTTTGGAGGGTGGGAGCACCCCAGAGGAAACCCACAGGGAGAAGGTACAGACTCCTTCCAGAGAGCGGTGGATTCGAACCCAGGTTGCGGTTGCTGTAACAGCTCCACGAACTCTGCTACTCTAGGGAAACATGACATTTTTACAGAGTCCACTCTGATGTTTTTGTTATGTAGAAGTCTACATCTATCTTGTTATAGATTCTACTGTTTTCCTGTCACTGTCATCTTCTGACTTAGTTTTTCCCAGTTTCTCTTCTGAATCTCTTTCTGTACATAAATATTTACACTGTTGGCCCAAAGTCCCTTCCTGTGGAACGTTCGTTTCACTTTTGTCTTCATCTTGTTGAGGGACACAAAGGCAGACTCTCTTTGATTTAGTATTTTGACAATTGCTTTTTCTGTTTCTATCCAAATGAACTAATATCCTTTCTCAGGGCATCCTCTGATGAAGTGTCCATTTTGGTTGAACATTTTTGGTGTTTTTCTAAATTCTACTCTCATTGGCCAGATACAGATATTGAAGAGTTAATGGTAAACCTCACCAAATGAAGGAACAATTGTTCTTCTACCTTCGAATGCTAATAGGTCACTGTTCACATCAATGGAACTCAATTTGACCAGGATTTGCATCTCCTGCAACTATTATTTTCTTTTGTTTATGACAATGTTGCCTGAACTCTTGGGAGAGGTTGAGCAGGTTTATTCCTTGGAGCACAGGAGGGTGAAGGGTGATCACATAGAGGTGTACAAAGTCATGACCGAATAGATCGGGTGAACACAGAGAGTTTTTTTCCAGAGCAGGGGATTTTTTTTTTTACACAGGGTGGTGTGTGTATGGAATGGGCTTCTGGAGGAGGTGGTTAAGGTGGGTACCATTGCAATGTTTAAGAAAATATTGGGCAGATACATGGATAGGCTGGGTTCAGAGGGATATAGGCGGATGGGACAACTGGGGCCTGTTTCCACGCTGTGTGACTCAGACTCTCTGTCAGTGGTGTATTTCATTCTTTTACACTGGTATTTTCAAATTGGCCTCAAATTAAATTCAACATTTCAGAAGAGACCAAAGTTATGCATTCTTGACAGTTCATCCACCAGATGTGGGGCAATGATTGACTCCCCCCACCCCCCTCCCATTGCTCCAGGACAGAAGCCAAGGTTTGCAGATAAGGCAATTAATCCAAATTCAAACATCCTTACTTTGTTGAGTGTTCTGTAGTTTACTCATACTTAACTGAAGTTTCTAGAAGCTCAGGAAGATAAATCAATGCATGTCTACTTACTGTTTGGAGTGGGTTGATGCAGTGGAATTGTATAGTTGTATGTTCCATTAAATGCTGGGTGGTTCACACTGCAGATTATCTGCTCATCCAACCGGTGGGTGGTGATACTATTCCTGCTTTGTATGGTTATGGTTTTGTTTCCATGAACAGTCTCACTTACTGAGGAGTTTCCTTTTTTATTTGAGTACCAGGTAATTTGTGCAGCTGGTTTCCCGTTTGAAGCAATACATGTAGCAATTGTTGTGTCGTTTAATTTGCTTTCAATGGTCAAAGAAACAGTGGGAGGAACTGGAAAAAACAGAAAAAATCTGAATGTGAGCACGTTCTAAGATTTTAAATGAAACAAATAGATGGAGTTAAAGTAAGAACGACCACCCTATTGGAGGAATAAAACAGATTCAACAGGTAGGCACAGGTAAGGGCAGGTTTTCAATGTCATATATTTTGTTCATCTAGTGGGAATAGGAGCCAAGGCAGGGTCCACTCTTGGAGAATGTGGGTGGTCAGGGAAGCCAGCAGTATCCCTGACGACTTCATCTGCAAGAAGTGCATCCAGCTGCAGTTCCTGACAAGCTGAGTTAACGAATAGGAGCTGGAGTCAGATGAACTCTTGGGAGGCAGAGGGGGTGATAGACTGGAGTTACAGGGGACACTATCAATTTTAGGAGTCAGGAGGAGGGTAAATGGGTGACAGTCAGAAGAGGGAAAGGGAACAGACAGGCAGTGTTGGGCCCCCCTGTGGCTATTCCCCTCAATAAAGTATACTATTGTGTACACTGTTGAGGGGGATGACCTACCAGGGACAAGCCACAGCAATCAGGTCTCTGGCACGGAGTCTGGTCCTGTGGTTAAGAAGGGAAGGGAGGAGCAGAGATGAGTTAGGGGGACAGATAAGAAATTCTGTGGAAGAGATTGAGGATCCTGGATGGTTTGTTGCCTCCTTGGTGCCAGGGAACAAGATATCCCAGATTGAGTTCACGGCTTTGTCAGGAGAGAGGGTGAGCAGCCAGATGTCGTGGTCCATGTAGGGATCAGTGATGTGGGTAGGAAGGGTGGGGAGGTCCTGCAAGGAGAATTCAGGGAGTTAGGTGCTAGGTGGAAGGACAGGACCTCCAGAGTTGTGATCTCAGGATTGCTCCCCATGCTACACTCTAGTGAGGAGATAGGAGGATAATGCAGCTGGACATGTGGCTAAAGACCTGGTGCAGGAGGGAGGGCTTGAGTTTCTAGACCATTGGGCTCTCTCCCAGGGAAGGTGGGACCTGTTCTGACAAGATGGCATCCATCTGAACTGGTCGGGGACTAATATCCTTGAGGGAGGGTTTGGTAGTGCAGCTCCAATAAGAGTTTCAACTAGATTTGCAGGGGATGGGAACCAAAGTGTCAGAGGGAACCGATGGTGTGAAAATTACATGCACCGTTAGTTGTCAATGGTTTGTACATGGTGGAAATGTTCTCAAGTGCATCTATTTTACTGCATGGAGTTTTGTAGGAAAAGCAGATGAGCTTGGAGCACTGATTTGCACATGGAATTATGACTGTGGCTATTAGTGAAAATTGGTTTCTGGATGGTCAGGACTAGTCGCTCAATGTTTCAGGTTTTCTTTGCTTTAGACACGATATTAAAGGGGTGGGGGGGGCGGTGGGGAAGGAGGTGAGAAATGAAAGGGGGAGGAATGGCATTGCTCTCCCGGGAAAATATCCACAGCTGCACTCAGGCAGGACAGGTCAGAGGGCTTGTCTACTGAGGCTATATGGATGGAGCTGAGGAATGGGAAAGGTGTAACCACACTGATAGGGTTGTATTATAGACTGCCCAATAGTCAGAGAGAATTGGAGGAGTAAATCTACAGAGGGATAGCAGACCGATGTAAGAAGCAGAAATTTGTGACAGGAGGAGATTTTAACTTTCCACATATTGATTTGGACTCTCATACTGTAAAAGGGCTGGATGGCTTAGAGTTTGTCAAATGTGTTCTGGGAAGTTTTCTAAATCAATATAGAGACACCAACCAGAGAGGGTGCAATGCAGGATCTCCTATTGGGTAACGGGGCAGGACAGGTGACAGAAGTATGTGTAGGGGATCATAATGCCATTAGTTTCATGTTAATTATGGAGAAGGATAGGTCGGGGCCTCGGGTTGAAATTCTAAATTGGAGACAGGCCAATTTTGATGAAATGAGAAAGGATCTAGAATGCGTGGATTGGGATAAGTTGTTTTTGGTAAGGATGTATGAGGTACATGGAGGCCTTCAAAGGTTACACATTGAGAGAACAGAGTTTGTATGTTCCTGTCAGGATTAAAGGCAAAGTTAGAAGGCAGAGGGAATTTTGGTTTTCGAGGGATATTGGGGATCTGGTTCAGAAGAAGAGAGAGGTGTATAACAGGTACAGGCAACTGGAGAAAATGGGAGGTTGTTAGTTCAGAAGATTAAGACTCTAGGTATCCATGGAGAGGTTGTAAACTGGATTCAAAATTGACTGTGTGGGAGAAGACAGAAAGTGGTAGTGGATGGTTGCTTCTCAGACTGGAGGTCTGTGTCGAGTGGTGTGCCTCAGGTATCTGTGTTGGGACCATTGTTGTTTGTTGTGTATATCAATGATCTGATGATAATGTGGTAAATTGGATCAGCAAGCTTGCTGATGACACAAAGATAGGAGAGGTTGTGGTCAGTGAGGAAGATTTTCAAAGTTTACAGAGGGATCTGGACCAACTGGAAGAATAGGACAAAAAATGGCAGATGGAGTTTATTGCAGACAAGTGTGAGGTGTTGCATTTTGGAAGGGCAAACCAAGGTCGGACACTGGTAAATGGTCGGGCACTGAGGAGTGCGGAGGAGAAGAGGGATCTGGGAATACAGATACATTGTTCCCTGAAGGTGGTGTCGCAGGTGGACAGGGTTGTAAAGAAAGATTTTTGGCATCTTAGCCTTTATAATTCAAAGTATTGAGTACAGGAGTTGGGATGTTATGTTGAAGTTGTTTAAGACATTGGTGAGGACAAATTTGGAATATTGTGTGCAGTTCTGGTCGCCAAACTACAATAAGATTGAAAGAGTGCAGAGAAGATTTATTAGGATGTGGCCGTGTCTTCAGGAGTTAAGTTACAGGGAAAGGTTACACAGGTTAGGACTTTATTCCTTGGAGCGAAGAATGAGGAGAGATTTGATAGAGGTTTATAAGATTATGAGAGGTATAGACAGAGTGGATGTGAGTAGGCTTTTTCCACTTATATTGGGGGAGATAAATATGAGAGGACATGACTTTAGGGTTAAGGGAGATATGTTTGTCGGGAATATTAGGTGGAAGTTCTTCACTCAGAGAGTGGTGGGTGTGTGGAATGAGCTGCCATGTGATATGGTGATTTCAGGCTCAATCTTGAGTTTTAAGAATAGATTGGATAGATGCATGGTTGGGAGGGGTTATGCAGTAGAAGCAGGTCATTGGGACTAGCGGAATAGTGGTCAGCATGGACTAGAAGGGGCTGAATGGCCTGTTTTCTGTGCTGTAGTATTCTATGGTTCTTTAAGATTGGAGGTGTCATGGACAGCTAAAGTTTTCAAAGTTTGAAGAGGGATCTGGATCAGCTGGAAGTATGGGCTGAAAATAGCAAATGGAATTTAATGCAGAGAAGTGTGAGGTGTTGCATTTTGGAAGGACAAACCAAGAAAGGACATACACAGTGAATGGTCAGGCACTGAGTAGTACGGTAGAAGAGAGGGATCTGGGAATACAGATACATAATTCCCTGAAAGTTGTGAAACACGTGGACAGGGTTGTAAAGCGAGCTTTTGGCATATTGGCCTTCATAAATCGAAGAATTGAGTACAGGAGTTGGGATGTTGTGGTAAAAGTTGTATAAGACATTGGTGAGGCCAGATTTGGAGTATTATTTTTAGTTTTGGTCACCTAATGACAGGAAAGCTATCAATAAGATAGAAATTGTGCAGAGAAGGTTTACTTGGATGTTGGCAGGATTTCAATTTTTATAGGAAAAGGTTAAACAGGTTAGTACTTTATTGCCTGGAGTGTAGAAGAATGATGGTTGGTTTGATAGAGGTATTTAAAATTATGAGGGGGGATAGACAGAGTTAATATAGATAGGCTTTTTCCACTGAGGATAGGTGAGGTACAAACCAGAGGATGTGGGTTAAGGGTGAAAGGGGAAAACTTAATGGGGAACATGAGAGGGAACTTTTTCATATAGAGTGTGGGGGTGTGAAATGAGCTGCCAGCTGAGGTGGTGAAAACGGGCTCAATTTTAACATTTGAAAATAATTTGGATAGGTACATGGATAGGAGAGGAATGAATGGCTATGGTCAATGGGACTAGGGAGAAAAATGGTTCAGCACAGATTAGAAGGGCCAAAGGGGCCTGTTTCTGTGCTGTAGTGTTATATGAATCTAAATGTTCCAGAATTGTACAATTGGCTTCTCAATGAATTTATTAACATTATGCCACAAAATTAAAGTAGCCCACAAAAGTTTAGCAGTAAAAATGTGTATATTTCGAGGTTTGTTCAAATGTCATGTCTTAGCTATCACTCCTGCAACCAATGCTAATGCTTCTGGATGTTACGCTAAGTCATGTCAGGTTTTGATTGAAGTCAAACACTTTGTTGAATCTCATGTGCAAGTGACATCTTTAGAAAGGGTGTGAATTATCCATTTACCTGTTGCTCATTCAGCATGCAAACTGTATGGTCTTGCTAAGGATAGATAAGATGTCTACTAAATCGATTCACCATTACTGAAACACAATTTAAATGCACATTATTTTGCTAATGTCAGTATAAATTGGAAAGAATAACCCTTGTGGAAGAAATCTGATGCCAACATAGTTTGGCCAACAGTCTGTTTTTGTTTGGTGACTGTACCTGGCTGGTCCTGTTCATATTGTTTAGAAGTTAAGTTGTACCTGTGACTGTAGTCAAGGATGGTAACAGTGGTTACTGATGGTTTTTTTCTTACAATGAGACAAAACTAAGGTTTTAATTTAAAAAAACCTGTAGTCTAGGTCAAGTGATAGTTTGCAAAGGTGCTGGAATCTGGAACGATAAACAAACTGCTGACGGAAGTCAAGATTCAGGGAGCGTCTATGGGAGACAAGGAATCAAAGTTCCTAATTCAGGATCTCATCCTGAAATGTTGGCAATCCCTTTCCCATCGGACTCCTGATTGAATCTCAAAATAGTGAAATTATGTTGGTGAACAAGAAAACCTGCAGATGCTGAGATCCAGTGCAGGTTACAGACGTGCTGGAGAAACTCCACTGATCACGCAGTGTTCATAGGAAGTAACTGCATTTCTGGCTGGAACAAAAGCAACATTCGAAAGGCCCTTAGATACGCACATGCATGTGATAAAAAACAGAAGGTTATGGATGTGGGGAAGGGAAAATATTAGATTATTTACAATATTGTGGTCAGTGTAACATTGTGGCTTTCAATGGTCTATGTTCTAGAAGGCAATCAAGGAGTTGGGACAGAGCCCTTCGCCAACAGGCACTGGCTTGTATTTGCTTATATCCAACAAATGACCATTTTTCTTGTGGATATGAGAAAATAATATGATTCACCTGTTACTATTAAGGAAAAGATGACTTTATGAACTCCATCTGGATCTGCTATTTCACACGTGTAATTCCCATCATCACCAAGGGTCACGGGCTGGATTTGAAGAGTCATATTGTGGTTTGATGTATTACATGCAGTATTTGTGATTATTATTCTGGAATGGTTGTAGAAGGACTGAAACAATTCTTTCCTTAAGCATCGGAGAGCTGCGATTTTGGTATCTTCCTGAAATGACCATGATACCATGGTCATATTTTCACTCAGTGGGCATCTGAAAATAACCGTCTGACCTAATAATGCCCTTGTCTCTTTGGCAGTCAGGAAACCTAAAAAAAGTGAAATGAAGGAATGTTAAAGTAAATAACAGTGCAAGCAGGCAGAGACATTGCCCAGCAGACAGCACATTGGCAATTTTTAGCATTAAAGTATATTTCCTGCTTTTTCTGTTGACAGAGGCCTCAAATCTGATATATTTTTGTGGTGAGGACATAGAGCAAAATTTCCACATTATCAGTTACATCTCATTTTGTGGTTGTGCCAGCCAATCCTTCACCAGAATTGATTATCCACTCAACATCACTGCCGAAGTGTTGCTGCAGGTGATTTAACCCTCAGTTCTATCGTACTGAAATTTACCAAACAATTAGTTGTCCAGTTAGCGATCAGCATTTCCAACCAGATAGAGCAGAACCCCTGACCAACGATGTGATTGGTCATCCGGGAGATTGCTTGGGTCTTTTTACACAATTACTGAATGTTGGCACCAAATAGCTGTCGATGCACGGAGATTGGGAGATGGTTTCACTGAGATTTCTCCTACGGCTCAACCATTCACCAAACAGCCCTTCCAAGTGAATCTGCAGGGGTCAGCTACGACATCCAGTGGCCCTGATGTGGCTTCCTCTCTACCAGTGAGGCGTAAAGCAGACTGGGAGATGCTTCATTCAATACCTTCACAACAGTAAGTACCTCCCAGTGGCCAAACTCTTCAATTCCACGCCCCATGGCCACAGTAACATGTCTGTCCATGGCCTCACGCACTGTCAAACCGAGGCCACGTGCAATATTCCATCTGGGCACTCTCCACCAGATGGCAATTATATTAACCTCCAATCTTCATTAATCCCCTCCCTGTCTCTCCTACCCTATCCCCCTTTCCTCCAACTCCCACCCCTTCTCTTTCCTATCAGAGAGTTACCCCCTCCTGATCCCTTCTTAGCCCTTTTCTCTTCTACTCTCCCACCTGAACCCATCTGTGCCCTCTTTCCTGTCGGCCTGTGTTCCTTCCCCTGTCCATTCCTCCCTCCTCTCCTCCTCCCCCCAGCTTTTCATTCAGGCTGAGACCTGAGGAAAGATGCAGGCCCAAAACGCTGGTTACCCTTTACTTCCTGTGGGTGCTGCATGACCTTCCGAGACATGCTGGCTCTTGATCCCAGCAACAGCGGGCATTCTTGTTAATTCCGAGTATTTCTCCCAGGATTTCAGATTTGATTCATGCAGTGTGAACTGACCGTGATTGGTTCGCCTCTAATTTCATACTTTTGAGTAGATTGAGTCTGAAGGATTTTGTGATGAAATCATGAATTTAGTTGATGTATCTTTAAACATCGCTGATTGTCTAAACTTCCCAAAGACTGAGATGGATGTTCAGCCATTCAGCTCTTGCTCTTGGTTCAATAGGCCAGACCTGTGGACGCATCTCTTAATGATGATGTCTTCCCAGCCCGAAATAGTTAATATCAGTAAATTTTTATTTGAAATTTTTTTTGTTGAAATTTTTAGACATACAGCACAGTAACAGGCCATTCTGGCCCATGAGTCTGTGCTGCCTAATTTACACCCATTAACCTATAATCCCCGGTATGTTTTGGAAACCGGAGCCCCCGGGGAAAACCCACGTAGACGCGGGGAGAATGTATAAACTCCTTTCTATAAGTACATTAAAAGTAAAAGATTAGTGAGAGATAAAATTGGACCCCTTGTAGATAGTGAGGGAAGGCTGAGTGAGAAGTCTGAGGAAATGGGGGAAATTTTGAATGATTTCTTTGCCTCGGTATTCACTAGGGAAAAAAATGTTGAACCAGTTGAAGTAAAGAAAAATAGTGGGGAGGTCATGAAGCATATAAGGATAACCGAGGAGGTAGTGATGGCTGTGTTAAAAAAGATAAAGGTGGATAAATCTCCCGGACCGGACAAAATATTCCCTAGGACACTCAGGGAGGGTAGTGGACAGTCAGTGGGGCCATTAACAGAGATATTTAGAATGTCACTGGCCACGGGGGTGGTACCAAAGGATTGGAGGGTGGCGCATGTGGTTCCTCTGTTTAAGAAAGGGTCCAAATGCCTGTAAGTCTGACGTCTGTGGTGGGCAAGTTGATGGAAAGTGTTCTGAGGGATGCTATTTACAAATTTTTGGAGGTACAGGGATTGATAGGGAGTAATCAGTATGGTTTTGTCAGGGGTAGTTCATGCTTGACAAACCTGATTGAGTTCTTCAAGGGGGTTACAAAAAAGGTTGATGAAGGGAAAGCTGTGGATGTTGTCTATTTGGACTTTAGTAAAGCTTTTGACAAAGTTCCCCACAGGAGGTTAGGAAAAAAGTTGGAGGCATTAGGTATAAATAAGGAGGTAGTGAAATGGATTCAGCAGTGGTTGGATGGGAGGTGTCAGAGAGTAGTGGTAGAAAATTGTTTGTCCAATTGGAGGCCGGTGACTAGTGGAGTTCCTCAGGGTTCGGTCCTGGGTCCACTATTATTTGTTATATATTTTAACGATCTGAATGTAAGGGTGGAGAATTGGATAAGCAAGTTCACGGATGACACAAAGAGTGGTGGTGTTGTGGACAGTGAGGTAGATTACTGTAGATTAAAAGGTGATTTAGGAAGGCTGGAGGTGTGGGCTGAGAAATGGCTGATGGAATTTAATACAGATAAATGTGAGGTGCTACATTTTGGAAAGGCAAATTTAAATAGGTCATATACATTGAATGGTAGACAATTGAGGAGTGCAGAGCAACAAAGGGATTTAGGAGTGATGGTAAATAGTACCCTCAAGGTTGATACTCAGGTAGATGGTGTGGTGAAGAAGGCATTTGGAATGTTGGCCTTCATAAATCGGAGTATTGAATTCAAGAGTAGGGAGGTTATGATGAAATTGTACAAGGCATTGGTGAGGCCAAATTTGGAGTACTGTGTACAGTTTTGGTCACCAAATTATAGGAAAGATATAAACAAAATAGAGAGAGTGCAGAGAAGGTTCACGAGAATGTTGACAGGATTTCAAGGTTTGAGTTACAGGGAAAGGTTGTGCAGACTAGGGCTTTTTTCTCTGGAGCGTAGAAGATTGAGAGGGGACGATAGAGGTGTTTAAGATTTTAAAAGGGACAGACAGAGTAAATGTGGATAGGCTTTTTCAATTAAGAGTGGGGGAGATTCAAACTAGAGGGCATGGTTTAAGATTGAAGGGGGAAAATAATAAGGGGAGCATGAGGGGAAATTTCTTTACGCAGAGGGTGGTGGGGATGTGGAATGAGCTTCCGGCAGACGTGGTCGAGGCGGGATCATTGGTTACATTTAAGGAAAGACTGGATCGTTACATGGATAGGAGGGGATTAGAGGGGTATGGACCGGGTGCTGGTCAGTGGGACTAGAGGGTGGGGATTTGCTACAGCATGGACTAGTAGGGCCGAACTGGCCTGTTCTGTGCTGTAAGTGGTTATATGGTTAACCCCGATAGCTGTTGCTGCAAAGCTGTTGTGCTGTTTGCCTCACCAACAGTGCCTCCCTTATTAATTTAGTAGCATCTTGCTTCATCTTTTACAATATTTAAGGAGATTTTTAACTAAGTGATACAGCACGGTTACAGAGCCTTTCTGCCCACTAGCCCATGTCCCCACCCCCAAAATGTACCAATTAACCTATGATCCTCCTACATTTGGAGGAAACTGAAGCACCCGAAGGAAACTCACACTGACATGAGGAGAATGTACAAACTCCTTACAGACAGCAGGGTCAAACCCGGGTCGCTGGTGCTGTAATAGTGTTGCAAACTTAAAAATAAATAGGTTCCATTTACAATCCATTAAACAATCATATATTTATAGGGCAGTAAAATCTTGTTCAGTGGCTTCTCTTGGTATTCTAATGCATTTAGGCCCATGGTGTCATCGAACATGGAACCTTGAACACAACAGCACAGTACAGGCCCTTCAGCCCATGATGTTGTGCCAACCTATATGTACCTAAAATAAATTAAACCCACCCTACCTCATAACCCTCTATTTTTCTTTCATCCATGCACCTGTTGAAGAGTCTCTTAAATGCCCCTAATGTTCTAGCCTCCACCACCAGGCCCCCATTAATCTCTGTGTTTTTAAAAAAATGTAGCCCTGATGTTTTCTCTAAATCTTCCTTCACTTTGTACAGATGTCCTCTGGTGTTTGCTGATCTTGCCCTGGGAAACAGGCGCTGGCTGTTCACTCTATCTATGCCTCTCCTAAGCTTGTAGACCTCTATCAAGTCTCCTCTCATCCTTCTAAGCTCCAAAGAGAAAAGTCCCAGTTCTGCTAACCTTGCCTCATAAGACATAATTTCCAATTCAGGCAACATCGTGGTCAATCTCCTCTGCACCCTCTCCGTAGCTTCCACATCCTTCCTATAATGAGGAGACCGGAACTGAACACAATACTCTAAGTGTGATCTCAACAGATTTATATAGCAGCAACATTATCTCATGATTCCTGAACTCAATCTCCCGATTAATGAAACCCAGCGTCCCAGAGTCCTTCTTAACTATCCTATCAACCTGTATGGCGACCTTGAGGGATGCATGGATTTGGACCATAAGGTCCCTCATGCAGTGATGAGTCTGCTTTTTCTACATTCAGCTAATTCTCATTCTCTCCATCTTCCATTTCCAAGATTCTACCACTCAGCTACATGCTGCCTCATATCCATACCATCTATTTTTCTCACATTTATGAACCTTTCTCAGAGTCTTTTGAAAATCCTTATTATACCATGCAACAGAAGCCCTCGCTTTGTCAACCTTGTTTCAAATGGCATTTCCTCCAATCCAGGCAACATCCTGGTAAATCAAGTCTGCATCTTCTCCAAAGCATTTACGTTCTTCCTATAATGAGGTGACCAGAACTGAACATAATACTCCCAAATGCAGACTAACTACAAATTTATAGTTTTGTTGAATTTTATACCACTTCTTCCTTCAAAAGTTTTTTTTTTCAATTTACTGATACAAGTCACATTCCCCACAGTGTAGCAAACTGCTGATCAATGTTTGTCCAGACTTGGCCAATTTCCATCAAGGCAAGCCAGCTCAGGACTGCAGCTCTTGGACTTTGAAACCCAGATATTCCTAAAATTATGGCTGGGGGTTTTCTTTGTGCGCTTATCTAGGAATTGGTGTTTTCAACCTCCTGCTTTCTTGAGAAAGCTCAAATAACCAATGGCAGGTTGGCTGGGTGCAGAATCTGTGAGCCCATTTATTTCACTGGAAATTCTGCACCTGGGAGAATGAAGACTAAGGTTAAGATGAAATTTTTTTAGTCAATTGCTCTGCAGTACCATTTATCGATTTTGTGAAGTACTTATATTATTGTCATAGAGTCATCCAGCATAGAAACAGGTCCTTCGGTCCAAATCCCCCTGCTGACCAAAACATCCCACTCACCTGCTGTGTTTGGACTATAACCCTATCCATGGATCCATCCAATTTTTTCTTAAATATTGCAATTGTACCTGCTCAGCCACATCCTCTGGCAGCCCATTTCATATGTTCACCACCCTCTGTGAGACTGCTGAGCTTCACCAGCACCTTTATTCCTCAACTTTATTCCTCAACATATTTATTCCTCAACTTGCTCTCCTGATCAGTGCCCTGATTTGATTGTGTAGCTCAAGGGTCTCATAGATTGTGTTGTGGCCACACGTTTAGCCTTCTCAATGTTCCCAGGACAATGGGGTATCTGCAAAGTGAGTGAGGGTGGTGATCACCAATCAGGAAAACTACTTTTGTGAGTTGAATAACTATATTTCATGCTACCCACTGCTATTGAAATGAGACACCGAGCTGAAAGTTAACAGGCGCCAGTTAAGAGGAAGTGTCAAGATCAACAAATTATTTGTAGAGATTTGTTGAGTATGAATAACCTTGGAAATTTCAATTTCCTAATGCTGATGATTGTAATCAAACTCAAGATGTACAACCAAATTTACTTCAGTTATTTGAGTCTTCTTACTCACGCCAGCTGCTGTGGGCTAATGGATAAAAATAAAATAATTGTTATCCGACAAGGAATAGGATTTATATAAAGCTTTTAACATTGTAAAGAGTCTCATGGGTGTGTTATCAGATGAAATTTAATGCATAAGTGTTACAGAGTCTGGACTTGGATGATAAACCACCACTGGCTGGTGCTGTGGAGTGGAAGGAGGCCCAGAGCATGAGTCATGGTCTGGAGGACAGTTTAGAATGTTGAGCATTTTAAAAGGGATGAACATACTGAAGGCAGCCAGAAGGATCTGGACCAAGCCAGTGGTTCCTCTCTCTGCAAGCAATACAAGACAACTTAGAATTTTGTGCTCTCTCTCTCTCTCTCTCTCTCACAAAGATCTTTTGGCTTCAGTTTACCAAACAAACTGAATTTTGTTTATGATCTTTGCTTCAGTTGAGATCGAAGTCTTGTGTGTTTTGTGTCTTTTTTCTGTGGGCTGGTTGGAAATATAACTTAGACTTTAATTACATATGTTATATTTAGGCTGTGGAATTTATTAGTTTTACACTGTTATAAAGATTTGCATAGTAACCAGTGGGCAATGTTATAAAAGGGGGGGATTTGAATTAAAGTTTGAAGGTGAATTTTTTTGTTAATAAAGTAATTGTTCATGTTTACCCCTGTGTGATATGCCTTCTTTGTGGTTGCTGGTTTGATCTTGTAACATAAGGAACATAAATAAATGTTCAGACAGGGTGAGTTTTGAACATCTTAAAAGGACAAGGTAGAAAAAGCGAGAAGTTTAAAGGCGACATACTTGAGACGCGGGTTCAAAAGGACCCAGAGCAGAATACCTGGTCGTGCAAAATAAATGAGGGTGGCCACTGGAATCAGAAGAGCCTTCAGCCTTTTCCTTAGTGGTTTCATTCTCGTCAGCAGTGCTTCTTTTGATGGGGGTCTTAACTCACTAGATTTCACCAGGTCTCATCTTCCCGCAGCGAACGAGTCTCTGGAGAAGAACATAATCACAGCATTTCTCAAACTAAAGCGATCAGACCAACAAATTTTGTAGGCCGAGGAATTCCTCGGTGTGTTTCCACGCTATGACGTGTAGAGAGCCCTCAAAGGTTGAACTATTCCACCGATCCATCTGCAGAGTTGTGTGCAGCGAGATCTGTGAGCATTTCTCTTGTACGTACAGCCGCAGACCAATCCTGTGGTCAGCATTGCTCCAACAAAGGACTATTGGAAGAGAGTTGTTGGGGGGAGCACTGGGCAGGTGGGAAAATTGGATGGGCACTTTTTGCTTGAGCAATGATCAGGAACATTGAGATAGGTAGATCACTCGAGGGAAAATTGTTTGGGGTGAGGATTGAGAGGCGGAAGTAACACATGGGATGCTAAGGAGAGAGGGAAACAGAGGGTGCTGAGGAAATTATTGGTCTTGCAGCACAGAAACATTCCCACAGGCCTAGCTTGTCCACACCCGACAACATGCCTTCCTGCTTCAGTCCTACATCCCTGTATTAGACCCAGGCCCCTCCAATCCCCTCCCATCCACAGGGGTATCCAAGGGTTTCTGAAAGGCTTTCATGTTAAGCTGAGAAGGGTAATTCAATGACAAGAAAAATAGGCATTCATATATTTTTGTTTCATGTTTTCTATTGAGAAATACAAGCACAAATACGTCTTTGAACAAATGTTATCTTCAAATCAAAGTATGCTTTCATTGTCTCTTGTTTTTAACTCAACGCAAGAGCTCAATGAAATAGACACAATTACGAGTTTCTTGTTTTCTGTGAATGCCAGAAACCACATTAAAAGATCTAGAAGAAGCTTTATCACTGCTACACCAGACACCTTTCACCTGTAGTCATTGGGATTCTTGTTATTTAACCACACATTTTGTGTGAAATTATAGATATTTTTACATAAAATTAAACTGAAGATTGGTTAGGGATATTTAAGATGAACTATATTTAATGAGGAAACTTTGTTTACCTTTGTCATCAGTTAGATTTCAGATTAATTGTCAGATAATTTACATGACAGTATATACAACTCTGAGATTCTTTCTCCTGTGAGCCAGGCAGAATTACCATTAATTTGTAGTGCAGAAAATAAACTGTACGTAGTGAAAATATTTAAACAAATAAAATAACTGCAAACAGATAACAAATGTAAACAAACTGTGCAAGAGAAAGCAACCCTGTATTCACAGGAGGTATGGTTTCTTCCAACTGACACAAAATGTCTGATTTCTTCAGTCATATCCTTTCTGAAAATCATGTGACATGACATCATCACTGATTCAGTTTCATTTCTTCGAAAACATCTGACCTCATCTTAGTCTAAATCATCTGATGTTTTTGAATTGTATGCACAAGTCACTCAAATGGTACTTCAGTTTTGAAACAGCTTTCAGCATAATGCTGAATGTGCACAAAAATGCTTTTAAAAACCACACTTTGTACTTGAGTTTTCAGTTAAGGCCACTTCAATTCTTCTATAGCTCTGTCTTTCCAAGACATGTCGACTCCAGAAATGACCTCACTCCTTAGTGTATTGTGTATCTGTGTGTGACCCTGTTCAAAACCCACAATAATCTTAACAAAAATATATATAATTTTATACCTTAACTTTAAATATGAATGTTAAGATTAACATATTTGTTACAGTAGTGTTAAGTCCAATGTGACTGATTACATTGTGTTGTGTGATTGAGAGTACTAGTGTGTGTTTAAAAAAATTAGACATACAGCATGGTAACAAGCCATTTTGGCCCATGAGTCTGTGCAGTTCAATTTACACCCCATTAACCTACACCCCCGGTATGTTTTGAATGATGATAGGAAATTGGAGTTCCCCCCCCCCCAGAAAAACCCATGCAGACACAAACTCCTTACAGATAGTGCTGGACTTGAACCCCAGTCCCTATCGCTAGCGCTGTAAAGGTGTTGCACTAACCGCTACGCCAACTGGGCCGCCTTTCATATGTTTTAGAACATATGTTCCTTTAAAAAATAGTAATAAATCTTCCCTAACCATAACCCTCTACTTCCATCCATGTGTCTAAGAGTCTTTTAAATGCCCTTAATGTTTCAGCCTCCATCACCATCTCTGGCAAAGCATTCCAGGTTCCCACAACTCTCTGCATAAAAAAAAATACCCCTGATGTCTCCTCTCAACTTCTCTCCCTTCACTTTGTACACACATCCTCTGGTGTTTGCTGATCCTGCCCTGGGAAACAGGTGCTGGCTGTTCAGCCTATCACCTCTCATAATCTTGTAGACCTCTATCAATTCTCCTCTCATCCTTCTACACTTCAAAGAGAAAATTCCCAGCTCTGCTAACCTTGAGGGATGTATAGATTTGGACCCCAAGGTCCTTCTGTTCATCCACACTCTTAAGTAACTGACTATTAACCCTGTACTCAGCCTTCTGCTTTGACCTTCAAAATCACACTTATCCAGATTGAAATCCATCTGCCAATTTTCTGCCCAACTCTGTGTCCTGTCTATATCTTGTAACCTTCAATAACCTTCAACTCCATCCTCAACTCCTCCAACCTTTGTATTATCCACAAACTTACTGACCCATCCTTCCGCCTCTTCATCCAGGTAATTTTTCAAAATCACAAAGAGAAGGGGTTCCAGAACAGATCCCTGTGGCACTCCACTAGTCACTAACCTCCAGCAAAATACTTTCCTTTCACAACTACTCTCTGCTTTCTTTCTACAAGCCAATTTTTTAATCCAGACAGCCAAGGTTCCACTAATCCTGTGACTATGACTTTCTGAATGAGCCTCTCATGGGAGATCTTGTCAAATGTCTTGCTAAAACCCAAATAGACCACATCTACCACCCTACCCTCATCAATTTCTTTTGTTACCACCTCAAAATCAGGTTAAATTATCATTATCGAGATGGTCACCTTTATCACTCTCAATGATTGGTTGTATTAATTCCATTAACATGAACATTTTACCTAAATTTTTGTACCTTTTCAATTTATAACAATTTTTATTCCTAAATCTTTTTTTTGACTCACTTGATTCACTCATCTTCTTACATCTGTCAAGAAAATTATCCCCACTGAAATAAAACTCTTCTTCAATAAGCTAGAAGGAATGGTAGAGTGGTACTTACCAATTGCAGATTCTATTATTGGGCGGTCACTATATACAAGTTAATACTTTTGTTACATTTTGATCAATTGGTTGCCCGCCCTTCTTTTGTAGAAATGGAACTGAATTTTACAAAGAATCCTTCTTTGTTGGCAATTTAAGGACCCGGTTGATCCTCCTCTTTACAGAAGATAACTAATAATTGGATAATGAAACATAATTCAAGAATGTTGGCCCAATTTGGAAGGTTTTTTTGATTTTGGAATTTTGTTGGATGCAGTTTTAAAGGAATGGCATAGAAAAGGTATTCCAAGTTTCAAGGATCTTCTTATTTAAAATAATTTTCTTTCAAACAATTATCAGCCAAATTTAACCTTTCCAATGGACAATTTATTTTAGATATTTACAAATTAGGCATTTTGCTCAGTCCAAGATTTTGGATTTTCTGTGAATTTCTTATATTAAGATCTGCTTTATGACATACAATTGTCTTTTCAAGGTGGATTAATAGCATGTATTTATAATAATTTACTGGACTTAAATTCAGTCCCACTGGCTGGGATCAAAAGAGACTGGGAAAGAGACTTGAATGTAACCTTTTCAGATGAAGGTTGATCTCCACTCTCAGCTTGATTCAGGGGTCCTTACTGAGTGCAGGACATTGCTTGTTACAATTTAAGGTGGTGCACCGAACTCGTGTCTAAACTGAAATTGTATTGTTTCTATGCAGGTATTTATCCTTTTTCATCCCCATCTGGCAATTGCTCTGTTTGTTTTTTCTTGAGACTCAAGTTTTAGTTTTTACCACATTGATAGCCAGATGAGCGATTTTATTGAAATGGAAATATGTTTCATCCCCTGCTCAAACTCAATGGTGATATGATATGATCTCCTATTTCTCCTTTGGAGAAAATCAGGTATAATATTAAAGATAGAAAGCTTCAATGTATGAAATTGTGGGGCCCATTCTTAGAATTTTTTTTAATTGGAAGAATGAATGATTGCTATAGGTTCCGGTAATTTTTGGTCTGTTCTCTAGACATCACCAGTAATTCCACATCATTTTTTAAAAAATTAATTACAACATATAAGGTAACCTTGATTAGAGGGAGGGGATGGATTAGATTAGTCCATTCATGTTTCTTTCTCTTCTATTGTTTTATCTTTATTATTTTATTAAAAGAATCCAATAAATGGGTCTGATATGGTTATAACTCAAGGTTGAAGAAAGAAGACTCTCACATGAAGGGAATGTAATCAACACTAGCTTCATTGGGCTGCAGCTCTGTCTTTTATAGGAAGCCGGCCTCATCTCCACCGAGGCGTGGCTTGAGCAGGGCTGGCTGCCAATTGTTTGTTCCGGAAGCGCAGGCCTAGATTAGACCCCCCCCCCTCCCCCAGTGATCCACTGGCGGTGATTGGTCGATTTGACCGCTATTCTTGTGGCCTATGGGAGCGGGCGTTTCATCCCACATGCTGTTTACTCAATCGCCATGTTCGACGGTCGTTTCCTGTGTCACAGGCTGCTACAGTTGCATACATTCTGTTTATTACTAGATTGAGTTATAAATAACTATTGATGTAGTTATGCGTATTTACTTGAACACAGTTGTTTCATTATGTAATTGTCATTTATTATATATGCTATGTGTTAAACAATAAAAATATTTAAAAGAGAAATAATTTTGCAAAGAATCTTTTTGATTGGCAATTTTTGGTTCCTGTTTATTTTCCTCTTTATATAATATAACCAATAATCTGATATTTAAGCGAAGTTTGAGAACATGGGCATAATGTAGGCTTTTTGGATTTTGGAATTTTTCCCTTACTTGTCCCATTATTATCTAATCACCTTTTTTCACCTTCTTGGTAAGACACATATTTTAATGATTGGCATAGATTGTCTATTAAATGTTTCAAAGACATTTTTATTCATAATAGTTTTGCTTCTTTTGAACAATTGGTGGAAACATTTAATTTACCAATACACATTTTTTTAGATACTTACAAGTTAGACATTTCACTCAATGTCAGATTCCCGATTTTCTGCAAATTCCTGAGGCAAATACTCTTGATTTACATTTGGATTTTCAACGTTCTCACAAAGGTTTAATATCTCTCATTTATAATAATTTTATCAGCCGCATTAGTTAAGATCAAGTGTAATTGGGAACAGAATTTGAATCTTTCATTTTCTGACAAGGTTTGGGATCTGATTCATATGATCTTCCTTTGTGCATGACACTGTTTATTGCAGTTTAAAGTGGTCCACAGAGAGCATTTATCTTAAGCTAAATTGTCTAATTTTTATTTAGATATAAATCCTGAATGTGACAAATTGGTTCATATGTTTTGGACTTGCCCTAGTCAAGAAAAATGCTGGAAAGATGTTTTCAAAACACTATTAATGATTCTGAATGTTAAATTGGAACCTTGCCCTTAAATTTTTCTCTTTGGATTATCTGATGAAGATGATGTTTTACTGACTCCATCTCAAAACTGAATTTCATAGTTTACTTCATTGGTAGCTGGACGTGTAAGATTGATCAAATGGAGAGACAGTACTCCACCTACACACACAAAATAGTTAAACGATATTATGTCTTGTTTAAGATTAGAAAAAAGATTAGATATGCCATTGAAGATTCAAATAACTCTTTTTCAAAGACATGGGGCCCTTTTATAGACTATTACCATAATCTAACATTTTGAGACTGTTCTAAACCTTGATGTTTGTGTTATCAGTTGTGTTGTCAGTTACTGAGTTGTTGAATCCCACATGCTAGGTTTTTTTTTAACCTTGTCAAATGGAAAGGGTTTTGATTAAAGGGTATTTTCCTTTTTTCATTGATTTCTGTATTTCAAATGTAACTACAGTTGAGGGATTTTGTTAAATTTAAATATATATTTGCCCTTTTTATTATGGCTGTGCTTTGGAATTCGTTTGTATGATTATTCTTGAAGGGTTTTTACATTTTTTTTCCTGTGACAAATTTATTGTTATTGAAATTAAAAGAAATATTTTAAAAGAAGAGGTATGCTGACTATCCCTGAGTAGACTGGACTTCTCCAAATGTTAACAGATCTTATCTTTAAGAACCCTCTCCATTAATTTGCACCCCACTGATCTAACACTCATAATTCCCAGAATTCTCCCTATTACCCTTTTTAAACAAAGGGATTACATTCTCCGTTCTCCGGTCCTCTGACACCTCCCCTGTGGCCAAAGGTCAGAGCTACTGCCCCAGCTATCTCTTCCCTCACTTCCTACAGCAGCCTGGGGGATATCACGACCGGCCCCAGGGACATCAATCTTGATGTTTTTGAGAAGATCCAACACTTCTGCATCCTTAATCTCCACATTGTCCAGCACACAGGCGTATTCTATTCCGACCTCACCCTGATCAAGGTCCTTTTCTCTGGTGAATTCACTTAGGTCCTCCGCAACCTCCTCTGCCTCCAGGCACATGTTGCCTCTTTTATCCTTTAGTGGCCCCACCTTCATTCTTGTCATCCTTCTGTTCTTCACATATACATAGAACACTTTGGGAATCTCCTTAATCCTACACGCCAAGGCCTTCTCATTGCCCCTTTAAGCTCCTTCCTGGCTACCATACATTTCTCATGAGCCCTTCCTGTTTCCTGCTTCCTTCTTTCTCTTGACTAGTTGCCTGACCAGTTTCGTCAGCCATGGTTCCCTTTTCCTACCACCTTTTCCTTGAACCCAGCACGAGTGGCCCCTAAACTTCCTCCACATTAGTTCTGTGCTTTCACCCTTGAGCATCTGATTCCAATGTACTCTTGCTAGTTCCTGCCTTGTCCCATTGTTAGTTTTCCTTCCCTGATTAAGCCTTCCCCATTTTGTCTGCTTTGATCCTTATCCATAGCTATGCTAAAGCTCAGGGAGTTGTGGTCACTGTCACTGAAATGCCACCTGACCAGGTTCATTCCCCTTCCTGTGTTCAGACTCGTTGCTCTTAGAAGCCATCGAACTTTTTCCTTGCCACACACTTCCCCAGTCCTCAACCACCCCTACTCCTTTGGCATTCCTTTTCCTCTCCTGTTCTCCCCAACACCCTCTCTTTTCTGTCTTCCTTCTCATATTCACCCATGGCCTCATGCCCCCCACCCCCACTAATGCCCCCAGCCACTTTATTCAGGCATCTGCCTACTTATTGATCATACCTTGATGAAAAGCTCAGACCCAAACATTGGTTATGTATCTTTACTGTATAAAGTTCGCTGTGTGACCTGCTGAGTTTGTCCGTCATTGCGTTTTTACTTCAATCACAGCATCTGTAGACTTTCACATTTCATTCTTTAGACATTTCAATACCTTTTTACTGGGAAATTTATTCGGGATCTTCGATACAGGTGCTTCAGCCCATTTAGTCTGTGCCGAACTATATTTCTGCTTACTCCCTTTGACCTGCCCCCGGAATCTAGCCCTCTGTACCCCTCTCATGCACATCCACATTTTTCTCAAATGTCAAAAATCAAGCCCACATTCACCACTTCAGCTGGCAGCTCGTTCCTCACTCCCACCCCTCTTGGCATGAAGGCATCTCTTTGGGAAAATACCTGAGGTAATAATAATACCGTACCTTCTAAAAGTTGCACCAATAATATGAGAGGCTGATAGGGAAATAGAATTGTGTTCCGAATGTAAAGAACAACGTCCAGTAAAACATGAAGAATCTCCAGCTTGGAGTAGAAGACAGTAATTTCAACTTGTTTGTCCAGATGAAGAACAGATTGAAGACAACTGTACATTCAGATCATCAAAAGGTTTCCAAAATTAATCAAAGGATTAATCAACTGGTTGAGATTATACAAGCCACATGATTGATAAAAATTGGCAGATGTAAATAATTAAGTTTGATCCCAAATTAAAAACATTATAACTAAAGGCCACTCATGTCTTTTGATATTTCGCTTGCACATTAGGAAGGTGAATTTTATTTTATTTTTTAAAAATCCATACATTTTCCAAGAAAATATCTACTTTTTTCAGTTGTGGATAAGAACTATTTTTTTCCACATCAAGAGATTCTGCCTATATATCTTTAGTCTGAGAGAAATATTGCTGTAGCCTGCAAAATCTTCAAAGTGCAGAAGCTCACGTTGCGATAAGATCAAAAAGTTTGATGCATCTGATTGAACTTGTTTTCACAAGTTTTCAAATTGTGGTGTCATTTACATCCTGTTTGCTCTTGTTTACCTTCGTGATGGTGGTTTGTAGAAAAAGCAAACACAGTCACTTAATTCAATGCCTTGTTTCAGATGAACCTGTCCTGTGCATTAGGGTATGCGCACCTCCTCCAGGCCTTTCCTCCCCCCCCCCCCCCACCCTCCAGCCCAACTCTCATCTTTTAGTAAGAAGCCTGTTTTTGCTCATATCTTGAAGAGAAGGTTGCCCAATACTTCCAGCAGACAGGAAGTTTCTCCTGCAGGTTTGTGTACAGCACCTGACCCCAGCCTCTGTCGACTTGCTTGTTTAACTGTGCATTAGGAGATAGACGGGCATCGGGCACACAAAACTCAAAACGGTCAACCAGTTTACCTATCTCGGCTGCACCATTTCATCAGATGCAAGGATCGACAATGAGTTAGACAACAGACTCGCCAAGGCAAATAGCGCCTTTGGAAGACTACACAAAAGAGTCTGGAAAAACAACCAACTGAAAAACCTCACAAAGATAAGCGTATACAGAGCCGTTGTCATACCCACACTCCTTTTCGGCTCCGAATCATGGGTCCTCTACCGGCACCACCTACGGCTCCTAGAACGCTTCCACCAGCGTTGTCTCCGCTCCATCCTCAACATCCATTGGAGCGCTTACATCCCTAACGTCGAAGTACTCGAGATGGCAGAGGTCGACAGCATCGAGTCCACGCTGCTGAAGATCCAGCTGCGCTGGATGGGTCACGTCTCCAGAATGGAGGACCATCGCCTTCCCAAGATCGTGTTATATGGCGAGCTCTCCACTGGCCACCGTGACAGAGGTGCACCAAAGAAAAGGTACAAGGACTGCCTAAAGAAATCTCTTGGTGCCTGCCACATTGACCACCGCCAGTGGGCTGATAACGCCTCAAACTGTGCATCTTGGCGCCTCACAGTTTGGCGGGCAGCAACCTCCTTTGAAGAAGACCGCAGAGCCCACCTCACTGACAAAAGGCAAAGGAGGAAAAACCCAACACCCAACCCCAACCAACCAATTTTCCCCTGCAACCGCTGCAATCGTGTCTGCCTGTCCCGCATCGGACTTGTCAGCCACAAACGAGCCTGCAGCTGACGTGGACTTTTTACCCCCTCCATAAATCTTCGTCCGCGAAGCCAAGCCAAAGAAGAAAGAGGAGATAGACAACAGACTCGCCAAGGCAAATAGCGCCTTTGGAAGACTACACAAAAGAGTCTGGAAAAACAACCAACTGAAAAACCTCACAAAGACCAGCGTATACAGAGCCGTTGTCATACCCACACTCCTGTTCGACTCTGAATCATGGGTCCTCTACCGGCATCACCTACGGCTCCTAGAACGCTTCCACCAGCGTTGTCTCCGCTCCATCCTCAACATTCATTGGAGCGCTTTCATCCCTAACGTCGAAGTACTCGAGATGACAGAGGTCGACAGCATCGAGTCCACGCTGCTGAAGATCCAGCTGCGCTGGGTGGGTCACGTCTCCAGAATGGAGGACCATCGCCTTCCCAAGATCGTGTTATATGGCGAGCTCTCCACTGGCCACCGTGACATAGGTGCACCAAAGAAAAGGTACTTTTCTGCCTAAAGAAATCTCTTGGTACCTGCCACATTGACCACCGCCAGTGGGCTGATATCGCCTCAAACCGTGCATCTTGGCACCTCACAGTTCGGCGGGCAGCAACCTCCTTTGAAGAAGACCGCAGAGCCCACCTCACTGACAAAAGGCAAAGGAGGAAAAACCCAACACCCAACCCCAACCAACCAATTTTCCCCTGCAACCGCTGCAACCATGTCTGCCTGTCCCGCATCGGACTTGTCAGCCACAAACGAGCCTGCAGCTGACGTGGACATTTACCCCCTCCATAAATCTTTGTCTGCGAAGCCAAGCCAAAGAAGAAGGAGTCCACTCCATTCCTTCAGTGCAAGTGAATCCAAGGACAAAAAAAAATTGCTTGCCAAAACTTGGTTCCAATAAGCCCTTGAATTCTACACTGGGAGGTGCCTGGTTTGTGAATGTCGAAGCAAATTTAATTTCTGTTATATGAGATTACAATCAAAACAGATCAGCATGTTCCAGCAACTATCAGTACCAGACTACCACAGGCTCCATTCCAGCCACTTGCTATACCTTTGACTGTGTGTCTTGGTGCAATAACAACCCCTTTTATAAATTCGCTGTAGTGGATTGTAAAAAGGGGCAAGGAGTCAGGATACAGGAGGGAGACTAAAAACTTGGCCAAATGGTGCACCAACCTTGCATTCAATGTCACCAAAACCAAGGAGCTGATGTTTGACTTCAGAAAGGGAAAGCCAGAGGTTTTCAGTGATTCAGTGATCATTGGGGGATCAGAGGTGGAGAAGGTGAGCAAATTGAAGTTCTTGGGTCACCGGAAGTGGGTGTTCGCAGCGCGAGGAATTCCAACAAAGTCAGTTACTGGTTCACCCTCACTGGATTCTGTAGCGTGGCCATAGCAGACACTGCATGACAATAAATATAAGTCTAATCTAACACTTTCTTTTTGCAAATGTTAACTTGTCCAGCGCTTCTGTTATTTTTTACTGCCAGATTTTTAAAGTGTTATTAATATTCAAAATATATAATTATGGTAGATATAAATCAGAGATTTAGTACCATTGAAAGTTGACTGCTTTAAGGAGTTGTCTTTAGATTGTATGAATCATATTGCTCTCATGCATGTAGCAGTTTAAATATTGTTTTTTAGTAATTGAATGGCTCTATGACGGCTTTTGGCTCACAGTGGTCTTCAGAAGGGTTCTGGGTTTAGGCGGGAAACCAGGGTTATTTGTGAGCAGATGAATGTGGAGTGGGGAGGCGGGGCCAGCCATCTGCACAACACCCTACCAGTGAATCCCAGTTCACTGCATTTACCACTTCCTGTAAAATTTAGGGTCTGTGAATGAAGATAGAGAACATGGGTTCAGAAAAATTATCAAAAAATATAGAGTTATTTACAAATTTACAGATTTAAGTGGTCTGGGCGGTCTAGAGATCCTGGTGGAGTGCCTTAGCACTGGGGGGGGCCTTGGACTCCTGGTCCCCCTGTGAGAGAGGAGAGGCAGACTGGGTTTCCAGCTCAATGGTGGAGGAGGTGCACTCTTCTCCTGAACTGGATCCCCTGAGGCCCTGACTGGGGGCAGTGAGAATGAACTCTGTGGCTCACAGGGCACATGAGGCAATGGACCCTCTGTTCTGGCGGGTACCAGGTCCTTGAAGGAGACAGTGTCCTCCCTGCCATCTGGGTACTCCACATAGGTGTACATGGGATTGGCGTGGAGCAGTTTTCTTGCTTCTCCTCACGTGCTTCCTGAGAAGGATTGAACCAGGAGTAGTGAGCCAGACTGGGAGTGTAGTTCCCGATGCTGACCTTCTTTCAAAGGTGAATAGGAGCTCGTGAGGAGTAGCGATGGTCACGGTACATAGTAGCAACCAGATGGAGTGGAGAGCCATAGGGAGACTTACTGCCAGCGTGAGTCTGGAAGGCCTTTTGACTTCAGGGCCAGTTTGACAGACTGTGGTGTTCTCCTTTTCAACCTGGCTGTTCCCCCAGGGGTTGTAGCTAGTATCCTACTGGACACGCTACCCCTCACCAGCAGGTACTGGTAGCTCGTCACACATAAAGGATGAGCCTCAGTCGCTATGAATATAGCTGGGATACCCGAACAGGGCGAAAATAGAATCTTGCTCCTTTATGACTGATGAAGTTGACACATCTGGGAATGGAATGGCAAACGGGAAGTGGGAATACTTGTCAATGATAGAGAGGAAGGTGTTCCCGTTCGTGGGAGGGGAGAGGTCCCTTAAAATCAATGCTGAGCCATTTGAAGGGCCTGAATGACTTGATCAGGTGTGCCTTTGCGGGGCGGTAGAAATGTGGCTTGCAGTCTGTGCAGACCTGGTAATTTCTCTGACGTCTTCCATGGAGTAGAGCAGATTGCATGCCTTGACAAAATGAACCATGCGGGTGAACCCTGGATGGCAGAGCTCATTATGCAGAGACCACAGTTGGCCGGAGTGTGCAGAGGCACAGCTTCCTCTGGATAAGGCACCAGGAGAGTCATTAAGAGCTCCTGGCCGATAAGCAATGTCATAATTGTAGGTGGAGAGCTCGATCCTCCACCTATCAATTTTGTCATTCTTGATTTTGCCCCTCTTAACATTATTGAACATGAATGCGACAGAGCGCTGGTCAGTGAGGAGCGTAAATCTTCTACCAACTAGCTGGTGTCTCCAGTGCCTTCTACAATGGCTTGAGCCTTCTTTTCCATCGATGGGTTCTGGAGCTCGTGGCCTTGTAATGTCCATTAAAATCATGCAACCGGCCTCCCCGTCTGATTGAGGTTAGGTTACCTTTCCACTTGGAAAGGTACATTCTCATCCACCGCATGCATGGTGGCTTTCACAATGTGATTCATGAGGCAGCTAAAAGCTATTTGGGCTTCAGCTGAGAGGAGGAAATTGGTGACTTTTAGGAGAGGGTGAACCTTATCAGCATATTGAGGGATCCACTGGGCATAATATGAGAAAAACCCCAGACATCTACTCAAAGCCTTTGTGGTCCTGGGTGTGGGGAGCTCTAACAGGGGGTGCATCTGATTAGGATTGGGGCCAATAATGCCCCGGGCTTCCCCTCACCTGACAAACCCTCGCCCAATGTCCTTTCTTGCCACAGCTGGAACACACTGACATAATGCCACATAGCCAAGGATAGCCAGCCATTTAGTCCTGAACACGCACTTGTCAGAATTATAAGTGAGGTTCAGGGCTTTCGCCCTGTGGAGAAAACTCTGGAGGTTCGTGTCATGGTCTTCCAAGGTGTGGCCATAGATGGTGACATTACTGAAGTAGGGAAGGTAGCCCTCAACCCACACTCATCCACCGTTCTGTCCATCTGCCTCTGGAAGATAGAAACCCCATTAGTAATATCGATAGGAAGCCTCTGGAATTGATAGATAGCCTCAAATGCCATACATGGACAGTCCTCAGAACAGATTGGCAGCTGGTGATAAGCAGCTTTCAGGTTGATTGTCAAATAGACCCGATACTGAGCAATATCATTTACTCTGTCCGAAATTTGAGGGAGGGGGTATGCATCTAGTAATGTGTACTGATTAATAGTTTGGCTTTAGTCATTTACTGGCCTGGACTTGTTTGTACCCTTTACCACTACCACACGTGCTCTCCACAGGTTGGTGCTCGGTTTGATGATACCTTCGTCAAGCAGACATTGAGTCTCAGACTTTATAAAATCTCAGTCTGCTGTACTGTACTTCCTACTCTTGGTAGCAATAGGTTTGCAGTTTGGGGACAGATTCGGGAAGAGAGGAGGAGGGTCGATATTCAGTGTTGGAGAGGCTGCATGTGGGTTCTGATTTTAGGGGCCCTCCATTCAGAACTGTTACAGGGTGAGGGGACCAGAATACTCCAAGGCCATGCTTTTAAGGTGACCCAGGAAGTCCAAATAGTTAATCAAGAAAATAAAAACAAAATATATATAATTCCACCCTTTCAAATGGCAGGTCTACTATACAATGTTATTGAACATGCGTAAAATGCGAGTGAGACTCAAGAAATATGCAGTAATTCGAAGGATACATCTTCAGGTTGCATTTTTGCACAGTCCATGAATCTATGAAGCTTTCAGTAGATCCCGTGTCGATCAGTGAATATCCTGTGAATATCCATTTACCTCCACTATGGAGTTGCTAGCTGGTGTGGTCTGTCCTGATCTAGGACCATCGAGGCTAGGTCCCCTGAGACTCCATGCTCCTCACTCGAGTGGCCCCCACCATCCTGGGTTCCCCTGCATGGGTAAGATGGCATCAAATTCGTGGTGCGGCAAGATGGCCGTTCTCCTCCTTTCTCTGATTTGAATTTGGGTCATGGCAAGATGGCCGCTGAGCCTTTTCGTGCCCTTTCCTTACTGTCATCCTCTGTCAGCGTGTTGCGCAGCAAGTGGGTTTGGATAAATTCAGGGAAGACAGCTTGGGGCTGGAATCGGATCCGGGAACGGTGCAGGCCGTGGACTTCCCCGGGCTTCCCCTCACCTGACAAACCCTCGCCCAATGTCCTTTCTTGCCACAGCTGGAACACACTGACTCTTTAGCCGGGCAACGGGATCGGGGATGCAGTTTCTTGCCGCATAAAATACACTCCCTAGCACGGGAAGCGGCGGGATGTTAGGGCAGTGGTAGTGGGAGCAGCTGGTCCTTGGAAGGGGATGTCTGGATGAGTGAGCTCGCTGGCTTTGAGGTCGTTGTTCTTGAGTTTGGCCTGTTCCAACGACTTGGCCAGTTCATTGTGGCTAGCCAGGTCTTTCTTACCCAACTCAAGCAGTTGCTGCCTCGAGTGGACCCCCGCAACTCGAGTGACCAAAATCTGTCGTTTCTCACGCATGCGGCCCGTAGCCTCTTCGTACCTGCATTTCTTGGCAAGCGTTCACAGATCTAGCAGGTAGTCATCGATGGTCTCTACTGACTGTTGGCGATGTAGTGCAAGTCAGTGCCTCACTAGGACCTTGTTTTGAGACTTCAGGTACCTAGCAGTGTCATAAATGTTTATTTATTTACATATTTAGTCCCTGATGACTGCATACCTTTTCGTTCCTACCCTTGAAACGAATGCGGACCTCCTGAGTTCATCAGTGTAGAAGACATCTCTGGACACGTTCAGGTAGGCCTGGAAGCAGTCTAGCCAGTATGTGAACTCCTCAGCCGTGTTGGGGGTCAGAGGGTCTATCAGTAGCATACCTGGCTTGAGTAGCACTTCCATCGTTAGGGAATAAGCTAATAAAATTGTAGTGCGAATGAAAGCACTCATGACTGGAGGGAGAACAAATGCTTTTATTAGCTTATATATAAGGGTAGGGTTCAACAGTGGTATTCAGAAGGGTTCTGGTTTCGGTGGGAAACCAGGGTTATATGTGAGTAGATAGGGGCAGAGCCGGGAGTTGGGGCCATTAGCACAACACCCTACCAGCGAATCCCAGTTCATTGAAATGGGACACATAGGTTCAAAACTGAACTGAATATATAAATTGCAGACTTGAATCTATAATTGAAGTTTTAATCAGATCAAAGCTTCAAAAATGAATACGGCAGTAATAATGATCAATTCAGTAAACAAGTTTGGATAAATACAATGAGTTATCTAATTATTACCTGAAATGTTTGTGTGGATTTTTGAGTAAATTTTAAACATTTATTTACCACACAATAGAAATCGATTCCGGTCATTGCTGCCCAATTAACCTTCCAACTCCATACCTGTTTGGAGCCCGAGGACCTGAAGGAATTCCATGAAGGTCATGGGGAGAATGTACAAACTCTTTTCAGCAAGGGGTGTGAAGCTGGGCCACTGATGCTGGTGCTCACTTCCTTGGGTATCTGTGTTGGATTCCTTTTGCCAATTCCCCAAAATTTCATGTACTGCTTTTCATATTATTTTTCAATGACAAATTTATTAGATCTTTTACGCAATTTCCCCCTTGGGTGAAACCTCTTGGGTGCAGTTACCTTAAGGCAGTGATTCTCAACCTTTTCCTTTCCACTCACATCCCACTTTAAGTAATCCCTATGCCATCGGTGCTCTGCGATTAGTAAGGGATTGCTTAAGGTGGGATGTGGGTGGAAAGAAAAAGTTTGATAACCTCTGTTTTAATCGTGCCTAATTGACTCATTATGAGCACGGTTTCATAACTCCAAAGGAAATGGGCCAATAACAATTGGGTCTAGAGCATTGATTTTCAACCTTGCCTTGCCTTCCCACTCACAATCCCACCTTCCTAATCACAGAGGCCCAATGGCGTAGGGTTTACTTAAAGTGGCAGTCAGTGAGGACCAAGAGAGTCGCTGCAGTAACTGTGACTGGCTGTGTTTTAAACATTTATTTATTTATTTAAAGTGAGGAGGGCTAAGTGATTAATTATTTACTAAGACATGTAGAGGGCTAAGTGTTTATTTACATATTTAGATATGTAGAGGGCTTAGCGTTTATTTATTTACATACTTAGAAATGTAGAGGGACCGAGTGGGAGGAGCGAGTACTTTGTGAGAGTTTATAAAAAGAGAGCCAGCTGGGAGTTGATTTGTGGGAGTCAGTAATTTGGTTAATTGGTAGAGGGCCAATAAAAGGAGGGTGAGTGGGGGGATCAGTGAAGGGATGGGGGGGATCAGTGAAGGGACGGGGGGATCAGTGAAGGGACGGGGGGGATCAGTGAAGGGACGGGGGGGATCAGTGAAGGGACGGGGGGGATCAGTGAAAGAGCAGGGGGATCAGCGAAAGGGCGGGGTGGGGGAATCAGGGCAGGGGCGGGGGGAGATCAGGGCAGGGGCGGGGAGATCAGGGAAGGGCGGGGAGATCAGGGAAGGGTGGGGGATCAGGGAAGGAGTAGGTGGATCAGGGAAGGTGTGTGTGCACTGAGGCTTCGCCACAAGAGGCTTCAGCGAGCAGAGGCTGAGGAAGGGCTCCCCATGAGGTAAGATTTGGTGAGTTTTTTTTAAGTTGATCTAAATTACTCTAATTAAAATTGAAGAGCAGGTGATAGAGGCAGTTAGGGGAGTTGAGTGCTCCGATTGCAGGATGTGGGAGGTCAGGGACAGCACAGATGTTCCTGATGACAACACCTGCAAAAGGTGATTCCAGTTGCAGCTCATGGGAGATTGGGTTCGAGAACTGGAGTTGCAGCTGGATGAACTGTGGATCATAGGGAGGCAGAGGCAGTGATGGATAGGAGTTATGGGGGGGTAGTCACCCCCAACAGTCAGGAGTTTTGGAAGTGGGTGACTCAGGAAAGGGGGGGGAGACAGGCAGTGTAGAGTACCCCTGTGGCCATTTCCCTCAACAATAAGTATACTGCTTTGGATACTGTTTGGGGGGGGGATGATCTACAGGAGATGAGTCATGGAGGTTGGTCTCTGGCACAGGGGCTAGACCTTCAGCTCAGAAGGGAACGGGGGGAAAGAGTAGGCCTCTTGTAGTTGGGGACTTGGTGGTTAGGGGAGCAGATAGGAGGTTTGCTGGATGAGATCCCGGTGGGTATGTTGTTCCCAGATGCCAGGGTCAGAGATGTCTCTGATCGAGTTCACAGCATTCTGGATGGGGAGGGGGAGGGTGAGCAGCCAGACATCATACCCACGTGGGGACCAATGACATAGTTAGAAGTGGAGATTAGTCCCTGAAAAGGGATTACATAGAGTTATCTGTGGCACGCACTAGCGAGGGCAGGAATAGGAAGTTGTGGAGGATGAATGTGTGGCCTCGTTTGAGGCAAGACTGACCTGTACAAAATGGGCGGGCTGCACGAACTGGAGGGGGATCGATATCCTGGCAGGCAAATTTGCTAAAGCTGTTGGGGAGGGTTTAAACTAGTTTGGCGGGGCGGTGGGGGGGGGGGGGGGTGGTGGGGTGGGGGGTGGTGGGGGGTGGGAATCAAAATGAGAGTAGGAAGAACACCTAGATTGGGGGAACAGAATTCAAAAATAAATGGAGGGAAGGAGGTAAAGGTACTTGGTAACAAAAGGAGTATATGTGAAGGACAGTCTCTCAAGTGCATATATTTTAATACAAGGAGCGTAGTAAATAAGGAGGATGAGCTTAAGGCATGGGTGGCCACATGGAAATACGATACTGTGGCCATCAGTGAAACTTGGTTGCAGGAGGTGCATGTTTGGTAGTTAAATATTCCAAGATTCCATTGTTTTAGGTGTAATAGAACAGGGAGGGGATAAAAGGTGGAGGAGTTGAATTGCTTATCAGAGAGAACATTACAGTCATGCTGTGGCAGGATGGTTTTGTGGGATCGACCAGTGAGGCTATTTGGGTAGAATTGAGGAATGGCAGAGGCATGAATACATTATTGGGCGTGAATTATAGACCACCAAATGGGCTGAGGGAATTAGAGGAGCAAATTTGTAAGGAGATTGCATATATGTGTAATAAACACAAGGTGGTAGCTGTGGGAGATTTCAAGTTTCCGAACATTAACTAGGACGCCCACACAGTAAGAGGGCTGGATGAGGTAGAGTTTATTAAGTGTGGTCAGGAAAGTTTTCTTAATCAATACGTAGAAGAAATAACTTAAGAGGGGAACGTATTGGATCTCCTATTATGGAATGAGATAGGTCAGGTGAGAGAGGTTTGTGTTGGGGAACACTTTGGGTCTAGTGATCACAATACTATTAGTTTTAGGCTAGTAATGGAAAAGAATAGAGATGGGGAAAAGGTTGAGATTCTTGATTGGAAGAAAGCAAATTTCGAAGGGATGCAAAAAGATTTGGAGGGTGTGGATGAGGATGAGATTTTCAGGGAAGGATACAGCAGATAAATGGAGGATATTCAAAGGAGAAGTTCTGAGAGGGCAGAGTTGGTCTGTCTCCATGACAATTAAAGGAAAGGTTAGAAACTGTAGGGAGCCTTGGTTTTCAAAAGCTATTGGGAACTTGGTTTGGAGGAAGAGGGATGTGTACAACAGGGATAAACAGCAGGGAATGGATGAACTGCTTGAAAAATATAAGGAGTGTTTTTAAAAAAAAAATCAAGAAGGAATGAGAATGGATAAAAGGAGAAATGAAGCAATTTTGGCAGGAAAAGTAAAAATAAGTCCTAAGGGTTTCTCTAGGTTCATTAAATGTAAAAGAATAGTGAGGGATAAAATTGGACCCCTTGAGGGTGGTGGGGGGGTGGTGGGGGGTGGTGAAGCTCCGTAAGAAGCCAAAGGAGATGGGAGAAAATTTAAATAATTCTTTTACTTCAGTATTCACCAAGGAAAAGAATATTGAGCCAGATGAAGTGAAGAAGTAAGGTTGGGAGCTCATGGATAATGTAAGGATTAATGAGGAGGTAGTGTTGGCTATATTGAAAAAGATCAAGGTGGATAAATCTCCAGGTCCTGACAAAATATTCCCTAGGACCCTGAGGGAGGTTAGTGAACAAATAGTGGGGGCATTGACAGAAATATTTAAAATGTCACTGGCCATGGGGTAAGTGCTAGAGGACTGGAGGGTGGCTCATGTTGTTCCACTGTTCAAAAAAGGATCCAAAAGTAAACTTGGTAATTATAGGCCTGTAAGTCTGACGTTGGTGGTGGGTAAAATAATGGAAAGTGTTCTTAGAGATGGAATATACAACTATTTGGAAAGACAGGGATTGCTTCAGAGTTGTCAGCATGGTTTTCTACGTCTAGATCGTGTCTAACAAATCTTGTAGCTTTTTTTGAGGTGGTTACTAGAAAGGTTGATGAGAAGAAGGTGGTGGATGTTGTCTATTTGGACTTAAGTAAGGCTTTTGATAAGGTTCCCCATAAGAGGTTAGTAAGGAAGGTGGAAGCGTTAGGTATTAATGATAAAGCAGTGAAATGGATTCAACAATGGTTGGATGGGAGATGCCAGAAAGTAGTGATGGAAAATTGTTTGTGGAATTGGAGGCTGGTGATGAGTGGAGTGTCTCAGGGATTAGTACTAGGTCCACTGGTGTTTGTCATATATATTAATGATCTAAATGATAGGGTAGCAAATTGGATTAGTAAATTTGTGGATGGTACAAAATTTGGCAGTGTTGTGGACAGTGAAGAAGATTATCAAAGCTTACAGGGTGATATAGGACAGTTGGAAGAGTGGGCTGAAAGAAGGCAGATGGAGTTTAATGTGAGGTGCTACATTTTGGTAGGACCAATCAAAATAGGCATACACGTTAAATGGTGGACAATTGAGGAGTGCAGTGGATCAAAGTGGTCATGGTACATAATTCCCTGAAAGTTGAATCATGTGGATAGGGTGGTGAAGAAGGCATTTAGTATGTTGGCTTTTATAAATCAGAGTATAGAATACAGGAGTTGGGATGTTATGTTGAAATTGTAGAAGGCACTGGTGAGACCAAATTTGGAATATTGTGTGCAGTTTTGGTCACTGAATTACAGGAAGGATATAAACAGTATAGAGAGAGTGCAGAGGAGATTTACAAGAATGTTGCCAGGGTTTCTGGGTTTGACTTACAGGGCAAGGTTGAGCAGGCTGGGACTTTATTCCTTGGAGCGTAGAAGGTTGAGGGGTGATTTGATAGAGGCTTTCAAAATTATAAGGGGGACAGATAGAGTAAATGTGGGTAGGCTTTTTCCACTGAGAGTGGGGGAGATTCAAAGTAGAGAGCATGGATTGAGAGTAAAAGGGGAAAAGTCTGGGGGAAACATGAGGGGGAATTTCATGCAGAGGATGGTTGGGGTTTGGAATGAACTTCTGGCAGTGGTGGTAGAAGCAAAATCTTGATTAGGTATATGGACAGGAGAGGTGTGGAGGGTTATGGGCCAATGTGGGTCAGTGGGAGAAGATGTTGGGCACAGATTAATTGGGCCAAACTAGCCTGTTTCTCTGCTGTAAATGGTTATATGGTATGTGGGTGGAAAGAAAAATGTTGAAAACCACAGCCATAAGGCAAAAACTATTTTTAATTGGGAGGAATAATTCTTTCCAAATGTGGTAGGTTATTAATAAATGAAACCAAGATTCTGAAACGCCCATTGTACACTTGCATCCCACAAAATTGGCCATTCAATGTCCCAGGATAGGATGGCATTTTTGCTCTTCACACCCGACCACTCCTAACTGGGACACTGAATGCTTTCACACTTGCAAGGAGCCATCCCTGGGGTTAGGACTGTTCTGCCTTCTACTGGTGATGTCATGATACATCGAGCAATAGTGGACCTACCCTAAATCTTGATTAATGTATTATGATCTTATATTTGAACAAAATTAATCATGCCTAATTATAACATAATTTCACCTATGTTCAGCACAGTATGAGCCCTTTAGCCCCTTTTTTTGTTATGCCAACCTATATAAACCTTTATAAGGGACCGTAGAAAAGTCCTAGCAATAAATAGCAATAGCAGACAATATAGCATGGGAAAGCTGCTAGTGCAATCGCGCACAATATCGAAATACCATGGGAAAAACTGATGGTGGACCTGCCCTCCCAGAATGCTATGTGGTAGAAAAAAGGCTGTCTGCACAGTTTCATGTATGGAGCACCCATGGAGGGTTTCTCTGCCACATGCCATTCTGGGAAGTCAGGTCCGCCATTGTTTTTTTTCCCCCCACGGTCTGAAATGAGAGTGATCATGTTTGCATGGCAAGTAGCAATGCCTTACTGTTTGTTGAGACTTGGCTGCTAGCAGGGGGCAGAGACACAGTTTGCAGATCTGTAATGGAGGCTGCAGCCTCATTGCCTCATGATGTTGTTTACATCCACTTTAAAGTAAATACCTTTTCCTTCATCCACGTTCTGAGGTTTTATGACCCAGCGAGACCCATCAAGATATCATCAGACACATCGCATAGTGGGCTTGGTGCAGTTCTTCTGCAAAAATATGAAGACTGGCAACCCATTGCATATGTTTCACGCTCAGTGATAGACGTGGAGACATGATACGCTCAAATTGAAAAGGAGGTGCTCAGCATCACATATGCCTGTGAAAGATTTCATCAGTTTGTGTCAGGACAAGCAATCAGTGTAGAAAGTGACCATAAGCCCTTGATTGCATTGTTCCAAAAGCTGTTAAATGAATGTCCACTGAGAATACAAATAATGATGATTAGGCTGCAACGCTATACACTGAATGTGGCATACACTCCGGGTAAACTAATGTATACAGCAGACATGATGTCTAGAGCTGTGCACACAAGAGAGCCCGCAAACACCAAAATGGATGAAGACGCGAATGCCTTCGTGGACATGATCACAAGTGAACTGCCCATATCAGATGCAAAAATGGAGCTCATAAAGTCAGAGACAAACAAAGATGAAACACTGAGACAACTGAGAAAACGTCTTGGATAGATGGCCCAACATGAAGCAGTACTGCTCACCTGATGTTTCAGAGAACTGAAACTGCAGGGCAGAACTATCAGTGATTGAAGACATCATCTACAAAGGAAGCAAAATCCTTATCCCAAAGAATTTGAGAAAAGAGATCCTAAAAAAGATCCATGGAGGACATCTCAGAATCGAAAAGTGTATGAAAAGAGCATGAGAGGTGATGTACTGGCCAAGAATCAACAATGACATTACATGATCCTGTGTCAAACTGTACAATATGCTAGAAATATCAAGCAAGCAATCCTGCAGAACCAATAAAACCACACCCAGCACCATACATACAGATCTTACCAGAAGGTAGGCGCTGACCTATTCGAATGTCAAGGGAAGGACTATCTTGTATTACTCAGATTATTACTCCCTGTATCCAGAAGTGTGTAAACTGAACACCACTACTGCAGATGCTGTAATAACAGGTATGAAAGCCATATTCTCCAGACATGGTGTGGCAAGTGAGATCTTCACAGACAATGGACCCCAGTTTTGCAATTTAAAGTTCCAACAGTTTGCTAAAGAGTGGGACTTTGTACACACCACATCAAGTCCTCATTTTCCACAGTCCAATGATCAAGTGGAAAAATCAGTATAGACAGTGAAAAGACTGATGTACAAGGCAAAAGACAGTAGAATGGACTTCTACCAGAGCATGCTAGTATACCGCACAATGCCGTTCAAGTGTGGTATGTCACCAGGACAACTCCTTATGGGACGTAGGCTAAGATCAAACCTACCCATTCAGGAGAACCTCCTAAAAACAAAAGAGGGGGAGAAAGTGAGGAAGTTCAAAGACCAACAGGAAGAAAAGCAAAAGTATTACTTTGTCAGAGAAACAGAAAACCTACTGGAACTCTAAGGCTAAAAGACAAAACAAACTTATCGTCTCAGAAGGGAACTATCCTTAGTGAAGTCCACCAAAGATCATACACCATTCAGACAGATGAAGGTGCTGTTCTGCCAAGAAATTGTCAAGATCTTCAAATGGGACCAGCCACAGTAGATGGAAAGACGATACTGTTGAACAACCTGAATTCACATCTGAGAAGACATCATCTGAAGCAAAACTCAGATTCAACGACAATCAATGAGGAGATCGTCAAGGCACATGACTAATTGAGCAAATTTAAAGACTCTTGTTATAGAATGAAGTAGTGCTATCTTATTCGCTTTTCAAGTTTCAGTGTATGTAAATGTGAACACACAAAACAAGTTTAAAAAATGTTAACATTGTTGATAATAATGAAAATGTAAGTTCTTGGTGTTAAAGTTAAAATTGCAGAGTTATACAAAGAAAACATTAGTTAAAAGTAAGCTATTTTTGTTTTAAGAAAGGGAGAAGTAATGATAGTGATCATGTTTGCATGGCCACTAGCAATGCCTTTCTGTTTGATGAGACTTGGCTGCCACCAGGGGGCTGACACACATAGAATATGCAGATCTGTAATGGATACTTACAACCTCATGGCTTAATGGTGCTGTTTACATCAACTTTAAAGTAAAGAACTTTTTCCTTCATCCATATGTTGTCTATGAACTCACACACACGAATACAAGATGAAACACAGTCTTTATAAATTGTGCACTAGTATGCTGCCAACTTCACCACGCTGTTTTAAAAATTCTCCGTTATTTCTATACCCACCCCCCCTCTCCCACTGCAACATTCTCCTGACAAAGTTTATACCTACATTTTAATCTTTTCTTCATTCACGTTCCTGAACTCATGCAAACACTTGGGTTATTTCTATCCCAGAATAGAATTGCCCCTTCTACACTTGGCTGATTGCAATGCTGGCATCTGCAGTCGCCAGGGATGGTACTGGGGGTCGAGGCTGTCTCTCCCCAGTGTGGGATGCCATCATTTCGCGCCAGTATTGGAAAGATTTTGCTTTCACACTAGACCCTTTTTAAACCAATTGGCCATTAATTCCTGGGACCACTTGCAAGTGTGAAACAAGTTTAAGACCAAAGAACAGACTTAGGCCTGCTTTGTTGTGGCCGGCTCAAGTTCACTGCTTAACTCTCCATTCCCTTCCTGAGTCAAATTCCACCAATCTCATTTTATCCAGGATCAGCCTCGATCTCAAACACGTGAAAGCTGAACCTTAGATTCTCTTCTGAGAAACCATTTACCCTGAGCGTCTTTCTCTTTCAATTATTTTAATCATTATCTGCGTATCTGTGATTATTACCATGCAGATGATGATAACTTCTCGTTCTAAATTCCAGGGAGTATAAACTCAAAGGTTGGAGGTTGCTCATGTTGTTCCATTGGTTTAAAAAAACTTTAAAAATAATCCTGTAAATTATAGGCCAGTGAACCTGATGTCAGTAGTAAGTAAACTATTTGAACTGTTCTAAGAAATTAGACATATAAGTATTTGGTTAGAGAAAGTCTGATAAAGGATAGTCAACATGGCTTTATGCGTGGGAAGTAGTGTTTAACGAATCTCAAAGTTTTTTTTTTGGCAAAGATTACCAGTAAGGACATGGACTTTAGATCGGCAAGTTTGCAGTAGACAGTGAGGAAATGTTTCAAAGCTTTCAGCGGGATCTGTTTCTTTTGGCTTGGATTCGCGGACGAAGATTTATGGAGGGGTAAATGTCCATGTCAGCTGCAGGCTCGTTTGTGGCTGACAAGTCCGATGCGGGACAGGCAGACACGGTTGCAGGGGAAAATTTGTTGGTTGGGGGTGGGTGTTGGGTTTTTCCTCCTTTGTCTTTTGTCAGTGAGGTGGGCTCTGCGGTCTTCTTCAAAGGAGGTTGCTGCCCGCCAAACTGTGAGGCGCCAAGATGCACGGTTTGAGGCGATATCAGCCCACTGGCGGTGGTCAATGTGGCAGGCACCAAGAGATTTCTTTAGGCAGTCCTTGTACCTCTTCTTTGGTGCACCTCTGACATGATGGCCAGTGGAGAGCTCGCCATATAACACGATCTTGGGAAGGCGATGGTCCTCCATTCTGGAGACGTGACCTACCCAGCGCAGTTGGATCTTCAACAGCGTGGATTCGATGCTGTCGGCCTCTGCCATCTCGAGTACTTCGATGTTAGGGATGAAGTCGCTCCAATGAATGTTGAGGATGGAGCAGAGACAACGCTGGTGGAAACGTTCTAGGAGCCGTAGGTGATGCCATGATTCGGAGCCGAACAGGAGTGTGGGTATGACAACAGCTCTGTATACCCTTATCTTTGTGAAGTTTTTCAGTTGGTTGTTTTTCCAGACTCTTTTGTGTAGTCTTCCAAAGGCGCTATTTGCCTTGGCGAGTCTGTTGTCTATCTCGTTGTCGATCCTTGCATCCGATGAAATGGTGCAGCCGAGATAGGTAAACTGGTTAACCGTTTTGAGTTTTGTGTGCCCGATGGAGATGTGGGGGGGCTGGTAGTCATGGTAGGGAGCTGGCTAATGGTATCAGCTGGAAAATAGCAGACGGAATTTAATGCAGACAAGTGTGAGGTATTGCATTTTGGAAGAACAAACCTAGAAAGAACATTCATTGTGAATAGTAGGACACTGAGGAGTGTGGTAGAACAGAGGGATCTGGAAATACAGATACAAAATTCCCTGAAAGAGGACTCACAGTATCATAGAACATTACAGCACACAAACAGCCCCCTTTGGCCCTTCTAGTCTGTGCCAAACCGTTTTTTTGGCCTAGTCCCACTGACTAGCATAGATTCCCTAGCCTTCCCTGTACCTGTCTAAATTCTTAAAGGTTAATATTGTGCCAACGTTCACCATTTCAGCTGGCAGCTTATTCCACACTCCCACCCCTCAGTGAAGAAGTTCCCCTTTAAAATTTCCCTCTTCATTCATAACCCATATCCTCTTTATTTCACCCATCCTCAATGGAAGAAAAAAAGCCTATCTACATTGAGTCTATTCTCATCAGAATTTTAAATACCCCTATCAAATCTCTCCTCATTCTTCTATGCTCCAGGGAATGAAGTTTAACCTTTCCCTGGAACTCAGTTCTTTAAGTCCTGGCAACATTCTACTCCATACAATACTCCAACGTTGGCTTCACAAATGTCTTATACAATTTTACTATAACATACCAATTCCTATAATTAATACTCTGATTTATGAAGACCAATATGCCAAGAGCTCTCTTTACAAACCTATCCAGCAATGATGTTACTTTCATGAAATTATAGATCTGTATTCCTAGATTCCTCTGTTCTACCGCAATCCTCAGTATCCAACCATTTACCATGTATGTCCTTTCTTGGTTTGTCCTTCCAAAATGCAACACCTCACACTTCTTTGTATTAATTGCATCTGCCATTTTTCTGCCTGTTTTCCCAGCTGGTTCAGATCCCTCTGCAAGCTTTGAAAACCTTCGCTGTCCACAACATCTCTAATCTTAGTGTCATCTACAATCTTGCTGATCCAATTTATCACATTATCAGCCAGATCATTGATCTAGATGACAAAAAAAACAGTGGTCTCAGCACCGATCCCTCAAGCACACCACTAATCACAGGCTTCCACCACTCTCTGGCTTCTCTTGTCCAGCCACTGTTGAATCCAGTTCATTATTTCACCATGAATACCTAGTGTCTGGACCTTCCTGACTAACTTTCCTTGTGGGACCTTGTCAAAGGCCTTACTAAAGTCCATGTACAACAGCCACAGCCTTTCCTTCATCAACTTTCCTGGTAACCTCCTCGATAAACTAAGATTGGTTAAACATGATTTTTCATGCACAAAGCCATGTTGACTATCCTTAATCAGCTCTTGGCTCTCCGATCTCTTACAACACTTGCCAATAATTTACCAACTACTGACGTCAGGCTCACTGGCCTATAATTTCCAGGGTTACTTTTGGAGCTTTGTAAAAAAAAAATAAATAGAACGTGAGGTCCCCTCCAATCCTTGGGTACCACACCAGTGGCCAAGGATATTTTAAATATTTCTGCCAGGGCCCCTGCAATTTCTACACCTGCCTCCCACAAGGGCTGAGGGAATATCTTGTCAGGCCCAAGGGATTTACCACCCTTATTTGCTTTAAGACAACAATCACCACCTTCTCTTTACTCTGTATAGGTTCCATGACTTCACTGCTTGTTTTTCTTACTTCCCACGTGCCCATTTCCTGAGTAAGTACTAATGGAAAAAAACATTTAAGATCTCTCCCATCTCTTTTGTCTTCATATAATCGACCACTCTGATTGTCAAGGGGACTAATTTTGTCTCTTACTATCCTTTAATATAACCTGTAGAAACCCTTAGGATTTTCCTTCACATTTTCTGCCAAAGCAACCTCGTGTCTCCTTTATTCCTTCCTGATTTCTTTTTTGATCTTTTTCTTGCATTTTCTATACTCCTCAAGTATCTCATTTACTCCAGTTGCCTCTACCTGTTATAAATCTCTCTCTTCTTCTGAACCAGATCCCCAATATCTTGAAAACCAAGGTTCCCTCTGCCTTCTAACTTTGCCTTTAATCCTGACAGGAACATACAAACTCTGTACTCTCAAAATGTCACCTTTAAAGGTCCTCCATTTACCTCTCACTTCCTTTCCCAAAAACAACTTATCCCAATCCACACATTTTAAATCCTTTCTCATGTCTTCAAAATGAGCCTTTCTCCAATTTAGAATCTCAAACCGAGGCCCCGACCTATCCTTCTCCTTAATTAACTGGAAACAAATGATCACTGATCCCAAAATGTTCTCCTACACATAGCTCTGCCACCCGTCCTGTCTCTTTCCCTGATAGGAAACCCAGTATTGCACCCTCTCTAGTTGGGATCTCAATATATTGATTTAGAAAACTTTCTTGAACACATTTGACAAACTCCAAGCCGTCCAGCCCTTTACCAATATGGGGGGGGGGTCCCAATCAATATGTGGCAAAGTTAAAATCTCCCACTATCACAACTTTGTTTCCTGCAGCTGCAAATTTGCTCCTCCAATTCTCGTTGATTAAGGACGGTCCATAATACAACCCCATGAGTGTGGTCATACTTTTCCTATTCTTCAGTTCCACCTACATTGCCTCAGTAGATGAGTCCTCTGGTCTGTCCTGCCTGAGCACAGCTGTGATATTTTCGCAGACAAGCAATGCCACTCCTCCCCCTTTCATCCCCTTGTTCCATCATGTGTTAAGCAATAGAAACCTGGAACATTGAGCTGCCAGTCCTGCCCTCCTGCAACCAAATTTCACTAATGGCCACAATGTCATAATTCCACATGCCAATCCACGCTCCAAGCTCATTTGCCTTTCCTACAATACTCCATGCATTAAAAAAAATGCTCTTTTGAACATTTCCGCCTCATTGAGTTCTAATGACGCATGTAATTTTCACATCTTTTCCTTCCTCCACTCCTGTCTGCTCTGGTACTCTGGTTCCTATCACCCTATAAATCTAGTTTAAACCCACCAGAGCAGCACTAGCAAACCTTCCCACAAGGATAGTAGTCTCCCTCCAGTTCAGATACAAATTGTCCCATCAGAACAGGTTCCCACCTTCCCTGGGAGAGAGTCCAATGATCCAGAAACTTTAAGCCCTCCCCTCTGCACCAGGCCTTTAGCCTCATGTTGACCTGCATTATCCTCCTATTTCTAACCTTATCAGCACGTGGTGTGGGTAATAATCCTGAGATCACAACCTGGAAGTCCTGACCTTCAAACGAGTGCCTAACTCCCTGAACTCTCCTTGCAGGACCTCCTCACCCTTTCTACCCACATCATTGGTCCCCATAACATCTCACTGCTCACCCTCCCTCCTGAGAATGCCATGAACTCGATCTGAGATATCTCAGATTCTGACACCAGGGAGGCAACATACATCTGGGATACTCAACCTCTTCCACAGAACCTCTTATCTGTTCCCCTAACTAAGGAACCCCCTATCAGTATAACTCACCTCTTCTCCATTCCCAGCCACAGGACCAGACTCCATGCCAGAGACCTGATCACTGTAGCTTGTCCCTAGTAGATCATCACCCCCCACAACAGTATCCAAAATGCTATACTTGTTATTGAGGGGAACAACCACAGGGTGCCCTGCCCTGCCTGCCTATTCCCTTTCCCTCTCCTAACTGTCACTCATCTACCTTCCACATACCTCCTCAATGTGTTAGTGTACCTGTAACTGTGTATCACCCCTTCTGCCTTCAAAATGATCCAGAGTTCATCCAACTCCAGCTCCAGTTCCTTAATTCAGTTTGCCAGGAGCTGCAGCTGGGTGCACCTCACAAATGAAGTCATCAGGGATACTGCTGGCTTCTAGGTCAACCCACATTCTGCAAGAGGAGTGTTCCCCGCCTTGGCTTCTATTCCCACTGCTTATGACTACAGTGAAAAATGTGATATCTCTGCCTACCTGCTGAACTCTTTTTGTTTCTTCTTACTTCAGCTCCTGCACCATCCCCTCAACCACTATTCACTGAAGCACCAAAGCCTTTCCACCTTGACTCAGCCCACTGATCACTCCACTACACATTCTCTTACTCTTCCAGTGATGTCAGGTCGATTGACCTTCAACTGTTGAACTTGAATGCCTAATCAATAAAGAGCACTTTTGACATATATCGGCCTTTATAAATCAAAGTATTGAGTAGGGATGTTATGGTGAAGTTGTATAAGACCATATTTGGGGTATTGTGCACCATTCTGGTCTCTTAACTGCAGATGTCCCATCAATAAGATTGACAGAGTCGAGAGGAGATTTCTAAGGATGTTGCTGGGATTTGGTCACATCAAAAGGTTGGACAGGTTAGCTCTTTATTTCCTAGAGCGTAAAACAGTGAGAGAGATTTGATTGAGGTATACAAAATTATGATAGACAGAAAATGCAACCTGGCTTTTTTCCCCACTGAGATTAGGTGAGATTAAAAAAAAATGAGAGGACATAGGTTCAGGGTGAAATGAGAAAAGTTTAAAGGGAACAGTAGGAGGAAACTACTTCACACAGAGAGGGGTGAGAGTATGGATCGAACTGCCAGTTGAAATGGTGAATGTGAGTTTTGACATTTAAGGAAAATTTGGACAGGCAAATGGATGGGTGCAGGTCAGTGGGACTGGGCAGAAGAATAGCACAGCACAGACTAGTGTGTGCAATTGTAACAGACTAGCACAGAATAGTAACACTTTCTGTGTTGTACTGTTCTATGATCCCATGGTTCTTAAAGATAACCTCCGCAATCCAGCATTTTCAGACTGGATATTCTCAAAACTGTTTTCAATTATATATTTTTCTTGAAGGGGCTGTGGGGTGCAAAACTGCACACTTCACACCAGAGATGATTAATCCAATCTATGTGAAGATTAGAGATGCCCATGTTTAACGCGCTATTCTTTTCACTTGTTCCTATTACCTCCTGACTGCACTCTTTCCAAAACGCCCACCATGTATAACATTTTTCCCTTTGCTATTATTTCATACCTCAACTCAAATCAGTTTATCATTTTTTTCAGATTAGATTGCTTGACACAATTAGCAGAGCTATATCTTTCTCACCTGTCTTGTAAATCATTCAAACAAATTGTTTTGGCATCCCAAATACTGAATTCTCAGCTTTAATTTCCTTCCAATCAAGTCTCTCATGACTATCAGGACCATCCCTGGAGAGAATGATGAAGTTTACCGAGATGTTGCCTGGATTGGAGAATGTTGTAAGAAGCGAGGTGAACAGAGCTGGGGACTTTTCTCTTTGGAGCGATGAAGGATGAGATGTGAATTAATAGAGGTTGAGAAGGGTATGGGCAGTGGAAAACCAGCTCTTTTTCTCTCACAGGGCAACAGTAGCCAATGCCAGCGAACATCTGTGTAAGGTGAGTGGAGGAACGTTTAGGGGAGATGTCAGACGGAAGTTCTGTTTTGCACAGACTGGTGGGTGACTGAAATGCATTGCTGAGTGTGTTGATGGAGTCAGGTACAATTTGAAAGAATTTTAGATAGGCACCTGGATGTAAGAAACATGGACGGTAATGTGTGTGAGCAAGGGAATAATTAGATTGTTATGGAATAGGTTGGCACAGCAGTGTGGGGTGAAAGACCTGCACTGTGCTGGAATGTTCTGTGCTCAATGTTTATAGTGCTGCTTGTTTATTGAGTTTGTTTCAAAAGGATCACTTGAAAATGGCTCTTGACGCTTCATTATTTTTCTTCTTGACTGAATCCTAGCAACAGTAAACTTTAGTTTAAGTAATTGGGTCATAGAAACATAGAAACATAGAAGATAGAAGCAGGAGTAGGTCATTCGACCCTTCGAGCCTGCTCCGCCATTCAACGAGATCATGGCTGATCTTAAAGTTCAGTACCCCGTCCCCGCCTTCTCTCCGTAACCTTTAATACCCTTATACTGAAGAAATATATCTAATTCCCCCTTAAATATATTTAATGAACCTGCCTCTACTGCCCTCTGTGGCAATGAATTCCACAGATTCACCACCCTCTGGGTAAAGAAATTCCTCCTCATCTCGGTCCTAAATGGTTTGCCTATTATCCTCAAACCATGGCCCCGGGTTCTGGATTTTCCCATCATTGGAAACATCCCATCTGCATCCATTCTGTCCAGTCCTGCCAGAATTTTATATGTCTCTATGAGATCCCCTGTCAATCTTCTAAACTCCAGCGAGTACAACCCCAATTTGCACAATCTTTCCTCATAAGTTATTCCTGCCATTTCAGGTATCAGCCTGGTGAATCGCCTCTGCACTCCCTCCATTGCAAGAACATCCTTCCTTAGATAAGGTGACCAAAACTGCACACAATACTCCAGGTGTGGTCTCACCATGGCCCTGTACAGCTGCAGTAAGGTATCCTTGTTCCTATACTCAAACCCTCTTGATATGAAACATAACAGCGCAAAATGACTTGGACAGAAACAGATCCCAAATTAAAGCTTCTCACAGTTTTGCAACCGAATGAGATCGGATGTTGTGAGGGCATCTGCAGCAATTATTTTCTTACACATGGCAAACAAATCGAATTAGCATTTCATCCAGTTGTTCATTTTTAGAGCCGTATTTTAAAACAACAATTTAATTCCTTCAATCGTGCTCTACGTTGGCCTGGGAGTATGTTTTAAAGTAGACGAAGAACTCTACCTAACCTAAGTTCTCGGATTTGAAACTTTTTTTCTGAGTTAATTGAAACATGGAATAATAACAGTAGGGAAACTAACCATCTGGCCCATCATTAATGAGATGAGTCTTGATAGATGTATCCAAATGCTAAATCTTCTTACGTGCCAATATTATATTAAGAAATATAGGTGGCTCAGAAATATAAGCAGAGAGGTTTCAAATAAATTGCTTTCCCTGGAAATTAAATTTGGAAGATTAATGCATGAATTTGATGTAGAGTGGAAATTAGACCCAGTGTCAGTGCTGAGCTGTTGCTCAGCAAAAGGAGGGAGTAAGGTGCTTCTTCTGTCCGATAGCCTACAGGTCAAAGATTAACCTCCCAATCAGGGTCATGTGAAGCCACGGATTGCAGATGGTGGATTCTACAAATTGGAATTTATGGTTGTGAAACTAAAAATGCTGGGCGGATGAATCTGCTGATCAATGGCCAGGGTTATCTGTCCAGTACGGACACTGCCACCGAAGGAGGCGACGGGAAACCACTTCAGTAATTTTTTTCCCTGATCTACTATGGTTTCACTCAAAGATGGAGCCTTCACTGAAGGAGAACAGGTGAGGCAACAACTACAATTCAGAGGGTCAGAGATCGTGACAGATGGAGAGACATGATGGCCCATGGCAAGGCATCTGAATGATGATGAGAGTGAAGGAATAGACTGATATGTTGATAGGATTAGATAATTGCCGACAGATGCCAGGCAGGCAAAGTGGACTATTTTATGCTGCAATCTTGGTAATGAAAACAAAATCTGTTATTTTATCAACCTTTACTTAATCTAGTGAAATATGAATAGGCCTTGACTGTTGTGTTCTGGGTGAGAGTAGATCTATAATTGGACTGAATACAGTGTCACTAATTAATTATTTCTGGCCCTGAAATTGTGACATAATTTTCTTATGCAAATATAGGGTGCTATATAGTTTAATTGTAATGCAATTTTAATTTATAGATGCAGCATGGTAACCGTCCCTCCTATATACACCCATGTGACCAATTAACCTACCAACTCCGACCATCTATGGAACCTGTGAGGAAATTGGACTCCCCCCACCCCCTCCAGAAGAAACCCATGCAGTATGTGGGAACAACAAATAAACTATTTGCAGTCAGTTTCGAACCTGGGTCGCTGGCACTGAAATACGTTGTGCTAACCATGTTGGTTCCTGAAGCTGTAGGCCAGTCAAAGAATAAAGAAATCAGACAGTGAGACTCTCGAGGGGCGGATTTGCCGACAACTGCATTATTTTAATCGACATTGAGCATAACATTACAATTTGGAATGATGAACTGTGATGATTGGCAATGGGACTTGGGATGGAAGAGGTCCTTCTATTTACTCATAATTACTGGATCCTCTTGTGTAGATGCCCGGTCAATCTGCTGCTGTACTTGTGGTTCAGGTGTAAACAAAGTGCTCTGGTTTGAGGGTTCCAGTATTTTATCTCGACACCTATGGGGGGGGGGGGGGTGGGAAGGAGAATGGACAAACCTATCTCCAGGTTATCTGCCACAAACGCGTCAGTGGTGGTGCATCTATGTCATTGTTGCCTTGGTTATTCCTGCATGAGGAAGGTGGGACATTTGTAAGGTGCCATTGCAGAAGACTTGCCAAGTTCAGATTTATTGTCAGAATGCATGACATCCCATTAAAACCCTAAGCTGCTTTTTGTGGTCCAGACAGAATTTCTAACTTATTGGTAGTGCAAAGCTCAGCTCAAGAAAATGTATGTATACAAATGAGAGAAATCTAAACAAATAAAGGAAATGTAAATGAACTGCAATACAGAAGAAAAAAAATGTTCAGTAATAAATAATGTGAAAAATAAGAGACCTTAAATGAGTCTCTGAGTTTGTCGGTGAGGGATGATGAAGGGGTAGCAGCTGTTCCTGAACCTGGCGGTGCGAGTCTTGTGACACGTGTACCTCTTTCCTGAGGGCAGCAGCGAGGACAGAGTGTGTGCTGGGAGGGGTGGAACCTCAATGATGAACACTTTTCACTACACATTCGTAGAAGTTTGCCAAAGTTCCCGGTGACGTACCAAACCTAAGGAAGTGGAGGCACTGACACCGCTGTTCTCCCTCTGCCTCTTCTGGCAAGGAGTAGTGTGTTTGGAATCCCTCCTCCTTCCCCATTTGATGTAGTTTTGAAGGTTCACCCTCTGCACTACTTCTTGACTATGGACTTTAAATGTCTGTGGTGAGTATCCAAGTAATGGTACTCTGGGATATTCATGAACTCGTCGGTAAGACATTTAGAATTAATATAAATGGAGCAACCAAATGCCCATGTTCTCATCCATGAGCCAGCTGGACCCTCATAACACACCACAACAGACCAGGCAATAAATAATGATCGCATCAGAATTGACATAACCACAGTTCACAGGTTTCTGCACTATTCAATTTCTAGTGTCTTCCCAGAGAAATGCTTAACAATTAGTTTGAAGTAGATCACTGTACCAGGGGGGGTGATGCTTCATATAGTTGATGTGTAGGCAGGAATCTGTGATCATTCTCATGCTTTTGAACATCACTTTCACCTCCTTCCCTGTTCCCGAGAACACCTGCACTTCAGTTCTATATTCTCTACACAAGCCCTGGAACACCTGGACAGCAGAGATGCACACATCAGGATGCTCTTTATCGACCACAGTTCAGCATTTAACACCATTGTCCCCTCAAAACTGATCAGCGAACTCCAAGACCTGGGACTCAATGCCCTACTGTGTAATTGGGTCCTGGATTTCCTCCCCTGTAGGGCACTACAGGGTTGCATACTTATCCCCCTGCTACAATTACTTAACACCTGTAACCGTGTGGCTCAGTACGACAACAACACCATCTACTAATCTGCTGACGATACCACAGCAGTGGGCTGCATAAAAAATGGGTGATGAGTCAGGACTCAGGAGTGAGTTTGAAAGCGTGGCTGAATGGCGTCTTAACAACAACCTCTCACTCCATGCTACCAAAACCGAGGAGCTGATCATAGATTTCAAAAAGGGAAAACGAAAGATCTATGATCCAGTAGTCAGTGGATGATTGGATGTGGAGAGGGTGAACAAATTTAAATTGGGGGAACTTTCCTGGATTCAACATAATAATGCCATCGGGAAGAAAGCAGGTCAGTGCCTCTGTTTCCTCAGGAGTTTGCTGAGGTTTGGTATGACCCTGGAAACCTTGGCAAACTTCTACAGAAGTGTAGTGCAAAGTGTGCTGGCAGGCTGCATCATAGCCTGGTATGGGGCTACCAATATGTCTGAGCGGAGAGTCCTGCAGAAGGTAGTGGACACATCACAAGCACCATCGAGAAAATCTACATTGAGTAGAAGCGGTCATCAAGATCATCACCACCCAGATCTGTTCTCTCTGCTGCCATCAGGAAAGAGATATCTGTGCCACCAGACATGCACCACTAGGTTCTGGAACAGCTGCTACCCCTCCACCATCAGACTCCTCACCGACAAACTCAGAGAATCCATATTACAGATTGTTTTACATTTCTCTCTTTTGCATACATGTCTTTTTTCTTGAGTACATTTTATAGTTACTGGTAAGTAGAAATTCTGCCTGGCCTGCGGGAAAAAGAATCTCAGAATGGCATCTGATGTCATTTATGTCCTGATCTTAGAATGCACGTCAGCTCTGTGAGACTCACCAGCAGGTTCCCTGGGCTTCTTTTCTTTCCCTTGGTGAGTGTCCTCTGAGAGAGTTACAATTGACTTTGTCTTGACTGATCCTATTTGAGGGAGCACTGCTGTTTCTCCATCTCCATGACTATGATATGTCTTACTCGCAACCCTGGCACTATAGTTATATACAAATCAGCTCAGATAATTTCATTGCATAGCAAGAAGGAAAGGAATAGCCACTTCCAAGATCCGTTGAAAGCTACTTTGTATATTTTTAATTGGATGGGGGAGTTATGAGATGAAACAGTTCCCTGGGCTTTTGAAAATGTTTGATGCCCTGACAATCTGCTAATCTCTGACCCATTTCAATTTTTCTCCTTTCCTTTCTCATCTTAATCACAAGCAACAAAAAAAAACAATTTCTCGGCTTTGATGAGCAGCAAATTTGACATAAAGCCAGTAATTAAAGAGTTTTTACAAAAAGTAACATAAATTTGTAGTGTTCCTTGCAGGGAATTTTTTGAAACCAGTGTGGTTTTACATCTGATCATTTTGAGCCAATTATCCTTGATTATTTGCTCCCATAAAGTTTCACCTTGTCATCAATTAGCAAGAATGAAATGTAGAATGTTTTTTTTCTACTTTGAATCTTATTGCAACTCACTGAAATTCCCCAAAGCCCTTTAAACATTATTTTAAAGGCGCATTTGACTGTCGTTTTAGGCACCAGATCTTGCCTTCAACAAGATAGTAATAACCAGCCAGTTACCTTTTTAGATATCATTTGGAGAGGAAACACATTGTGGTGAGTCAAGAAAATTCTCCGCTCTGAATCGTCCCGAGTGGTCCTGACTTCAGCTGAACAAACGTACCTTCAGCAATGCACTGAACTGCACTGAAGTGAAAGATTCTAAGAGTCACAACTTTCTGACTCAGAGATGTTACTAACTCAGCAGAATCTTCCACGAGAGGGAGGAGGAATTTTTGATGTAAGTACGTGCCTCTGTGCATTTGATCTTTAGAAACTCCAAATGTGGGACTAATCCCCTTTATGTTCATCATTTATATTTTCCATTATTAAATCTCTCCTTTTGAAATCATTTTCAATTTAGTGCATATCTATTTCAAAAGGAATTTATAACAGTTTAGTCCAAGCCAGATAAGATCATTTTGATCATAGTGTATCACCCTAAATTATTTTCCCCATAAATGTTCTAAATATTCCAGCAATTGGAATTTTCTGAATTTCATTAACCTTTTTTTGCAGATATTGTAAAAGTACTTCCAATCAAACAAAGCAAAGTGACAGATTGTATGGAATATTTTTTATAATAATTCATTACGAAGCACAATTGCCAGTTGTCACACTAGCTGACAACTTCACCATGATGTAATATAGTGTGTGTAATTCACCTTCATTTAAGGTAGGGTCCTGGGGAGCGGAGACACAGCGCTGCTTCGAAGGGTTCAACCACCCAGTCCTAATACCGATGGTTCCGAGCAGGCTTTAAATGGCCTGTTATTGAAAATCCTGCAACTGCAAGATGGCGGCACTTGAGCTTGGCAGTGGCTATGAGGGGTCGCCGTCCCTGGAGGAGCATTCGATAGCATCCGAAATGGGGGAAGTACTCTCCATTGAAAAGGAGAAGCAGAGGAGACAACCCTACTGGAAGGTGGCCACAGTGGCTGTCCCGCGGCTGAGGGGCCCACATGGGTTGCAGTCAGGGATCCCCCCACAGGCTGTGGATTGCTGGAGGCTGGGTCATGGGAACCAGGTATTGAAACTGGGATTCAAGAGGGCGCTGAGGGAAAGAAGTGCTCGTGAAAGGCCTCGGGGAAGGGGGTGTGTCAAAGGCTTGGAGGTTTTGACCTGTTGCTGATGGATTGAACAGCAGATTGTGCAGCTGTGAAACTGAGGGAGCATTGGAGGCGAATCCACAGGCCCTCAGTGTCTCTGAAGGGGTTCTCTTTCTCTCTTACTGTAAGGGGCAACACTAATTGCCTTATAGCAGGCAGAAGGCAATTTTATGTAATATTACATGATAACAAAAGAATCTTGATATTCTGCCTATTACCCAAAAGCTATCTCTTGGGTTTTTCTGCTTTCATTAAACTGACTGCAAGCCATTTCCTGGGACAAGGGCAGCAGGAACGGGAAAGTTTCTGTAAACGACGAGAGGGTTTTCCCCGGGCTGAAATGGCGAACACCAAGGGCATGATAGTTTTAAGGCACTTGGAAGTACTGGGGGGGGGGGGGGGGTGGGGGTGGGAGGGTTGGATGGGGGATGGATGTTTTTCCACACAGGGTGTGGTGGGTTTGCCAATGGCAATGGTGGTGGAGACAGGTAAAATTGGATCGTTTAAGAGACCATTAAATACTGGAGCTGAGAGAAAATGGAGAGTTATGCAGCAGGGAAATTCTAAGGAGTTGTTAGGTTGTCACAACACTGTGGCTGAAGGGGCCTGTCTTCTGCTATAGATTTCTAGGTTCTATGTGAACTTCGGTGGCTTTAAACCCCTCACTATATTTGCACACTTGTGGGTCACAATTTCCTTCCAACATAGGAGGCATTTGCCCAGAGAATTCCCATTCATCTCATTTCCCCCCACCCCCCACTCCCCACCCCTCCCAAACCTCCCAGTTTCTCCCACCTCTCACCAATCTCCACCAACAGGGATGTGGCTGATGTAGTCAATGAACCCAATAACCAGTTCAACTTTGGGATATGGGAGGAAGTTGATGAACTGAGGAAGATCACACCACCAGAGGGAGAAGGTGCAAACTCCACATAAAATAGCAGCAGGAGTCACAATCAGGATCTGCCCTGCTCCATCACTGTGGATTGGAAGCGTCCTGGGCCATCGTAATTGCGACTGAGATAAATCCTTGGAGTTTCTATCCAATGGTAGTACGGTGGTGGTGGTAACTGTAGTCAGAATGTCTGGAACATGATCAGGACGAGGCTCCATATCACATCCTTTGTCAGTAGCCCACATGCCTCATAAATTAAAGCTCATGAAGGTACTTCTATAGCTCCTTTGAAGGGCCAAAGGTTGTATGTGATGAATTCTGCTTGTATTAGAACTGTATGTGATTGATGGTTCACTGGGTCCACAATCAGGGTGACCCTGAGACTTGCTTGACAGTGGCTAAAAGCAGAAATGTTGAAAGAATTGTACTCACAGCCTCGCTTAGAAGGTTTGATCAGCCAATGTGTAATCTTGAGGGTGGAAGGGTTAACGTTCCTACAATAGCTTTGAAGGCTGATAGTTTTGAGATGGACCCAGGCAAACACTTTCTAGGAGGGTGAGGGAGGGGGGCTAGGCTACTGGGCCTCACCTTGACAACCTTTCACAATTGACATGTCCTGTCTGGCTGCATCATTGCGTAGTACAAAGTAGCTACAGAGCATCAGACTGGAAGTCTATACAGAGAATCATCAACATGTCCGAGAAGATCACTGGGGGGTCTCCCTTTTCTCTATTGATGACATTTGCCAGGAGTGTTGCAAGTTCAACCAAAAGAAACGGTGTTCTTTGTTCCTCGGTGGAACATACTGCAAACACACATGCAGACATAACGTACACATGCTCAGTACTTCCATACAAATACTAAAATAAATAAGTATTATTGTTATTATTGGGCTCAAAGAATAACTGAAGGCCCTTTCCATCCAGTACATAGAATCATTGACCTCCCAACATCAGGCAGGGGGTTCAGGAGCATCAAAACCTGGACGGCCGGGTTAGGAATTAGCTTCTTCCTGCAGTTTGTGAGATTGACGAACAGTGTCCTATAACCCTGGGTCTCTTGTAAATGAAACAAGTAAATGATTCCAAAATACACTGGACAATGAAGATTTTGCTCCCTGAATTACTTTTGGGTGTATTTTATGGATTCTGGGCTGCAGATCATGAAAATCACCTGAAAAGTTTTCCTGTCACGTAACATTTTTAGATATAACCTATATCTATGATTTCCTGTCTACTTCAAGCTGACAAAACCGTGAAGTGCAACATGTCACTGAAAATTCATTTCCTGCATTCCCACTTGGACGTCTTCCCCTGATGATCATGGTGCCATCAGTGACGAACACAGAGAAAGGTTTCACCAGGACATTGCAACCATGGAAATGCAGTATCAAGTCCATCAATGCGGGCCGACTATTGTTGGACACTGACACAAGAGGCATCAGATGCTGAGGACAAATGAAAACCAGCGGCAAAACTTCTTAATGTCAGTTGAACTAACGCAGTGTGTCATTATCATTGGCCGATTAAACATGCTAAATTCAATAAAAGTTAATTTAATGTTTCTCCAACTTCCTACATGATGCAGAAAATCTAAAATTATCTTTGTGTTCAGCTTGAATTTATGATAACCTTTTGAAAAAAATTGTCCAACGATATTTATTTTATAATGTCTTTATGTATATATGTGATTTTTATGTTGTGTGTAAATGTGCATGTATGTATTTGAGTGTGTGTAGGGTTAGGGTGTGCACATGTGTATGTGTGTGTTTGCGTGTGTGTGTGTGTGTGTGTGTGTGTGTGTGTGTGTGTGTGCATGTGTGTGTACCATGGTCTGTAGAAACACTGTTTTGTCTGGTGGTATGTGTGCAGTTAGATGATAAACTTGGGTGGATTTTGAACATATTTGGAACTCCCCTGAGCAGGGATTCTCACTTTTGGAGGGGACAACTCTAGCCACCTCATATCAGCCAGTGGCACATCCTCTGGAATCCTTGACACCAAGAGTTTAGATTGTGGCCCAGTTTCCTCACCAATCTATTCTCTCCCTCTAATTGCCCTTCTTTCCACATCCTCAACTGGATAATAAACATTAATTTTTTTTGAGATCTTTTTCCTTGAAAGTGGCATTTCAAAGATGAGGTAACCATTTCTAGAAGAGATTGGGGAAATATTTCTTCCTGTGGTGACATTAAAATTCCATTCAGAAAGCTCATCTTTTCACTCCACTGTGTGCATTGAGAAAACCTCCAGCTCGGGGCTGCTCTCTGGTGGCTTTCTGGAGCCCCACATTTTACTTTATCGTTGCTTTTGAGCAAGCATGGAAGCTAGATTTTAGATACTCAAATGTAATGATTAACATTTTGGCACTGAACTTTGAAAAACTAATATTTGTTCAAAGCTGCAGACATTTATTGTGTATTCCTGGGCACATGGTTTTCTACCGATTTCTGAATTCAGCCTTCCCTGACCCACTACACTGCTCATATTCTCTGAATCACTGAGTGAATTTAATTCACTTCACCCTGGGCTGCATTTTATACAGTGGAGTATGATCGACTTCTGCTGGATTGTCATTCTCGGTGTTTCCCTCTGTCCGAGCAACTTCAGACTCAGAATTGGTGGAACAAATAAAGCAAAAGATTGACAACTCGAATCTGAGCCTTAAAGCATACATGAGGATTGTTAAATGTTTAAAATTTTAATGATGCAGCAGAGGTATACCATTTTGGATACTGTTGGTGAGCTCGACCTACCAGGGACAAGTTGTAGTGGTCACGTCTCTGGCACAGAAATGGACCCTCAGCTCAGAAAGGAAGGAAGGAAAAGAGGAGAGCAATAATGATAGGGGATTCCAAAGTTAGAGGGACAGATAAGAGGTTTTGTGGAAGAGATGGAGTAGCTGGATGGTCTGTTTCCTCCCTGGCGTCAGGGTTCGATATATCTCAGATCAAGCTGATAGCATTCACAGGAGGGACGGTGAGCCATCAGATGTTATGGTCCATGTAGGGACCAATGACGTGGGTAGGAAGGATGAGAACGTCCTGCAAGGAGAGTTCAGGGAGTTCGGTGCAAAGTTGAAGGACAGGACCTGCAGGGTTGTGATCCCAGGGGGTGCTACCTGTGCCCCTGTTAGTGGGGTTTGAAATAGGAAGTTAACGCAGCTAAATATATGGCTAAAGGGATGGAGCAAGAGGGACGGCTTTATGTTTCTGGACAACTGGGCTCTGTTCAAGGGCAGGTGGGACCTGTTCCAATGGGACAGTTTCTACCTGAACTGGAGGGGGCTAACATCCTTGTGTGTGGGTTTGCTAGTGCTGCTCTGGTGGAGTTTAAACTAGATTGGCAGGGGGATTATGACATTATTGTTATTAGTGAGATGGTTGAGGAGGGGCAGGACTGGGAGGTCAATGTTCTGGGGTTCCGTTGTTACAGACGTGATAGAAGGGGAGGGATGAAAGGGGGAGGAGTGGCATTGCTACTCAGGAAAAATATCACAGTTGTGCTCAGACAGGACAGCCCAGAAGGTTTGTCTACAGAGGCCATATGGTTGGAGCTGAGGAACGGGAAAGGTGAGACCACACTGATAGGGTTGTATGATAGACTACCCAATAGTCAGAGAAAATTGGAGGAGTAAATCTGTCGAGAGACAGCAGACTGATGTAAGAAGCAGAATGTTGAGAGAGTAGGAGATTTTAACTTTCCACATATTGACTGGGACTCCCATACTGTAAAAGGGCTGGATGGCTTGGAGTTTGTCCAATGTGTTCGTGAATGTTTTCCAAACCAATATATAGGGGTACCAACGAGAGAGGGATCTCCTATTAGGGAACAAGATAGATCAGGCCACAAAAGTTTGTGTCAGCAAACATTTTGGGTCCAGTGACCATAATGCCATTAGTTTCAAGTTAATTATGGAGAAGTATAGGTCTGGTCCTCGAGTTGAGATTCTAAATTGGAGAAAGGCCAATTTTGTGGAAATGAGAAAGGATCTAGGAAGAGCAAATTTGGATAAATTGTTTTTGGGAAAGGATGTGATCAGTAAGAGGAAGGTCTTCAAAGGCGAAATGTTGAGAGTGTAGAGTTTGCATGTTCCTGTCATGATTAAAGGCAAAGTTACCAAGCGTAAGGAACCCTGGTTTTCAAGAGATATTGGTGATCTGGTTAAGAAGAGAGAGGTGTATAACCGGTATAGGCAAGAAGGAGCAAATGAGGTACAGGTACCTAATCTTTTATCCGCAATTCTGAAAACCGGCACTTTTTTCGGTAGTTGATATCTGCTCATCAAAAATGGAGTTTGAGGCCAAACATGACCCAATGCGACCCTAGCTCAGCTCCCATGTATCCAGTCACATTCCACTACTTTATAAGCACCGCCAAATCACATATATGGAGTATAGAAAATGTAAGAAAATACCAAAGAAGGATATCAGGGAGGCAAAAAGAAGGGCTTTGGCAGATAATGTGAAGGAAAACCCAAAGGATTTCCACAAGTATATTAAGAGTGAAAGGGACAAAATTGGTTCCCTAGAAGATCAGAGTGGCCAACTATGTATGGAGCCTCATTAGATGGAGGAGATTTTAAACAGTTTTTTTGCATCAGTATTAATTCAGGAAACTGGCATAGTGTATAAGGAAGGAAAGGAAACAAGCAGTAGTGGCAGGGAACATATATGGATTAAGGAGGAGGAGTTTCTTGCTGCCTTACAGCGAATAAAGGTAGATAAACCCCCTGGGCCAGATATGATATTCCCTTGGACCTTGAGGGAGACTAGTGTAAAAATTGCAGAGGCCCTGGCTGGTATATTAAAAATGTCCTTGGCCATGGATGAGGTGCCAGAGGATTGGAGGGTAGCTCACTTTTCCTGTTGTTTAAAAAAGGCTCCAAAAATCCCAGGTAATTGTAGGCTGGTGAGCCTGATGTCAGTAGTAGGTAAATTATTAGGAGTTCTGAGAGATAGGATATATAGGTATTTGGACAGCCATGGGCTGATTAAGAACAGTCAGCTTGGCTTTCCGCTTAGTATGTATGTTTAACAAATCTTGCAGAGTTTTTTGAGGAAGTTACCAAGAAGGTAGATGAAGGAAAGGCTGTGGACATTATCTACATAGACTTCAGTAAGGCCTTTGACAAGGACCCACATGGGAGGTTAATTCAGAAGATTCAGACATGAGGTATCCATGGAGAGGTTGTAAATTGGATTCAAAATTGGCTGTGTTGGAGAAAACAGAGAGTGGGAGTGGATGGTTGCTTGTGACGAGTGGTGTGCCTCAGGGATCTGTATTGGGACCATGGTTGCTTGTTCTATAAATCAATGATCTGGATGATAATGTGGTGAATTGGATCAGCAAGTTTGCTGACGACACAAAGATAGGAGGGGTTGAGGACAGCGAAGAAGATTTTCAAAACTTGCAAAGGGATTTGGACCAAGTGGGATAATGGGCCAAAAAATGGCAGAGGGGGTTTAATGAAGACAAGTGTGAGATGATGCATTTTGGAAGGGCAAACCAAGGTCAGACATCTGGTCAGGCACTGAGGAGTGCAGAGGAGAAAATAGAGCAAATAGGTGGACAGGAATGTAAAGAAAGCTTTTGGCAACTTTATGAATCAAAGTATTGAGTGCAGGAGTTGGAATGTTATGTTGAAGTTGTTTAAGACATTGGTGAGGCCAAATTTGGAATATTTTGTGTAGGTCTTGTCGCCAAACTACAGGAAGGATATCAATAAAATTGAAAGAGTGCAGAGAAGATTTACTAGGATGTTGCCAGGTCTTCAGGTATTGAGTTACAGGGAAAGATTAAACAGATTAAGACTTTATTCCTTGGAGTGTAGAAGAATGAAGGGAAAGTTAATAGACTTTTACAAAACTATAAGGGGTATAGACAGAGTAAATGTGAGTAGGCTTTTTCCACTTAGATTAGGAGAGATAAATATAAGACAACATGGCTTTAGGGTGAAAGGTGAACCTCTTCACTCAGGTGAGGGTGTGGAATGAGCTGCCATCTGACGTGGTAAATGGGTCTGTTCAGTTCTGGTCACCTCATTATAGGAAATATGTGGAAGCTATGGAGAGGGTGCAGAAGAGATTTACCAGGATGTTGCCTGGATTGAGAAACAAGTTTTATGAGGCAAGGTTAGCAGAGCTGGGACTTTTATCTTTGGATCATAGAAGGATGAGAGAAGACTTGATAGAGGTCTACAAGGTTATGAGAGGGATTGAGAGTGTGGACAACCAGCACTGGTTTCCCAGGGCAGGATCAGCAGACACCAGAGGACATGTGTACAAAGTGAAGGGAGGGAGGTTTAGAGAAGATATCAGGGGTAAGTTTTTTACACTGAGTTGTGGGGGCCTGGAATGCAGTGCAAGGGATGGGGGTGGAAGCTGAAACATTCGGGGCATTTAAGAAACTCTTAGGCACATGGGGTAGAGACGATTTAGTACTTTTTTTTAGGAAGTAATATATGGGTCAGCACAACATCTATGTTCTATGTTCTAAGGGAAGGGAGGAGAAGAGGCGAGCTGTAGTGCATAGTTGGAAGAACAGATAAGAGGTTCTGTGGATGAAATTGAGAATCCTGGAGGGTATGCTGTAATGGAGGATTTAGACCAGTTTATGCAAGAAGGGATGCAGTTGCATCAGAAAACATAACCTAAATTCCACCAAGGAGCCCAGGGATGCAGTTGAATAGACATAATCTAATTTAAACTATGAGGCCCAGGGATGCATATGAATCAGTAGACATTATCTAATTTCCACCATGAGGCCCAGAGATGCAGTTGTCTTTTGTTGGTCGCAGACAGTCAGGAGACCTTGAAGATAATTAAATCATTTTATTCAAGGAGATAAGCTATGAGTAAACAACTTTTGGGTAATATAAGCCATGGTCCCACTGGTGAAGTTTGAGACTCTCCGAGAGGTGGCAACATATCTCAACAAGAAGAAGAACTTCTAGAACCAACGTCCTGGTCGGGGGAGGTGGAGAAGCTGCTACCGGCGCCCAGACAACCTACTACAAGTGTGCAGTCGTTGCCTCGCTTTGGCAGTTGGGACCAGTCTAGGCGTTAAAAAGTATAATTGGGAAGGGCTTGCATATTGTAGCTTGAATTCAGCTTTAGATTTAGTAATAAAGACTTGTATAAACTGAAGTGCTCTCGATGTGTGTGTCTGTTTTCTTTCGGTAGCTCAAACACTGTGTCCAATCTAAAATGAACAAAGTGAGAGGTACAAATTTACCCAGGACAATTGGCGCTGCGAGCAGGGTTGGTCTCGAGATGTTTTGCCAAAAGAAAGAGGTGAGCCCTGAGCAGTTCTTGATTCCAGGATGGACTTCCAAAGATGATGGGTTTGGCATGTTGGCCAATACCCTATCGTTGTTGGGACCACTCCTCAGTTGGGATGAGAAGTTAGATCCATCAAGTGCACCTCTGGGAGAGCGGGTTGCCACTCTCCTTCGAGAAAGTAAATTTCCTGTTAAAAAGGGGATGCTGACAGACTTTTTTTGATTGCTGGCCACAGCCTTACAACAATCTGTTCAGCATGAAGTAGAATCACAGCATAAGAAAGAGCAACTAGAGGAGGAGCGAGAAGCCCTGCAACAACGCTGTTCCATGATGAGCGAGATTGTTCGCATCAATCAGAATCGAGCCAAAGAATGGGAGGATAAGCACGTCCAAACGATCTGCCGTAATATTAAACTCCGGCTGCAGCTCTGTGCAGGTAAAGAAAGGCATGGAGTAGAACCCGATCCACATTGTATTCATGCCATCATAAGGAATGGCGACGATCCTGATGTAATTGATGAATGGGATGGGAATATCTGGAATGATGAAAATGGTAATAATGCAAATACTCCTCAGCATGTGCCTAACATAATACCCTCTCCACCCGCTGTTCATGCCCGACCTGTAAAGCAGCAGATTTTCCAAACAGACGGAGAGGGAGAGGGGTGGAATGTAACTGACGAGATTGAAGAGGTAGATGATCCCCTGATCTCACTAGAGGACCCAGGGGAAGGTACCCGAACCCCTGCTTATGCTCAATGGCCCACCCCCTCTTTGGGAAGGCCTAGGCCTCATCCCGTCCACTGGGCAAAGGATCCTTGGGCCAAAGTGGGAGCAGGGGTCAAGAGCAGTCAATGATACATGACTTCTCTATAAAAGAGCTGGCTGCCATTGGAGATCGATTTAGGCAAAAGGCGGGAGAAACTCTGGCGGCCTGGCTCCTGTGTGTTTGGGAGCAAGGAGGGGGTAATGTATATTTGACCCCTGAGGAATTGTTGGGATTAGGAACATTGACTACTGATATCTGGGTCACTGCTGAGCTGCGGGGTAGAGGAAGAGAAGTGGATTACTTACTTGCCACTCTAGGGGATGCCCTGCTACGAGTATACCCAATCTAACCAGTAGATTGGGATTTACATTTGCAGAACAATTGGGGCACCCCAGAGGAGGATATAGCAGTAATTCGTCAGCTGGCCCTGCAGGGCATTTGAGGCTGTGGGTACATGGGGGAAGCCCTGATGAAGAGATATTCACAGCCAGAATGCATACCCAATTGGTTCGTTCCACCCAACCCACTGTATAGGGGCTGGTTCTGTCCGTAACTAGTTTGCTAATTGGGCACCCTGTATCTGAGGCAGTGCACGCCTTATCGGGGCTTCGAGAATTAGAGTTGGGAGGTAAAATCCACTCACGTACAACCCAGGTTAAATCAGACAAGTAGGATGAAAAGAGAGGGGCTGCTGCTAACAAGGGACTGACAAGAATGGACCTTTTTCTAACCTTGTTAAAGTTAGGCGTACCTAAAAGTGATATTGATGGGAAACCTACTGCGGTCCTTTATGCTTCTCTTGCTCCAGTTACCTGTGATGAGATACAACAATTGGTTAAAATGGCTCTTATGGATAATAGTGACATGTGGGCCTGGAAGCCCCAAACCCTACTAAAGCATGAGGGTGTGGGCAGGGCCCCCGTGTCTACTCCATTGAGATACGGTGGATACACGGGGACCTGCATACCGTTAACAATCCATTGGGGTGGGGGTAATGACAGCCAATATTTGGCCTTGGTCGACACCGGTGTGGAGCACTCGGTGATTCCGGGTAACCCTGACCTCTGGACTGGACCGACATTTCGAATAGAGGGGATGGGAGGAGTGATCACCCTGGCGAAGAAAATAAAAGTCCGCGCCATGGTGGGTGATGGCCCTTCCCCTATATGGTTACATGCCCTGGTGGCTGCCATTGACGAGTGTATCCTGGATATCAATATGTTGGCCGGTACGGCCCTTAATACTAGTCAAGGGGAATTTGCATTTGGAATTCGGACTATTACAAAAAGACTAGTGGTGGGTCAGGCTAAGTGGGATCCTGTTATGGTGCCTCCCAACCCCCCGAAACCAGTATGCATTCTACAATATCGTCTCCCTGGAGGGCAGGAAGAGATTACTGCCACCATCGATGCTTTGCAAGAAGAAGGGGTAGTGAGGCCTGCAACGTCGCCCTTTAATAGTCCTGTTTGGCCTGTCCAGAAGTCGGATGGCTCCTGGAGAATGACAGTTGACTATTGTTTTTTGAACAAACATGCCCCACCACTTGCTTCGGCAGTTCCGGACATTGTTACCCTTATTGAAAACATTGCTACTGGGAACTCAGGAACATGGTATGCTGTCATTGATCTCGCTAATGCCTTCTTCAGTATTCTTATAGATGAGGTCTCACAGGATCAGTTCGCCTTTACCTGGAAGGGGAGCCAGTATACCTTCACCCACCTCCCTCAGGGCTATGTACACTCTCCCACTATTGGCAAATAGCCTAATTGCCCGTGATTTAGAGACGGTGCCAGTATCGCCATCTCTCTTGATTCACCATTATATTGATGATGTGATGATCCAAGGGACCACGGAAGAGATGGTACAGGAAGGTATGGAGAATGTCCAAAATACCCTGATGCAAAGAGGGTGGGCCATTAACCCTGCCAAGGTACAGGGCCCATCCCAGACGGTTATCTTCCTTGGAATTCAGCGGCATGCTGGAGAACAGGTGGTTCCCGATAAAGTTTGCAATAAGATTGCAGTCTTGGCCACTCCTACTAGTAAAAAAGAGACCCAGCGTTTCCTAGGGTTATTGGGATACTGGCAACACCATATTCCTCACTTGGCGTTGCTTTTACGTCCTCTGCACAAGATTACCTAAAAGAAAGCAGACTTTTTATGGGGTGACGATCAGAAAAGGACATTCCAGTCGGCCAAGCAGGCTATTCTTCAGGCCCTGCCCATTTCTCCCCCCATCCCAAATATCCCCTACGAACTACAGGTCTCCGTTACTGATTATGTGGCCTCCTGGAGCCTCTGGCAGAAACAAGAGGGCCGCCGAGCCCCGCTGGGATTCTGGTCATGAACCATGCCCAAGGCTGCCACTCGTTATTCTGCTTTTGAACAACAGTTACTAGCCTGTTACTGGGCCCTGCTGAAGACTGAAAGAATGACAGGCGATGCAGATATCCAGTTGCGACCTGCACTTCCAATAATGAACTGGGTCCTGTTTAATGATGCTAATCTAAAGATCGGGCGGGCTCAGCAGTCTTCTATTGTTAAATGGAAGTGGTATATTCAGAGTCGTGCAACCAGAGGGCATACACAAACAGGTGGCTGATCTTCCATCTCATCATGAGGACGTTGAACCCGCCTTGCCCCCTCCCCTACCCCCTTCACCAGTTCAGTGGGGTAAACCATATGATTCGCTCACTCCAGCAGAACAAGAGGATGCCTGGTTTACTGATGGTAGCAGTGTGGGTGCAAGGAAAGCAGAAGTGGAAGGCGGTGGCTTACCATCCCAGGTCAGGAACTCACTTATTGGAGGAGGGAGATGGTGGCTCCAGTCAGTATGCGGAATTGAAGACGGTCACTTTACCACTAGACCCCCATGATCACCCTCTTTGCTTGTTTGCTGATTCCTGGGCTGTGGTTAATGGACTAGTGGTATGGATGCCTGACTTGCAAAAGAATGACTGGCTGGTACATGACTGCCCAGTATAGGGCAAACAGTTGTGGCAGCTGTTGTGGGATGCTTCCCATCATTGTGAGATAACCATATATCACATTGACGCCCATACCAATGCGACAACGAACATGGCACAACATAATGCAGTAGCAGATTAGCTTGCCACTATCAACCGCGCCGATACCATTGCACCCTTCCAGGTGCCAAGTTCTGGGATGTCTCAGATTGAGTTCAGAGTATTTTCAAGAGAGAGGATGAGCATCCAGATGTCGTGGACAATGATGTGGGTAGGAAGGGTGGGGGGGGGGGTCCTATAAAGAGAGTTCAGGGAGGTAGGTGCTAAGTTGAAGGACAGGACCTCCAGGGTTGTGATCTCAGGATTGCTACCCCATGCCACATGCGAGTGAGGTTAGATAATGCAGCTTAACACGTGACTAAAGATATGGTGTAGGAGGGAGGGCTTCAGGTTTCTGGATCATTGGGCTCTCTCCCAGGGAAGGTAGGACCTGTTCTGAAGGGACTGGAGGGGGACAAATATCCTTGTGGGAAAGTTTGCTAGTGGATTTAAACTAGATTTGCAGAGGGAGGGGAACCAGGGTGCCAGAGCAGATAGAGGACTGGAGGAGGGAAAACATGATGTGAAAATTACATGCACCATGAGAAATCAACGAGTTGAATATGGTGGACATGTTTTCAGGTGCATCTATTTCAATGCAAGGAGGATTATAGGAAAGGCAGAAACTTAGATTGTGGATTGGCAGGAGGGGCAGGACTGGCAGCTCAATGTTCCAGGCTTCCGTTGCTTTAGATGCGAAGAACAGGATGGGGGGCGGGGGTGGGTGTGAATGAAAAGGAGAGGAATGGTTTAGCTCATCAGGGAAATATCACAGCTGTGTTTAGGCAGGACAGATTAGAGGGCTCATCTACTGAGTCTATATGGGTGGAGCTGAGGAATGGAAAAGATATGTCCACACTCATGGGGTTGTATTTTCATGAGTAAGAATTGGAGGAGAAATTCTGCAGAGAGATAACAGACAGCTGCAGGAAAACAAAGTTGTGATAATTTAAATATATTGACTGGGACTCCCCTACTCAAAATCCCTGGATGGTTTAGAGTTTGTCAAATGTGTTCAAAAAAGTTTTCAAAATCAATATGGAGGTGGAGAGAGTGCAATACTGGCTCTCTAGGGAACAAGACAGGACATGTGACAGGAATGAGTATTAAACGAGAACTTAACGGTTTGAAGTTGGATGATGATTATTTGAGTAACGGGAGTGGTGAGATCTGCGCATGCGCAGCCAATCTTTGAATCTCGAAAAAGTCGACCACTGGTATAAATCTGTCAAAAGAGCATTTTATTGTGGGGCATACATGCAACACCAGAAACTACCCTAACAACATTCGATGTAATTACGGGAGGTGAGGAGGGCATATTATCTCACCACTCCCGTTACTCAAATAATCATCATCCAACTTTGGACCGTTAAGTTCTCGTTTAATGCTCCATTATTTTCGATAATGCTCTTTGGTTTGCTCATATGAGATTTCAAAGTCCAGTGGTCTCTTTTTTGCATGGTCTGAAAGACCATAGGATAGATCAATGAACCTCCAGTAAAAGGCACAATTCAATCGGCAGCCAGCAAAATTGCTGCAGTGAAATTTTTCCCCTCCGTCCTCCGAGGTTTATTGTAAAACCTGTTAAAAGTTCTTTCATTTGACCATCCCGCCTGATGGATGATATCCAAAATGGGGACTTCCACTCTACTAGCAGTAGACATAGCTGCTGCTCTGGTAGAGTGAGCCCCAATCTGAGTGGTCCTCTTTAGCCATTGGCCAAGGTCTGAGAGGATGTCCGCTGATGTGGTTTCTTGTCACATATAAACAAGAATCTCTCTTCCCCTCTGATATCATGAGTACATTCAATATATTGTCTCAGATCCCGCACCACACATAATCTTTCATCCTCTTGATAAGTGTACATGTTGTCTATTTGGACTTTAGTAAAGCTTTTGACAAAGTTCCCCACAGGAGGTTAGGAAAAAAGGTGGAGGCATTAGGTATAAATAAGGAGGTAGTGAAATGGATTCAGCAGTGGTTGGATGGAAGGTGTCAGAGAGTAGTGGTAGAAAATTGTTTGTCCAATTGGAGGCCGGTGACTAGTGGAGTTCCTCAGGGTTTGGTCCTGGGTCCACTATTATTTATTATATATAGTAACGATCTGGATGTAGGGGTGGAGAATTGGATAAGCAAGTTTGCGGATGACACAAAGATTGGTGGTGTTGTGGACAGAGAGGTAGATTACCGTAGATTAAAAGGTGATTTAGGAAGGCTGGAGGTGTGGGCTGAGAAATGGCTGATGGAATTTAATACAGATAAATGTGAGGTGCTACATTTTGGAAAGGCAAATTTAAATAGGTCATATACATTGAATGGTAGACAATTGAGGAGTGCAGAGCAACAAAGGGATTTAGGAGTTATGGTAAATAGTACCCTCAAGGCTGATACTCAGGTAGATGGTGTGGTGAAGAAGGCATTTGGAATGTTGGCCTTCATAAATCGGAGTATTGAATTCAAGAGTAGGGAGGTTATGATGAAATTGTACAAGGCATTGGTGAGGCCAAATTTGGAGTACTGTGTACAGTTTTGGTCACCAAATTATAGGAAAGATATAAACAAAATAGAGAGAGTGCAGAGAAGGTTCACGAGAATGTTGACAGGATTTCAGGGTCTGAGTTACAGGGAAAGGTTGTGCAGACTAGGGCTTTTTTCTCTGGAGCATAGAAGATTGAGAGGGGACTTGATAGAGGTGTTTAAGATTTTAAAAGGGACAGACAGAGTAAATGTGGATAGGCTTTTTCAATTAACAAAGGGGGAGATTCAAACTAGAGGCATGGTTTAAGATTGAAGGGGGAAAATTATAAGGGGAGCATGAGGGGAAATTTCTTTACGCAGAGGGTGGTGGGGATGTGGAATGAGCTTCCGGCAGATGTGGTCGAGGCGGGATCATTGGTTACATTTAAGGAAAGACTGGATCGTTACATGGATAGGAGGGGACTAGAGGGGTAAGGACCGGGTGCTGGTCAGTGGGACTAGGAGGGTGGGGATTTGCTACGGCATGGACTAGTAGGGCCGAACTGGCTTGTTCTGTGCTGTAATGTGGTTATATGGTTTTCTGGTTAAACTTTGTTCCCAACTTGTTTCAACAAATCTTGAACATGAAATTCAACAAAATCATTTCCCCAAATGATAAAGTGTAAACAAGTTAAAGTCTATATTCTTTGGGCCGAAATCAAGGCCACAAGCATGACCAATTTCCGAGATAAGTCATGCAAGTCCAAAGTGTACGCTGGTGACAAATGTTTCAACAAATTCAACACAACTTTAATGTCCCAGATGACGTGATAATGTGGCATAGGACAGACATAAGTGGAATGCTCCCCTCATGAATCTTCAAATCAGGGGATGATTCCAGACAGAGTGTTTGGTGTCTCGTAGAGTTAGGAAAGCAGCCAAAGCTCTCTTGGTCGTGTTGATAACTCTATAACTGGCTATGCGAACATAAAACAAATCAGTGAGGAAATGCAAAATATCTGAAACTGAAACATAATTAACATTTAAACTCTCCTTAAAACAAAACATTTCCCATTTGTTAACATAAGTGACGTATTGCTTCTGAGTTGACTTTCTCCATGAAGCACAAATAATGTCCATTTTCGGCTGCAATTCTTTTATGCCATACTTTTCACGCCAATCCTGCAGCGTAAGAGATGGAGATGAGTGATAGGGTGGGGAAGGAGTGATACTGGTTGAACAAGCAGCTCCTTCTCAACAGTAAAGGCCATTCTAGCAGCATCCAATTCAGCACTGGGAACCAAGACTGGGAAGGCCAATTTGGCACCACCAGTGGTCCCAACCTCCTGAATTTGGTGCAGAAAAGGGGGGAAAAGCATAGAAATTCACTTCTGCCCAATCATTGTAAAGACGTCTATGGTTCTGCCTGGGGATCTGGCAACCAAGAAACATATCTCTGTACATTTAAATGAGATGCAAACAGATCGATTTCTGGCAACCCAAAATTTTGTACTCTCAGATTAAAATTCTTTCCCCCCAACATCCATTCTGATCAATCATTGAACTTTCTAGACATCAAATCCGCCTGATAGTTCAGACGCCCTGGCAAATATGTAGCTGTAATCCAGATATTCCTTTCAATACACCAACTCCACGTCTGTATCACGAGCCAGTTACATGATGGGGACTTCAAATCTCCTATTTTATTCAGGGATGCTACTGCTGAGGTGTTATCTAACCTCATCAGTGAATGTATACCCCTTTCCTCTGCACAGAACAACTTCAGTTCCAACTGAGCTGCCAACATTTCTAGAAAGTTAATGTCAGATGCTGATGCCAGTCTAATCTCCTGAATAGTCCATCTGCCACCGGCAGAGGTAGTTAAGTCTGTGACACCCCATTCTTCACCACTAGCATCTGATCGGATTTCCATATCAAACTTTCTAATCTCTATCATGGCATAAGCCTCCGATACATTTGTCGTCCACCATGCAAGTTCTGCTCTAGTCTCTTGTGGTAAGCTCATAGGTCTATCAAAATGACCCCTGGCGGCCTTTAAGGCTTGTACATTATCTCTTTTCAGGAATCTATATTTTAGCGGATCGTACTGAACGGCTGGGAAAGCAGCCACCAATTTCCCAATTACTTTTGATACTTTACGTACAGAGGGACGTGAATCTGCAATCAAGCCTGTAGAATTTCCACCTTTTAAAAAAATCTTCTAGCAGGCTTATTCTCATAGATTCCGTATTTAAGAGGAACCCAAAGAATTTAATTTCTCTGGTTGGGCTGAGAACTTATTTTTCTGGGTGTATAATAAATCCCAGTTCCTGCAAGAGTGCTGTTGTTGGCCATCACTGCTCTCTGTGTTTTGCCCATGGGATGTTGACCTTTATTTTCCACCCACACCAACCCCTTTTACCTGCACTTTAACATATTTCTGCCTTGCTAATTTAAACATATGTCTAAATACCTCTTGAACCCAGTAATTAAAAGAGTGTAAAGAAGATTTGCAAGGATGTTGCCAAGACTTCAGGAAATAATTTACAGGGAAAGGTTGAACTGGTTAGGACTTTATTCCCTGAAGTGCTGGAAATTAAGGGGAGGTTTGACAGAGATATACAAAATTATGAGAAGGAGAGAATTATAAACATTATAGAGCAGAAAACAGGCCCTTTGGCCCTTCTATTCTGTGCCGAACTATTATTCTGTCTTATACTCCTATCATCAATGTACCTGTCCAAATTTTTTCTTGAATGTGAGAAATGAGCCTGCTTTCATCACTTCAGCTGGGAGCTCGTTCCACATGCCCACTATCCTCTGGGTCAAGAAATTCCCCCTATTGAATAATGAAGGAGAAATTAATGATTTTTTGCAGAAGCTTCAACTTCCATTTTTAAATTGCCAAGCTTGAAAAGATTTAGATTCTCCATTTATGTTGAAAGAAGTTATCAAGGCTTTAAATTCTATGCAAAATGGTAAATCTCCCGGCGAAGATGGATTTAAATCTGAATTTTATAAAAAAATTAAAGTCTTATTAATGCCTTTATTAATGGAAGTATTAAAACAAGCAACTGAAACTTGTTCATTACCAGAATCTTTTTCAAATGCTGTGATAATAGTAATACCTAAGAAAGATAAATATTTATTAAAAATGAAGTCTTATATACCTATATCATTATTAAATGTTGATTATAAGATTATTGCTGAAGTTTTGGCAACTAAATGGAATGGATATTTATCTGAGTTGGCTTATTTATATCAAATGGGATTTATTGAAAAAAGATATTCTGCTGACAATATAGCTAAATTAATTACTCTAATTCATAGCTCTCAGTAGAAATCAGACCTGGCATTAGTTTTATCATTAGATGCCGAAAAGGCTTTTGATAGATTAGAATGGAATTATTTATTTAAGGTTTTGCAAAATTTCTATTTGGGCCAATATTTATAAACTGGATTAAAGCTTCATATAGAAATCCTTTGGCGAGAGTGGTTACCAACGGACAAGTCTCTTCTTTTTTCTTTAACCAGATCGGTTCGACAAGGATGTCCTTTATCTCCTGCATTATTTGTTTTAGCTATTGAACTGTTAGCACAATCAATAAGGCAAGATTTTCGTATTAAAGGAATGAAAGTTAGTGTGGAGGAATAGAAGATTAGTTTGTTTGTAGATGATGAATTGATTTATATCACAGATCCTGAAAATTCTTTAACTTCTTTATGTAAAAAAAAATTATAAGATTATATGAAAATATCTGGTTACAAAATTAATTGGGATAAAAGTGAAGTTATACCATTAGTAGAAGGAAATTATGATCGATGTAAACGAGTAGCTCAATTAAGTGGACACAAAATCTGATTAAATATTTAGGTATCAAAATTGATAATTTAGATAATTTGTATAAATTAAATTATGTACTGCTATTTAATAAAATTAAAGATGATTTAAATCCATGGAATTACTTACCTATTACCTTAAAAGGTAGAGTGAACTGTATTAAAACGACTATTTTCCCAAGGGAAATAAGGCAATCTATTCAATCTATTCCTTGTTCAATACCTCAAAACATTTTTAAAGATCTTAATTCAATTGTAAGGAAATTTTTATGGAAAGGGAAAAGGAATTGGGTACTTTTGGAGAAATTCACTTGGAGATTTGAATTAGATGGTTTACAACTGCCACATTTTCAGAATTATTATAAAGCTGCACAATTGAAATTTATTAATGCAATGTTTGATTTAAATACATCTCCAATTTGTGAAAGTATAGAATTAGATAAAATTGATGAGAAATCTATGTCAGAATTTATTTATAAATAGAATCCAAAACTGTTAATTGGTAAGGACCCACCAATATTGAAACATTTAATTGAATCATGAAATAAAATTGATTATGAGATAGGTGGAAAAGGAAAGATTTCAGCGAAAATGCCTTTATATCAAAATAAACCTTTTTCCTTTTACTGTCAATAATCAGTTTTTAAAGATATGGAATCAATTTGGGATTTTAAAAGTTGAAAATTGTTTTGAAGCAGGAATGTTTGCATCTTTTAATGAGATGAAGGAAAAATATCCAGTTCCTAGCAATACTTTTTTTTTGCTATTATCAGAAAAAAATCTTTTTATTGGAAAAATTAGGCCACAGTTTAAAATTAACTAGACAATCTGCTTTAGAATTATTACTTACTAAGGAAGAAACAAAAAAGTTTATTTCTGAAATGTACAAGTTATTACAAAATAAAATGTCTAGGTTAAATGTTCATAAATCAAGATTAAAATAGAAATCTGACTTAAACAGGAAGATAGATGAAAATGTTTGGAGAAATTTATGGAAGGATAGTATGACTAAGGTTATAAATGTAAGATATAGATTAGTACATTATAATTTTCTACATCAATTATATTTAACCCCTAAAAAATTAAAGAAATTTAATTTAATTTCTTCAGATTTGTGTTTTAGATTTGGAGAATCTTTTTTCATTCGATTTGGACCTGTTCTTAGGTGAGGACATTTTGGAAACAAGTTAAATTATTTTTGGAGAAAGTATTAAAAGTTAGTCTTCCGTTTTATCCAATGTTGTTTTTATTAGGGGATATTAAGTCAATTGGAGATGTGGGGGGGCTGGTAGTCATGGTGGGAAGCTGGCTGATGGAGGACCTCAGTTTTCTTCAGGCTGACTTCCAGGCCAAACATTTTGGCAGTTTCCGCAAAGCAGGACGTCAAGCGCTGAAGAGCTGGCTCTGAATGGGCAACTAAAGCAGCATCATCTGCAAAGAGTAGTTCACGGACAAGTTTCTCTTGTGTCTTGGTGTGAGCTTGCAGGCGCCTCAGATTGAAGAGACTGCCATCCGTGCGGTACCGGATGTAAACAGCGTCTTCATTGTTGGGGTCTTTCATGGCTTGGTTCAGCATCATGCTGAAGAAGATTGAAAAGAGGGTTGGTGCGAGAACACAGCCTTGCTTCACGCCATTGTTAATGGAGAAGGGTTCAGAGAGCTCATTGCTGTATCTGACCCGACCTTGTTGGTTTTCGTGCAGTTGGATAATCATGTTGAGGAACTTTGGGGGACATCCGATGCGCTCTAGTATTTGCCAAAGCCCTTTCCTGCTCACGGTGTCGAAGGCTTTGGTGAGGTCAACAAAGGTGATGTAGAGTCCTTTGTTTTGTTCTCTGCACTTTTCTTGGAGCTGTCTGAGGGCAAAGACCATGTCAGTGGTTCCTCTGTTCATCCATCGGGCACAAAACTCAAAACGGTCAACCAGTTTACCTATCTCGGATGCACCATTTCATCAGATGCAAGGATCGACAATGAAATAGATAACAGACTCGCCAAGGCAAATAACGCCTTTGGAAGACTACACAAAAGAGTCTGGAAAAACAACCAACTGAAAAACCTCACAAAGATAAGCGTATACAGAGCCGTTGTCATACCCACACTTCTGTTCGGCTCCGAATCATGGGTCCTCTACCGGCACCACCTACGGCTCCTAGAACGCTTCCACCAGCGTTGTCTCCGCTCCATCCTCAACATCCATTGGAGCGCTTACACCCCTAACGTCGAAGTACTCGAGATGGCAGAGGTCGACAGCATCGAGTCCACGCTGCTGAAGATCCAGCTGCGCTGGATGGGTCACGTCTCCAGAATGGAGGACCATCGCCTTCCCAAGATCGTATTATATGGCGAGCTCTCCACTGGCCACCGTGACAGAGGTGCACCAAAGAAAAGGTACAAGGACTGCCTAAAGAAATCTCTTGGTGCCTGCCACATTGACCACCGCCAGTGGGCTGATAACGCCTCAAACCGTGCATCTTGGCGCCTCACAGTTTGGCGGGCAGCAACCTCCTTTGAAGAAGACCGCAGAGCCCACCTCACTGACAAAAGGCAAAGGAGGAAAAACCCAACACCCAACCCCAACCAACCAATTTTCCCTTGCAACCGCTGCAATCGTGTCTGCCTGTCCCGCATCGGACTTGTCAGCCACAAACGAGCCTGCAGCTGACGTGGACTTTTTACCCCCTCCATAAATCTTCGTCCGCGAAGCCAAGCCAAAGATTAAGTCAATTGCCTTAGAATTAAGAATGACTATGTATCAAATTGAATTTCTATGTTTCTATAAAATGTTTGGCCATCACCTGGAAATTTGATTTAGTTTGAGACAAAGATGACATACAGTAATGAAATCCTGTGTTCCTTTAGAAAAGATAACATATAATTTGAGGGATAAATATCATTTTTTGTAAAAGTATGGAGCCCATACCTAAAAATTCTTGGTTTGAAGATTTAATCTCTCGACCTGTTCCGGTGGGCGTCTAGGTTTCCACAGCTAAAAAGTGACGGTCTCCTTTCTTAGTAGGTAGAAGGGGGAGGAGGGAGGGTGTTAGTGGGGTGGATGAGGGAAGTTTTTTTAAAATTTAATCATATACTTTCTTTATGAATATGTTATAATTGATGTTATATGATTTAAAAATTATAAATAAAATATTCAAAAAAAGTTCATCCTAAACTTTTCCCCTTTCACCCTTAATCCTCTGGTTTGTATCTCACTTACCCTCAGTAGAAAAAGATGACTTTCATTTACTCTGTCTATTACCATCACTTTGTATACCTCTATCAAATTTCTCTTCTTTCTTCTACACTTCAGGGAATAAAGTCGGAACCTCTTTAATGATTCCCTGTAACTCAATTCATGAAGACCCGTTAACATCCTAGTAAGTCTTCTCTGCCCTCTTTTAATCTTATTGATATCCTTTCTGTAGTTCGGTGACCATAAATGCACACAATCCTCCAAATTTGGCTTCACCAATGTCTTATACAACTTTACCATAACATCCCAACTCCTGGATTCAATAGTAAAAGATGAACGTTTACAGGCACTGTGATTGAAGTAAAACACAAAGCTGGAGAAAGTCAATAGGTCAAATCATGTACTTTACGTGGCAAAGATAAAGATACATAACCAACGTTTTGGGCTTGAGCCCTTCATCAAAGTATGAACAAAATGTGGGCAGGTGTCCGAACAAAATGGTGGTGGGAGGTGGTCAGGGGAGGAGCACAGTCCCTTAGGCAGGAGATAAGAGGAGATTAAGGGAGGGAAGGCACACAAGCAAATGGAGGGAGAGGGGCTGGCTTTGTGAATTGAAGGGGAAGGGCTGGAGAGCTGGAAGGAAGAAGACAGAGGGATAGGGAAGAGAGGAAGAGCTAGGCTATTGGAAATTGGAGAATTCAATGTTAATGCTATCAGGTTGGAGAGTCTCTGATGGAAAATGAGGCGCTTCTCCTCCAATCTAGGGGTGGTATGGGTGTGACAGTACTCCATTCACAGGGCCATTCCCCCTTCTCTTGTTTACTTGTGTGCCCTCCTTATTCACCAATTTCCTCCTGCCCGTGGGACTGTGCTTCCCACCATTTGATCTGGCACCTGCCACATTTTGTTCATAGCTTGATGAAGGGGTCAAGCCTGAAACATTGGTTATGTTGTAGCAACTGTGTCACAGTATGAAATGAAGAATGAAAAAATGATCAGACATGGTCAAGTCGAGGCTCAGTAAAAGTAGTTTACTCAAGCAGTCACCTGCATCTTTTTAAAACTGCGCATGTTCCGAATCACATCATCGAATTGTGATGCCACTCGGCACTTCCCTAGCTGGTTCGATTTAGCCTCCGATGAGCCACTACATGGCCAACCCGCCCCAGAACTGGCGATAGGAGGCTAAACCTCTGTTGCCATTATTGTCCACCGCTCTTGGGTGGTCGTCCGTGCCTTTGCATTGGGGGTCGTGGCAAGAGCCAATCAAGGTCAAAATGAGCAGGCTTTAGTTGGTCAATCATAAATGTCTCTAGATGTCCGCCAATGTCCAGTACACAAGTTGTACGATTGTTTCGTAACATTCTGAAGGGGTCCTCATACGGCCTCTGGAAGGGTGGCCCATGTGCACCTCTACGCACAAACACAAACTCACAGTCCTGGAATTCCTTTGGGATGAAGGGTCTCATGGTTCCATGCCTTGATGTGGCACCCCCTGTCCATGTGCTGCAGGCACGAACTCCCCAGGTACAATGAGCAGGGCTTCATAACCAACTCTGCCGATGAGGAGTTGAGATCCTCCTTGGGTGTTGTTCTTATGCCCAGGAGGATCAAGAGCAGCTCGTCTGCTCAAAGGTCCCTGGAGGTGGGCCATCAGTGCAGCCTTCATAAGCTTATGGAACCACTCGACCAGGCCATTCGACTGTGGGTGGTAGGCTGTCATGTGGTGAAACTGCATTCCCAGCTGTCATGACAAAACATCCCAGAGTGTGGAGGTAAACTCTGTTGTGTGTGGGTAGGCTGAACCGAGATACCCAGACAGAAATAAAAGCTCTGGGACATGAATCAGTCAATGAGTCCGTCATAGGAAATGCCTCCGGCCACCAAGTGAATCTGTCAATGACCGTTAAGAAGTACCTAGACCCTTGTGATACCAGAAGCGGGCTGACAATGTTGATATGCACGTGGTTGAATCTGTGGTGTGGTGGCTGGAAAGGCTGAAGCGACGCCTTCACATGCCTTTGCACTTCTGCAGATCGGCCGTCCATGCACGTCTTTGCCCAGCACGTGACCTGTGTTTTGAGTCCATGCCAAATAAACATATTGCCTATCAGGCGGACCGTCGCTCCAATTGAGGGGTGGGACAGTCCATGAATGGCATTAAAAATGCAACATCTCTATGCAGCAGGGACAATAGGGCGAGGCTGACCTGTGGAAACGTTGCACAGGAGAGTGGTACCTTGCAGCCCAAAGGGTACATCCTCGAGTTGCAGGCTTGTGACAGCTGTTCTATAAGCCAGGAGTTTGACATCCTGCTGCGGGACAGGGCATCAGCCACCATATTACTCTTACTGGAGATATGCTTAATCCTGGTTGAAAACTTGGTGTTGCTGGCAGGATGCCTTCCTAAAGGCAAATGTTAGCAGTTTGTGGTCAGTAAAAACTGTGAAGTCCCTGTCTTCCAAAAAATGGTGGAAGTGCTTGACCGCTAGGTGCGGTGCCAGCATTTCCCTATCGAATATGCTGTATTTAGTTTCCGGAGGGTGGAGATGCCTACTAAAAAATGCTAGAGGCTTCCATTGGCCATTGGTGAACTGTTCCAAGACCCCGCCTGCTGCCGCATCGGACACGTCTATTGTCAAGGCAGTTGGTGCATCCATTTGTGGATGGGCCAGCAATGTTGCCTTCACTGGGTGTCTTTGGTCTGCTGGAATCTCTTTTGTCCACTCGAATTCTTTGGCATCGCTGGGCATGAGGTTTCATAATATGAGCTACAGGGGGTAGAGGGTGATAGAAATTGACCATCCCCACAAATTCCTGGAGTCTTTTGATGGTATCGGGCCTCGGGAATTTGAGGATGGCTTTCACCTTGCTAGGCAATGGAACGACACCCCAGATTCTGATGTCCCAAGAACTTGGTAGAGCACTGCCCGAATTTGCTCTTGGCAGGATTCACAGTTAACCTGACCTGCTGTAGGCAGCGGTAGAGTAAATGCAGATGCTGTAAGTGCTCTTTGTGAGAGTTGCTGGTGACGAGGATATCACCCAAGTATATGAAAAGAATGTCCCACCGCGTCCATCAGTCACTGGAATGTCTATGCAGCATTTTTGAGCCCAAAAGGGATTCTCAAAAATTTGAAGAGGCCAAACAGTGTTATGACGACGGTCTTGGGCACATCCTATGGGTTCACAGGTACCCACGCACCGTCAATTTTAGAAAGTATCCTGGCCCCATAAGGATTAGCTGTAAAGTCCTGTATATGGGGCATGGGGTAGTGGTCTGCAGTGGTAGCGTCGTTGAGACACCTGTAATCTCGGCAAGGTCTCCGGCCTCCTGTGGCTTTGGGAACATATGTAGCGGGGATCCCCACGGGCTATCAGATTCCAAGTTCCTCCATTTTGTGGAACTCTTGTCTTGTGAGCTACAACTTGTCGGGTTGCAGGCGTCAGGTTCAGGGGTGTAGAGGAAGTCCTTGGGTGAGGATGTGGTGTGCCACACCATGCTTGGATGTGGCAGTGGAAAACTGGGGGAGCGACAATGTCCGGAAACTCTGCAAGAAGTCTGGCAAATTTGTTGTTTGAGTACTCCACGGCGTCTAGGTGTGGGGCAGGTAGTTTGGCTTTTCCAAGGTGGAAAGTCTGGAACATTGAGGAGTTCACCAACCGGTGCCCTTTTAAGTTTACCATCAGTGAGTGGGCTCTGAGGAAGTCAGCACCCAGCAACAGCCGGGACACAGCAGCAAGAATGAACTTCCATGTGAACTTATTGTCGCCGAATTTCAGGGGTATAATCCGTGTGCCATACGTACAAATCAAACTGTTATTCACTGCAGTGAGTGCTGGACCTGCGCTCCTGGTACGGTGTGTAAAAGCCCAAAGAAGGAAGGACACTAACCTCTGCACCCGTGTCGACTAGAAATTTGTGCTGGGAGAGTTTGTCCCAGACGTAGAGTAAGCTGTTACGGTGGCTAGACGTCATACCCATTAGCAACAACTAGCCATGGTGTTTCCTGGAAAAGTGCAATGGGGTCGGCAGCAGTGAGTTCCAGAACCCCAGCGTTGATGGTAAAAACACCAGGTGGTTGGCATGGAGACATGCTTGTCCAGGAGAATGTGCACCCTCATCGCAGGTACTCATGGAGCCTGGGCATTTGGGTGTGATGCAGCACTAATTTCTGTAGGCCTTGTGCCTTGCTGTTTCATATGCCATAGAATGTCTGTACGGGGGGCCACTGTTTGAGGGTTATCAAAGTCCTCGTCAGCCAACATGAGGGGGATGTCTTCTGACATGTGCTCTAAAAACAACTGCTCACAATATTCAAAATTTGGCCTCACCAATGTCTTAAACAACTTGAAAATAACATCCCAACTCCTGTATTCAATAGTAAAAGATGGCCTATGGCTATCAGCCAGTGGCAACGTGTCATTCATTATCTCCAAAGGGGCATGGTCCCCAGGCCATCGATATGGAGAAGCCATGCTGCTCGTTCACGCTGTGAGAGACTGTAAATCCAGAGGGGAGGGCTTTTAGGGCTTCATACTTGCTGAGAGCTGGTGGGTCCTGAAGGAGATCCATTACTCGACCAGCCGTGACCTGGTTGAAGGCGCTTACCACATTATAGTACTTAGTGGCGTCCACTTCTATCTTGCGAATGTGGAACTGTGCCTCAATCTACCCAAACCAAACTTCAGTTTGCAGTGAGTCAAAAGACAGGCAGTTTGAGTGAAATTGCTGCATTGTCCATTTTGGGTCCAAAATCCGTTTGGGCCCGTCGGGGTCACCAATGTAGCAACCGTGTCGCAGTGAAATGAAGAACGAGAAAATGATCAGATGTAGTCGAGTTGAGGTTCAGTAAAAATCATTTACTCAAACATTCACCTGCAGCTTTTTAAAACCTTGCATGTTCCAAATAAGGTAATTGCATTGTAACGTCACCCGGAACCTCCCGAGCTGGTTCAATTAAGCCTTCGATGATCTGCTACATATGCATCTTTATCTTTGACCTGCTGAGTTTCTCCAGCATTGTGTTTTTATTCCTCTACTCAATACTTTGATTTTTGAAGGCCAGTATACCAAAAGCTCAATGTGACACCACTTTCAGGGAATTATATATCTGTATTTCCAGATCCCTCTTCTCTACCGCATTCCTCAGTGCCTGACCATTTACTGTGTAAGTCCTTTCTTGGTTTGTCCATCCAAAGGACAACACTTCACACTTGTCTGCATTAAATTCCATCGGCCACATTTTAGCCCATTTTTCCAGTTGGTCCAGATCTGCAGGTGTTGGAAACCTTCTTCATTGTTCACAACGCCTCCAATCTTAGTGCCATCTGAAAACTTACTGATTCTATTTACCACATTATCATCCAAGTCTTTGATATAGATGACAAACATCAATGGTCCGATCCCTGAGGGACACAGGCCTTCATTCTGAGAAGCAACCATCCACCACTACTCTCTGGCTTCTCTTGTACAGTCAATGTCAAATCCAATTTACTTCCTCACCACAAATACTGAGTGTCTGAACCTTCCTAACCTCCCATATGGGACCTTGTCAAAGACCTTACTAAAGTCCATGTAGTCAATGTCCACAGCCTTTTCTTCGTCAATGTTCCTGGTAACCTCCTCAAAAAACTCTCTAAGATTGGTTAAACACAACGTTGACTTCCCTAATCAGTTTCTGGATATCAAAATAATTGTATATCTGATTTTTTTGAATGCCTTCCAATAATTTACCTACTATTGACATCAGGCTCACCGACCTATAATTTCCTGGGTTACTTTAGGAGCCTTTTTTAAACAACATGAGCTTCCCTCCAATCCTGTGGCTGAGGACATTTTAAATATTTCTGGCAGGGCCCTACAATTTCTACATTTGCCTCCCTCAAGGCCTGAGGGAATATCTTGTTTAGACCCTGGAGATTTATCCACCCTTATTAGATAGAGTAAATGGAAGCAGGCCTTTTCCACCGAGGATGGGTGAGACAAGAAGTTGAGGTTGAGGGCGACAAGTAAAAATAGGACATTAGGGGGATCTTCTACACGCAGAGAGTGGTGGGATGATGGAACGATATGCCAGGTGAAGTGGTGAATGTGAGCTTTGTTATGATAGTTAAGAAAAATTTGGACAGGTATATGGATTGGAGGGGTATGTTCCCAGTGCAAGTCAATGGGTCTAGGCAGAATTTGGCACAGACCAGATGGACTGAAGGTCTTATTTCTCACTGTAGTGTTCTCTGGTTCTAAGTGAATTCAACACCTCCTCTTGCAGTATGTTCCAGAGATCAACTGCTCTCTAAGTGAGGGCTGCATGGTTAGCGCAGTGGTTAGTGCAACGTTATTGCAGAGCCAGCATCTCAGATACAAGTGTGCTGCCGTTTGTAAGAAGTTTGTTCATTCTCCCTGTGACCTGCCTGGGTTTTGCCCAGGTACTCTGATGTTCTGCCATTCTCCAGAACATGCGGGGTTGGTAGATTAATTGTGTGGCATGGCTTCCAATGGCTAGAACCGTTGTAAATAAATAAATATTTAACTTATCTATTAGATCATCTTTAGAACCTTCATCTTATAGAATTCCATTAAGCCACATCTCATCCTTCAATTGAATGTATATAAAATGCAGATATATTTTTGAAGATAGATAGATTTTTGGTTCTGGAGAATGTGTGGGTAGGTGGAGCTGAGTCCACAGCCCAAATGGCTGTGATTGTACTGAGTGATGAAGCAGGCTGGATGGGTCAGATGGCCGTCTCTTGCTCCTATTTGTAATGTTTTATCTCTCTCTCTCTCTCTCTCTCTCTCTCTCTCTCCCCCCCCCCCCCCCCCCCCCACCGAGTGACAAGCACGCACCTCATTTCCCTTTTAACATGACAAAGGTTCCCTCTGAAGCAAAGGGGCATTGTTCTCCTCTGACCATTTCTTGCTCTGGCATGCCTGCTGAGTCTTTCCAACACTCTCATTTGATTCTCAGATTTCCAGCAGTCTTATCCTTTCTCTTGAGACTCACGAGTGAACCTCCAGGAGGCAGAACAACTCGAAACTTCACTTGAACAACGGGCTTACATTGGAAATTGTACAAGAAACTATTGCGATTACTAATACACAACTGCAGATAAGGAATTTTGGACATGAATTCAAAAAGCTTACATTAGCCCTGGCAAGCAACAAGCTCATTCTTCCAAAGCAGCTATTTATCCTCACATTATCACTAAAAGCTTCAATTAACAGTTAGTTTATTTAACTGACAAGTGCATTTGTTCATCTTGTTTAAAAAATATGGGATTGTTTTACATTCTTCTGCTTCATAGTACACATTTTATGTTCTCCATTCTGTAAACGACAGAAGACAAGCAGCTAAAATCTGTCTGTTCAGTATAAATTTATTTGAAAACAGATAGTAAAGTTGTAAATTTGCATTACAATTTTACCCCTTTAACATTTAAAGTCATGTTTTCCACACTCAGAACTGGCTTGCCTACAGAAACAGAGGGGAGTAGTAAATGTGACGGGCTCTGCCTGGAAGTTAGTGACTAATAGGGACATTGTGATTGTCCCAACCTCCACCACAATCCGCAGCAACGCATTCCAGGTACTGTTAGCAGGGACGGTCATTCAAGAAGCTGGTCAGACCAAAGGAGTTTCAATGGACTTGAAACCTGGAAGGCCACTCACGTAGGAGGCAGGCCAAAAGTCGTGTCCCCTGTCAATCATGATCAGGCCAACCCACACCTTCCTCCTCCTCCTCACCTCAGGCCACACGGGCCTACCTGGGTCGGCTGCTGTCTTGCTGCCATATGAAACCCAGCATGTGTACTTGTTCACTCTCTTTTCCCCTTGAGACCATCCCTAAGCTCATCTCCAGGTTATGAGCTATAAAGAGAGTTCTTTGGAAGGCTTCTTAAATAACTTAGAGATGAAAGATTCAAATAACAAAAGAGACTTTTACTGATGCCTTCCACCATCTCAGGAAACTGTTCACACACTCCGATACATACACGCACATACGCCCCACAATGGTACACTGCAGTTACTATAGTGAGGAGGGGGTATTCTTACTCCGTTACAAAATGGTTCACATCCCTCCTTCTCAAGATAAAAAAAAAATTTAGTGTTCTTTATCACTTTCTTTCTAGTGCAACTTAAGTAATTGAACTTGTTCACTCGTTCATTTACACAGCTATTTTTAAATAGTTCTCATCCATATCACACTGACGTCAGCATGTTCCTTCACCATCTTGTGGATTTGGCTATGACCATTGGGCTCTGTGTTGCTGGTACACGTGGAGGTGATGTAGCTTGGTGTGTTTCACCTGACAACTGCTGTGTGGATGTTTTTGTATTAGTTGTTGTGGTCTCTTCACTTGTTACCTCACTTGTTGTAGGCTTTGCTGGTATTAAAGCTCCCTGCTTCATCACATCTTCCTCCTCCGCTGATGGCCAGAGTCTGTCTCGACAATGTATGATCTCTGTGGCTTCTCTGATGACCTTTGCTGGGGTCCATATTTTCAACATCAGCTCTTGAGTATGCAAATGCTGCCCTCTGAAGAGTTCTGGCAATGTTTGTGCATGTTTGTTATAATGTTGCCATCCTTCTGGTTTCCTCCTTGTCTTCTAGAGGGTTTATTTTGCTTGGCAGAGTTGTTTAATATCTCCTGCCATTTAGAAGTTCTGCCAGGGACTTCATGTCAGCCCTTAAAGGTGTTGTGGTATGGGTCTTCTTTTGTTTCACGACACTTAACTAGTGTGCATTTCACAGTTTGCACTTGTCTTTCAATGGACCCACGACCTTTGGAGTCATAAAGGATGATGTAGTGATAACAAACCCATATTCTGTTGCCAGCTTTCTGAATTCTTGTGACGTGAACTGTGTTCACGTATCCTTAAATCTGCATTTTGCAGCAACAATTTTTAGTCTAGTGAGGAAGTTATCAACAGTTTCATCAGTCTCTTGCATTAAGCCTTGAACTTCATAGCGTTTAATTCTATGATTAGATCTGGGTTCAAGGTGAGAAGCAAACTTTGCAAATATCTGTTCTGGATCATTTTTCTCCACCTCTGTAAGTTCCCAGCTATTAAATAAGTCAAGGCCTTGCTCCCCTGTTCAGACAAGTATATAATTGACCTTCTCTGCTGTTGCATTTTAAAAATAGCTTTTGAATGTTAAATTGGACATGATGAAACCTTTTAAATGATTCGCCAATGTCTTCAGCCTCCCGTCCATCACTGGGTGAACTGTTGTTGCTCCAGCCGTTTTTATCAGTAATTTTTTTTTTCTCTTCTTCCTCTTCGTATTTCAGTGACTTACGATCAATTGTACAGCTTTATTCCTGTTCTCATGCTGCTGCCACCATGTTATGTCTCTTGAGTGACTTAGGAGGCTTCTTAAATAACTTAGAGATGCAAGATTTAAATAACCAAAGAGACTACTTACTGATGCCTTCCACCATCTCAGGAAATTGTCCACACACTCACATATACATGCACCCTACAGTGGTGCACTACAGTTACTACAGTGTACTAAGGTGTGTCCTTACACGGTTACAAAATAGTTCACATTATCCTGACTATATAACATGAGCTGTGGCTGACACCAGAGGACTAGTTGTAAGGTGTGTGCTGGTAAAAGATGGTGTATCATAGCTTTATTTATCTTTGTTAAATAGTGTTCCATGCCTGTTATCAAAGGTTGGGAGGTGATGGAAGGTACTGTTAATTCTTACATAGTTACATGGATCAAAGAAAAATAGAAGCTATGGGGTAGGGAAAAATTAGATTGTTGTGAAGTAGGTTTACATACGTCAGCACAACAATGTGGGCAGAAGGGCCTCCACTGTGCTGTAATGCTCTGTGTGCTATGTAAATGAACCTTTATGAAATAGAAATAAAAATATTATGAAATAGAAAATAGAACCTTTATGAAACAGAAATAGGATCAATGAACAGCAGTGAAATTACATTAATATGAGGATGTACCATGATAAAAGTATGGATACCATATAACTGAGTACAGGTTGTCCTCAACTTATGACTGAAATTGGGACCAAAGGTCATAAGTCTGAATGAGGAAACGAAGCAGTTTTTCAAAAATATTTCCAACAAATTAGGAATCTCACCACATGTACAGTATTTTAAAAAAAAATATTGGTCGTATGTGCTGGTGGAAGTAATTCACGTTGGTCATAAGCTGAGGAGTACCTTTAAATATCATCCCAAAATATTTATTTTATATTAATGGATATACATGATTAGTGTGTGCTGGGTACTATGCGTATATGTGTGCATCATATTCTGGAGAAACACTTTTGTCTGGTTCCATTATACACCCAAATGATAATAAACTTGAAGTTGATGTTGGGCTCAATCCAATCAAAATTCCCAGCTAGTGAGCCAATCCCTTGCAGTTGAGGTCACTATAATCAAGAAACTTGGCCTCTCACTCTTTCCATGGTAAAATTGTGAAAATCAATGTCTTCCAATTGAAATAGCTGCTTTCATTTGTAACAGAGTTTAGAATGTGGAAATGAAATCAACAGCTTTGATTGCAGCTATAACACTTTTTCATGAACTCCCATAAGAAGATGATGGAGATCTAATGCTCATTATATGGTGTTGTTTCCCTCTCACGTTCAGAGCAGTTTGGCTTCATAAATCAAAGTTCAAGTTCAAGTCAAGGTACATACTTGACATCACATACAACCCTGAGATTCTTTTTCCTGTGAGTGAGGCAGAATTTCTACTTATTAGTCATGTAAACCAAACATTTTCAACCTTCTTCTGGCTAAACCCACCTTAGGACACACCTTAAAGGGAAGCAATCATTTGATGTCGTAGCATGTCGATAGTACTGGTCGTTTGATGTCATAACATGTCGATAGTACTGGTCATTTGATGTCATAGTCTGTCGATAGTACTGGTCGTTTGCTAAGACTGGTGGACTCGCCATGAGCTTCTTGAGGCCTTCAAATGCTTTTCTGATGGGCACTGTCCCATTACCATTCTGAGTCTTGTAGTGGCGTGGACAGCTCATTGGCATTCGGAATGAATCTGCCCAAGTAGTTTGCCTTGCCTAGAAATCTTTGGAGTGATGTGACATCTTTAGGTAGTGGCACTTCACTAATAGCTCTGGTCTTAGTACTATACAAACTTAAGGCGCACGGTATAGGGGATATGGTATTGAGGTGGATAGAGAATTGGTTGACAGATAGGAAGCAAAGAGTACGAAAACGGGTACTTTTCGGAATGGCAGTCAGTTAGTAGTGGGGTACCACAAGGCTCTGTGCTAGGACCCCAGTTATTTAAGATATATATTAATGATTTAGATGAGGAAATAGAAAACAGCATGTCCAAGTTTGCAGACGACACGAAGCTGGGTGGGATTGTAAGCTGTGTAGAGGCTGTTAAGAGTGTGCAGGGTGACTTGGACAGGTTGGGTGAATGGGCAAATGCATGGCAGATGCATTATAATGTGGATAAGTGTGTGGTTATCCACTTTGGAGGAAAGAATGGAAGGGCTGAGTACTCTCTTAATGGTATCCAATTAGGAAAAGGGGAGATGCAAAGAGATCTGGGTGTCGCTGTGCATCAGTCATTAAAAGTGGGCAGGCAGGTGCAGCAAGCAGTTAAAAAGGCGAATGGTATGTTGGCGTTCATATCAAAGGGATTCAAGTTCAGGAGCAGAGAGGTATTGATGCAGTTGTATAGGGCCTTGGTGAGACCTCACCTGGAGTATTGTGTTCAGTTTTGTTTTCCTTATCTGAGGAACGACATCATTGCCATGGAGAGAGTGCAGAAAAGGTTTACCAGATTGATACCAGGGATGGCGGGACTTGCATATGAAGAAAGGCTAGAACGACTAGGCTTGTACTCGCTGGAGTTTAGACAATTAAGAGGAGATTTAATAGAAATGTTCAAAATTCTTAAGGGATTTGACAGGCAAGATGAAAGAAAGAAATTAGAAAGGCCAAAAAAAGGCGTGAAGAGGCTTTGGCTGACAGAGTAAAAATAAATCCAAAGGGTTTCTATAAGTACATTAACAGTAAAAGATTAGTGAGATAAAATTGGACCCCTTGTAGATAGCGAGGGTAGGCTGAATGAGAAGTCTGAGGAAATGGGGGAAATTTTGAACGATTTCTTTGCCTCGGTATTCACTAGGGAAAAAAATGTTGAACCAGTTGAAGTAAAGAAAAATAGTGGGGAGGTCATGAAGCATATAAGGATAACCGAGGAGGTAGTGATGGCTGTGTTAAAAAAGATAAAGGTGGATAAATCTCCCGGACCGGACAAAATATTCCCTAGGACACTCAGGGAGGCTAGTGGACAGTTAGTGGGGCCATTAACAGAGATATTTAGGATGTCACTGGCCATGGGTGTGGTACCAAAGGATTGGAGGGTGGCGCATGTGGTTCCTCTGTTTAAGAAAGGGTCCAAATGCAAACCTGGGAATTATAGGCCTTGTAAGTCTGACGTCTGTGGTGGGCAAGTTGATGGAAAGTGTTCTTTTTGGAGGTACAGGGATTGATAGGGAGTAATCACCATGGTTTTGTCAGGGGTAGATCATGCTTGACAAACCTGATTGAGTTCTTCGAGGGGGTTACAAAAAAGGTTAATGAAGGGAAAGCTGTGGATGTTGTCTATTTGTACTTTAGTAAAGCTTTTGACAAAGTTCCCCACAGGAGGTTAGGAAAAAAGGTGGAGGCATTAGGTATAAATAAGGAGGTAGTGAAATGGATTCAGCAGTGGTTGGATGGAAGGTGTCAGAGAGTAGTGGTAGAAAATTGTTTGTCCAATTGGAGGCCGGTGACTTAGTGGAGTTCCTCAGGGTTCGGTCCTGGGTCCACTATTATTTGTTATATATAGTAACGATCTGGATGTAGGGGTAGAGAATTGGATAAGCAAGTTTGCGGATGACACAAAGATTGGTGGTGTTGTGGACAATGAGGTAGATTACCATAGATTAAAAGGTGATTTAGGAAGGCTGGAGGTGTGGGCTGAGAAATGGCTGATGGAATTTAATACAGATAAATGTGAGGTGCTACATTTTGGAAAGGCAAATTTAGATAGGTCATATACATTGAATGGTAGACAATTGAGGAGTGCAGAGCAACAAAGGGATTTAGGAGTTATGGTAAATAGTACCCTCAAGGCTGATACTCAGGTAGATGGTGTGGTGAAGAAGGCATTTGGAATGTTGGCCTTCATAAATCGGAGTATTGAATTCAAGAGTAGGGAGGTTATGATGAAATTGTACAAGGCATTGGTGAGGCCAAATTGGGAGTACTGTGTACAGTTTTGGTCACCAAATTATAGGAAAGATATAAACAAAATAGAGAGAGTGCAGAGAAGGTTCACGAGAATGTTGACAGGATTTCAGGGTCTGAGTTACAGGGAAAGGTTGTGCAGTCTGAGGCTTTTTTTTCTCTGGAGCATAGAAGATTGAGAGGGGACTTGATAGAGGTGTTTAAGATTTTAAAAGGGACAGACAGAGTAAATGTGGATAGGCTTTTTCAATTAAGAAAGGGGGAGATTCAAACTAGAGGACATGGTTTAAGATTGAAGGGGGAAAATTATAAGGGGAACATGAGGGGAAATTTCTTTACGCAGAGGGTGGTGGGGATGTGGAATGAGCTTCCGGCAGATGTGGTCGAGGCAGGATCATTGGTTACATTTAAGGAAAGACTGGATTGTTACATGGATAGGAGGGGATTAGAGGGGTATGGACCGGGTGCTGGTCAGTGGGACTAGGAGGGTGGGGATTTGCTACGGCATGGACTAGTAGGGCCGAACTGGCCTGTTCTGTGCTGTAAGTGGTTATATGGTTATATGGTTTGCATCCTGTCAATATCCACAAAACCTTTTTTTGCACAGATGCAGGAAGATTGTTCCCAATGTTGAGCAAGTCTAAACCAGGGGTAACAGTTTAAGGATAAAGGGGAAGTCCTTTAGGACTGAGATGAGGAAGAATTTTTTTCACTCAGAGGGTGGTGAATTTATGGAATTCTCTGGCACAGGAAGTGATTGAGGCCAGTTCCATAGCTATATTTAAGAGAGAGTTAGATTTAATACTTGTGACTAGAGGGATCAGGGAGTATGGTGAGAGAGCTGGAACAGGGATGATCAGCCATGATCAAAATGAATGGCGGTGTAGGCTTTAAGGGCCAAATGGCCTACTCCTACACTTATTTTCTATGTTTCTCTGTCTGCTTTTAGGCCATCTTTTGTGAATATGTGGCTCACATATGGCACTTGGTCCACCCTGAACCTGCACTTATTAGCATTCAGACACAGGTGTACATTTTTTTGCTCTGTCTAGTAACCTTTTTAGGTTGGGGTCAAGTTCCTCTGTGGTCTTGCCTCCTACTAGGATGTTGTTGACTACAGTGGTACATGGATACCCAGTGAATGTCTGTTCCGTGGATCTTAGGAACACCTAGCTGGCTGAATTGATGCCAAATGGCATCCTTACCAATCTGTACCATCCGAAAGCGTTGCTAGAAGTTGTTAGCAGTAAGGACTGATGGTCTAGTGTTATCTGGCAGAATGAACTCTTTGTGTCTGGGTGGCCACTTCCTCCACTGTCCGTTTTGGATGGTATGGCATTTTCAGTATTGTGTTTAAGTCTTTAGGGTTTATGCATATTATTATTTTCTTGGTGTTTTTCTTTTTTGCCACCACCATGGATGAGACCCATTCGGTGGGTTTGGACACGGGGGAAATGACCCCTAATTGTTGAATTCTGTCTAGCTCCAGTTTGACTTGTTTCTTCATGGCACTGGGATCCTCTGTGCGGGTTGCACAACTGGGTGTATTTCTGGGTCTATGCGCCTACTATAGGTGACTGGCAGTTTTGGATGGTATGGCATTTTCAGTATTGGTGTACAACCAGTCCGAAGGTTACCAAACCCAGGTCTACACATGCTCTTATCCCCAGTAGTAGGAGTAGGTCTTCTTTGATTACATAGAAGGAGAGTGGTTGTATACATCCCTGTGTGGTGCACAGCAGTTGCACCATCCCTAACGGGTGTATTCTGCTGCCTCTGCATGCCACCAGGCTTGAGGCTCTGCCCTTGGATTGTATCATTGCTTTATATTTGATCCTGTTGAACTCCTTCAATGGTAAAACACTACGTCTATTTTAATTTCCACTGTTCACCGTTACGGTGACGAAGGCTTCACCATTTCTCTTGAGTGTGGATTCCCTCAGATTTTCAGGGTCACCTGGTGTGGACACTGTCGATATTGAACTCCTCTTCAGATGACTCGTCCTCTTTAGTCACTTGGTCCACCGGTCCCTGAACTCTTTCTCGTGTCCGTGTTCTTTGAGTGCTCCTGCACTCTCGCACGAAGTGGTTCCATAGCAGGCAGTTCCTGCACTGCCTTCCCTGGGCTGGGCACACCTTTCTGTGGATGTGTTCAGAAGCGCACTTCCCGCTGGTGGCCGCCTCTGTGGGGCGACCTTGTTGGTGGGTCTGCTCACCACTGTCCTGCCACCAGCTGTTGCTGGTCAGGGCTGTCCGGCAGCTGTTGCCATGCCTCTGTAGTGGCCACAGCTGGGCGTGGCTTGGACCATGTCTTGTTGCCTTCTCTGAGGGTGCCACCAGGCACCTGATGCTGGTCTCCACTACTTCATAGGCTAAGCACTTATCTATGGCTTTATGTAGTGTTAATTCGCTGTCTTGTAGCAGCGTTTTTCTCATTCTGTTGTCGAGCACTATGTGGTCTTTTATCAGGTCATCGGTCAGTGTGCCAAATCTGCAGGTCTTGGCATTCAGCCTTAATGCACTTACGAAGGACAGTATCGGTTCTCCTATCTCCTGGTCTCTTCTATACAACTTCAGCTGTTCCATGGCGATGTTAACCTGTAGGCTGCACGTTTCCCGAAATTTTGGTTTCAGACACTCCGGGTCCTCCCTGGACTCCACCGCCTGAACTATTTGATTCTCATCTCTAACTTTCGGTGCATATACGAATGCTCGCTCCCTCTTGATAGCCTCTAGCCCGGTCAAGTTGAGCAGAATATAGGCTTTTTTGCATGGTGTCTTGTCCAAGTGCGCAGCCATAATAAAGATGTCATATTCCTCTTCAAAAATCCTCCAATTCTCAGCCACTTTGCCCTCGAACAGCAATGGGTTGGGGTGTCTCCATCTGCCAGGTGTAGCGGCTGGGAAAACGTGGTTGTGTACTCACTGCGTCACAAAACCAACCTGGTCTCTGCCTTCAAGCTCTGCTCATCCAACTCCTGACACCATTTATGTGTCTGGAGGCCAGAGCTGGTGGATAAACCATACACTTTATTAAATCAAAGTAAACGCAGTGAACCACGAGTCCCGGGTGGGGATGGGGGAACAGCTGCTCCTCCCGAGCTCCACTCTTGACTGGGGTTTTTCAGTTGCCCCCTCATGCATGTTTGCAACGTCCATCTTTTACGGTGTCCCGCACATGCTGTGCATGTTCTGCGAGCCAGTCTGCATAAAGCTGCCTATGGTGGGTGGGGGGGTGGGGGAGTCCATCCCATCCCAACCAGGAAAAGTCAAGAGAAGAAAGCAGCCCGAGCACTGGCCGCCAGGTCGTGACAAACCCATAAACCCTGATATGTGTTTCACACCATTGTTGTGAGTGTCCTGAATGTTATGTGTAACTGTTTAAGTGTTAAATATTAAATGTTGAGAGTGTGGGGGCGTGGGGGGGGGGGGGGGGATGGGGCGGAAAGAGCTTGAACTCTGCAGAAAACCATGTATAATTATAAACTGTTGACATTGACATTGATAAATGTTGATAACTGTTTAAGTTTGGAAAATTATAAATAAAATATTCAAAAAACAAGAACATCCTCGTGGCTGATGTTCTGGCCCATGCATCTGTCCTGTCTGTGCACTCCCTGTCCCATGGAATCAATTTTACAGCACTTGCAGTAGCCCAGCGGCAGGATAGTGAGATACCAGCCTATCGCACTCCAGGCTCAGGGCTACAGCTGGGAGATGGGCATTTCGGGCCATCTGAAGCCACACTTCTCTGTGATGAGTCCACTGGCTGACCTCGGTCCACCATTCCCACGTTGGCCCACCCATCCATGCAGCTGACAACTCAACTGGTCGCAAACAGATTCATGTGGCATGGCCTACGTAAACAGGTTGGCCACTGGGCCAGAACTTTCCTACACTGTCAGACATCTAAGGAACAGAGGCACGTGAAAGCTCTTCTTCAATCCTTCCTGCCAAAACACCATATCCACAAGGACATCGTTGGGCTGCTGCCAGTTTCCAGAGGTGGCATGTACCTGTTTATGATAGTAGATGGGTTCACTAGATGGTCGGAAGCTGTCCCGCTCTCAGACATTTCCACAACATCCTGCGCCAGGGCCCTCATCACCCATCTTGGGCCTTCCTTCCATTATCACGTTGGATAGTGGGGCACAGTTCACATCCGGCCTCTGGGCAGTGTTGGCACAGCTCCAGTTACATCACACCATGGCCTACCACCCACTGTCTAATGGCCTATAGAAAGGTTCCATCGGCATTTGAAGAAGGCCCTCATGGCACATCTCCGATTAGGTGGACGAGTTGCCTTGGGTGGTCCTTGGCATCTGCACTGTGCCAAAGGAGGATTTGGCCACGTCCTCCACTGAGCTTGTCTTTGGGGCCCCGCTGACTGTCCCAGGAGTACTTGTGCCAGCAGCTCGTGAGATGGTGGGCTGCTTGGCCCTTAAACTCACACCATACTCTATCCTATGTACTGAAAGATCTCGAAGACGGCGAATAAGTTTATATAAGGAAAGGCATGCACTGGATCCCCCTTCAGCACCCATACAAGGGTCCATACAATATGTTACAACACAACGGGAAGACGTGCCTTTTGGACATTGGAAGTAGGGAAGAAATGTTCATGGTCGACCACCTCAAACTGGCACACCTTGACCTCAACCAACCGGCAACTGTTCCAGCCCCACGATGGAGAGGTCAGCCTCCCAAACGTACAAACTGTTTACAAACTGTGGACTTGGCACCTTTGAACACTGGTTCTGGGAGGGGGATGGTTCATGTCACGAACTGCACTGATCCACAAGCGAACCGGGTCACGGAGGTGCAGGCTTGCACTGGGCTGACATCACAATGGTCCCCGTGGGAGGGACTGAAAAGGATCATGGGAGTGGTGCTGGTAAGCTCTCGGGGAGTTCCAGTAAAGTCAGTCTGTTGGTTTAACTCACAGCCTCTCTGTGCTTTTTCTTTTGTTCACTTCACAGCACACTGACCACAGTGTATAGGTTTAATATCCTTTATTTATAATGAAATAGCTGACTTAAGGTATGCCCCAATACTTAAAATTAAAAATGCTTGGGAACAGGATTTAAATTTGTCCATATCAGAAGAGATTTGGGATTCAATTTTTAGGTTCACCGTTATGGTTGTACATTGGTCCTATATTTCCAACCAAATGATCTCCTATCTATCCAAAGGTAAATTCATGTTGTGATAAATGAAAGAGAGATGAGGCCTCTTTAATTCATATGTTTTGGTCCTGTCCTTGTCTTGAAAAGCACTGGAAGGAGATTCTCTGAACTTTATCTTTAATCTTGGATATAAAGATAGAACCAAATCCTTTAGTAGCACTATTTGGTACAATGGGTGACAATGATATTTTGCTAACCTCCAAAGCAATGTCATATCTTGTCTTTTGGCGAGACGTGTTGTATGACTCAGGTGGAAGGGCACCGCCCCACCTCCTCAAGCTTAGTGGCTGAAGATATCATGTTGTGCTTAACTTTAGAAAAGATTAGATATTCAACTAGAACAAGATTCCAAGCATTGTGGGGACCAATTTTGAATTATTATTTCAATCTTTAGATATAATTTATAATCTGAGTTTTTTTTGGCTTTTTCATTTCACTTCGAGGAGTGAGGTTTCATTGATGTTTTGTTCTGCTGTGCAACGTTATTAGGTGGAGGGGTTTTGATTTTTGTTTTCCTTTAGTTGCTTTTTTTGTCTTTGTATATTATACTTACCTTTGTTATATTATCGCAGATCAATGTAATATGTTGATTTGTGTAATTTCTTACTTAAGTTTTGCATTTCATATGAACTATATACTGGTTTGGTTTTTTAAGTATAAAATCAATAAAATATTTTAAAAAGAAAGAAAATATGTTTTTCAAGCTGCCCCAGTATTTGCTCCTAAATCTTTTTTTTGACTCAAATATTTCTTCTTTTATATGGAAAAATAAGCATCCCTGTACAATACCAAGAGAAATGGGGGTTTGGCCTGACCTAATTTGAGACTTTATTACTGGGCAGCGAACATTGGATATATCATTATTTGGATACATCATATTGAATATTCAGGGCCTCAGTATGAATTGACTTAGAGATGAAATCCATTAAAACACATTCTCTTATCTCAATACTGGGAGCACATTTGCCTTTTTTGGTCTCCAAACTAACTGATATTTTAGTTCCAATTTAGAAAGCATTTTGGTTATCATAGATTTTTATTAATTAGTCCAATTTTTCATAATTCCTTTTTTTTTAACATTGGAATACTCAATGGTCTAAGTTGGGTATTCAGTCTTTCTTGGACTGAGATATATTTCTTCCTCTTTTGACCAATTATCTGGCAAATTTAAATGTTTATTTCGGTTTATTTCGGTATTTACAGATTAAGAGTTTCTTAAACTCCTTAACATTGAGGCTTCTCCAAGACTTAGATTTTAATCTTATCTGCGAGGTATATTAATTTTAGACCTAATCAGAAAGGACTGCTTTCAGCCCTTTATGAACTACTTTTAAGATTTACCGATAGTTCTTTATCTAACATTAAGAAAGTTTGACTTTCAACAGTTGTTGGCTGAAGATACATGAGAGTCTATTTTGAAACATGAACATTCATCCTCTCCCTGTGCTAAACATTCCTTATGATAATTTAAAGAAGTTCAAAGTTCCAATGAGCTAAATTTTACTCCAATATATCCTTGAAATGTGATAAGTGTACAACTCAGGAAGGTCCTTTATATCTTATGTCCCTCCATTTATAACTAAGGAGAGAGGCATTTGGTACATTAAATTTATATCAATCTCTCTCTGAGTCCTTTTATTGCTATTTTTGGAATGAGTGGACCAATGGACTTAATTTTGACTCCCATCTCAATCCCATGTGGTTACTTTTGTTTCCCTGATCACCAGGAGGCTCATTAGCTGCAGAGGAAAGATGTTGTCCCTCTCACCCAGACACATGGTTATTGGCTTTGATGGCATCTCCTCTCTTTAGAGAAAAGTAGGTGTTCAACTATTAAAATGAGTAAAAAATATTCTCTTTGGGATTCTTTTTTCAAAATTTATAGATAATTATTTTTGCTCTTTATTAAAAACCTTTTTTTTCATTTTTTGAACTATTTCGTGTTGAAATTAGTAGTTGATGCCTGGTTTTGATTGTAATCATTCAGATAATAGGTTGGGGTTAGAAATGACAATAGTTATAGGGTTTTTTTATTTTCCTTTTTTATTGACGACTTTTTATCGACATATGTATCTTGTTTACCATGGTTTACTATCTGGAACTTTTATTTACTTTTACCTGAACTTTATATCATATGATTCTATGTATTTGATAGGAGAACTTTGTTGGATTTGAAATGGCATCAATGGAGTATCTGAATCCCATTTGAGCACATTGGGCAAGTTTATTCTTTCAAGTTGCGACATTATATTGCCGCGTCAAATACATTTTGGATCACTGAGATTTTTGGTTAATTGGTTCTTGGATAATCGGTTCCATGCTGTATGTGTGCACGTGTCTGCACCATGGTCCAGAGAAACACTATTTTGTCTGGTTGTATATGTACAACCAGATGATAATGAACTTGAAATTGAGTGTGAATCACACCAGTTCAGAAGTGTAACTGGAGGTCCTGGTTAGCAATTGTATTTGCCACATATTTTCCACACCAACAATAATCCTTTGGGGCATTGACTGAGAAATTAGGTGGGATTGTCTTGACATCAAAAACTCTCTGAACAACCATTAACAATGCTACTTCCTAAGCAAGTCCAAACCCCAGGTCAGGAACCCCACTCAGAGAAGTTCCATTACTTGTATCTTCTCCCATGGCATTGAAGACACCTGAAACTTCAAACCTTACCGCCCAATCACCACACAAAGGTGCTCCTAATTGCCCCAACGATGGTAACACCTGATTACTCCTCCTCTGGTGATTCGGAACCATCCCATCACACACACTGCCATGCTGCCACACATGAAGATAGCAGTCTGCAAAGGCACTTCATGAGTGATGGACCTTGGATGCCATTGAATTTTGCTTTAGTGATGCCTCTTGAGCAGGCTTCCCCAGTACATATTTTAAATTAAATTTTTAATTTAGACATACACCAAAGTAACAGGCCCTTTTGGCCCAAGAGTCCGTGCCACCCAATTGACCTACAACCATTTTCAACAATGGGAGGAAACCAGACCCCCTCTTTGGCTTGGCTTCGCGGACGAAGATTTATGGAGGGGGTAAAAGTCCACGTCAGCTGCAGGCTCGTTTGTGGCTGACAAGTCCGATGCGGGACAGGCAGACACGGTTGCAGCGGCTGGAGGGGAAAATTGGTTGGTTGGGGTTGGGTGTTGGGTTTTTCCTCCTTTGCCTTTTGTCAGTGAGGTGGGCTCTGCGGTCTTCTTCAAAGGAGGTTGCTGCCCGCCAAACTGTGAGGCGCCAAGATGCACGGTTTGAGGCGATATCAGCCCACTGGCGGTGGTCAATGTGGCAGGCACCAAGAGATTTCTTTAGGCAGTCCTTGTACCTTTTCTTTGGTGCACCTCTGTCACGGTGGCCAGTGGAGAGCTCGCCATATAACACGATCTTGGGAAGGCGATGGTCCTCCATTCTGGAGACGTGACCCATCCAGCGCAGCTGGATCTTCAGCAGCGTGGACTCGATGCTGTAGACCTCTGCCATCTCGAGTACTTCGACGTTAGGGATGAAAGCGCTCCAATGGATGTTGAGGATGGAGCGGAGACAACGCTGGTGGAAGCGTTCTAGGAGCCGTAGGTGATGCCGGTAGAGGACCCATGATTCGGAGCCGAACAGGAGTGTGGGTATGACAACGGCTCTGTATACGCTTATCTTTGTGAGGTTTTTCAGTTGGTTGTTTTTCCAGAAGAGTCCGTGCCACCCAATTGACCTACAACCATTTTCAACAATGGGAGGAAACCAGACCCCCTACACCTGAGGAAACTCACACAGACACGGGAAGAACGTACAAACTCCTCAGAGACAGCGCAGGATTTGAACCCCCATCCCAATCGCTGGCACTGAGCTCACTGTTATGCTGACCACATTGCCCTAAATGAATGCCTTAAGATGGTGATGAGAGAGATGGCAGAGATTGAAGTTAGCACACTTGCTCTTTTCCAAAATAGTGCTATCAGGATACCTCACACTCATCTGAGAAAGCAGATGGAATCTTTATATAACATTTCATCTCACCTGATAGATATCCTTCAACCAGGAATGTGTTGAGGCAGCTGCTTGTATTTTTCAGTTCAGATTTCAGGACTAGGCTTGATGGTGTGCAGAAGTGATGCAGCTGACGCTGACAAAAATTGCCGTAATCTTTAGATATGCCATACTTGCAGTATAATTCCGACTCGAGAATATTTCCTTGAGAATCGATATTTCCTTGTTAAGCGGTTTTAATGTTGATGCCATTTGTTGGTTATTCATGTGACATTCTGTCAAAAGAAGTAAATAATGAGATGTAAACTCTCGCTCCTGATTGACAGTAATTCTTCAAGAAGCAGCACCCACAAGTTGCTGAACAGGTTTTGTTACCCCCCCCCCACCCACAACTGCGGTTTGTTCTGAAGTGCGATTGTGTCTGCTGTCAATCAAAGCATGTTGCATTGCACAACTGATTCAAGATGTCAAGCATTTGGTGGCAGACTGAAAAAGAATATTAATTTCCTTGGGGAAATAAAAGAGAAACACCTGGAAATAATCAATAATTTACGTGGTATCTATGGATTTATCGCTGGGGGGTCAGAAACCTGTTAAGATGATTGACCCAAAATTTCTCTCTTCACTGAAGCCATTGGTCCTGTTGGGAGCTTTTGACGGAAGATGCCCAGCTCCAAAATACCTGCTGGATTTCCTTTGGAATTCTTCAGTTACCAAGTGGATCCCTACTCATCATCTGCACAAAGGATTCTGTTTGTGCTTCAAATGCCCTTTCTTTAAAAAACACAGAAACTGAGAAACACTGTAAAAATGTACTGACTTGTAAGCAAGAGGAAACGTGTTTGAAATGTTTGATACCTCCCAGGTAACATGACTGAAACTTCATGGGGGAATGAGAAAGTGATATGAAAATGGGCAGAGAGAGAAATCATGAGACACAAAAAATAATGAATGTAAAATAAACAACCAGATATAACCTGATGGAAGGAAACTGAACAAGAAATAAGCAAAGTTTGAGGAATGGACTAAATGGAGACATTGACATATGGATTGATGAAACAGAGAAAATGGTGCCTTACAGCGAAGACATTTAGCAAGCAGCTCTGATGAGAATGATCAAATATTCCCGTTCAGAATTCCTCAAACTCAAAACAAAAAATGAGAAACGTAAAATCAAACTTAACCCTGTACTGACAATAACCACAACAGCAGTGCGAGTATAAGACAGCTTTAATAAACTAATATGTACACTAAAAGGTCTTGTCTCTCTGCAAGATGAACCTGGAAGGTTAGACTGTAGTTCTGGACTGCTTTATATACAAGGTCACTGGAATGACCCCTGGTGACCTAGTGGTGTAATTACATATCACCACATTCACCCCCCCCCTTAAAAAATGGTTATTCTCCCCTCCCACCGTCCTCCTTCCCTTGTTTGTAAGTCCAAAATTTTTTGTGGCTTCCATTGCCTTCTGGATCTCCTCGGTAGTGGTATAGGGGTGGGGAGTGTGGTCTGCCTTTCGGCTTTTCTTGGTGAAGGTGTGGGAGTGGGAAGTACTGGTTGGTGATGTGGCCGTGGTGATGTGTCTCTTGTATGGGATTAAGTTCTGCCACCAAGTCTAGGGTGGTGATATTTTGTGTGGCGGGCGTACCTAGGGTCCTGATTTCCGGGGTGGGTGGTATAGTCCTCTGGGGTGACTTGATGGATGACTGTTCTAGTGACTGATGCTGCGCTCCTTGTTGATCCGTAGACATCTGTGTTTCCTCTGCGTTCACATATCCGGCCGGTGCGAGATCCCTGGTGGCCACCGAGTCTTCTCTTCCATCTGGGAATGTGACAAAGGTGTACTGAGGGTTTGCGTGCCTCAACTCCACTTGATCATCCATTTAGGCAGCACTGTGCCCATCGTGGCTTTTCTGATTCATGCGTAGGGAAGTGAGTCTGGTGAGTCCTTCGTGTCCTTCCATCTGATAATATTTGGCATCATATTTGTCTCCTGAAGACTGTTCCTTTGCTCCGTAGCATTTGTCCAAGATGGCCGGCTGCACATGACTTTCTTCTTCTTCTGTTTGTCTCTGGAGAAAGAAGAGCTTTCCCGCCTCTCATTAGCATGAGAATGGGCCTTGGCTGTGGCCTTGGGGCTTCTGCAGACTTTTGCATAATGGCCATGTTTTCTACAGTTGAAACAGACATTTTTTCTGGCAGGGCAGAGGGCTCTGGGGTGCTTCCTTTGTCCACAGAAAAAGCGCTTTGGACCCTCAAGGTGTGTTGCTGCTGCTGTGAATTCCTGTGAGGTAGCATACTTTCCTTTTCATGAGGCTAGAGAGTCCAGCAGTGTAAACGTTTGTCCCAGCCCCAGGGTCCTGTGAGTATTCCTCCAATTCTTTCCTGGTGCTTTCTAAAGCTTCTGCAATAGTCTCTGCCTCATCTAGCCCCACCTGTCCTTTCTCCAGCAATCGATGTCTCGTCTCAGTGGACCGTATGCCGCCACAATTCTGTCCCTAATAAGGTCGTCCGCATACTCCTGAGCTGATACTGCTTTAAAGTTGCAGCCTCTCGCCAGGTCTTTCAGAGAGAGTATAAAGTTTCTGGCAGACTCCCTTACTTGTTGTGACCTGGTTATGAGTCTGTACTGGGAGTGGAGTTCACTATGCCCATTACTGTAATGCCTCTGTAAATGCTTTATATACAAGGTCACCGGGATGACCACTGGTGACCTAGTGGTGTAATTACATATCACTACAAACCCAACAGCATGGAGGGCCTAAGATCACTCGAAATCTGCAGAACTGGCAGAATCGGGGATATCCACCTGGCCGAGTGACCTTTAGACAGCTCACGCAGGTAAAACAACAACTCCAGCAGCAGATCTATGAGCCAGTTAAAGAAAAACCAACCACATGGACATGGGGTGGGGTGGAGGGGAACGCTACAGTCAAGCTGAGACACCAAGGCCTGAGGCTTCTGCTCTCTACCATCCTCCTGGCCAATGTACAGTCCCTGGAGAACAAACATGATGAACTCCAAGCCAGACTTCAACATCAGAGAGACATCAGGGTGATATGCTTTATAGAAATGTGGCTAAACACAGACATTCCGAACACGGCATTGCAGCCCAAGGGCTACACCCTCCATCTCATCTGGAAAAACCAGGGTGACACCTGACAGCCGTGACAGTCATGACCCAGTCCTGCTCCCCAACCTGGAACAATTGGCGACCAAGTGTTGCCCATTCTGCCTGCTGAGGGAATTCACCTGCATCATCCTGGTCGTAGTGTACTTTCCGCCCCAGGCTAATGTCAGGCCAGCACTGGAGGGACTGAGCACGGTGATCAACAGCCATGAGACAGCAAGTTCAGATGCCTTCCTGATCATTGTGGGAGACTTCAATCAGGCCAACCTGAAGAGTTCTCTGAAAAACTATCACCAACATGTTACATGCAAGACCAGGGAACCAACACTCTCCACCACAACACCACCAAGTAAAACGCATGCCGAGCCAAACCACGATTTCACTTCAGCAAGTCTGATCACCTGGCTGTACTTCTACTCCCAGCGTACAAGCACACACTGAGGACCACAACACCAGTGGTGAAGATGGCGAAGGTGTGGTTGAGGGAGGTGGAGGAGCAGCTGCAGGACTGCTTTGAATCGGTGGACTGGAACATATTCAAGAACTCATCCATAGACGTAAATGAATATGCAACAGGTGTCACTGACTTCACCAAGACCTGCATAGATGTGTGTGCGCCCGTGTGCACATACGAGGTGTTCACCAACCAGAATCCCTGGATGAATCAAAGTATCTGCAACCTGCTGAGGTTGAGAACAAGGGTGTTTAAGGCCAGGGATCAAGATGTTTACAAGAAGTCCAGGTCCGACCTGCGGAAAGCCATCTCTGAAGCAACGTAACAGTTCTGGAGGAAGCTAGAGACAGAGACAGATACACGCCAGCTGTGGCAGGGAGTGGAGGCCATTACTACCTACAAAGTGAAGGTGAACACTATAGATGGCTGTGATGCTTCATTACCTGATGAGCTGAAGATCTTCTATGGCCAGTTTGAGAAGAAGAACCATACAGTGCCCACGTGAATCCCTGAAAAGGCTGAGGACACTGTGTTATCTGTTTCTGAGGGTGACATCAGAACATCATTCAAGAGGGTGAACCCTCACAAGGTGTTGGGTCAGGGTACTGAAAATCTGCACCAACCAACTAGCCGGAGTATTCACGGACAGTTTCAACCTCTCAGAGGTTCCCAAGAAGAGTAGTGTGAGTTGCCTCAACACCTAATCCTTTGAGAGGCTGGTCACGGCCAGAATTAACATTGTAGCGAGGCGCTACTGCAGAGCGAGAGAAGAACGACACCCACCCAGGTGTAGGTGAAGACAAGACAGCTCTGCTTTTATAGACCTAGCTTCCCGCTTCTGGGACTGGTATTCCCACTGCTGCAGGCAGATGTGATGTCACCGGCGAGCTGGCCTTTGATTGGCCGTGGTTCCTGCTGTGCAGGCTCCTGGCCAGTTAACTTGCTAGGTAGTAGGCCACTATACAGCCCCCTGCCCCCAGAACCAGAGATGTGGATGTTGTCGTCTTTGGTTGTGGTCTTCCTTTGCTTGGGCGGCCTTCCCTTGTGATGAGTTGGCTGTGTGTTGACTGGCTGGTTTGCATCCAGGTAGAGTGGTGAACAATGAATTTTGTTTCATCTTGTATTCATATGTGTGAGTTCGTAGACAACACATGGATGAAGGAAAAGGTTCTTTACTTTAAAGTTGATGTAAACAGTACCATGAGGCCATGAGGTTGCAGCCTCCATTACATATCTACATACCTTGTGTCAGCCCCTGGTGGCAGCCAAGTCTAATCAAACAGTAAGGCATTGCTAGTGGCCATGCAAACATGATCACTATCATTACATCTCCCTTTCTTAAAACAAAAGTAACTTACTTTTAATTAATGTTTTCTTTGTATAACTCTGCAATTTTATCTGTATTTCCAAATTCCTCTGTTTTACCGCAAAACTGGGGTCCATTGTCTGGGAAGACCTCCCTTGCCACTCCATGTCTGGAGAATATAGCTTTCATATCTGTTATTACAGCATCTGCAGTGGTGGTGTTCAGTTTACACACCTCTGGATACAGGGAGTAATAATCTGTGACTACAAGATAGTCCTTCCCTTGACATTCAAATAGGTCAGCATCTACCTTCTAGTAAGGTCTGTATGGTGCTGGGTGTGGCTTTAGTGGTTCTGCAGGATTGCTTGCTTGATATTTCAAGCATATTGTACAGTTTGATGCTTCATTTGTAATATCATTGTTGATTCTTGTCCAGTACATCACCTCTTGTGCTCTTTTCATACACTTTTCCATTCCGAGATGTCCTCCATGGATCCTTTTTATCATCTCTTTCCTCAGACTGTTTGGGATAAGGATTTTGCTTCCTTTGTAGATGATGTCTTCAACCATTGATAGTTCCGCCCTGCAGTTCCAGTACTCTGAAGTGTCAGATAAGTAGTCCTGCTTCATGTTGGGCCATTCATCCAAGACGCTGTTTTCTCAATTGTCTCAGTGTTTCATCTTTGTTTGTCTCTGACTTTTTGAGCTCCATTTTTGCATCTGATATGAGCAGTGCACTTGTGATCATGTCCACGAAGGCATTCACGTCTTCATCCATTTTGGTGTTTGCAGGGTCTCTCATGTCAACAGCTCTAGACAACGTCTGCTATGTACATTAGCTTACCCGGAATGTATGCTACATTCAGTGTCTAGTGTTGCAGCCTAATCATCATTCTTTGTATTCTCAGTGGACATTCATTTAATGGCTTTTGGAACAATGCAATCAAGGGCTTATGGTCAGTCTCTACACTGATTGCTTGTCCTGACACAAACTGATGAAATCTTTCACAGGCGTATGTGATGCTGAGCACCCTCCTTTTCAATTTGAGTGTATTGTGTCTCTGCGTCTGTCATTGAACGTGATGCATACACAATAGGTTGCCAGTCATCATACTTTTACAGAAGAACTGCACCGAGCCCACTATGTGATGTGTCTGATGATATCTTGATGGATCTCGTTGGGTCGTAAAACTTCTGAACTGGTTCCTCTGTGAGCAGTTTCTTTAGTTCGCTTCATGACTATTCATGCTCACGATTCTACTCCCATTCAATGTTCTTTTCTGTTAGTCTTCTCAATGGAGCCATCTTTTCTGAGAGGTTGGATATGAATTTACCCATATAGTTGACCATTTTATTAAACCTCTGTACGACCTTCTTGCATTGTGGCCATGGCATGTTCCCAATGTTGGACACATTTCTGGGATCTGGTCTGATGCCTTCACTGCCAATAATATCTCCTACAAATGTTAGTTCTGTCACCTCGAGCTGGTATTTCTTTCTATTCAGCTTCAGGTTTGCTTTCCTTCTTGCTTCCAGCACTTTCTTTTGTCTCTCATCATGCTCCATTCTCATAGTTCCCTGTAATATAATGTCATCCAATAAGGTATCAACACCATCCAGGTGCTCGTAGACCATATGGATAGCTTTGTGATACATTTCAGGAGCTGAGGCAACTCCGAATGATCACCTTAGGAATCCGTATCTGCCAAATGGACTATTGAACATGTACAGTCTTGAACTTGCTTCATCCAATTTCAACTGCCAAGATCCTGACAATCCATCTAACTTGCTGAAAAACTTTGCATTTGCAAACTGTGACATGATTTCTTCACGCATCGTAAGCTTAAAGTGTTCTCTCTTTATTACTCTGTTTAGATCTCTTGGATCCAGCCAAATTCTAAACTTTACATTCTTTTTGTCCACAATGATGAGTGAACTCATCCACTCCATTGGCTCATCTATCTTCTGAATCACGTTCAGGTTTTCCATCCTGTCCAACTTTGCTTTTAGTTGCTTTTGAAGTACAAATGGAACTTTTCTCCATGGACGTATTATTGGTGGCATATGTTTATCCACTCTGATCGTGTGTTCTCCTGGAAGGCAGCCTAGACCCTGAAATATGGGATGGGTCAAATGACGGAGGTTAGTGTTGGCGAGCACTTCGGGTCCAGTGATCATCATGCCATCAGCTTCAATGTCATTATGGAAAGAGAGAAATCAGGGCCAAGGATTGAGGTTTTTGATTGGGGAAAAGCTAGATTTGAGGAGATGCGAAAGGACTTGCAGGGTGTGCATTGGGACAATTTGTTTTATGGGCAGGATGTAGTAGAGAGATGGAAGTCTTTTAAAGATCAGATTTTGAGAGTGCAAAAGCTTTATGTTCCTGTTAGGTTAAAAGGAGGGGCAAAAGGTTTGAGAGAGCCGTGGTTTTCAAGGAATATTGGAAACTTGGTTCGAAGAAAAAGGGAGGCGTACATTAGATATAAGAAGCATGGAGTTAAGGAGATGTTTGAAAGATACATTGAATGTAAGAGGAATCTTAAGAGAGGAATTAGGAAAGCTAAAAGAAGGTACGAGAAAACTATGGCAAGCAGGGTGAAAACTAATCCAAAAGAGTTCTACAAATATGTTAATGGTAAGAGGAAAGCTAGAGACAAAATTGGTCCCTTAGAAAATCAGAGCGGAAAACTGTGTGTGGAGCCTAGAGAAATGGGGGAGATATTGAACAGTTTCTTTTCTTCGGTATTCACTAAGGAGAAGGATATTGGGAGATGTGAGATAAAAAAAGCAAATTGGGTAAATATGGGGAATATAGAGATTACAAAAGGTGTAGTTCTAAGGCTTTTGAAGAATATAAAGGTGGATAAGTCTCCGGGACCAGACGGGATCTTCCCCAGGACATTGAGAGAAGTGAAGGAGGAAATAGCAGAGGCTCTGGCGGTAATTTTCCAAATGTCATTAGATATGGGGATAGTGCCGGAGGATTGGCGCATTGCGCATGTGGTTCCGTTATTTAAAAAGGGTTCAAGGAGGAAGCCTGGCAACTATCGGCCTGTAAGTTTGATGTCTGTGGTAGGTAAATTAATGGAGAAAATTCTTAGAGATAGTACTTATAAACATCTGGATAGACAGAGTCTGATCAGGAGCACTCAACATGGATTTGTGGGAGGAAGGTCATGTTTGACCAATCTGATTGAATTTTTTGAAGAGGTGACTAGAAATGTGGATGAGGGTAGCGCAGTGGATGTTGTCTATATGGACTTCAGTAAGGCCTTCGATAAGGTACCACATGGAAGGTTAGTTAGGAAGGTGTAGTCTTTAGGTATAAATTTTAAGATAGTCAAATGGGTTGAACATTGGCTGAAAGGGAGAGGCCAGATAGTGGTAGTAGATAATTGTCTGTCAGGTTGGAGGCCGGTGACCAGTGGTGTGCCTCAAGGATCTGTATTGGGCCCATTGTTGTTCGTTATATACATTAATGATCTAGATGATGGGGTGGTGAATTGGATTAGTAAATATGCAGACGATACTAAGATTGGTGGAATAGTGGATAATGAAGAAGGTTTTCAAGGATTGCAGAGGGATTTGGGCTGCTTAGAAAAGTGGGCTGAAAAATGGCAGATGGAATTTAATGCTGATAAGTGTGAGGTGCTTCATTTTGGTAAGAAGAATCAGAATAGGACATACGTGGTAAATGGGAGAGCATTGAGGAATACAGAAGAGCAGAAAGATTTAGGAGTAACGGTACATCGTTCCCTGAAGGTAGAAACTCACGTGAATAGGGTGGTGAAGAAGGCTTTTAGTATGCTGGCCTTTATCAATCATTGCATGGAATATAGGAGTTGGGAGGTGATGTTGAGATTGTATAAGACGTTGGTGCGGCCTAATTTGGAGTTCTGTGTGCAGTTCTGGTTGCCTAATTATAGGAAGGATATAAACAGAGTGGAGAGAGTGCAGAGAAGGTTTACCAGAATGTTACCTGGGTTTAAGCATCTAGAGTATAGGGAGAGATTGGACAGATTAGGTCTTTATTCTTTGGAGCGTAGAAGGTTGAGAGGGGATTTGATAGAAGTATTTAAGATTATGAAAGGGATAGACAGAGTGGATGTGGATAGACTATTTCCGTTAAGAGGAGGAAAGATTAAAACAAGAGGACATGAGTTAAGAATTAAGGGGCAGAGGTTTAGAGGTAACATGAGGGGGAACTTCTTTACTCAGAGAGTGGTAGCCGTGTGGAATGATCTTCCGGGAGAAATAGTGGCGGCGGAGTCAATTGTATTATTTAAGAAAAGGTTGGACAGGTATATGGATGAGAAGAAGATGGAGGGTTATGGGCATTGTGCAGGGAGGTGGGACTAGAAAGGGGTGTTTGGTTCGGTGCGGACTAGAAGGGCCTAATGGCCTGTTTCTGTGCTGTAATTGTTATGTTATGTTATGTTATGAGTTCATCATAGACTGTCTCTTCTTTGCTTTCCACCACGAGGACTCTTTTTACCAGGTTCAGTTTCTCACAGGCTGTTAAACCTCGTATGGCCTGTACACGCTTTGGTACCATGATGAATGCTAGCATGTGCTGTTTGTCCTTGTGTTTCACTTTGACCATTCTCCTTGCACTGGTATATCGCTATCTGAATATCCTGTCAACTTCTCTTTTTTCCATACATCTTTCTTCCAGTATCCAATTTAACTGAAATGTATACGTCATTCACTTTTAATCTCAACATCCAGTCTCTGTTTTCTTTCTTGTTTTAAGTCACAACATCTACATAGAATTCCTCAATCTCTCTTTCATTTGCTGCATGAACCTTGCTTTGTTGCACTTGGTTCCTACAGCAACGGGCATAATGGCTGCTTTTCTTGCACATTTTGCATGTTTTATGATATACTGGACACTTTTTTGGTAGGTGTTGTGTACCGCATTGACGACATGGCTTTCAATGATCCCTTTCATTTTTATTCACTTGCCACGCCTCTCTTTCCACTTTGGCATGCTTTTTGTTAAACGGTTTATGTTTGTTCTTGCTCACTGCATCCATGTTGCAGTTAGTTTCACTGAACAGTTCTTTTGCCTACGATTTTACAGTTTCTGTAGCCCTACAGAGTGCTATAGCTTTTTCCAGTCTAGATTTTGCCCTCTTAGGAGTGAGACAGATTATGTTGTGTTTGTATTGTATATAGATATGTTTTTTAGGAGATAAATTGGGCCAGGTTTTTTAGTGTAGGTCACATACAAACACTTCAAAGCAGATCTCATTTAAAATACTGGAGGAATGCTCAAGCCAGACAAGGCAGCTCCTGGGGGCCTTTGCAAAAACTGTGGGGAGTGCCTAAGAGATTTCACTAAAGGATTGTTGTTTTGTAAAGCAACTGATGAAAGAGATCGGAGTAGTAGTTTGGAACCACAGGCTGTCTGGAGTGCAGCTTGCTGTTCTAAGAAAGTTATGTGGTTTTTGCAAATCAAAAGAGTTGTACAGTTTTTCTTCTCTGAGAGAGACAAAGATCAGTTCTGCTTTGCTACAGTCAGCAGCAGCAGCTGGGACTGGAACAAGACAAACTAGCAAGCTTGTGGAAAACCCCATTTGGAAGATGGGTTGTGAGTGCTTTAGTTCAGCCTTGTCAAAGCCCTTGTGGTTCATACAAGAGGAGAGGACTGGCTGCATAATGTTTCACTTGAAATAAGGGAAAAAAGAACTCTGTGGTGACCTGAAAGAAAACCCTGATGGGTCAAATTTCTTCGGCAAGGCACTGATGTGGCTGATCAAAAGGAATCAGTTTGTGTGCAACAGGCAACAAATCTCTCTCTGAAAACCTTCTTGAACAGTGACCATTTATTTTTTAAGCATCAAAGCCTGGTGAACTTCATAAATGTTAAATTCTGTGAACAGTATAAGAATTGCCTGTAACCAGTGAACTTGGAGGTGTGAGAAGTAAGATTGGACTGTGAATCAAAGAACTTTCCTGAACACATTACATACACGTGTGCTTAGAATTAAAAGGGGGTTAAGAGTGATAAATTAAAGTGTGATTCGATTTTCATGTTTAAAGTTAATTTAAAGTAACTTTTGTTTAAGTAACAATTTGTCCTGGTGAATATCTATTGCTGCTGGTTTTTGGGGTCCTCTGGGCTCATAACAACAGTCTTTCCCTTAGACTATTATCTGGAATACCACACACAAGTCTATCTTTTATCAGCGAGTCGGTCAGTCCACCAAATTCACAGGTTTTGCTTCTGTTTTTCAATTCAACCACATACTGATCAATACTTCCTTCACATGTGAAAACATTTTTCACATGTTTCCTGTATACATGTGAAAAATCTGTCCTTCTCCAATGCCATGTTACATTTAGGTAGGTCTCCTTCAGCAGCAAATGTGAAGTTATTATACACATCTAGGGCTTCATCACCTACGATATGTAGGAAAACTGATGCTTTCACTTTATCGCTTTTCTCATCAGCTCCGACTGCCTCTAAATACAATACAAAAAAGCTATTTAAATCTGTTCAAATTTTCAATCACATTACCTGTCAACTGAGGATGTAATCCTTCCATTTTTCACTGAGTTAACTTCTCTTCACTGATCAGTTATTGACTTTAGATTTAACCTTTTAAAGTATTTCCTTCTAATTTCCTTCATCCCACTTCCGACACCATGTTTCGTCTTGTATTCATGTCTGTGAGTTCTTAAACAACACATTGATGAAAGAAAAGGTTCTTTACTTTAAAGTTGATGTAAACTGCACCATGAGGCCAGGAGGCTGCAGCCTCCATTACCAGGGCTGCCAGCCCCCTGCTGGCATCCAAGTCTAATCAAACAGGAACTATAATCAAGGCCTTGCTAGTGGCCATGCAAACATGATCATTATCAATACAACTGTCTCTTCTTTCCTGCCTATGCCCAGCTCGCATGTTGATCCATTGTGCCTGATTACCATGTAGTCCTTCGTATAGCTGTTGTAATGCTGCCCAGTGTGGTCCCCTGTAGACAAAGGCACTCTTGCAGGTCCTCAAGTCCTTGGGGATGAATGTTTTTGTTTGTCCATGCTGTGTGGGTGGCACTGGAGTCGGGGTATCTAGTCTTTCCTTGAGTTTCTCCAGGATTGCTGCAGGTGGCTCGTCTGGGTCTTTGGCGGTGGGCACGAATTCCCCAGGAATGACCCAGGTCTATACATTAGCTCTTCTGCTGAGGCATTTAGGGCTTCTTTGCAGCTGTACAGATCCCCAAAAGGATGCATGGAAGTTCATCTGTCCAGTTGGGTCCCTTGAGCTAAGCCATTAGTGCCCCTTTTAGGTGTCTGTGGAACCGCTCCAGCAGCCTGTTTGTCTGGGGGTGGTATGCTGTGGTCTGGTGGAGCTGCATCCCCAGTAGGTTTGCTAGTGGTGTCCACAGGCTTGAGGTGAACTGTGCACATCTATCTGAAGTCATGTGTTCTGGGACTCTGAACCTTGCCACCTGAGTGTTTATCAGGGCTCTGGCACAGGCCTCCATCATTGTCTCTGTCAGTGGCACTGCTTCCAGCCATCTTGTGAAGTGATTAACCATCGTTAATAGATACTGTTCCCCCCAGAGCACTGGCAGTGGTCCCACAATGGCTCGAACAACTGGGGGGAGGGGTGCCCTGGTGTGCTGTTGGACTTTTGACGTCTGGCACAGTCTGCAGGTTCTGGCCCACTGCTGACCTGCTTCTGGAGGCCATGACACACGAACCTGCTGGCTACCATGTGAATGGTTTTCCTGATGGCCGGATGTGCCAAGTTGTGTACTGCTTTGGATATCGCATCCAGGCCACGGGTAGCATGGGGTGGGTGGGGGTGGCCAGTGAATACATTGCAGAGGAGCACTGTTGTTACCTGGACCTACTGGGATGTCTTTCAGGCGGAGTCCTGACACCGTGCTCCTGTATGCTGGTATCTCTATGTCCACCGGCTGCGCTTCTGCCAGGGCTGTATAGTCTATCCCCTGGGATAAGGTCTGTATCTTTGCACTGTTGGTCATCATGAAGCATTGGCCACTATGTTGGTTTTCCCGGCTACGTGCTCAATGTCGGTGGTGAATTCTGACACATACAACAGGTGCCTCTATTGTCGAGCCTCTATTGACATTTTATTAAATGCAAAGTCTGTAAAGACTTTGAATTGTCTTCCTTCCAGAAAGTAGCGGAAGTGTCAGACTGCAAGGTTCGGTGGTCGACGGTCTTTGTTCCTCACCCAGTTTCTCTAGCACTTCTCTGACCGCCGTGCTAGATGTGAGGCCTGTCGGGACGTCTGCCCTGGGGTACACCAGCAATGTGGCATTGGCCAATGCCTTCTTGGCCATGATGATTCCTTGTCCCAGGTGATTTCTTTCTTCTTCCCTGTCATTAGTGTGAACAGGTGGTGCAAGATGTGGGCTGCTGCTGTTTTGAAACGGTAGTAGTAGTTGAACATACCATTGAATTCTTGTAGGCCCTTCACCATGTGAGGTTCGGTGAAGTGCCTGATGGCCTCTACCTTCTCCGGCTGTGGTGTTGCTCCATGCTTATTAATCCTGTGGCCCAGGAAGTCGATGGTTTCAAGCCCAAACTGGCATTTGGCTGAGTTGATGGTTAGGCCAAAGTCACTCAGGCAGGTGGGCTGTGTGCTCCTTGCGGCCAGGTAGATGAATGCAAACTTGAGATCCCATCCCACCAAATCTATCAGCCTCTGGAACGTCTGAGCTCAGGAATTCAATCAGGCCAAATGGGGTGATAAGGGTGGTCTTTGGGATGTCGTCTGGGTGGACCTACATCTGGTGATAGCCCCGGATGAGAATATACAGGTCCCCTGTAGATTTGCTGTGAAATCCTGTATGTGTGGTACAGGATATCCATCTGGCTGGTGGCCTTGTTCAGGTGATGGTCGTCTCTGCATGGCCTCTATCCTCCTGTTGCCTTGGGCACCATGTACAGCAGGGAGGCCCAAGGGCTGTTGGAGCGCTGCCCAATCCCCATCTCCTCCATCTTCTTGAATTCCTTGGTGAGGTTAATTTTTTTCTGGAGGGAGGCGGCGTGCCCTGGTATGAATCAGAGGCCTGAGAATGTGGCACCTCACCACATTCCTGGGCTCATTTGAGGCAAACTGAAGCACCACTATGGAGGGGAATTCTGCTAGGGTGTGGGTGAACTCATTCGCTGAGAGGGTGATTGAGCCAAGGTGGGGGGCTGGTAGCTTTGCCTCGCCCAGGGAACATTTGGAATGTCTTGGCATGCACCAACTGCCACCCTTTCAGGTCTACCAGTAGGCAGCGTGCCCAGAGAAAGTCTGCACCCAGATTTGGTTGAGCTATCACCGCCAGCATGAAGGTTTTCCACGTGAAGTGGTGTCACCGAAATGGAGTAGGATGGTGTGGGTGCAGAAAATCCAGATGCTGCTGCTGTTTACTGCACTCAGGGCTGGGCCCAGCTTCCCATTCTGGGTGTTGTAGGCAGAGGGGGAAGTATGCTGACCTCTGCGCCCATGTCCACCAGGAAACGGTGACTTAAGAGTGTGTCGCAGAGGCTATCTCACTGCCCAGCCACCACGGTCATCAGCGATGGCTGGCCATGGTATTTCCCTGAAACACATGGTGGGCGAGTGGCGTAGCATCAGTGGGCTTCCATATCCCATTGTTTGTGGTAGAAACAGTATTGTGCATCAGGAAGTCCAATTGCCTTTCCATTGTTTGTTGAAACCTCATTGGTCGCTGCATGCAGGGCCTAGTGATTTGTCTATTGAAACGCCATTTTCCCACTTTGCTCTCCAGAGCACACCTGTCTGAAGTTCTCGTCAGTCAGCAGCAGTCAGAAGTCCTCAGAGAGTTGCTTCAGAAAAATCTGCTCAAAGAGCAGGCAATTGCTTGTGACCCTCAGCCAAAGCCAGCTTATCGCTCATGAGGACGGATGGGGCCATATTCTCCAGGCCGTCCATGTGCAGCAAACAGGAAGTGCACTCATGCCTTGACAGCCGGAAAGTGCAGGTTAATAGCTTTTTAAGGACCTCATATTTGCCCTGTTCTGGAGGTTGCAGTAGGAAATCCATGACTCTTGCTGCAGTGTCCTGGTCTAGCAAGCTCACCACGTTGTAGTAGTTCGTGGAATCAGCGGGGATCTGCTGCAGTTGAAATTGAGCTTCTGCCTGTTCGAATGTTGCGATGTCCAGAACGTTGGCAGTTTCAGCGAGAATGTGTGAAGCGTAGACGGATTGGCCATCTTCGGGCTACTGCAGAGTGAGAGAACAACAACACACATGCGGGTGTAAGTGAAGTCAAGATTGATTTATTGATATCCCCAGTCCTTCTTTTATAGACCCAGCTTCCTGCAACTGGGCCCGGTATGCCCACTACTGCGGGCAGATGTGATCTCACCGGCGAGCTGGCCTTTGATTGGCTGTGGTTCCCGCCATGCAGGCTCCGGGCCAGTGAAGGCCATTAGTATGCATGGGTTTTCAGTGCTCACTGTGTTAGTCTACCTTTTTGAGTTCCGGTTAACTTGCCAGGGCTGCTACAATGTACCTAAGTAAAAATCTGGACCCACTGCAATTCACCTATCATGACAATCGCTCCACAGCAGATGCAATATCACTGGTTCTCCACTCAGCTCTGGATCACCTCGAAAACAACAATTCATACATACATTGACTACAGCTCGGCCTTCAATACCATTATTCCCTCAGGGCTGGTCAAGATGCTACAAGCTCTAAGCCTCTGTAACCCCCTCTGCAACTGAATCCTTGACTTTCTCTTCGGAAGACCACAGTCAGTTGAAATTGGAAACAACGTCTCCTCCTCACTGATCATCAACACAGGCACCCTAAGGATGCGTACTCAGCCCACTGCTCTCCACGGTACACCTAACGCATCTACAAGTTTGCTGATGACACCAGAATCACAAATGGCAATGAGGAAGTGTACAGGAGGGAGATAGATCAGCTTGTTGAATGGTGTTAACGACAACAACCTTGCACTCAACATCAGCAAAATTATGGAGATGATTGTGGATTTCAGGAGGAAGTCAGGGGAACACAACACAGTCCTCATCAAGGGCTCAGTAGTGGAGAGGGTCAAGAACTTCAAATTCCTGGGTGTTAACATCTCAGAGAATCTGTTCTGGTGCCTCCATGTTGATGCAATCACAAGCAAGGCTCACCAGTGGCTATATTTTGTGAGGTTATCTTGGGTAAACTTGTACCTCTCACTTTGTTTGTTTTAGATTGGTCACAGTGTTCAAGCTACCGAAAGAAAATAGACACACACCGAGAGCAGTTCAGTTTATACAAGTCTTTATTACTAAATCTAAAGCTGAATTCACACTACAATATGCAAGCCCTTTCCAATTATACTTATCAATGCCTGGACTGGTCCAAACTGCCAAAGCGAGGCAACGACTGCACACTTGTAGTAGGTTGTCTGGACGCCGGTAGCAGCTTCTCCACCTTCCCGGACCAGGACGTCGGTTTGAAATCTTGAAGTTCTTCTTCTTGCTGAGAGATGTTGCCACCTCTTCGATAGTCTCAAACTTCAGCAATGGGACCATGGCTTATATTACCCAAAAGTTGTTTGCTTCAGATCTTATCTCTGAACAAATGATGTCTCTTGACCTCATGGTGGAAGTTGGATAATTTCTACTGATTCATATGCATCCCTGGGCCCCATAGTGTAAATTTAGATAATGTCTTCCTATTCAACTGCATCCTGGGCCCCAAAGTGGAATTTAGGTGTGTCTACTAAATATGCATCTTGGGCCTCATAGTGGAATTGAGATTATGTCTTCTGATGCAACTGCATCCCTTCTTTCATAAGCTAGTCTAAATCCTCCATTACAGAGGTGTCTGAAGTAGTTTGATATGTCACCGAAGATGTTCGTAAACTTCTACAGGTGTACTGTGGAGAGCATTCTGGCTGGTCACATCACTGTCTGGTACGGAGGCGCCAACTCTCAGGACAAGAATAAACACCAGAGGCACCAGATTTCACTCCATCGAGGACATCTACATGAGGTGGTGTCTTAAAAAAGCAGCCTCTATCCTCCAAGACCCCCACCACCCAGGTCACGCTCTCTTCACTCTGCTACCGTCGGGGAAAAGGTACAGGAGCCTAAAGAGGAGAACTCAGTGGCACATGGACAGCTTCCTCCCCACTGCCATCAGATTCCTGAAATGAACATAGACACTGCCTGACTTTTCATGCAATATTATTGTTGCTATTACTGCATTTTATTTTTTATAGTAATGTCGTAAGATGTTTATGGTTATGTTTGCACTATGATGCTGCGGCAAAACACCGAATGTCATGAGTTTTTCAGGACAATAAATCTGATTCCGGTTCTGTAGTTCTTCACAGACACCAATGCATTGTTGTTGAATACTTCCTTTTGCTGCCAATTCCAAAATCTTGGCCACTGATTTGTAAAGTAAACTGTTTTACTTAAGTAACATGAAGATTGATTTTCCTGCTGTTTAATGAATTGTGATTTTGATTATATTGTTATTTAAACACATTCATTTCTTTTTGGGAAAGTACTAGTGAAGGGTAAAGTGTAATCTCGACATCACCAAGCAAGAATGTAAACAGACAAGATGGCATGAAGAAGAAGGAATCTACCACTTCTGTCTGCAGGAAAGAGCTTTGCCTAGTTTGAACATAGTAAGTTTGATTAACAAAGGGTGATTCCAAAGATACAAGATAATGTTGCAGCTTGTATTATAAAACTCTGGTTAGACCACACTTGGAGGATTGCGTTCAGTTCTAGTTGAAGCATTTCAGGAAGGATGTAGATGCTTTGGAGAGGGTGCGAAGGAGATTTACCAGGATGTCGCTTGGTATTGTACTTAACTGTCATTTCCACCCCCATATCTTGTTGCCTTCAGGGGGCTTCAACCACAAAGCAGCCTACTTCCGACTATCACTGAATTTGCAAGTAACCACAAACACAGGCAAGCAATGAGGCACCATCTTCTTTTAAAATTATTTTCACTGAGTTTTATCATATATAAATTAAATATATTTACATTTAGATTGTGTAGAGCACATCGAAAGAACCAAAGACTTGTTGATCCAAACCAAGGCTTTTATTAACTAAAAGACTGGAGCATATCACATGTAGGTTGACCAGTCCAGAATGACCTGGTCTGGCTAGGAGCAATTCTTTAAGACCTGCAAGTGGCATGGCTGTGCTCTCAGGCAATCAAAGTCATCCTACACTACAATTCTAACACATTGGTGTTAGAATCTGTACGATCACATTCACCCCTTCTTTGAGAACTGACCCCGGGGTGGATGGAGGGCTGTATAAAAGGAAAAAGATAAAGAAAAAAGGGCCCGGTAGAGGTTAGGGGCTGTACTGGTCAGGGGGCCTGACCATCCAGCGTGACCACTGTGGTGCCGGGATTGGGGTCGCTGGAGTCGTGTCACCAGCAGGCTCGTAGGGTGTGGCCATTGCTTTGCTCAATTCCCCAACGGCATTATTGACAGTCTGGCATGAGCTGGTGGGGTGGTGCTAGTCCATCTGTTCAAGCACATGACCTGGGGGAGAAGGAATTGGGGGAGGTTAGGTTGGAAGCACTGCTGCGGCTGATCCAGCTTGGGCTAGGTCCCTTAATGAGACTGTGTCCTCCCGCCCGTCCAGGTACTCAATGTAGACATAATGCGGGTTCACATGGAGCAGAGTCACTTGGTCAACCAAGTGGTCGTTCTTTGAGTACCGGATGTGGCATCGCAGGAGTATCGGCCCGGGTATCGTGAGCCACGCTGGTATGGTTGTTTCCGATTCGGATTTCCTCGGGAAAGAGAATATCCTTTCATGGGGGGGTGGCATTGGTCGAGGTGCATTGGAGGGAGCGGATGGAGTGTAGGGCACTAGTGAGCATGTTCTGCCACTGAGGAGGTGCCCTCCTTTGGACCGGAGGGCAAACATAACTGCTTTCCAGACAGTGGCATTCTCTCTTTCGACCTGCCCATTACCATGTGGGTTATAGCTGGTGGTCCTGCTTGAAGCAATACCATGCTCCAGAAGGTACTGCCGTAGCTCTGCTCTCATAAATGAGGGCCCCCTGTCACTGTGGATGTAACTGGGGTACCCGAAGATGCTGTGCAGGGCTTCTATGACTGAGGAGGCAGTCATGTCCGAGCAGGGCACAGTGAACGGGAAGTGGGCATGCTCATCAATGGCCGTAGGGATGTAGGTATTATGGATGGTCGATGGTAGGGGACCCTTGAAGTCCACGCTTAGATGCTCAAAGGGGCAGATGTCTTTGATGATTTGTGTGTTCTCCGGACGGAAGAAGTGGGGCTTGCACTCAACGCCCACTGGGCAGGCTCGGGTCATGGAGCGAATCTCCTCAACCATGTAGGGCAGGTTGCGAGCTTTGACAAAGTGCACGAACCTAGTGACCCCTGGATGACAGAGCTCCTCGTGGAGTCTCTGCAGCCTGTCCAGTTGTATGTTGGTGCAAGTCCCCCTGGAGAGCGCATCTGGTGGGTCGTTGAGTTTACCAGTTCGATACAGTATGTCATAATTAAAGGTGGAGAGTTCAATTCTCCACCTGGTGATTTTGTCATTCTTGATCTTACCTCGCTGGGTATTGCTAAACATGAAGGAGACCACGCGTTAATCGGTCAGCAGTGTAAAGCGCCTGCCAGTGAGGTAGAGTCTCCAATGATGTACTGCTTCGACTATGGCCTGGGCCTCCTTCTTGACAGAGGAGTGTCGGCTCTCAGGACCCTGGAGGGTTCTGGAGAAGAAGGCTACTGGCTGGCCGGCCTGGTTCAAAGTGGCTGCCAGTGCAAAGTCGGACGCATCGCTCTGGAATTGGAATGGGATGAACTCGTCGATGGCGTGCAGTGTTGCAGCAGCGATGTCTGATTTGATGTGGTCAAAGGCTGCTCTGGCTTTGGTTGACAGGGGGAAGGAGTGGCCATGCCTTGTCGGCATAGTGTGGAACCCATTGGGCATGGTAGGAGAAAAAGCCCAGGCAGCATCTGAATGCCTTCTGGGTGTGGTGGTGGGGTGGGGGGGGGTTCAAGTCCATGAGGGGATGCATGCGGTCAGGGTCTGGCATTACCACCCCGTTCTCCACCATGCAACCTAGAATTGCGAGCCTAGTGGTCCAGAAGACACATTTGTTGAAATTGTAGGTCAAGTTCAGCCGAATTGCAGTCTGAAAAAATTTCTCAAGGTTGGCATCATGATCCTCCGTGTCATGGCCGCAGATGGTGACATTGTCTAGATACGGGAAAGTAGCAGTTAGCCCGTTATGGTCCACCATCCGGTCCATTTCCCAGTGGAAGACCGCAATGCCATTTGTGACGCCAAAGGGTACCCTGAGGAATTGATACAGCCACCCATTCGCTTCGAAGGCCGTGAAAGGTTGGTCTTCTCGGCGGATTGGGAGCTGGTGATATGCCGAACGTAAGTCAGTGGTGGAGAATATGCGGAATTTGGCGATCTGATTCACCACATCCGTGATCCGTGGAAGGGGGTACGCATCCAGAAGTGTGAAGCGGTTGATTGTCTGGCTGTAGTCAACCACCATCCATGGCTTCTCCCTGTTTTTAACAACCACCACCTGGGCCCTCCAGGGACTCGAGCTAGGTTCAATAATGCCCTCGTCCACCACTCTGCGCACCTCGCTTGTGATAAATTTTCTGTGTTCAGAAGTCTGGGCGGATAAAACTGTCAGTTGACCCCGAGTCAAATAAGCAATTGGTATAGTGTCCATGCACTTTAATCAGTTCCATTGCTTTTGTGAGGGGATGGGGGAAGTCCTGGTCTAGGGTTACTGATGCAGTGATTTGTAAGGGGAACAGTGGAGTCCTGCGTGATGATGTCACGCAACGTATGCGTGATGACATCACGCAAACAGTTGGGCCTGAAGACACAGCGTCGAGGAGTTGATGTTGCTGTCTGCAGCCTGCTGGGGATGTCGGCCAGCGAACGGTAAGTGTTGGGGGTTTCTGCGTGCTTTCGAAATTCCTTCATGTCAGTGCCTTCTTCACCTTCCTTATGGCCCACTATTTATATGTTGTTTCGCCTACTATAATTTTCCAACATATCAATTTTTTGAGATAATAACTCTTGTGTCTCTTTAATTTTTTTCTTCCAATTTTCCTCTTAGGTCATTTACTTCCAATTCTACAGACATTTCTCATTCTTCCACATTTTCAACTCTTTCCCCTATTTCTGTCATGACTAGTTCTAAACTTTGGATTTTATCTTCTGTTCTTTTCATTTTTCTTTTAATTGCACTAAATTCTAATGACAACCATTCTTTTAATGACAACCATTCTTTTAATGCTCTCATTTGTTCTTCAAAAAAGACTTTATCTATATTCTGTCCATCTGTTTTACCTTCTATTTCTCTGTGAAGATCTTGGTCTTCTTCTTCCTCTTCTTTTGTGTCTGTACCTGTGTTTGTGTCTTCTTCTTCTCTTCTTTGTATCTGTGTCTCTTCTGATTCTCCTGATGAGTTGCTTGTATCACTTTGTTGGGTCTCTTCTTGCTGGGCCTCTTGTTGTTGATCCTTCCCTCCTGGGCTGCTCATCTGTTAGGCCTTCTGCTGCTGCTCCTCTTGCCGTTCACCCCTTTGACTTTCTTCCTCACCTGGTTCCTCACACCCTCTCCTGCCACCTTCCTCATCTTCCAGCTGAAAGCCCTGGTGTCAGGCACCCCTCAACTGGTCGCGCCGTGATTGCCCACTCCTCGGCTGAGACCCCCTCCCGTTGGTGTTTCCTTTTACCTTTGATTGGGCACTGTGCATTTTTGTTTGGGTCAGAGAGCCATTTTTGCAGTCCACCAGTTGGGGGGGTCGCGACTCCACAGGGCTGGCACCAACCTCGGAGATCGGACGCTCTTCGCCACCACGGCTCCCTGTTCCTTCATGCAGGTAAGGCCTTCTTTCTTTTCCAGTGACTTTTCTTTTTTTCCCGTTGTTTTTACTTTTTCCTTCTTGGGTTCGATCTTCTTTCTCTTCTCTGCAACTTTATCTTCTTATATTTTATATTTGCTGAACTTTGTCTTTTCTTGACTTTTTTTTGGAGAGGGCTGGTTTTACCCTACCAGCCACTACTCCATCACATGACTCCCCTGGATTTCACTTTTGACTCTTATCCATGACTCATCTCTATGTGCTTGACACAGTTTGATTCAATTTACAGTGGTGCATAGAGTACATTTCTATAAAGTTAAGCTCATTCGAATCTACACAGATATCAACTCATTGTGTAACAAATGTAAAAGTTTTGAAGCCTCTTTGATACTGATGTTTTGGTTTTGTCCCAATTTGGAAGACTATTAGACTGATATTTTCAGAACTTTTCGGTCATTTTTGGAATTGCTCTAGAACTATATCCCTTAATTGCAATGTTTGGCTTCTCCAGTGATGTAAATGTGAATTTAACATCGAACCAAAGTTAGGTCTGAGCTTTTTCTATATTACTGGCTAGAAGAGGAATATTGCTGAAATGGAAAGAGGCACCATTTTATTGTTTAAGAAATTAAGAGAGTTTCTCACCAGCTTTGCATTGTGAATGCCTTCAAATGACTGTAAATAACCTCATTTCAGCCTGCAAATTTCTGCTTTTAATTTATGAGTCAAAATAATCTCACCTTGTGTCACAGACAATGAGCAGGTTTTCAAGGATTCAGATCAATGAGGGAAAGAGAACGCTTCCAGAGTGCAGGGAGGGGGTGTTGAATTCAGTAAAAAGAGAGATTAACAAAGAAACATGTCATATGAAGCAAGGTTGTGTGACAGATTATGTTGTGTTTGTATTGTATATAGATATGTTTTTGGGAGATAAATTGGGAAAGATTTGTTAGAGTCGGTCACATACAAACACTTTAAAACAGATTTTATTTAAAATACTGGAGCTCTGCTCATGCTGGACAGGCCGGCGCCAATAACCTTTGCAAAATCTTTGGAGAGTGCCCAAGAAACTTCACTAATGGATTGTTATTTACAAAAAGGCAACAGATGAAAGAACTCTGTTGGAGCCGCAGGCTGTCTGGAGAACTTGCTGTTCCACGAGGGTCATGTGGTTTTGTAAGCAGAGTATAACAGGCTTTCTCTCTGAGAGAGAGAGAGAGAAAGAGAGAGAGAGAGAGAGAGAGAGAGAGAGAGAGAGAAAGAGAAAGAGAGAGAGAGAGAGAGAGAGAGAGAGAGAGAGAGAGAGAGAGGGGAAGTTCAGTTCTGCAGTTTTACAGTGAGCAGCAGTAGCTGGGACTAGAACAGAACAGGACAAGCTGGCAAGCTTGTGGAAACCCCCTCATTTGGAAGATGGGTTATGAGTGCTTAGTTCAGCCTGGTCATATCCCTTATGGTTCATGCAAGAGGAGAGGACTGGCTGCCTAATGTTTCACTTGAAATAAGAGAAAAAACAAGGAACTCTGTGGTGACCTGAAAGAAATAAGTTATTATCTGGAAAACCTAGATGTGGGAAGTTTCTTCGGCAAGACACTGAAGTGGCTGATTGGAAGGAATCAGTTGTGGGTGTCCAATGAGCAACAAATCTCTGTCTGAAAACAAATAAGAACCTTTCTGAATGGTAACCATTTACCTTTCAAGCACCAAACCTGGGTGAACTTCATAAATGTTAAATTCTGTGCACAGTATAAGAATTGCCTGCAACCAGTGAACTTGGAGGAATGAGAAGTGAGATTGAACTGTGAATCAAATAACTTTTCTGAACTTACACACACATTATATACACATGTGCTTAGAATTAGAAGGGTGTTAAGTTAATATTGATAAGTTAAAATGTGATTCTGTTTTCATGTTTAAACATAATTAAAAGCAACTTTTGTTTAAGTAACTATTTGCCTTGGTGAATATCTATTGCTGGTGGGTTTTGGGGTCATCTGAGCTCTTAACATTTTTGGAGGCTTGTCCTTTCAGATTGAAAATTTGAATTTTTGTGATTTATTAGTTAATTGGTTTTTCCAAGCTAATTTAAAGCAGCAATGAATGTTGAAACATTTTTGTTGCAACCATCACTTGCAGAGCTGCAGAGCAAGAGAAAAGAGGAACTGATGGTTATTTCTAAGGCATTAAAGCTGACTGAAGTCAAGAATTGGATGAGAAAAATACAAATACAGAGGATTATAGTGAAATATTATATAGGGGAGTGAAAATTTGTTGAGAAAGGTAGATAATTTTCTGGAGGATAGATCTTTTGAGTTGCAATTGAAATTGGAAAAATTGAGGGTGGAAGAAGAAAGAGAGAAATGGAAGGTGTTGGACGGTAAGAAACTGATAAAATACGAGGCAGAGGAAACTAAAAAATGGATGAAATATGAGTTAGAGGGAGCTGAAAAATGGAGGGAAGATGATGAAAGACAAAGAAAATATGAATGGAAAAGATTGGGATGAAGGTATTCATCAATTGGTATTTGCAGCAAGGGAGGCTGTTCAGGATTCATTAAGGTTCAGCCCTTTTGAAATTGTGTTTGGACATCAGGTTAGAGGGGCTTTAATATTGATAAAAGAACAATGGGTTAATGAGAAGTGAGATTGAACTGTGAATCAAATAACTTTTCTGAACTTACACACACATTATATACACATGTGCTTAGAATTAGAAGGGTGTTAAGTTAATATTGATAAGTTAAAATGTGATTCTGTTTTCATGTTTAAACATAATTAAAAGCAACTTTTGTTTAAGTAACTATTTGCTTTGGTGAATATCTATTGCTGGTGGGTTTTGGGGTCATCTGAGCTCTTAACATTTTTGGACTTGTTTTCTAAATTGAAAGATAGGTTACAATTTGGCTCAAGAGAATTTAGAAATCGGTCAGGTTAAAATGAAATCGCTCAGGTTAAAATGAAATCACTCAGGTTAAAATGAAAAGTGAGGGATTTTAAGCTCAGGAAGTAATGTTTTAATTTTGTTCCCAACACATGAGAGCTAGATTTTCTGGACTGTATGTATTTAAATCAAATCTAAATGATGTTAACTATAGTATTGGCTGCATGCCACATCATGACATGGAGTTAGTAACAGAATCGCTACTCTCCCGGAGAAAGTTTAAGAAAGAGTAAAAAAATATAAAAAAGTTCAAAAGGAATTGTGCCCAGCTATTGATGTCTTCAGACTGTTCTGCAGATAACTATGTTTAGGTGGATTTTTCTGAAGAAATATTAGAGGTGGCTTTTTCACTCAGTGAGTGGTGGCAGAATGGAATGAGCTTCTGAATGAGATAGTTGCGGCAGGATCCCTTCTGTCATTTCAGAAAAGGTTGGATGTGTACATGGAGGTGAGTGGGTTGGAGGATTATTGGCAGAGAGTGGGAGGTTTGAGCTAGTGGAGCTGTTCTAGTGAACTGGTGCGGACTCGAAAGGCCAACATGGCCTGTTTCCGCTCCGTAAATGGTTATATGGTTATATGGTTATTAACACTACAGATCGTAGGAATAAAATTCAGGTCTGTCACATAAATAGGTTTAATCCTTATTGTGAGGATAAGGGTAGTGGAGAACAATCTGTATCACAGGTGTTAGTTGTTGACAGGGTTGAGAAAGTTATGGATCATAACATTATGCAAACAGAATCTTGTGAGGATAAGTTAAAGAAACCATGGTTCCTATGCACCTGTCTAATTCAGCAATTTTGGAAAGGTTAGGCCATCTTAAGTCACAAGAACAGATGCAGTTAAAATAATTTATTTTGAAATTTACGAATTTATTACCTGATGTGCCAAAAAGGACATCAGTGATTTATCATGATGTGGATGTGGGAGAAGCAAGTCCCATAAAACCTATATGGAATAAATATTCAGAAGAGTAAAATCATGGATCAGGAGGTGGAATATATGTTGAGGAATGACATTATTAGACCTTCGAACTCAGATTGGAGTTATCCTTGTATTCTGGTACCGAAAACAGATGGAACTGTTCGGTTCTGTACAGATACAGGAAGGTTAATTCAGTAACTAAAACAGATGCTTATCCTATTCCAAGAATAGATGACTGCATTGATAAAACTGGGAAAGCTAAATTTTTTACTCAGTTGGATTTGTTGAAGGGTTACTGCTGTGTGCCTTTAACTGAGAGAGGAAAGAATATTTCAGCTTTTGTAACTCCATCCGGTTTATATGAGTATAATGTGGTACCTTTTAGTATGAAAAATGCCCCAGCAACATTCCAAAGGATGATTAATTCGGTAATCCAAGGGTTAACACATTCAGATGCTTATATTGATGACTTGGTCACAAAAAGTGATAGATGGGAAGAACATCTAAGGGAATTGGACAATTTGTTTGCAATATTATCCAAAGCAAACTTAACTGTTAATTTAGCAAAAAGTCAATTTGCAAATGCCACTGTGACATACTTAGGTCATGTAGTTGGTCATGGAAAAGTTTGGAGTTTCCTATTCCCAATGGTAAGAAAGCAGTGAGAAGGTTTTTATGAATGGCAAGATATTATAGGAAATTTTGCAGAAATTTTGCTGACGTTGCTCTTCCTTAAACTAATCCTTTGAAGAAAGGGGAGAAATTTGTGTGAGCTGAAGTTTGTCAGACAGCTTTGGAAAATTTAAAGGAGATGCTATGCCATCACCCTGTGTTAAAATCTCCTGATTTTGACAGACCATTTTCTTTAGCTGTGGATGCCAGTGAGGGGGCAGCAGGTGCAGTTCTATTACAAAAACATAACGAAATTGACCATCCAGTCAAAAAAATTCAATGTTCATCAAAGGAACTATTCCACTACTGAGAAGGAACTGTTGACAATAATATTTGCTCTGCAGAATTTTGATTTATATCTTGGTACCTCTCTTGAACCAAATATGATATTTACTGACCACAATCCTCTGGTGTTTTTGAATAAAATGAAGAATAAAAACAGAAGATAGTTAAACTGGAGTTTAATATTGCAAGAATATAATCTGCAAATTAATCATATCAGAGGTACAAATAATATAAATACAGATTGTTTGCCAAGATGTTAAAATTGATCAAGTATAGAAAAATATACTCTCAACATTGGGTTACATTGTTATAACATGTTTTAGTGATTTTAAAGACAATTTAGTTTACCCCTTTGTAGGGGTAAAATGTGACAGATTATGTGGTGTTTGTATTCTATATAGATTTGTTTTTGGGAGATAAATTGGGGCAGGTTTTTTTTAGTGTTGGTCACATACAAATACTTCAAAACAGATCTTATTTAAAATACTGGAGCTCTGCTCATGATAGACATTCTGGCACCAAGAGTCTTTGCAAAAGCTTTGGAAAGTGTCAAAGAGACTTCACTAATGGATTGTTGTTCACTAAAAAGCAATAGATGAAAGAACTTTGTCGGAGCTGTAGGCTGTCTGGAATGGAATTTGCTGTTCAAGGAGGGTCATGTGGTTTTGCAAGCAGAGAGAGTATAACAGGATTTCTCTCTGAGAGAGAAAGAGAGAGAGAAAGAGAGGGGGAGAGGGAGAGAGAGAAAATTCAGTTCTGCAGTTTTACAAAGAGCAGCAGCAGCTGGGACTAAAACAGGACAAGCTGGCAAGCCAGTGAAAAACCCCCATTAAGAAGACGGGTTGAGAATGCTTAGATCAGACTGGTCAAAGCCCTTGTGGTTTATGCAAGAGGAGAGGACTGGCTGTCTAATGTTTTACTTGAAATAAGGGAAACAAAAAGGAACTCTGTGGTGACCTGAAAGAAAGAGGTTATCATCTGGAAAACCCTGATGGGCAAGTTTCTTCAGCAAGACTCTGAAGTGGGTGATTAAAATGAATCAGTTGTGCGTGTCCGGCAAACAACAAATCTCTCTCTGAAAACCAACAAGAACCTTCCTGGCGAACTTCATAAATGTTAAATTCTGTGCAAAATATAAGAATTGCCTGCAACCAGTGAACTTGGAGGAATGAGAAATGAGATTGGACTGTGAGTCAAATCTTTTCTAAACTTACACATACATTACAATACATGTGCACTTAGAATTAGAAGGAGGTTAAGTTAGGTTATTTATTTAATAGTGTTTCTTTTTTCATGTTTAAAGATAATTAAAAGCAACTTTTGCTTAAGTTGTAGTGACTACTACGATAGAGCTACTAACGAAATACAAACATACGCAAGAGTAGTCAACTCAAGAGTGGTTTATTGAAGCTTTACATGCGGCTTTTATTCCCTGCCTGTCCTGGGCTCCACCTTGTTAAGGGACAGCTGCTGCTCCACAGGACCACCAGGTTTAAATTGAGACTTGTTAACATCTCGTGCCTTTCAGCAGGGGACCCAGCTGATCAACGTGCCATCCCTCAGCACTCAGTACCACTAGGTATCCGTGCACTGCATTGACGGTGGCGGTTCGCATTACTGCACACAGCCACTACAAAGTAACCATTTCTCTTGGTGAATATCTATTGCTGCTGGCTTTGGGGTCCTCTGGACTCGTAATAGTTGACTGAGCCAGGGCTTTTCTCTTTGGAGCAATGAAGGATGAAAGGTGACTTAATAGAGTCATATTAGATTAGATTGGTCAGCCAGCACGTGTTTCCTGGGGTGACAATGGCAAATACCAGAGAACATCGCTTTAAGATGAGTAGCGCAAAGTTTATGGGAAATGTCAGAGATAAGAGTGGTGGGTGCCTGCAATGCATTAGCAGGGATGGTGACGGAGACTGGTACAATAGGGATATTCAAAAGACTCTAAGACAAGTACATTCAGGATTGTTGCCTGTGCTACATGTCAGAGAGGTTACAAATAGGAAGTTGTGGCAGATGAATGCGTGGCTGAAGAATTGGAGCGGGGGCAGGGATTCAGATTTGTGGATCATTTAGATCTCTTCTGGGAAAGGTCTGACCTGTACAAAAAGGACAGGCTGCACCTGAACTGAATAGAGACCAATATTCTAGCGACTAGGTTTGCTAGAGCTGTTGGGGAGGGTTTAAACTAGTTTGACAGGGGTTTGGAACCAGAATGTGAGGGCAGAAGTTCAAAAGCATGATGCTGTGTGTTCTGAGCTCACGAGGAAGGATGGGCAGGGACAAAACATAAATTTAGCCAGAAAGAGGGTTTGAAATGTATCTATTTCAATGCTAGGAGTATTAGGAATAAAAGGGATGAACTTAGATCTTGGATCAGTATGTGGAACTACAATGTAGTGGCCATTACTGAAACTTGACTGGAGGAAGAAGGGTAGGATTGGCTGATGCAGGTACTAGGGTTTTGGTGTTTTAAAAGGCATGGGATGGGAGGCAAGAGAAGGAGGGGGAGTAGCATTATTGGTCATGGATAGTATCACGGCTATAGAAAGGGAGGTCGCTGCAGAGGGAGTGTCTACCAAGTTGGTGTGGGGTGCAAGTCAGAAATAGGAAGGGAGCTATCACTGTGCTGGGAGTAGACTAAAGACTCCCAAATAGCCCTTGGGTCACCAAAGAGCAGACAAGTAGACAGATTTTGAAATGGTGTAGTTATGGGTGACTTCAACTTCCCTAATATTTGACTGGCACCTCCTGACTGCAAGTGTGATACATGGGGCTGAATTCGTCAGGTGTGTTCAAGAAGGATTCCTGACACAGTCTGTCGACTGGCCGAATAAAGGAGAGGCCACAATGGGTCGAGTTCTGGGGAATGAACCTGGTCAGGTGGAGAACTTCTCGGTGGGGAGCATTTTGGTGAGAGTGACCACAACTCCCTGAGCTTTAGCATAACTATGGACACAGATAAAGGCAGACAACATGGGGAAATGCTTAATTGGGGAAGGGAAAATAACAATGAGGCAAGAATTAGTGAGAATAAATTGGAAACAGATGTTCAAAGGTGAAAGTACAGAACTAATGTGGAGGAAGTTTAGGAACCACTCGTGCTGGGTTCAGGATAGGTTTGTCCCACAGAGACAGGGAAAAGATGGTAGGAAATGGGAACTATGGTTGATGAAACAGGCCAGGCAACTAGTCAAGAGGAAGAAAGAAATATATTAGATATGGGAAGCAGGAAACAGGAAAGGATCTTGAGAAGTATAGCCAGGAAAGAGCTTAAGAAAGGAGAGCTCAAAGGGGGCATAAGAAGGTCTTGGCATCAAGTATATAAGGACAAGATGTTCTATGCATATGTGAAGAACAGAAGGATGATGAGAATGAAGGTGGAGTCAACATGTGCCTGGAGGTGGAGGAGGTTGGGGAGGTCCTAAATGAATACTTTGCTTCATTATTCACAAGAAAAGCACCTGGATCAGGGTGAGGTCAAAATAGAACAGGCTTTTGCGCTGGACAATGTCGAGATTAAGGAAGAAGAAGCATTGGATCTTCTTAAAAACATTAACATTGATGCAGCCCCAGGGCTGGACGTGATATACCCAAGGTTGATCTGGGAAGTGGGGCAGTGGCTATGATCTTTGAGTCTTTTTTGGTAGGTGCCAGAAGATTGGAGAATGGAAAATGTGGTCCCTTTTTTAAAAAAAGTTAATGGGGAGAATCCTGGCAATTATAGAGGATTCTTAGGATCTATGAGCATTTGGAGAAGTCTGGTCTACTCAAGGATAGTTAGCGTGGATTAGTGAAGGAAAGGTTGTGCCTCACGAGCCTAATTGAATTTTTTGAGGAATTAAAAAAGGAAATTGATGAGGGTAGGGCAGTAGATGCAGTCTAAATGGATTTTAGTAATGCACTTGACGAGGTCCCCAATGTGATACTTGCTCAGAAAGTCATGAAGCATGGGATCCAATGGAATCTTGGCTGGGTGGATAAAAAAAATGGTTTGCATGTAGAAAGCAGAGAGTAGTAGTGGAAGGAAAGTATTCTGCCTGGAGGTCGGTGACTAGTGGAGTTCCTCAGGGATTGGTTCTGGGACCCCTGCTCTTTGTGATTTTTATAAATGACCTGGATGAAAAGTCAGAAGGATGGGTCAGTAAGTTTGCAGATAACACGAAGGTTGGAGGAGTTGTGGATGGAGGTGTTGTAGGTTACAAAATGATATAGACAGGATGTAGAGTTGGGCAGAAAAATGGCAGATCGATTCCAATCCAGATAAATGTGAGGTGATGCATTTTGGAAGGACAAACCAGGAGGCTGAGTACAGGGTTAATGGTCAGTTACTTAAGAGTGTGGATGAACAGATGGACCTTGGTGTTTAAATCCATACATCCCTCAAGGTCACCACACAGGTTGATAGGATAGTTAAGAAGGGCTATGGAATGATGGGATTCATTAATAGAGGGATAGAATTCAGGAGACGAGAGGTCATGCTGTAACTCTACAAATGTTTGGTGAGACCACACTTAGAGTATTGTGTTCAGTTCTGGTCTCCTCAGGATGTGGAATCTATGGAAAGGGTACAGAGGAGGATTACCAGGATATTACCTGGATTGGAAACGAGGCAAGATTAGCAGAGCTGGGACTTTTCTCTTTGGAGTGTAGAAGGATGAGAGGAGACTTAATAGATGTTTACAAGATTATGAGAGGCATAGATAGGGTGGGCAGTCATCACCTGTTTCCCAGGGCAGAATCAGGAAAAACCAGAGGACATCTGTACAAAGTTAAGGGAGGGAAGTTTAGGGGAGGCATCAGGGGTAAGGTTTTTTTACACAGAGAATTGTGGGTGCCTGGAATGCCTTGTCAGGGATGGTGGTGGAGGCTGAAACATTGGGGCCATTTAAGCGACTTTTGACAGGCACATGGATGGGATTAATTTTTTAAAGGAATATATGGGTTGGCATAACATCGAAGGCCAAATGGCCTGTACTGTGCTGTAGTTTTCTATGTTCTAAAAAACTATGTGGAGGGAAAAATGAAGTTAGGTTAGAAAATAACATCAAAGAAGATAAAAGCTTCTTCAAGTATACAAGGAGTAAAAGAGAGATGAGAGGAGGTATGGGGCCACTAGACAATGATGTGGAGAAATAATAATGGGAGACAAGGAGATAGCAGAGGAACTGAATGAGTATTTTGCATCCCTCTTCACTGTGGAAGATATTAGCAGTGTGTCAGATGTCGAAGGGTATCAAGGAGGGGAAGTGGGTGCAGTTAATATTTTAAGGGTGAAGCTGTTCATATAGCTGAAAGGTCTAAGGGTGGATAAGTCTCCCAGACTAGATGGATCGCACCATTGGGTTCTGAAAGAAGAAATGATAGAGATTGTGGAGACCTTGGTAATGATCTTTCAGAAACCATTAGATTCTGATATGGTCATGGAGGACTAGAAATCACAAATGTCAACCCCGCTAATTAAGAAGGGAGGGATGAACAGAAAGGAAATGATAGACCAGGTTGCCTGACGTCAGTGGTTGGGAAGATGCTGGAGTCGACTGGCATGGATGAGGTTACAGAGTTCTGGACAGGCCAAAGCCAGCATAGTTTCCTTAAGGGAAAATCTTGCCTGACAAACCTACTGGGATTTTTTGAAGAAGAGACAAGCTGGCTGGGTAAGGGAGATGGAATGGATGATGTGTATTTGGATTTTCAGAAGGCCTTTGACAAGATATCACACATGAAGGTACTCAACAAGAGCCTATGGTCTAACAGGAATCATACTAGATTGGTAGAGCATTGGCTGATGGCAGGGAGCAGAGTATTCAAATACAGGGATTGTATTCGGATTGGCTGTCATTTGGTAGTTGTGTTTCACAGGGGCCTGTGTTGGGGCCTTTCATTTCATGTTGTATTTTAATGATTTAGATTAGGGATCTCCAAAGTGGTCGATTTCAAACTCTGGGGATTGATGGGACTATCTAAGGGGTCAAAAAATGACAGATGATCGATGAACATTGGGAGTCAATTGAACTTTTGGAGTCAAAAGAATTATAGAAACCAAAGTTCCTGCTCCTGCTGGGAGCCCGAACTCCCCATTCCTTCCGGGAGCCCAAAGTTCCTAGTTCCTGCTAGGAGTCTGAGGTCCCAGTTCCTGCTGGAAGTCCGAGGTCCCTGTTCCTGCTGGGCAACCAGACATCCCATTTCCTGCTGGGAGCCTGAGGTCCCCGTTCCTGCTGGGAGCCTGAGGACCCGTTCCTGCTAGGAGCCCGAGGTCCCTGTTCCTGCCGGGGAACCAGATGTCCTCATTCCTGCTGGAAGCCCGAGGGCTCTGGTCTTGCCTAGGAACTGATGTCTCCCAAGGTCGACCCTTAGCCGTGGTTCCTGTACAGAGAACACTTGAGCAGTGAGGCAGATGGAACCGCACCTGTTGTTGAGTATGGAGTTGCCGATTCCAGCTGCAGCCGATGCTGAAGACTTGAGCCCAGCTCCGTTTGGCACCTTCCCGGCAAGAAGCAAAGATTTTTTTTAACTGTTAACCCTTTCAAACTTCAGCATCTGGGTCGCTCTCCTGGGATCCGGGTGCGATTACTGGGGCAAAGGTGTTGGAAGCACCTTTCAAATCACAGGGGGATCGACCCATTAAACTGCCAACCAACCTGGCGATTTAAGGGGAATCCTGCTCCCATGATGACAAGTCGAATGATGCGTCAGGCACTCACTGGAAGTGCTGCCGGAAGTGAGGATCCAAAGTCCAAAGAGTGAACGGGAATGATGTTCAGATGCTGGCTATGCAACTCTCCAGTATAGCAGGCAACTGTTCTGACCACTGGTGTCAGGCAACTGCTGCATCAGTTGCGGAGCAGCAGGATATGAGCACTGCAAAATTCAAGATACGCAGATTGCCATTGGCATAAGGAGATGCAGGCGGCTGGCTTATGCAAGCTTCTTTCGCCTCCTGTTGGAATCCAGAGTGAGGAGGAAAAGAGAGTACAGGGATCAGTACTGTGGAGGAACATTGAGTCCAAATTTGATGATGTGGACTCATTTCCGAACGTCGAAGGGAACCTTCAACTTCATATGTGACCTCCTCGAGCCAGATTCAAGGCGTCAGGTAACCAACTTCACAATCTGGAACCTTGTGTCCGACTTGCCATTGCCATGTGAATATCGCACTGTTACAAGATCAAACCAGCAACCACAAAGAAGGGATATCACACAGGGGTAAAGACAAACAATTACTTTATTAACAAAAAATTCACCTTCAAACTTTAATTCAAATCCCCCCTTTTATAACAATGCCCACTGGTTACTATACAAATTTCTATAACAGTGTAAAACTAATAAATTCACCAGCCTCAATATAACATATGTAATTAAAGTCTAAGTTATATTTCCAACCAGCCCACAGAAAAACTTACACAAAACAAACACAAAACACACAAGACTCACAAAACTTCAATGTCAACTGAAAATTTTGAGAGAGAGAGAGAGAGAGAGAGAGAACAAAATTCAAAATACACAACACAGAACTCTGTAACACACCACCATCAGTGTTCTTTCTGGTGTTGGTTCATCCACTGTCTGGATGTCGTGGCAAAGGTGACCATGAGGTGGAGCGTTACATTCAGCTACCCAGTGAGACATGCCTACAGGAAACTATAAATGGGTTTGCCAAGAAAGATTATCTAATGTTTGCTGGGGTTGTCGATGGTACACATATTCCCTTCATGGCCCCATAAGATTACAAATCATCGTACTACACCCGTAAGAGGTGGCACTCGATAATTGTTCAAGCTGATGTGGACCCCAAAGGGCAGTCAGGGAGTTATGCACTCTATAATATTGTCTGCCTATGGAAGTAGGCTGTCACTCATTGCATGGCGCTGTTTCCTTTCAGGATCACAGACGTATTTGTGGGAGGGCCCGGCATCACTCATGATGCTCAGGTGTTAGCCAACTCACCCCTTTGTAGGATGTGGATGGATATCTGTTCCCAAGAGAGGTACGTATCTGCACAACAATGGGCAGATAGTGTGTGGGGCTGACAGAAATTAATTGGTCCACCAAGACAAACTGCCCAGGCAGAAAAATGAATGTGAAATGTGTGCATCCGTTAAACAATGGATGAGCTACATGCAACACTCACACCTCTCTATTGGGCTGTTTACAGGTATCCATGCACTTTGACAAGGTGGAGATTCCAGCGCATTTGCCTACCCCCCCCCCCCCACCTCCTCAGGAATTGGCTTATGAAGAGGTTCACACAGCATCACACTCTCAGCCCCCAGAAACCATCATTAGAGTTCGACACAGATAGAGAAGAACTGAGACACCCAGATGTGAGCTCATTTAGCACAATTGATTTACTTTGAATTTCCCGCTGCAGCCTTTAAGGCCGGCCGGAGCCCACCCCTCGCGTCCCAGAACTCATGTTGCCCTGACATAAGCATGTACACGTACTTCCAGTCTGGACTGGAATAGACGGACCTGCGATGCCATCTTTGCCGCGGCTGCCCTGCTGACCATGTGTGACAAGCGAGGCCAGTTCACCGCTGCAATTGTGTGCGCCGCCACACAACCCTCCCATTCTAGAACCGGCACCGGAGGTCTCACTGTGCGTCGTGGGTGAGACATGCTGATTTGGTGGCTGACCTTAACATACTGGTGGTGGGACCTTTACCGGCTCTGACAAATCCAAGTGGGCTGGTTTGAGGTGGTCCAGGGTGATAAGTTCATCTCTGCCCCTGATGTCGAGGGTCAAAGTGGATGCATTTCTCTGGAGCCCCTTGTAGGGTCCCTCATAGGTGCCTATGTCCATCCCTGTGAACAAACACATTGTCACAGGAGTTTAAGTCTGCGAGGAAATTGGAGTGTGGGATCGAATGTCATGATGGCTGTGGTTGTGCGAGTGATCCCAATTTGTCTCTTAGTCTTTCCAATATGATGGCAGTGTTAGAGTCTTGGCCTGGTGACGAAGGGAGGAATTGGCTCGGGTCTACAAGAGGCTCGCCATAGACCAGATCTGCTGGAGGTTGTCCTGTGCGTACACCGAGGAGGATCCTTGGCAGTTCATCCACCAAGTTTGGCCTCTCGAGCCCTGCCATCAGTGCCGACTTAAGGTGGCGATGAAAATGCTCGACTAGTCTGTTGGACTGAGGGTGGTAGGCAGTGGTGGGGTGTAGCTGGGTGCCCTGGAGTTTGGAGAGTTTGTTCCAAAGGGTGGAGGTTAATTTGGGCCTCCCTGTCTGTAGTTACTCTGAAACAGGAGACCCAGGTGGAGAGGAAAGCTCTGGCACAAGTCCTTGTGGTAACGTCTGGGATGGGGACGGCCTCTGGTCATTTGGTGAATCTGTCCACTATCGAGAGCAGGTAGTGTGACCCTCATGAGCCTGGCAATGGGCCCACTATGTTGATGACATGCTGGAACCTGCTCATCGAACTTTTGTAGGGAGGGCTTGGTGTGCCACTGGACCTTTGCAGTTTGGCAGCACGTGCAGGTTTTCACCCATTCACTAACTTTCTTCCACAACCCATGCCAGACGAAGTGGGAGGATATCATCGTTCGAATGGAGGGATAGGAAAGGCCTGGTGATCTGGTGGTATCCCTGGATCAGGTCAACCTGAGAGAAGAGGTGAGTGCCATGGAGATTCGCTGCAAAATCCTGGATGTGGGGGATTGGGTAGCAGCCGGGCGTCATTGCATCATTGAGGCATCTATAGTCTCTGCAGGGACTCCAGCTACCATTGGATCCATGAGCTTAAACCTTTCCTTGGCGAGGTTGAGCTTGTCAAGGGCCAGATGTCGGGCTTGAGAATGCACAGGCAGGCCTGTGGTCGCTATATGGTTCTGGATACTGTGCTTCAGTGTGGCGGCAGTGAACTGTAGGTGCTGGATGGAAGGATAGCTGGCAAGGAGGTGGGTGTATTGGCCATACAAAGCCTCCACAGAGGTGAGGTGGGTGGCCAGCTCATTGGACATGCCGAGGGGTACTATCTGGGAGGTCCCTGAGTGGATCAATTGTTTGCCTTGGATGTCCACCAATAGACAGTGTGCACGCAGGAAATCTGCTGCAAGAAGAGACTTATCCATGGATGCCAATGCGAATGACTAAAGTGGTCTCGCCAAAACACACAAGGATGCGCCTCTTGCCAAAAGTTTTAATGGCGGTGTTGTTTGCTGCACGCAGTGTAGGGCTGTGAGGTCTCATGCGTGTCTTGAGTGATGTAGGGGAAATGATGTCCATGAGGAATCTATGGCCTGAGATCTTGTCCCAGATGTGAAGTAGGCTGTTCGACCAGCCGGCCACCACGGCCATTAATAGCGGATGGCCCTGTCATTTCCCTGAAATGAGCGTGGCTGGCAGCACCTGCATGCTCCTGCGCCCCACTGCTGATGGTAGAAACACCATTTTGGCTTGGAGCTTTCAGTTCTTGGGTGGGGGAGTTCTGTTCACATGGTGGACTGGCCTTGGGCGTTGCATGGGCAGTGGTCATGTGGGGTCACACTTGGAGCGGTAGAGAACAGCTGCCTGTGCTGTTACCCTACGTGGGTCACTGAAATTCGTGTCGGCTAGGAGGAGCTGAATGTCTTCGGGCATTTGCTTGTGGAATGTCTGTTCGAACAGGAGGCAAGGCTTGAATCCCTCTGCCAGAGGTGAACATCTCGTCCAGGAGGGTGGATAGTGTCCTGTCCCCTAGGCCATCCAAGTGAAGGAGTCTGGCAGTCCTTTTGTGCCGTGATAGCCCATAGGTGCTATTGACAAGGTTCTTTAGAGCCATGTATTTTCCTTGCTCTGGCGGCGCCTGGATGAGGTCATCAACTCGTGAAGCGGCTTCCTGGTCGAGTGAACTGACGATGTAAAAGTACATTGTCAAATCCGAGGTCATCCATTTGATCTGCTTGGGGCCTGTTCATTCAGAAAGTGGATAGTTTTAACGGAATGGCACTTATAGCTGCGGGGTCTATTGAGCCGTGTCTTCAGAATGTGGAGACTCATCGGAGTCACCAGTGCAGTGGGTTGTGGGCGAGCGCAGCGGAAAGAACTGAGACAGCAAGTCATGAGCTCATTTAGCACAATTGATCGACTTTGAAGTTTGCACTGCAGCTTTTAAGGGTGTCCGGAACCTGCCCCTTGTGTCCCGGAACTTACGTTACGCTGACATAAGCATGTACGTGCTCTTCTGGTCTGGACCAGAAGAGAAGGACCTCCCACGCCATCTTTGTCGAGGCTGCCCCGCTGACCGTGCGTGACAAGTGGAGCCGGTTCACCGTTGCAATTATATGCACTACTACAAGGCATTTGAGCAAGACGTCAGTACATCGCTCATGCCTCATGTTGTTATTGTCTGCTGTGTCTGATAACACCTGTGAGATAAACAAGGATAACTACCTGCCTGAGTGGAACATAGGTGCAGATCAGGACCTCCCTCTCTCAGCCAGAGAGAATGTTTTGCGCTGTTCCACTGTGTCAACTATGTAATTATATGTGAGGCGATGTCAAAGTTCAGCTTTATGGGATTGGCGCATCTATGTCCCACTGGGTTTGGCTGGAGTCAAATGTTATTTGTGGAGTCCCATGTTATTTGCGTGATCTGCTTGGCTGAACCAAGTATGGGGTTGCAGTGTCCAGAAGGTAGGAAGTTTTAACACAACAGCATTTGCTGCTGCTGTATCCATGATGCTGGGTCCAAAATACCTTCTGGACCGTCGGGGTCATCAATGCAGCGTTTGCGCTAACAGAGCTAATAATGAGACCGGAGTTGACATGTTCGTTCCAAAGCTCGCTGATTTTATTACTTGGTTGGCCGAGACTTTGTAAAGGCGCAACCTGTTCCCACCGTTGGGAACCGCATGTTGCATCGCTGACTGGCAGCTGTTCAGATTTCGTGTGTGTGGGCTCTTTCCTCTCGAGAAAGGGGAAGATGCATGGTGCCATCTTTGGTGCAGGCTGCTCTAACCATGCGTGCATTACAATTGGAGCCACTTCGCCTGTACACCAACTGCGTCGGTCGCCGCAATACCCCCATTGCATCCTGGAAGCGTTCTCTTTCCCTCATTGATCTGAATTCTTGAAAACCTGCTCATTTTCCGTGACACAAGGTGAGATTATTTTGACACAGAAGTTAAAAGCACAAATTTGCAGGCTGAAATTAGGTCATTAATGGTGCAAAGCTGGTGAGAAACTCTCTTAATTTCTTGAACAATAACATGGTGCCTCGTTGCATGCCTGTGTTTGTGGTTACTTACAAGTTATGTGACTGTTGAGAGAACATTTTCATATAGTCAGAAGAAAGGCTGCTTTGTGGTTGAAAGCAGCAAGAAATGGGGTGGAAATGGCAGTTAAGTGCAAAAATATTACAATTTACAATCTGAGAAGTATTAAGAAGAAGTTATTTAATCATCTTTAATAACAGAGCCCAATGCTCTTGGAAATAGTTTAGTGGTACCTTTGACTGGGAACACTCAGAATACTTAGGAGAATGGGCAAAGAAATGGCAGATGGAATATAATGTTGAAAAATGCATGGTTGTGCACTTTGGTCGAGGAAATAAATGGTCGGATTATTATTTGGATGGGGAAGAAAGTTCAAACTTCAGACGTAAAAAGGGACTTGGGGGTCATCGTGCAGAATAACCTGAAAGTTGACTTTGTTTCAAAGGGGATTGTGTATAAGAGTAAAGAGGCGTTGATGAGACTATGGGCCACTGGTAAGACCTCATTTGGAGAATTGTGTGCAGTTTTGGGGCCCATATCTTAGAAAGGATAGAGCAAGGTTGGAGAGGGGACAAAGGAGGTTTCCCAGAATGATTCCAGGAATGAGAAGGATAACATATGAAGAAAGCTTAGTGGCTCTTGGACTCTATTTATTAGAATATAGAAGAATGAGAGGGGATCTCATAGAAACATTTTGAATAATGAATGGATTGGACAGAGTGGATGTAAATAAGATGTTTACCCTGTTGGATGATTCCAGAACAAGAGGGCACAGTCTTAGAATTAAAAAGTACCAATTTACAACAGAGATGAGAAATTTCTTTAGCCAGAGGGTAGTGGATTTGTGGAATTCATTGCCAAATGCAGCTGTCGAGGTCAGATCATTGGGGGAATTTAAAGGGGAAATTGATAGGTATCTAATGAGTCAGGGTATCATAGGATATGGGGACAAGGCCGGAACTTGGAACTAGATGCGAGAACAGTTTAGCCCAGGCAGTTTTCATGGAGTAGACTTGATGGGCCAAATTGCCTGCTTCTGTTCCTTTTTCTTGTGATCTTATGATACTCTGGGTTAACAACAGCTGGGTGTAAGAGAACAAGGGCAGACCATGCAGAAAAAGTTCCAGTAGCACTGCAGTTTCACATTGTGCAGCCGTGCCTGTTCATGGCTGGAGGTCTCTTGTGGGCTCCATTGGCAAGATGAGGGTTCTGATCATTGGAGGTGAGGGCGAATTCCAATGGTGTTTGAAAGGGTGGGGGTGTCCATTTTTGGGATGTGGAATTCTTAACAAAGATGCAATGTTGGTGGAGGGGGTGAAACAAATTGAATGGCATGTTGGTGGAGCCAAGAAGGAATGAATGGCACCTTAGAACATAGAACAAGACTTGGCACAGGCCCTTCAGCCCATGATGTTGTTCAAACCAACTCCACAGCAATCTAATTTTTCCCCACCTCAAACCCACAACCCTCCATTTTTCTTACATTTATGTGCTCTTTTGAATGTTCCTATTGTATCAACCTCCACCACAACCCCTAGCAATTCATTCCAGGCACCCATCTGTTGGGTAGCATGGTTGGCATAGCAGTTAGCCTTTGCAGCACCAGCCATCAGGACCCGGGTTCGTCCTCCTCGTGTCTGCGTGAAATTTCCCCGGGGGCTCTGGCTTCTTACCACTATTTGAAATGTACTGGGGGTGAAAGTTAATGGGGTGTAAATTGGGTAGCATGGACTCATGGCCCAAAATAGTCTGTTACCGTGGTGTACATCTAAATATAAACTTAAAATACACACCTCCTCTAAACTTTCCTTGACTCACCTTAAACTGAATACCTCTAGTATTGACTATTATCGACTGGGAAAAAGGTGCTGCCTGTCCTCCCTTTATGAGCCCCTCATAATTTTATTCACTTCTATGAAGTCACCTCTCATTGCTCCAAAGAGGAAAGCCCAAGCTCTGTCAAACTTGCTTCATGTGACATGATCCCTCATCCAGGTAACACCCTTGGAAATCTCCTCTGTACTCCTTCCAAAGCATTTACACCCTTCCTACAATGGGCCAACCAGAACTAAATGCAATACTCCAAGTGTGGTCTAACCACAGTTTTATCGAGTTGCGACATTACCTCACGGCTCTTAAACTCTATCTCCCAACACACCTTCTGCCTTCTTAACCACCCTGTTGCCTTGCGTAATATCCCTCTTCCTCTGAACTGTTAAGAATAGCTGTTAAAGCCAGTGGTTCTCAATTTTTTTCCCCTAGGCCCCACTGTAATTTTTCCAAAAAAACGTATGTACCACCATTAGCAGATAAAAGTTATTTATTCAAAAGAAGTTTTAATGCAATTTCTTTTTTTTTAATGTTTAAACAAAAGTTTTCTTTATAAAAACCAGGTGAATTCGTGCGGAAGAGGGGGACAGACAGGGGAGAGAGAAGGGGAGGGGAGAGAGGTGGAGAAAGGGGAAAGAGAGAGAGATGGGAGAAAGAAGAGGGGGAGAGAGAGAGAGGGCGGGAGGGGGAGGGGTGAGATGGGACCTGTGTTTTAGCGGAAAGGGGCTGACTGCCCCCCCGGAGTTGGGGGGATTCAGGGGTGCGATTTCTTGCTGAGATATCCTGTGTGACAGGATAGACACAGGACATGTCCGTCCAGGGGGTAACATCCTTTCTCATCGGCCTCCGTCGAGAGCTGGGTCCCACAGTCCTCATAACGGTAACAGCGGATGTGGAAGTTCTTGTCCAGTGCGAGGATTCTCACCGTCTCCCCCTTCCCCTCCTCAGGAATGATGGGCTCCCCACACACACTGCACCATGGAGAGTATCTCCGGTGATAGTCAGGGACACAGAGGATGTCTCTGTCTGGCCCCGAGATGAAGGCCTGTCCCTCCAGGGGCCGGTGACACGATGCACACGAGAAACATTCAGGGTGAAAGGCTTGTCCGGTGTCCTCTGGTGATCGGTCGTCGGCAAGTGGCACACTTCTCCAGGGTTTCCAGGTGACAGGCCAGGCATAGGGGCTTCCCCTCCACCTCGTAGAACTGCAGCCTCTGCAGCGGGTCCCGGCAGGAGGAGCAGTCAGCGTGGAACACTCGTCCGAGCGCCTTCACTGCGGCCTGGCTCCGTAACACGTCCATCCCGCACTGGCCGCAGACCTCTGTTGAAATCTCCTGTGGTATTTTATCCATCTCTTCCATGAAGTTTCGAGCCAATTTCTCGAGTTCCTGGACATCCTTGTAGCTCATCGAGGCTGAATCCCCTCCTGAGGGTTGAACCTCCCGATTATTGGCCCCAGTGGCCAGGAACGATTCTCCTGATGGGGCCTTCTGCTGTCCGCGAGGCTGTGTCTCATCCCTGTCTCCAGGAGGCCCTGCCCTCCCTGACTTCAGGCTCCAGCCCCGGGCCTGGCCTGGAGATTGGGCCGAGGTTCTGTCCCCACGGAGAGCGGACCGGGAGCCCATGGCTGGGCCTTTGGAAGAGGGAACTGAGGCTTCGGGGCCTTGGCAGGTGCCTTGGGACTGAACTTGGAGGCTGGAGGCTCACGGAACACCTGGCGCTGTCCACTAGGATGGGACGGACAGTTGGTAACCTGCCTGGGAGTGTCCATATTTTCCATGTATTTTATGAGGTTGGTCAGGGAGTTTATCTCAGACTCCAAAGTATTCTCATCTCTTCTTGGCATCTCTGTCCCCACCATGAGGGTCTGCTCCTCTGCCAGGGGAAAGGGGGTGTGGGGAACTGCTCATTGGCTGGCGGTGGGGGGAAGGAGTCCTCAAACAGGGGTGGTGGAGGGGGTGGGGACAGGAACCCTAGTCCAGGCCAGGCCTCCACATCATCTGCTGGAGGGGGAGGAGGTGGCAGGTCCTCCGCAGAGACGCATCCTGGGATCTCCCCGACTCGCCCAAGGCATGAGCGACTGCCTGATGCCGGGGTCACTCTGGGCCCAGGCTTCAGCCTTCCCTCGCTGGGCCGCGGATCGGCCCTGCCCGCAGGCCTGTAGGGGTTGACTTTGGGCTTGGGGGCGACCACAGGCCCGAACTTCTTCTGAGGGCCGTAGAAGGCCGGGGCGGAGAGCCTGGAGGTCACTTCGCTGCCTGCGGCCTGACGATGGGAGTTCATCCTCAGGTCTGGGGTCTCCATTTCTCCTTCCACTCGTCCACCCCTTCCTGAATCGAGCCGATTTCCGCAGATCCTGCTGCTGATCTCCTAATGCAATTTCTATGTAATTAAAGTTGGGAATAGAATGGAACAAACATTTCATATTCAACTATTACTTCAATATGTCGACCATCTCAAACACATATTCAACAATTGTCGTCACTTCAGTGGGAACCTTGCCCGAATGCTGGCTGCATATTTTTTTGATTCAAGGGACTAATTTTGTTAGTTTCAACCTTAAATCTTCACATTTTTAAATTTTCAGTCAATTTCTCTTAGCTTGTTGCAAATCACTAACAACACTGAAGCCACATTCTACTAAATAAGATGATTGAAAATGTTTTGATAGTCCCCTTGCAAAAGTAGTCGAGCTTGGGTTTTTCTTTTCAATCTTGTTAGACAGCCACAACATGGTTCCTTTCACTTTGAACAGAATTTTCAGTTTCATCATATGGCAATTCAGATAATTCCTCTTGGTATTGCACTGGAACTTCAGATAAATCCACTAACAATGGCTGAGTTAACCAAGAGAGAAAATCCATTGCTTTTAAATCACAAAATCTATCATTGAAGTCAGTAACCAACATGTTCAAATGGTCAACAATGACTTTTGTAGCAGCATTAGTTATTTCACACTCATTCAACCAATAGAATTGACAGAAATGTTTGCAGAAATATTCCTTTGGCATAATTCTAGAAGTGTCATGAATCCAAATAGCTTTGTTTTTATCAACAAGCACCATATTTGTTCATTGGTGATGCTTGTTCAATGTACTTAGTTTCACAAAAATGTCCATCAGGTAACTCACATGAGCTTTGCCATCTGTTGTTAGCAAGAGCTTCATTTCAGGTTTGTCCTTCAAAAACTCAACAGACGTTTACATTTGGCATAGCTTTGATGGCATTGATACACGTGATCACAGAATGCAATAACTCGTGTCGAACGGGAAACTTTCTCGGCAACTATGTTTTCTCGGTGGATAACACAATGCACAACCAACGTGCTTGGATTTTCATCCTTCATTAATTTTAAACATCATGTTTTTTTTTACCCATCATAGCAGGTGCACCATTTGCAGCACAAGATACAATCTTTTCTTTTGGTATTTCATTTTCATCCAAATTATTTTTGAGCTTACTGTAGATATCAACTGCAGTGGTGGTTGTTTCTAAACATTCACAAAACAACGACCCTTCTTGAAACACTTCTTGACCAATAACAAAGCCTCACTGCCATTCAATTCTATTGAGAACTTTCATGATTTCAACTTCTCAATAAGCTGTTTTTCAACATCTTGACCCATGTCATCTATTCTGTTGCAGACAATAGCATTGTTCGGACATCTTTGTCATCTTTTTGGAGAACTATTTTGAGAAACAATGATATTGTGGGTTTAATCAATTCCTCCCCATTCGTATGATTCTTCTAAGTACGATTCAGAACTGTAGTTTGCACTGCAAATAATGAAGTGATTTTTGATCTATTTTCAAACTTCTCTTTGAGTGATTTAAAGTGTTCCAATTTTGAATTAACATGGTTAGGATGTTTTACCCTTAAATGAGGTTCAAGCTGGCATGCTTTCATTGATTCATTTGTCGAAGTCTTTTGCTTAATAGGCAAAAAGGTGAACATTTATCGTGGACAGCAGGTACTTCAAGAATACCACTGAATATTGGCGATCCTTTTGCTTGCTTGGTCTGATAATTTTAAATTAACAACAGCGCGAGCCCCTGAAACAGATTAATACAACAGTGCAAGCTCCCTGAAACAGATTAATCAATGTTTTATGTCTTAGAATTGAAAAATGTAATAAAAGTAACCAAAGGAAGAATACTGACCCGAAAAAAGCATGAAAAAAACCACTAGCGTGGATTCTGACATTTTTCTCACAGAAAGTGCATCAAAACTGCGATCGCTCATGCTTTACTTTCTGTCTGGGGTTCCTATTTTTTTTCATGATTTTGGCGTCCCCCTCAGACTGGCACCTGGGGTGGACCCCACCCCCAGCCCCCACCAATCAATGCACTAGTGCACAAAGATACATACAAATATAGGTTTCACTCTGCTGAACTGAAAAAGTAAAGGGCGGAGACATGATTTTTTTTAAACGTTATTTATTCATTCAAAAAACAAATAACATGACATATGAAGCAATTAAACATAAACATGAATGTTTTTTTTCTATATATAGAAAAAAAAGAAAAAAAAAGAAAAGAACCCCCCCTTCAGCCAACTCTCCTAAGGAGAGCCATAAAAAAGAAAAAAGAAAAAATATTAAAGAAAAAATTAAATATGCATATTAAAATCTAGTCAATAGAAATTTAAATGTAAATATTCTGAGTATAACAGCCACTTACTAATAAAAATATTATAATTATCATGCAAAAAATATGTACATTTTTCCATTATTAAACAATATTTCATCTCATTATGCCATCTTTGTATATTTGTATCTTTCCACGTACTAGCAATACATTTTTTTCGCGACAGATAAAGCTAAATATACAAAAGCAAGCTGGAACTTATCTAATCCTAAACCTTTCAGAGGTTGAAAACTACCCAATAAAAATACTGTTGGATCTTAAACTATTTTATTCTTATACAGGAATTCTAAAAACAATTGAATTTTCTTCCAAAAAGATTGTATATGTCTTCTTCTTTGGCTTGGCTTCGCAGACGAAGATTTATGGAGGGGGTAAATAAGGGTTCAGAGAGCTCATTTCTGTATCTGACCCGACCTTGTTGGTTTTCGTGCAGTTGGATAATCATGTTGAGGAACTTTGGGGGGCATCCGATGCACTCTAGTATTTGCCAGAGCCCTTTCCTGCTCACGGTGTCGAAGGCTTTGGTGAGGTCAACAAAGGTGATGTAGAGTCCTTTGTTTTCTCTGCACTTTTCTTGGAGCTGTCTGAGGGCAAAGACCATGTCAGTAGTTCCTCTGTTTGCACGAAAGCCGCACTGTGATTCTGGGAGAATATTCTCGGCGACACTAGGTATTATTCTATTTAGGAGAATCCTAGCGAAGATTTTGCCTGCAATGGAGAGCAGCGTGATTCCCCTGTAGTTTGAGCAGTCTGATTTCTCGCCATTGTTTTTGTACAGGGTGATGATGGTGGCATCACGAAGGTCCTGAGGCAGTTTTCCTTGGTCCCAACAAAGCTTGAAAAACTCATGCAGTTTGGCATGCAGAGTTTTGCCGCCAGCCTTCCAGACCTCTGGGGGGATTCCATCCATACCTGCTGCTTTGCCACTTTTCAGTTGTTCGTATACATAACCAAACAGCATGAAAAATGTTCCAACCGTGTCACCACATCTAAAACACAAATCTGATTCATTAAACCATATTTTTTAAATTTTTAAGGTGTCAAATATAATTGATGTAAAAAATTTTAATTAATCATTGCATAACGTGCGTTTATCAATCTAGTTACACTATCATAACAGATCTAACCAATCATCTTCAGAAAAAATAAAACCAATATCCGCTTCCCATTTAATTTTAGATCTATCCCAACCCTTTTTATCCATAGCATCCTGTAATATTTGATACATAAATGAAATATAACCCTTCTCTGGTACCTTCATAAGAAAAGTCTCAAATTTAGTCATTTTAGGTAAAATCATATCTCTACCGAACATACATTTTACCAAAGATCAAATTTGATAATAAAGAAATAAAGAGTTCTTATCAATACCAAAATCTTCCCTCATCTGATTAAAAGATAAAAACTTACCCTCTAAAACAATCTCCCAAATTTTTCACACCTTTAAATCTCCAACGCAATTAACTTTGATTATGTATTGAAAAAGAAATAAATTAATTATTATACAACAGAGTCAAACCCAATAATTTACCCCTAGAGCCTGTCATTTTATTTTTCTTTATCCATAACTTCATTAAATGTTTTAGTATAGGCACATTATATTGTTGTAACAAATTTATATTCCACCTAAACAAAAATAGATGTATATAAAATTCAGAAATACTTGCCATCTCAATTTTAGCCCAACTAGGAGGCCGTAACAAATTCATCAATGAACTAATAAATTTAAGTTGGGCTGCTTCATAATAATTTTGAAAATGTGGTAAACGTAGTCCCCCTAACTCATATTTCCAAGTTAATTTATTCAAAGCTACTCTTGAAAATTTACACCTCCATAAAAACTCCCTAACCATTTTATTCAAATCTCAAAAAAAATTTTTATCAAGTAAATATGGAATAGATAGAAACAAATATTGTATACGTGGAAAGATATTCATCTTAATTGTATTTATCCTTCCCATTAAATAAATAGGTAAATCTTCCCATTTAATCAAATCAGTTGAAATTTTTTACATTAACGGAGCACAATTTAATTTATATAAAGATTATAAATGAACATTCAAAATTATACCCAGATATTTAATTCGATCAGTCCACTTCAAATTAATAATATTCTTATAAACTGAATAATCTCCTTCACTTACTGATAATATTTCACTTTTATATCCAGAAAGACATCCATATTGTATTAAACAATCCTTCAAATACAAAAGTGACTGAGCTGGGTTTATTAAATACACCAATACATCATTAGCAAATAAATTAATTTTATACTCGTCATCTAAAACGTTCATACCTTGTATGTGTATTTCTTCTTATCAACTGTGCTAAAGGTTCAATCACTAATGCAAACAAATCTGGTGATAAAGGACAACCTTGTCAAGTTGATCGAGTTAACTTAAAAGATTCCGAAATCAAACCATTCATCAATACTCTAGCTACCGGTTTACTACAAAGAGCCCTAATCCAACCAATAAAAGAAGGACCAAACTTAAATTTCTCCAAAACTTTAAACAAAAAATTCCATTCAACTCTATCAAATGCTTTTTCTGCATCTAAGGACATCACCATCGGGTGATCTAAAGATTGTCGAAATCACACGCAAAATGTTATCTGAAGCATATCTATTCTTTATAAAATCTATTTGATCCATATGAATCAACTTGGGTAAAAATATAGCCAATCTATTAGCTAATATTTTAGCTATTATTTTATAATATTATAACATTATTTTATAATCTACATTTTATAAAATTCCATTCAACTCTATCAAATGCTTTTTCTGCATCTAAGGACATCACCATCGGGTGATCTAAAGATTGTCGAAATCACACGCAAAATATTATCTGAAGCATATCTATTCTTTATAAAATCTATTTGATTCATATGAATCAACTTGGGTAAAAATTTAGCCAATCTATTAGCTAATATTTTAGCTATTATTTTATAATATTATAACATTATTTTATAATCTACATTTAACATAAAGATACTTTCAAAGGAACTCTATCTTTTTTAGGAATTACTGTAATTAAAGCACTAGAACAAGACTCAGGTAATTCATAATGTTCTCCAACTTGACGTAATACATCCCCAAACACTGTAGATAAATCATCATAAAAATTTTTATAAAATTCAACCTAAAATCCATCATCACCAGGCAATTTACTGTTTGGCATTTCCAGCATAGTCATTTTAATTTCCGAATCATTAAATGGTTCTTCTAACTCTGTATATCTCCATCCTCTAATATTGGTTAATTCAACTGTGATAAAAAAAATCAATCAATCGAGTTTCTGGTTTTCCTTTAGATGTATATAACTTTTTATAAAATGAATAAAATTCATCATTAATCTCACGAGGTTTATAAGTAATAAGAGAATTCCGTCTAACAGTATTAATAGTCCTCAATATCTGTTCTTTCTTTAATTGCCATGCCAATACCTTATGTACTTTCTCTCCCCATTCATAATACCATTGTTTAGTTATATAAATCACACATTCAAATTGATAAGATTGCAAAGTATTATATTTCAATTTCAAACTAGATAATTCTATTTTCTGATCTTCTGTAGCATCTTTCTGAAATTCCTTTTCTAACTCATCAATCTGTTTCTCTAATTCAAGACCCTGATTTAATCGATTCTTTTTTATTTTAGAAGTATAACTAATTATTTATCCTCTCAAATAGGCTTTCATAGCACCCCATAATACAAACTTACTTTGAACAGAATTAGAATTTTCTTTAAAAAAAATTAATTTGTTTTTTCAAAAAATCAATAAATTCCATATTTTTTAACAACATTGTATTAAATCTCCAACGATAAGCCATTTGAATTTTCTCAGAAGTTTCATATGTAAAATATAACAGAGAGTTATCTGAAATCACCCTACTTTTATATTCCGCTTATTGTATTTTCCCTTGTAAATGTGCCGATACTAAAAAGAAGTCAATCCTTGAAAACGATTCATGTCTAGATCAATAAAAGGAAAAATCTTTCTTGTCAGATTAAGACATCTCCAAATATCTACTAAATTAAGATTTTTCATCAACGCTTGGACCTGAATTGCCATCTTGGATTTTTTTAACTTTCTTCGGAGATTTATCTAATAAAGGTTCCAAAACACAATTAAAATCACCACCAACTAAAATATTATCATTAGCCTGACCCAAACATCAAAATGCATCAGAAATAAATATTTCATCATCTGCATTTGGGGCACAAATTTTAAGTAAAGTCCAAAATTCACTAAAAATCTTACAATTCAATTTAAGAATACATCCTGCCTTTTCCTCCATTGATTGTAATTCAAAAGATAAATTTTTATGTATCAAAATTGCTACACCTTTAGCTCTAGAATTAAATGAAGAAGAATACACATGCCCAACCCAGTCCCTTTTTAATTTCATGCTTTCCTTCACATTCAAATGTGTTTCTTGTAAAAAAGCAATATCAATTTTCATTCTCTTAATATACGCCAAGACTTGCTTACACTTAATCGGACTATTTAATCCTCGAACATTAAAAGTAGCAAACCTCAACTTTGACATACCTACTATTATTACTAAATACCAATAATATCTTTATATAAAAACTTAAATCAACGTATATAGGCCCTCCAATAGAAAAAAAAATCACAAATTAAAAACTAACTAAAATGAAAATAAAAAAACAATAAAGAAAAAAGAGAAAATCCCCCCCCCCAAAAAAAAACTACCAAAAGGTAGTAATCCCCTAAACAAAAATTGGGTGTGGGTCACCCACCAGTGGCTGATGACTAGTAAAGAACTTAGTGCAAATCTCTCCCTCCCCAGCCAAACAATCAATAACATCAAAATATCATAATAACAAAAGAAAAAAATAGAATAAGAAAATTCTTCTTTTCATCCAAAAGATTCCAATCTCGAAGATCCCATTTCAGAAGGAGGTAGACTCTTTCCAATCCTGTTTTTCCCATTTCTGCCATTTCTTCTATTTCCGGAACAACCAGATTTTTCTTTAGGAGATAATTGTGGACTACGTCTTTGTCCTCTTATATCTGGCAATGAATCAGAAAAAATCATTGCTTCACGATCAGTTTCAAAAAAACGAAATTGATAGTCTCCATAAAACACCTTCAACACTGCAGGGTAACAAAAAGTAGACTTATAACCTTTACGCCACAAAACCTCTTTAACTGGGTTGAATCGACGTCGACGTTGAATGACCTCTTGACTCAAATCAGGATTAAAAAAAGACTCTGCTATTCTGAATTAATAATGGGGTTTGTCGTCGTCTCGCATTTTGTACTACAAGTCAAAGTATTGCTTCTCTGTGCAAATAACTCAAACATCGAATTATTACCAGTCTCGGTGGTTGACCAGCTGAAGGTGTTCTTCCTAAAGCTCTATGGGCTCTTTCCAGTACCAATCCCCCAGAGAAAAATTCTTAACCTAATATTTGCGGAATCCAGTCTTTAAAGAAATGAAAAGGATCTTGTCCTTCTATATCTTCTGGCAAACCAACAATTTTCACATTATTTCTTCAGCTTTGATTCTCCAAGTAATCTATTTTTCTTTCTACCTCCTTCTCACGTTCTCCTAGTTCTATGATTGATTTTTCCACCTTCAACACTTTTTCTGTGTTAGAAGTCACTTGTTGTTTATAGTCCAAAAAGCAGTCAGAAATTTTTTAAAATCTTCACAAGATGCATCCACACGTGTCTTAACCATATTTAATTCTGAACTTATCCCAGCATTCATTTGAACCATTTCATTCATTTGAGATGTCAACAAATCAATTCCAGGTTTTTTAACAGCTTGAACAACAGCATTCAATTGCATACACTGTGAAATGGTAAAACTCAGCACTGCTCTCTCTGACATAGCGGCAGAACAAGGTAACTGCAGCTCCTGCTGCAACTCAACAGAAGACATTTTAAAAGTTTTATTGCGGGTCTGGACTCCCAGCGACGGCACCCCGACTTCCTCAGGGGGTCGTCGCTGGTCTCCCCCCGTATCTCATTGTTTTCTCATCAATTCGCGAAGAAAAACTATTTCTTCGGATTGAAATTCTACCTGATGCATTTCCAACAATGGAGTCGTCTTCCTGCATGCTCCCTCCATTGAAATCGAAAAGCTTTCCAAATCAGGGTCCACTTCTTGGGAACACGCACCTTCTTCCATAGAACGGGTCATTCCATCCCCATCCTTCACTTGGTGAGCAATAGACATTTTTTTTCAGCTCCCACAGACAATCTTTGGGGTTTAGACAATGAAGAGATTGAGCCTGGAGCTATATCAAGTCGTCTAGGCCCCAAATCCTTTGAAAATGTAAATTTTTCTGCACTTGCGGTTTAGTCTTTTTACCATTAGTGGCCATAATAATTCCTTAATACTTTAAACTAAAATTTAAAATGTTTAAACTTGAAAACAAAGAGTTAAAAAACAGGTACTTAAAAGTCTGGCCAGAGAGGTCAAGATTACACGTCTAGACTCTACGCCATCTTGCGACGCTCCCTGGAGACATGATTTTTGAGATAATGTAGAATCCTCGTCGCCAAGGAGATAATTTTCAATGGATAATAAAAAGACTGGTCAGAACAAATATAATTCTGATGTTAACCAAGGATGACAACAGTTAAAATAAGAGAAACAACGGAGAAACATCAGAAGAGCAAAAACATGTTATGAAAATGAAAAGAACAAAGTGATTTTCCTTAGAAGTTACCACGATTGTGTCGTACTGACAGTGTTGCCAAGTCACATCTTTCACACCAACATAATGAGCTTATTTTTTTAAACCAACTTTTTAATTATTTCCCAAAATATTCCTTCGCCCTGCTAAAATATTCTAAAGCCCCATGCCCCACCAAAATATTCCAACGCTCCATCTTGAGAATCTATGCATTAAAGCAATGCCCCAGTAGGTGATAGGCTCAGATTAATTTAATACTTCTGTTTCAGTGGACTTGACTTGCTGCCAGCCAAGAGGAAATTTATCAGTGAGCTTATATTTTAAAATAACCATTATGTACAGCTGAGCTCATTAAATATTTGCAACTTACAAATGTGGATTTTCTATAGAATGGTAAGACTAATAATTTGTGCGGATGGAATTGAAAAGCTTACCAATAAATATTTGTAGGAGTAGTACTTCAATTCGAAATGAATAGCATCTGCTGGGTGCAAGTGGGTGAAAGCAGTTTGGTGGTTAGGAGCAGATGCAACAATGACACCAAAGGTAACACCCTTTTCACAAAGGTAGTTTGTAAAGTAACATTTCCGTCTGTAACATTCACATGAATGCCATGAGATTCTGCCGCTGACATTGCCAAGATGTGCTTTCTTCTGCATGCAACCGTTCTTTTGGCACTGAACGTGAATGGTAAGTGTTTTATGCAGTCGATGAGGTGCTATTTCCTGAATTAAGATATGAAATTAAAATTATCAAAAGAAATAATCTGAAGTAGGACCATTAAATAGTTTCTAAGGCACTGGCCAAGAAAAGGCAAAGAGAAACTGGAAGAAAGCAATTTTTCTTCCCTGATAGAAACAAAATAGTTTTAGCTTCATGACATTTTCCGATCTAACTACCAAGGGCACAGCAGAAGTGCCTGGCGTTCACTCTCAACGGGTTAACTTCAAATCAAATCTAATCTTGGACAATTCACGAGAGCTGACTTCAGAAGTTTAAGTGAACTTTTATTGGCCCAAGGTATCAGCAATTTCCCTTTGATGCTTTTAACCCCAACAATGAGTCCTTAGCTTTATTTTTAAACACAGAGAATAGCTGAAGGGTTCATTGAGAAAGTCTCTTTAATTGGAGCTATTTAAAAAAAATAAAAGGGTGGAAACAGAAAAGAGTTTAAGAATTCTAAATATTAGGAACAAAGTACCGGTAGGTGAAATAGCTCAGGCCCTGAATCGTTATTGTAGGATAATGCAATGCCACTTTGAATTGATTTAAAGGCAGAATTTAAAATATAACTACCATAATCATAGTGGAGATACAATTACAGTGACCAGTTCATTAACCAGAGCAGTCCTTCGATCTCAGTTACTTATATTGAGCATTTATGTTGAATATTTCTGCGTCAATTTAACTGAAGATGTGGAACATCTGAAATAAAAACTGGATGTGCTGGGATTTCTCCCTTGACCAGGCAATGTCTCTGAAAGAAACCAAACAGTTAAAAGATCCAGAATGGAGTTTTTTTTAGTCAAACTGGGGAAGTTTATTACTAAAATGTCATGGTTCACACAATGAATCAATCAGACCATATGTTTTTCTTGTGGGTTTCAGATGATGCTGTAATGTTTTCATGATGTGTCTGCTGGTTCTTGCATCTTTGCTCAGAGCAGGTATAGAGTCCTGAGCCTGAATTTGTATCTGTCCCCTCTCCAATCATCTACAGCCACATGAATGACCTGCTAGCTTCATAATAATGGAAAACATTATTATTGACTGGCCACAAAAAATGGCGGTGCTGCCAGAGCAGCTCTGCCAGGAGGGCATAGAGTGTGGCTCTGAGGCTTCCAACTGCCCAGTCCTCATGCCAGTGACTTTTTACAGGTGTTAAACAGCCTCTATAGGGGACAATGGTGTTTGTAAGTAAAAATCCTGCAGCCAAAGAGGTCTGTGCTAAAGGTGGTGCAACCTACTCTTGGCAGTGGTTGTGGAGGTGGGGGCTGGGGGGGTGGGGGTTGTGGTCTTTGGGGAGCAGCAGGCTGCCACAAGACACCAAAAATTGTAATCCTCAGTTAAGAAGGAGAAGCAGAGGAGATGACCCTACAGGGAAGGTGGCAGTGGACCAGCGAAGGCCTCAGCGACTGCGGGATTCACACAGGCTGTGGATGACTTGGGGCCGGGGACCCACAGGGACTGTAGGCTGCAGGAGACTGGCTCGTGGAAGCCAGGGATTGATGCCAGGATTTGAGAGGGTTCGGAGGGCATCAAGGGCTCCCAAAGAGCCTGATTGTGGATTGGACCTGGAACTGGAGTTGCCAATGAACTGAACAGGAGTTTGTGCATTGCATAGGTTGGACGAAAATCTACAGATACACAGTGACTATAAGGGGAACTCACTTTTGCTTCTCTTTCTCTCTTACTCTAAGGGGCACTGGGCGACTCTTTCTCTGCCTTACAGCAGATAGAAGGCAATTTCAAGTAATATTACATGTCTGTCTTCAGTCAAAGTTCAGATTTATTGTCAGACTATAGACTTGACATCACATACAACCCTGAGATTCTTTTTCCTGTGAGCCAGGTCGAATGACCACTTATTGGTCGTGTGAAATACTGTATTCAAGAAGATAGGCATACAGGTAAACAAATAAAGAAATGTAAACAAACTGTTCAGCACTGCGAGAAAAAAATCAATACAGGGCAAAGTAAGAGTCCTTAAATGAGTCTCTAATTGAGTTTGTTGTTGAGGGGGGGAGCAGCTCTTCCTGAACCTGGTGGCTGGTGCACCATTCAGTCAAGTTGTTGTTGTTGTACTGAGCCACACAGTCATAGGTGTATAGAGCAGGAGACGAAGAACATAGCCCTGTGGTGGTCCGGTACTGATGGAGATTGTGGAGGAGAAGTTCCAATACTCACTGATTGTGATCTCGAGTTGAGTAAATCCAGGATCCAATTAAACATCGAGTCCCAGGTCTTGGAGTTTGCTGATTAGTTTTTGAGGGGACGATGATGTTGAAAGCTGAACTGTAGTCGATAAAGAGCATCCTGATGTATGCATCTGTGCTGTCCAGGTGTTTCAGGACTTTGTGTAGAGCCAGTGAGATGGTATCCATCGTAGACCTGCTGCTATGATAGGCAAACTGGAATGTATCCATGTCACTGCTCAGACAGGAGCTGATCTGCTTCATCACCAGCCTTTCCAAAACACTTCATCCCTGTGGATATGAGTGCCACTGATTGATAGCCATTTGGGCAGGTTACCGCACTCTCAATACGTGACAAAAAAGGAATCTTGAATCTTAATGTGACAGTGTTGTATTCAATTCAAACTGTGCCCTAATTGGTACATGGTATTCAAGTGATTTCCCTCTACAATCTGAGCTCTCATTGTACAAATGGGAATGAGAGGTGATTTGGTCACGAGCAATGGTCATGTAGTCTCACTTTTTATTGTTCCAACATGTGCGGCAATCAGAACAATCAATCACTGGCAGCCTGCAGTACACGGATCATATTCTAGGTTGGCTGCCAGTTACTGGTGGTGTCCCACAGGGGACAGTGTGGGGGGTCACTTCTTTTTATGTTGTATATTAATGATTTAGATGATGGAATGAATGGCTTTGTGGCTGAGTTTGCAGATGATACGAAGTGAGGTGGAAGAGCAGGTCGTGTTGAGGAAACAGGGAGGCTGTAGAAGGACTTGGACAGATTAGAAAATCCGCAGAGAGCAGGAAATGGACATACAATATTGGAAAGTGTACGGTCATGCACTTCAGTAAAAAAAAATAAGCAAGAAGACTTTTTCTAAATGGGGAAAAAATTGAAAATTCCCAGCTGCAAAGGGACCTGGGAGTCCTTGTGCAGGATAACCTGATGGTAAACTTGTAGGTTTAGTTATTGGTTAAGATTTTAATTTTAAATTTAGACATGCAGCATGTAAACAAACCATTTTGGCCCATGAGTCCTTTCCACCCAATTTACACCTAATTAACCTACACCCCCCCCCAGTATATTTCAATGGTGGGAGGAAACCAGTCCCCAGGGAGAATGTACTGTTACGGGTTATATTTTATATTATCTTTGGCTTGGCTTTGCGGACGAAGATTTATGGAGGGGGTAAAAGTCCATGTCAGCTGCAGGCTCGTTTGTGGCTGACAAGTCCGATGCGGGACAGGCAGACACGGTTGCAGCGGCTGCAGGGGAAAATTGGTTGGTTGGGGTTGGGTGTTGGGTTTTTCCTCCTTTGCCTTTTGTCAGTGAGGTGGGCTCTGCGGTCTTCTTCAAAGGAGGTTGCTGCCCGCCGAACTGTGAGGTGCCAAGATGCACGGTTTGAGGCGATATCAGCCCACTGGCGGTGGTCAATGTGGCAGGCACCAAGAGATTTCTTTAGGCAGTCCTTGTACCTTTTCTTTGGTGCACCTATGTCACGGTGGCCAGTGGAGAGCTCGCCATATAACACGATCTTGGGAAAGCGATGGTCCTCCATTCTGGAGACGTGACCCATCCAGCGCAGCTGGATCTTCAGCAGCGTGGACTTGATGCTGTCGACCTCTGCCATCTCGAGTACTTCGACGTTAGGGATGAAAGCGCTCCAATGGATGTTGAGGATGGAGCGGAGACAACGCTGGTGGAAGCGTTCTAGGAGCCATAGGTGATGCCGGTAGAGGATCCATGATTCGGAGCCGAACAGGAGCGTGGGTATGACAACGGCTCTGTAAACGCTTATCTTTGTGAGGTTTTTCAGTTGGTTGTTTTTCCAGACTCTTTTGTGTAGTCTTCCAAAGGCACTATTTGCCTTGGCGAGTCTGTTGTCTATCTCATTGTCGATCCTTGCATCTGATGAAATGGTGCAGCCGAGATAGGTAAACTGGTTGACCGTTTTAAAAGAGATAGATTGTGGGGGGTTTAGTTTAGGTCACTTCACAAACAAATACTTAAACTTTACATCTCATTTAAAATGCAAGAGCCTTGCTGAAGCCTGACATTCAGGCACTGGTTGGCTTTGCAAAAGACAATGGAGTTGCTTTGGAAGAAATTTTAAAAAGAAGGTGCCAGGGAAAAGGCCGGGCTCAAGTGCTGTTAAAGATCTTTCAAGGATTGGGTTTCGAGCCTCGGGAGGAGTTCTAGTTTTTACAAGCATAGAGAGAGATAAAAGAACAACAGGATTTCTCTTAGAGAGGGAGAGAAGTCAGTTCTGCAGTGGGTTTTGAGGCTGTAACATGACAATCTGGCAGCTTGTTGAAGACCTGTTTTGAAGACTGGTTGTGAGTTCTGAGTTCAATCTGTTAAAAACCTCTATGGTCCTTACAAGAGGAAATGGCTGGTTAGAATGTTTCTCCTAAAATAAGAGGAACTCTGTGGTGACTGAAAGAAGAGGTTATCATTTGGAAAACCTATGAAAGGACAGGTTTCTAATCTGGCAGATTATATATATATGTTTTAAAGGAGATAGATTGGGGCAGGTTTTTTTTTTAAAGTGTAGGTCACATACAAATATTTCAAAACAGATCTCATTTAAAATACTGGAGCTCTGCTCAAGCCAGACAGGCTGGCTCCAAGTGCCTTGGCAAAAGCTTTGAACAGTGTCAAATAAACTTCACAAATGGATTGTTGTTTTCAAAAGTAACAAATGAAAGAACTTGGAGTATTAGATTCGGAGCCGCAGGGTGTCTGGGAGTGCTGCTTGTTGTTCTAAGAGGGTAATGTAGTTTTTGCAAACAGAAAGGGAGTCAAACAGGCTTTTCTCTGAGAGAGAGCAAGAGCGAGCAAGAAAGCAGGTGCGACTAGAACATGACAAGCTGGTAAGCCCCATTTTGAAGATGGGTTGTGAGTGCTTAGTTCAGCCTGGTCAAAGCCCTTATGGTTCATACAAGAGGAGAGGACTGGCTGACTTGAAATAAGGGAAACAAAAAAGAACTCTGTGGTGACCTGAAAGAAAGAGGTTATCATCTGGAAAGCCCTGATGGGGAAAGTTTCTTTGGCAAGACATTGAAGTGGCTGGTTACAAATAATCAGATGTGGGTGTCCAGTGAACAACAAATCTTTCTCTGAAAACTGACAAGAACCTTCCTGAGCGGTAACCATTTACTTTCCAAGCAATAAAGTCTGGTGAACTTTATAAATTTTAAATTCTGTGCACAGTATAAGAATTGCCTGCAACCAATGAACTTGGAGGAATGAGAAGTGAGGTTGGACTGTGAACCAAATAACTTTTCTGAACTTAAACACACATTACACATTACATACACGTGTGCTTAAAATTAGAAGGGTGTTAAGTTAATAGTGATAAGTTAAAGTGTGATTCTGTTTTCATGTTTAAAGACAATTAAAATCAACTTCTGTTTTAGTAATCATTTGTCTTGGTGAATTTCTATTGCTGATGGGTTTATGGGTCCTCTGGGCTTGTAACATTTTTGGGGGTACATCCTTTCAGATTGAAAATTGGAGTTTTGGGATCTTAAACTTTTGGAGTTTTTTGTGGTTTATTAGTTAATTGGTTTTTCCAAGCTAATTTAAAGCTTATGTGTGGAAAAACAGCAGCAATGGATGTCAGTACATTGTTTGTTGCACCATCACCTGCAGAACTGCAGAGCAAGAGAAAACCATATAACCATATAACCACTTACAGCACAGAACAGGCCAGTTTGGCCCTACTAGTCCATGCCGTAGCAAATCCCCACCCTCCTAGTCCCACTGACCAGCACCCGGTCCATACCCCTCTAGTCCCCTCCTATCCATGTAACCATCCAGTCTTTCCTTAAATGCAACCAATGGTCCTGCCTCGACCACGTCTGCCGGAAGCTCATTCCACATCCCCACCACCCTCTGCGTAAAGAAATTTCCCCTCATGTTCCCCTTATAATTTTCCCCCTTCAATCTTAAACCATGTCCTCTAGTTTGAATCTCCCCCTTTCTTAATTGAAAAAGCCTATCCACATTTACTCTGTCTGTCCCTTTTAAAATCTTAAACACCTCTATCAAGTCCCCTCTCAATCTTCTACACTCCAGAGAAAAAAGCCCCAGTCTGCACAACCTTTCCCTGTAACTCAGACCCTGAAATCCTGTCAACATTCTCGTGAAACTTCTCTGCACTCTCTCTATTTTGTTTATATCTTTCCTACAATTTGGTGACCAAAACTGTACACAGTACTCCAAATTTGGCCTCACCAATGCCTTGTACAATTTCATCATAACCTCCCTACTCTTGAATTCAATACTCCGACTTATGAAGGCCAACATTCCAAATGCTTTCTTCACCACACCATCTACCTGAGTATCAGCCTTGAGGGTACTATTTACCATAACTCCTAAATCCCTTTGTTGCTCTGCACTCCTCAATTGTCTACCATTCAATGTATATGACCTATCTAAATTTGCCTTTCCAAAATGTAGCACCTCACATTTATCTGTATTAAATTCCATTAGCTATTTCTCAGCCCTTCCTAAATCACCTTTTAATCTACGGTAATCTACCTCACTGTCCACAACACCACCAATCTTTGTGTCATCCGCAAACTTGCTTATCCAATTCTCCACCCCTACATCCAGATCGTTAATATATATAACAAATAACAGAAAAGAGGAACTGATGGCTATTTCTAAGGCATTAAAGCTGATTGAAGTCAAGCATTGGATGAGGAAAATACAAATACATAGCATTATAGTGAAATATTATATCGGTGAGGGAAAATTTTCCGGAGGATAGATTTTTTGAATTGCAATTGGAATTGGAGAAACAGAGGGTGGTAGAGGAAAGAGAGAAATGGAAGGTGTTGGAGGCTGAGAATCAAAGACAATAGGAGGCAGACCAATCTGAAAAACAAAGAGAGGAGGCTGAAAAACAGAGGGAGGAAATTGAAATTAGACAGATTAAATGAGAAGGAGGGAGGTAGGAGAATTGAGGCTGTAACTTCTAGGGAGAGGTTTTTGGCTAGTAGAGAGGTAAAAAAGGTTGCTGAGAGCTCAAGATGGCCAAAAGGAAAATGGTCTCTTATGCTCCAAAGTGTATTGAAAGGAAAAACACAAATTGCGTACTCTAGTTTGACTACAGAGGCAAGTGGAAAATTATGATGCTGTTAAACAAGCAGTATTGAAAGCTTATGAGTTGGTTTCAGAAGCATTTATACAAATATTAAAGAGTTTGATGAAAACAGAACCAATCTTATATAGATTTTGCTCTGGGAAAATTTTTATGTTTTGACCGTTGGTGCACCTCAAAAGGTATAAATAATGATTTTGACAGATTGAGGGAAATGATTTTAATTGAGGAAATTAAAAGGTGTGGTCCAAGTGAGATTAAATTATACCTGGATGAGAGAGATGTGGGGACCTGGCAGCAAACGCTAGATGAGCAGATGAATTTGCCCTGATTCAGAAAAATAAATATCAGAATAGTGAGCATTTTCAGAGAGTTAATGTGGAACAGATTAGTAAACCTGACATTTAGTCTGGTGAGAATGTTAAGAGAAAAGATGGAGGTAAGGTGGGAAAGGACAGAACTTCTGGATTTATATGTCATTTTTGTAAGAAACCTGGTCATTTTATTACAAATTGTCTAATGTTGAAAAAATAGATGAGAAAAGGAGGTTTTACCAGAAGCCTGTATTCAAACTGTTGAATTTAAGGAGAGCAGATATTCCAAACCTAGTAAGGATCTCATGGATGTTTTCAAAACCTTTGTGTCAGTGGGCTTGGTTTCAGTAAAGGAGGGAGAATCACAGGTTCCAGTTAAAATTCTTAGAGATACTGGGGCTGCCCAGTCACTGGTGTTGGAAAATGTTTTAACACTTGATCAAAAGACTGACACAGGGGAGACAACTTTGATTAGAGGTGTTGGAGGTGAGGTAGAGTCAATATCTCTTCACCACATAGTGCTGAATTCAGAATTAGTTAAAGGACCTCTTGTAGTTGGAATTTTTTCAAAGTTACTTGTGCAGGGTGTCTCATTTTAATTAGGCAATGATTTGGCAGAGGATAAAGTTGGGTCCGTTTTGAGATTAACAAATCTGCCTCGTAAGGATGAGGTTGAAGAGGATTGTGAGATATATCCTGCATGTGCTGTAACAAGGTCTTTGTCTAAGAAAATGATGAGAGCTGAGGAAGATCTATTGATAGAGACTTGCCCAGTACACTGAAATAGTCTTGAAAGAGCAGGGTCATTGTAAGAGTAAGGATTTCTCTTTGTCAAGGAAAGAGTTAATTCAGCAACAGAGAATAGATACAGATCTTATTGACTTAAGGGACAAAGCAGTAAGTGAACAGGAGATTAAAGAAATAGCTTGTGGATATTACTTGAAGGGTGAATTATTGATGAGAAAATGGAGACCTCTTGATATTCCTGCTAATGAAGACTGGGGAGTGATTCATCAGGAGGTTGTTCATAGAAATTACCATATTGAAATTTTAAATCTAGCCCACAGTACACCTTTGGGTGGTCATCTTGGTGTAAAGAAAACCATGAATAAGATTTTGAGACAACTTTTCTGCCCTAGTTTGAGGAAGGATGTTGCAAATTGGTGCCAGACATGTCACTTTTGTCAGGTTGTGGGGAAACCTAACCAGGGTCCTCCAGAGGCTCCATTACAACCTATTCCTGTTGTTGGGAAACCTTTCATTAAGACTATTGTGGATTGTGTAGGTCCCTTGCCGAAAACTAAGTCTGGGAAACAGTACATGTTAACAATTATATGTACAGCGTCGAGATTTTTAGAAGTTATACGATTAAGGAATGTTAAAGCAAAAACAGTGGAAAAGATTTTTTAAATATTTTTTGGGTTACCTAAAGAGATTCAGAGTGATCAAGGATCTAACTTTATGTCTGGGTTGTTTCAGCAGTTGATTTATGAGTTGGGAATAAACAGATCACTTCATCTGCGTACCATCCAGAAATTCAGGGAGTTTTGGAAAGATTTCATTCTACTCTTAAAAATATGATGAGGATGTATTATCTGGAGAATGGAAAAGATTGGGATAAATTGTCATTTATTGTTATTTGCAGCAAGGAAGGCTGTGCAGGAGTCATTAGGTTTCAGGCCTTTTGAAATTGTGTTTGGACATCAGGTTAGAGGGTCTTTGATGTTGATAAAAGAACAGTGGGTTAATGAGGAAGTAGTTTTAATTTTGTTCCCAACACATGACAATCCTTTGAGAGCTAAATTTTCTGGACTGTACAGGGTTAAATCAAAATGGAATGATGTTAACTATATTAATACTCCAGATAGAAGGAATAAAACTCAGGTTTGTCATATAAATATGTGGAAACCTTATTATGAGGATAAGGGTAGTGGAGAACAGTCTGTATCTGAGGTGTTAGTTGTTGACAGGGTTGAGGAAGTTATGGTTCATAAGATTATGAAAACAGAATCTTGTAAGGGTAACCTTAAAGAAACCATGCACCTGTCTAATTCAGCAATTTTGGAAAAATTAGGCCGTCTTAAGTTACATGAACAGATGCAGTTGAAAGAATTAATTTTGAAACATACAAATTTGTTTCCTGATGTGCCAAAAAGGACATCAGTGATTTATCATGATGTGGATGTGGGAGAATCAAGTCCCATAAAACAACACCCATATAGAATAAACATTCAGAAGAGTAAAATCATGGATCAGAAGGTGGAATATATGTTGAAAAATGACCTTCAAAAATTAGACCTTCAAACTCAGATTGGAGTTCCCCTTGTATTCTGGTACCAAAAACAGATGGAACTGTTAGGTTTTGTAAAGATTACAGAAAGGTTAATTCAGTAACTAAAACAGATGCTTATCCTATTATAAGAATAGATATTGATAAAATTGGGAAAGCTAAATTTCTTACTAAATTGGATTTGTTGAAAGGCTACTGCTGTGTGCCTTTAACTGAGAGAGGAAAGAATATTTCAGCTTTTGTAACTCCATCCAGTTTATATGAGAAAAATGTGTTATCTTTTGGTATGAAAAATGACCCTGCAATATTCCAAAGGATGATTAATTCAATAATCCAAGGGTTAACACATACAAATGCTTATATTGATGACTTGATCACAAAAAGTGATACATGGGAAGAACATACAAGGGACAAATTGTTTGCACAATTATCCAAAGCAATCTTAATTGTTAATTTAGCAAAAAATGAATTTGTAAATGCTACTGTGACATTCTTAAGTGATGTAGTTGGTCATGGCAAAGTTGCACCTATTTGAACTAAGGTGAACACAATTTTAGTTTCCTATTCCTAATCCCAAGAAGGCAGTGAGAAGGTTTGTAGGAATGGCAGGATATTACAGGAAATTTTGCAGAAATTTTACTGAGGTTGTTCTTCCTTTAACCAACCTTTTGAAGAAACCAGAGAAATTTGTGTGGAGTAAAGTTTGTCAGACATCTTTGGAAAATTTAAAGGAGACACTATGCCATTACCATTTTGACAGACCATTTTCTTTAGCCTTGGATGCCAGTGAGGGGACAGCAGGTGCAGTTTTATTACAAAAACATAATGAAATTGACTATCCAGTTGCCCACTTAAAAAAAAAATTCAATGTTCATCAAAGAAACTATTATAGCGGGTGCACAGTATGGCATTGCGAACCGTCACCATCAGTTCACAGACTTACCTGACACATCACAGGCTAGCAGTCCTGGGCACCAAAGTACAGTAAGTGGATCAGATGAAGCCCCTGCCTAAAGGTACAGGGCTCTAATGGCTCATAGCTTTAACCTTCTGGTCCTGTGGACCAGCAGCTGTTCACTAATGAGCTCATTAACAGGCAGGGAATAAAAGATCTGTGTATGTCTGCAATAAACCCATCTTGAGTTGACTACCTTTGTGTGTGTGTTTGCCTTTATTTAGTAGCATCTACCATAGTAGCCATTACACTATACTATTTTTGAGAAGAAACTGTTGTCTATAATACTTGCTCTGCTGAATTTTGATGTATATCTCAGTACCTCTCATGAACCAATTGTGATATTTACTGACCACAATCCTCTGGTATTTTTGAATAAAATGAAGAAAAAAACAGAAGACTGTTAAACTGGAGTTTAATATTGCAAGTATATAATCTGCAAATTAATCATATCAGAGGTACAAATCATGTGATAGCAGATTGTTTGTCACGATGTTAATATTTATCATGTATAGAAAAATGTACTCTCAACATTGGGTTACATTGTTATAACATGTTATATATTGTGTATTGTTATCACTTTAGTGATTGGAAAGTCAGTTTAGTTATAACTGAATTTTAACTCAAGAGTTAAAATTCCTTTGTTGGGGGAAAATGTGATGGATTATAGAGGGTAAATTGGGGTAGGGTTTTAGTGTAGGTCACAAACAAATATTTCAAACCAGATCTCATTTAAAAGATTGGAGCTCTTCTCAAGCCAGACAGGCCTGACTCCAAGAGCCTTTGCAAAGGCTTTGGTGAGTGCCCAAGGGGCTTCACTAATGGATTGTTGTTTTAAAAAGCGACAGATGAAAGAACTTGGAGGATTAGGTTCAGGGCCACAGTTTGTCTGGGAGTGCTGCTTGTCATGTGGGTTTTGCAAGCAGAGGGGGAGTCAAACAGGCTTTTCTCTTAGAGAGATCAGATCTACAGTTTTACAGTCAGCAGCAGCAGCAGCTGGCACTGGAACAGGACAAGCTGGCAAGCTTGTGAAAAACCCCATTGTGAAGACTGGTTTTGAGTGCTTGGTTCAGCCTGGTCAAAGCCCTTGTGGTTCATGCAAGAGGAGGGACTGGCTGCCTAATGTTTCACTTGAAATAAGGGAATCATAAAGGAACTCTGTGGTGACTTGAAAGGAAGAGGTTATCATCTGGAGAACCCAGATGTGGGAAGTTTCTTTGGCACAACACTGAAGTGGCTGGTTAAAAGGAATCAGTTGTGGGTGTCCAGCGAACAAAAAATGTCTCTCTGAAAACCGATAAGAACCTTCCTTGAACGGTAACCATTTACCTTTCAAGAACCAAAGCCTGGCAGACTTCAGAAATGTTAAATTCTGTGCACAGTATAAGAATTGTCTGCAACCAGTGAACTTGGAGGAATGAGAAGTGACATTGGACTCAAAGGATTGTCATGTGCTGAATCAAAGAACTTTTCTGATGTTACACTCACATTACATACACGTGTGCTTAGAATTAGAAGGGGGTTAAGTTGGGTTGGTTAAGTGGTGATAAGTTAAAGTTTGACCCTGTTATCATTTTTAAAGATAAAAGCAACTTTTGTTTAAGTAGCCATTTGTCTTGGTGAATTTCCATTGCTGCTGGGTTTTGGGGTCCTCTGGGCTCATAAGAGTACAAACTCACTATAGATAATGTGGGATTTGAACCCCGGTAACGATGTTGCATGAACCACTAGACCAACTGTGAAGAAGGCAAATGCAATGCTGACATTCATTTCAAGAGGAACAGAATACAAGAGCAGGGATGTGTTGTTGAGGCTTTTAATGTACTGATGAGACCTTACTTGGAGTAGTTTTGGGCTCCTCACATGTTGACTTTAGAGAAGGTTAAGAGGAGATTCTCAAGGACGATTCTGAGAATGAAAGGATCATCATATGATGAACATTTGATTGCATGAACAGAGTAGATGTAGAAAGGTTGTTTCAGAACAAGAGGGCACAACTTCATGATTGAAGGGCGTCCACTTAGAACAGAGATGCGGAGAATTTCCTTCAGCCAGAGGGTGGTGAATCTGAAATTTGTTGCCACAGGTGGTTTTGGAAGCCAAGTCATTTAAGGTTGAGAGGTTTTTGATTAACCAGGGCATCAAAGATAATGAGGAGCAGCCTGGAAGTAGGGCTGAGTGGGAAAATGGATCCAATCATGATTGAATGGTGGGGCAGACTCGATTGGCTGAAGAACCTATTTCTGCTCCTGTGTCATGTTTACTAATAGATCTGAATCCCAGAGGCAAGAGACATTACAGCCCTTTCTAGATTGCGTGTTTTGCATTAGTTGAAGATAAAAATTTCTCTACTGGTTAATGTAGGAACTCGTGCAATACACAAAAATGTTGGCAAAACTCAGCAGGTCATGCAATGTTCGTAGAAAGTAGAAGACAGTTGAGGTTTTGGTCCTGAGACCTAAACCATGCCTCAGGTCCCTTCTATTCCAGATGAAACATTGGTTACCATTTCCTACTTGTTGATGCCGTGTGACCTGCTGGGTTTCTCTAGCACATTTGTCTCTTGCACTTGACCCCAGTGTGTGCAGAATTTCTCATGGGAGTTTTGCAACAATGTAACAGTTTTGCAATAGAACAAACAATAAAACTTTCTATCTTTATGGATATGAGGATATTGGCTTATTGTTCTCTCGAGCTGCCCAATCCATGATTTTCATTTTTTTCTTAGATAAAATTGAACTTTGAAAAGTTAAAGGTTGTACATAAAACAGGTGGTACAGTGGGGATAGCGGTTGGCGCAAACCTGTTACAGTGCCAGTGGTCGGGTCTGGGGTTCAAATCCCATGCTGTCTGTAAGGAGTTTGTACATTCTACCCTTGTCTGCATGGATTTTCCCTCCAGGCTTCGGCTTCCTCCCACTGTTCGAAACGTATCAGGGGTTGTATGCTAAATGGGTGCAATTGGCAATGACTCATGTGCCGAAATGGCCTGTTACTGTGCTGTATGTCTAAATTAAAAAATTTAGCTTTTAAACCTGTTAAATAAAAATCCCCATACAATGGTGGGATTAATTACATTGTGCACCTATTTGTTGTCACTCAGGATTGAATAGAAAATGCTCCAAGAACTAATGTGATGTGGGCCTGGATTTTAATTAGCCAAATGTTCATGCAGAGGGCCGACTGTCAGCTTGCAAAGCTTCCTGTTTGTTTAGATGCAGTAGAAGAAACAAACTTGGTACACTGGTCAATGACAATGTGATCCATGTAACCTTATTGGTTTGGCTAGCTTGCATCAAGTCCTTTTGTGTGATTTATTTTAGATCTTCCTAAAATAGTTCATTGCTGATTTTTCTAATTTATCAAAAATACTAGGGGTTGAGGAGGGGTTGGGGGGGGGGGGGGGTGGAGGGTGAAGGGGGTCATTTACTTTGGTCCCTGGGGTTGTTCCTGTATAAAACTCATAACTGCAAGATCTTATCTACTCAATGAGCAAAGGGTTCTGAACTCTCAAATCGAGAAACGTACGCTCCTCTCTCCAAATCTTATGAACCCTGGTGCAGAAACCACCACAAATTTCTCAGCTTCCTGCAAAAGGGTAAATCCAAGGTCATTTCCTTGATCTAATTTAGATTGAATATAATTTAAATAATCATGCTCCAATGTTCAATAATTTTAGCAGCATTGTTTAATGATCAATCATTTCTGAGGGGCTCTTCAGCGTTTGGTGATATAAAAGACATTGCAGATATACCGTCTCAATGAGATCTGGTAACCTAGGAGAGGAGTCTCGGTTCCTGTGAGGGCAGCTGTACTTGCAAGTGCCATGTGCTCTCCCTCACCTTGGAGCTGGGTATCCGATAGCAGGCAATGCCCAAGCGCAATACCCAGAGATGCTGGAGAATCTCAGTAGGTCATGCAGCATCGATCAGAAGGAAAGGGCGACCAACAGTTCGGGCCTGGGATCTTTGTCAAGTATAGGTGGGTAATCAATAAGCTTTGGGGAGATACCAGCCAGCAGAAGATCCAGTTTAAGCCATTATAACACAGGATTTCAATCCTATGCTATTTAAGACACAATGGGAAGTGAGAGAGGAAATTATAGGAGTCTTAGCTGAGATTTATGAGTTGTTATTAAGTATAGGTGAGGTGCTAAATGTTTTGCTTTCATTCAAGCAAGCTTGCAGGAAATGCTTGAGATCTATAGGTCAGTGAGCCTAACAACCTGTGCTTGACTAGAAGATAAATAACTTTTTCCCTACGGTGACAAATAGCCAATGCCAGAGGATACCTGTTTAAAATGAATGTAGGAAAGTTTAGAAGAGACACAGAGTGGTGGATGCCTGGAATGCATTGCTGGGGGTGTTGGTAGAGGCTGCTACAATGGGGACATTCAAATGACTCTCAGGCACGTGAATGTAAAAAAAAAAGTTAAGGGTGTGAGGTCGGGAAAAATTAGATTGTTTTGCAGTAGGTTGACCAGGCATCATGGGCTGAATGGCAAGTACTGCGCAGCAATGTTCTATATTCGTGCACTTGGATAGGCAAGACTTATTAGGAATTGTCAGTGTGGTTTTGTAATGGGGAGATCATGTCTCACACATCTGAGTTTATCAAAGGTGCGACCAAGAAGGCTGACAAAGGCAGAGTGTAGACGTTGTATGGATTTCAGCAAGACAATCAATAAAGATCTGCATGGTAGGCTGGTCTGGAAGGTTAGGTTGCATTGGATCCAAGATGAGATACCAGACTGGATAGAAGATTGACTTTGTGGAAGAAAGCAGAGGGTGATGGCGGAAGGTTGCTTTTCAGTGTATTACAGGGTTCAGTGCTGGGTCCTTTGCTGCTTATCATCTCTATCAGTGATTGAGATGAAAATGTACATGGCATGATCAGCAATCTTGCAGCTGAAATTTAAGTGTCTGGATTTGTAGAAAGTGAAGACGGTTGCCAAAGTTTGCAGCAGGATCTCAAACAATTGAACAAGTGGGCAGAGGCACGGCTGATGGATTTAATGCAGAGAAATGAGGTGTTGGAATTTGGGAGGTAGAATGTGAGTGGGACCTGCACTGTGAATGACAGGAATCTGAGGATTGTTGTCAACACATGAAAATTATTTCAGCCAAATGTAAATTACTCAGTTTTTATCCAAAGAGTCATTGATATGAAACAAATGGGAATTTATTTTAAATCCTGTTACATGTTGCAAAAGAGACTAATATCCACTTCTGCAAATAAAGGTGATAAGAGTTTGTAACCATATAGATTTTTTACACAGCCGCTGCGTTCCGGGAAATTATTCTCATTTTCCTGCCACGCATGCTGTGTAAAAAGCTTGGAATGGGAATAAGGGGGCCATTCCAGTTCCGACTTTTTACCTCCTCAACCCCTTATTAATTTCCTGGAGTGCCTGCAGTCTAAACTGAACTGCAGATATTCCATCACTAACAGGCCAATGAGTATGATGTGGTGTTGACGCACTTCTGGTATGATGTCCAAACTCGCCGATTTTGAGTTTGTGAGAATGGCCAATGCCGGGAAGTCGGGCATTATTCAGAATGCTAAAATCCTGTCAAAAACATAATAGATTCTCCCAAGCACACGTAGCTAATCAATTAAACACCTACCGCCCTGCAACTTTAGTCTACACACTGTTACAAGATCAAACCAGCAACCACAAAGAAGGCATATCACATGGGTAAAGACGAACAATTATTTTATTAACAAAAAATTCACCTTCAAACTTTAATTCAAATCCCCCCTTTTATAACAATGCCCACTGGTTACTATGCAAATTTCTATAACAGTGTAAAACTAATAAATTACCCAGCCTCAATATAGCATGTGTAATTAAAGTTTATGTTATATTTCCACAGAAAAACCTAGACACAAAACACACACAAACCACACAAGACTCAGAAAACTTTGATCTCAACTGAAGCAAAGATCATAAACAAAATTCAGTTTGTTTGGTAAACTGAAGCCAAAGTTCTTTGAGAGAGAGAGAGAGAGAGAGAGAGAGAGAGAGAGAGAGAACAAAATTCGAAAAGTTGTCTTGTGCTTGCAGAGAGAGGAACCACTGGCTTGGTCCAGATCCTTCTGGCTGCCTTTGGAATGTTCATTCCTTTTAAAATGCCCTACATTCTAAACTGTCGTCTAGACCATGGCTCATGCTCTGGGCCTCTTTCCACTCCACAGCACCCCCAGTGGTGGTTTATCATCCAAGTCCATTTTCTGCATATGCTCAGTCCGTCTCCCACTCTCTCAGCAGTCCACCTTCATCTTGGGTCTCTAAGGCAAACTGTCACTTTTTACCATAAAACCACATAACACATAGGCCAATACACAACACAGAACTCTGTAACAATACTCACAACTCTGTCCTTGAGGTAAAACAGAATAATTTGGACACCGTCGCTGAAGTGAAAACACATGATGCTGGAGAGACCCAGCAGGTCAAACAGGGTCCTTCATGTAGCAAAGGCAGAAATCCAGAACCAACGTTTGTGACCCCCATCTCCCCCAATTACAGCAATTCTCCATTTTACATTGCAAAATTCCCTGCCTCCATCCCTTTCTCATTCCAATAATTCCTTCCTTGTCTCAGGTTTACATTTCCTCTGATTTCATTGTGATCAAGATTTGTTGCATCGATTCAAACATTTGTTAAGAACCCAACATTTGACTTGTGTCTATGGAACCCCTAACCCCTAATCATTGGTTCCACTGGCTCTCCAATTAAACCTCACAGTTAATTATATAAATGCTAATTCTACAAGGAACCTTCCATAAAACCCTCAAACAATTTAGATCTAAAGAAGCAAAGTGAAGTATAGTTACGAGTGCAATATGAGAAGGCTAAATAAGCAGGAGTGGATCAACCCGTTTCAGCTGAGAAAGGCAATCCACTCCTACCCATTTAGTGTGTGACAAACTTTCCTTGTTTTAAGAATTACATAGGTATGAAATTAACTTAATAATCATTTTGTTTTTGATAAAGGATTGGAATGAAAGACCACACTTTAGAGAGCAATGTTTAAACTGTGCTTAAATTCATGCTTTATAATAGTCAGTGTATCGCTGTCACAGCGCCAGAAACATGGGTTCAAATCCTGCAATGTCTGTAAGTAGCTTGTATGTTCTTCCCATGGCTGCGTGGTTTTGAACCCACCTGGTGGTTTGGTTTCCTCCCACCGTTCAAAAACCAAAAGAGATTGGCAGGTTAATTGGGCGCAGCTGGGCAGCAGGGGTTTACTGGGTCAGGAGGGCCTCATTCCCTGCGGGATCATTAAAGTTAAAATTAAGAAAAAAAATAGACTCCTGTTCAGATATTTGATGGATTCAAGTACATCGAGGCTAAATCTGCAAACTTCAGTGGTTCACTTTGGGCTGAGCTCAGAAGACCACCACTCACTGCCCCAGTAAGATTATTTTCCATCCCCACAAGCACCATCAACTCCCCCATTTGCTGCATGATGTGTGGATCAACAACTATGGCAAAGGGAGAAGGGCATCGCTCATATCTGCTCCTCACAAAGGTAATGCCCATGATGTGTTTCATTCACAGGGGCTCCATGTGTGAATGAGTCGAGCAGAAATGCTACTGTTGGAGAAGATTTACTACTCGACCCAAACTGCACAGACGCTGAAGCTTTTTCAATTGAATGGAAATTTTCTTCGAACCTGATCACCAGTTGCATTTCATCTTATGCGAAGACCCAGGAATTCATGTCTACGACCATCTTTGGTGTATACAAAGGTAGAGTGAAAATTCTGAAGAATGGTTCTCATTTGTGGCTCTTGTCTCTTCAGTTCAATGACTCAGGAAGGTACAGCCGAATTGGCTCGTCTTTGAATGGAATGGAACACTGCGTTACCATTACAGTTAATGTACATGGAGGTAAGGACTGAATATTATGCTGCAAATAGACAGTCAACATAAATTCAGTTCAGGAATTCACAACTTTTTAACCATATTACTTATGTAATCAGTACTTGTTTGGAGCATTTTGAAGTAAAGTTATGATTGTGAAAGGTCTAATTTACATCATATTTTGCCTGATTATCTTTTAATATGCAAAAGGCTTCTTAGCTTGAATGTAACTCTGGCAGTGATTTCTCCATTTTAACACCAAAGGGAGAACTCAACAATATTCCTCATGTTACAGAACATCGAACATTCCAGCACAATGGCTGTGCTGATTTATGTAAATCTGCTTCACACTAATCTAACGCTAATATCCCTCTATTTTTCTTACGTCCACATGTCTATCTAAAGCCCTTTCCACACTTGCATCCCAGTAAGTTGGCCGTTCAGTGTCCCGGATGGGAATGGACGGGGTGGGGCGGACGGGTGGGGTGGTTTGGCCTTTCACATTAGACCACTCCTAACTGGGACACTGAACGCTGTCACAATTACAAGGGTTTATCCCTGGCATTTGGTCTGTTCTATCTTTAGTAGGGAGTGCCTACAATGCAATTACCCGTTTCTCACTTGCCTGATCTGCAGACGCTGGAGATTGTACTGGGATTCAAGGCCAGCGATCCCCGGCGAGAGATGATGTCATCTGACACCGGCGTTGAGCACATTTTGCTTTCACACTTGCCACTTTAAAGGCTGATTGGCATTCAATTTGTGGGATCACTGGCGAGTGTGAAAGGGGCTTAAGAATCTTTTAAACTCCCTGATAATGCCAGCCTCCACTTCTACCGCCGGCAATGTATTCCAGGAACACATCACTCTGTGTAAAAAAAAAAAATTCCTCTGATGTCTCCCCTAAACTTCCCTCCACTCACCTTAAAGTGATGTCCCAAAGTATTTGTTATTGTCGCCCCAGGCAAAGGTGTCAGCTGCTCACTATATCTAATAATCCTCTATACTTCAGTGATGCAGTCTTCCATCTTTTGTTGCTCCAAAGAGAAAAGATCTGTCATTAGGACCCCTTTATAGTGACAAATAAGAGACTGTAAAGACAGATATTCTCTGCCTTTAAATCACTTCACTTACCTCCATTAAAGGTCTGAAGGCGGATTGATTAGTTGAACTTGCTCCATCTTCCATCTGCCTGGTGGGGGGGGGGGGGGGGGGAGGGGGGCTTAGACTCAGAGGTGGAGTGAAATCTCTCCAGCTCCTCCAGAAAAGGAATGCCGCTAAATGTGGTTCCAAAGTGGAGGACCGATGACATCGTGAATGTGATGGTACACTCCCAGCCTACTCCAGGGGGCAACCTCTGTACCTGCAGGAGTGTAAGGGGACAGGATAACACCTGGCCGGCTCCAATCAGATAGCCTGAATGGATCAAGCCCCACCCGGTTGGGTGTCAATCACCCTCCGGGATATAAGCCTGCGCTGGCCTCCCGAGGCCTCACACTGAGTTGCTGCAGCGACAGCCAGCCTGGCTCTGTGAAAGTCTTTGTGGATTAAAGCCTGTTATACAGTTTTTACCTTGTGTGTGTCTGATTCTGTCTAACAGCGCACCACAATTTAATCCACAAAATTTTCCCACGGCTGCCATGGAAAAACTCCTGAGTGCAGGGAGCCTCGAGGTCGACCGAAACCACCTGGAAGCCCAGACATGCTTCGAGATCTGGCAGCACACCGTCGAGGCAATCATCGAGGCACACGAGGGCCTGGACTCCAATTGGAAGAGGTTGGTCCTACTCCGGACAAAGCTGGGTCCCCGTGCCTTCCAGGTAACCAAAGGCTGCTCCACGTACAAGAGCGCAATGGACACTCTCAATAACTTGTACAAGCCCCCCATGAATGTGGTCTGTGCAAGGTACCTCCTCAAAACCCGAGTCCAGCAACCCGGGGAGATGGCTGAGTCTTAACTGGGACACTTGAGAGAGTCGGTCGACCGTGTCTGGATGAACCTGGGGTAGGTGTAGAGGAGGTCGAGAGGCTGATCCAGGATGCCTTCATCCGAGGGCTACGCTCGAGGGCCATCCAGCAGAAGCTGCTAGAAGACAATATCTATGACCTAACCAGGACAGTGGAAGTGGTCCAAACCCTGGAAGCAGCAGCCCTACATGTCGAAGCCTTCGATTCCGGGTTCTCCCAGGCTCCCTCATAGCCCTCTTTCACTGCAGCTGCAGCCCCAGGCTGAGCTGGAAAGTAGAACGTCGCTGCGGCAGGTGCCCAGCGCCCCTGTAAGTACTGTGGATCCTGATGTGGGTCGGATTGACGATCGCGCCAAAACTGTCCAGGTAGGAACCAGTATTGTTCCCGATGCGGCAAGAAAGGCCATTTTGCAAAAGTGTGCCTCTCTAAACCTGCTAGCAGCTCAGCGGCCCTCTATGACCTCTCTACCTCCCCCACAGAACCCCCAACATGTGTGTGCCGGGTGGCGCCATTGTCCCCACGACGACTTCTGCCTTCCCCGACTTTGACCGCAGAACATCCGGCCCCGCCAGCAACCGTTGCATCATGTGCCCTGAGCATCTGCACCAGCCCTCGCTCTCACCGCTCATGGAGAACTACAGTGACGTCACTTCCAGTTCACGGCGTGATGTCACGTCCGGCTGACGTAACAATGTTACTGCCGCCGGCCGTGATGACGTCACTTCCCCTGACACAGCAGACACAGCTGGGGAAGGAGGCCAGCCAAGCAGCAGCTCCCCACGTGCCACCGCCATCTTGGGCCAGGCAGCGCCCGACACTGAGGGCCCCTGATGATGTTGAGAATGTCGTGGTCAACACGGGTGATGACCAGGCCGCCCTACCGATGCTCCCCATGTCTCCGGAGGCCATCGGCTACCGCATGCTGCACTTCACGACCGATGTTGACATGGTCAACATGGGTGATGACCAGGCCGCCCTATCGATGCTCCCCATCCCTCCGGATAGCGATGACTCCGACTCTGAGATGGTCCTGGCCACCACCATGCTGACCAGGGACATTCCCACGATCTCGGGCGCTCGATGATGGACGTGCGAGTCAACGGACAGGTAGCAAAGTGCCTGTTGGACAGTGGCAGCACCAAGAGCTTCATTCACCTGAGCGTGGCCCACCCCCTGGGGTTGAAGGTCCACCCCACCACCTGCTCGATCGCCCTCGCCACCAAGGATAAGACTGTTGGTACCCTTGGGCACTGCTCAGTTGATATAACGGTGGGATCCTGGTCATGCCCAAACTCTGCGCACCACTTCTCCTGGGTCTGGATTTCCAGTACCACCTGCAGAGTGTCATCCTTGCCTTCAGGGGGTGCCAACCTCCACTCACATTGCACAAGCCGTCAACCTACCAGCCCCGGCCAACCTGCGGCCTTTCCACACTGAGCATCACCCCACCGGCGCTCTTTCCACAACTTGTGCTAGGCTGCAAGCCGATTGCCGCCAGAAGTTGGCGCTATTGCGCTGCAGACAGGGACTTCATCAAGGCGGAGGTGTGGTGACTCCTGGCAGAAGGAGTTATAGGGCCCAATAACAGCCCTTGGAGAGTCCAAGTCCTGGTGGTCAAAGGGGGAAGTAAGCCGAGGATGGTCGTGGATTACAGCCAGACCATTAATCGGTACACCCAGCTGGATGCCTACCCCCTGCCGAGGATCGCCGACATGGCCAATGAGATTGCCCGCTACTGGGTTTCCTCCACGATTAACATGCTTATCACTAAATCCCTATCCACCTGGACAAGCCCTACACCGTTTTTGAGGTGGACGGGCACCTGTACCAATACTGCTGGGTTCCTTTTGGGGTCACAAATGGGGTCTCCGTCTTCCAGCAGGAGATGGATTGCATGGTAGACCAGCACAAGCTGAAGATGACGTTCCTATATCTGGATAACGTCACTAACTGCGGCCATGACCAGCAGGACCTGATGCTAACCTGGAAAAATTCCTCCAGACGGCTGTGGAGCTGAACATCACTTACAACAAGGAGAAGTGTATGTTCAGCAGCACCTGCCTCGCCATCCAGGGGTACATCATGGCCCAGGGAGTCATTGGCCCAGATCCAGAAAGAATGCGCCCATTAATGGAGTTACCCCTCCCCCCCTCCCCCCCCCCCCACGCTAATGGTCCTCCGCAGGTGCCTGGGCCTGTTCTCTTATTACTTGCAGTGGGTCCCTCACTTCTTGGACAAGGTCCGCCCACTGGCCGAAGCTACAAATTTTCCCCTCCCACCTGAGGTGCAGGCAGCCTTCACCTGCATCAGGCAAGACATCGCGGACGCCACAATGTAGGCTATGGATGAGAACTCCCCTTTCCAGATGGAGAGCGATGCCTCCTAGGTGGCCCTAGCTGCTACCCTCAACCATTGCCTGTGCCTCAACCATTGCCTGCTACCCTCAACCATTGCCTGCTACCCACGCCCCATTGCCTTCTTCTCCAGGACCCTCCATGGCTTTGAGCTAGAGCACTCTGCCATTGAAAAGGAGGCCCAGGCGATTGAGGAAGCGGTCGCCACTGGCGCCACTACCTGGCCGGCAGGAGATTCACGCTCCTCATTGACCAGCGGGCCATGGCGTTCATGTTTAACACTACCCACAAGAGCAAGATAAAGAACTACAAGATCCTGCGCTGGAGAGTCGAGCTGGCAACCTACAGCTACAACATCCAGTACCGCCCTGGGAAGTTTAACGAGTCCCCTGATGCCTTCTCTCGCACCTGCACGTCTATGCATGACGACAGGTTGCAGGCATTGCATGAGACCCTCTGCCATCCGGGCGTCACCCGGTTGTATCATTTTGTTAAGTCCCGAAATCTGCCATATACCATCAAGGATGTCAGGGACATGACCGAGGCCTGTCGGGTCTGTGCGGAGTGTAAACCCCATTCCGCCACCCCCAGGCCCACATTGTAAAGGCTACTCAGCATTTTGAGCATCTCGGAGTGGACTTCAAAGGGCCCCTGCCTTCCACAAACTGAAACGTCTACTTCCTCACGGTAGTGGACGAATACTCACGCTTCCCTTTCGCCATCTCTTGTCCGGACACCTCCACGGCCACCGTCATCAGGGCCTTGGGGCAGATTTTCACCATGTTTGGCTACCCTGCCTTCACCCACAGCGACCAGGGGGTGTAGTTTAATGAGCAACGAGCTGCGCCAGTACCTGGTGGCGAGGGGTATCGCGACCAGAGGCAACAGGCAAGTGGAACATGAGAATGGAGTGGTCTGGAAGGCAGTCCTCCTGGCTCTCAGGTCAAAAGGGTGGGCCGTTGAGTACTGGCAGGACGTCCTTGTGGCATTTTGTCCCATTGGATTTCCCTTTCCCCTAATTTCCATTAACCTCATCTCTTCTTCCTCATCCTTCTTGTCTTCCTTCCTACAGCTCTCTACTCCTTCACTCTCTGCCCCTCTCCATCACTCTCCTTATCTACCCTCCCACCCATCCCTTTCTCCCTCCTCCTCTCCTACCCCTTCCCCCCTACATACTTATTCAGTCATCTACCTGCTTCTCCTGATTCCTGAAGAGGGGCCACAGCCCGAAACATTGGTCACCCGTTACTTCCTGAGTTTCTCCAGCACTTGTGCATTGCATCAGTTTTGTTCAATGTTCTCTTCATAGCTGGACTGCTTTTCCACCATTCATTATTGGACAGTTTGAGTCTCCAATGATAGGCTTCTGATCACATTATTCATCATCACATCAATGTCATCCACTCTGCGCTGATTCACCTCTCCCATGGTTGGAAACCCTCCTCTGCCATTGAATAAATTTTTTGTCTCATGTACCTGGATACAGTAATTTTTTTCTTGATTTATGTGCTATCCAGACACATCGGCTCATACCGCAGGGAATTAATTCTAACAAATAACTACACACCAGTGAGCAAAAGAAATTATGTTAGACTAAGTCAAGTGGTGCAGGCACAGACAGAAGTACAGAATCACTGTGCAGGTTATAAAGTGCAGAGCACAGCAGTGTAAGAGCATCATCTGTCAATGGTGAGAAATCTGTTCAAGAGCCCGATAACAGCAGAAAAGGAAATGCCTTGAATTTGTTACCACTGGTCTTAATTGTCATCTACAGCTCTGGGATCTGTGTTCTAGTTTTTTTTTTCTAATGTTCCTGTTATGAGCCCAGAGGACCCCAAAACCCAGCAGCGATAGATATTCACCAAGACAAGTAGTTTTTAAAACAAAAGTTATTTTTAATCAACTTTAAACATGAAAACAGAATCAAACTTTAACTTATCTCTATACTTAACTAACTCAAACTAACCCCCTTCTAATTCTAAGTGCATGTGTATGTAATGTGTGTGTAAATTTAAGAAAAGTTGTTTGGTTCATAGTTCAATCTCACTTCTCCTTCTTCCAAGTTCTCTGGATGCAGACAATTCTTATACTGTGCACAGAATTTAAGATGTATAAAGTTCACCAGGCTTTGGTGCTCAAAAGGTAAATGTTTACCACTCAGGAAAGTTCTTGTAAGGTTTGCAGAGAGAGATTTGTTGTTCCAGAATTTCCACAACTGAGGTACCACCATTAGTCACCTCAATGTCTTGTTGATGAAACTTGCGCCATCAGGGTTTTCCAGATGGTAACCTCTTTCTTTCAAGCCAACACAGAGTTCCGTTCTTTTCCTCTTATTCCAAGAGAAACATCAGACAGATAGCACTTCCAGCTATCCACTGCTCTGGAACTTTCTGTTTCCAACCAGCTCTTCCTGGCTTGCACTGTTCAGTGTCACACACACTAGCCGAGAGAGCTTGTTAACTCTCTCTCCAACTGTGCTGGCCAACTTGTGGGAAGGTTTTCTGCAGAAGGATTGTTGATTCGCAATGTGGGGTTAATAACACAAATCCTTAATGGCTGACTTACAAAGTCAAATATAACATAGAATATATAGAATCACTTTTTTTATTTAATGACTTTGGTTGGAGGGTTAATTTTGCGGAGGCAGTCCTTGAGTGTAGTAGCCCAGATCCAGAACGCCCACCTGTGCTTCCAGAAATCAGGAATTCTCAAGAGAATAGCTTAATAGAGAATAGGCTCTCAGCACATTTGATCTACTTTTACTGAGAATGATAAATAGCTGAATCTTATTTTCCTTGAAGTTAGCTCAACACCATTCCAGTGCCAGTGATCTGGACTGGGGTTCAAATCCCGTGCTGTCTGTAAGGAGTTCATATGTTCTCCCCATGTCTGCACGGGTTTTGCCCAGGGGCTCTGGTTTCCTCCCACCATTCAAAACGTACTGGAGTGTAGGTTAAATGGGTGTAAATTGGGCAGCATGGACTCGTGGGCCAAAATGGCCTGTTACCGTGCTGTATGTCTACATTTAAAATTAAAATTTAATTTAAATTTAAAATCCAGCCACATTTTAAAATATATACATCCACCATTGAAGAGCTTTGTGCTCTCTTATTGCTTGTATTTGGCTTTAGATGGCAGTATAACTGTTCTAAGCTCTCTTGCTGTCGGCAGAATCACAGACAGCATTGAGGAAGTGAACAGGAGTGAGATAGATCAATTAATTGAGTGGTGTCACAACGAAAACAGTAAAATGAAGGAATTGGTCGTGGACTTCAGGAGGGGGAAGCCAGGAGAACAAAAACCAATCCTTAATGAGCAGTGGAGAGGGTAAGAAACATCTTTGAAGACCTATCCTGGGACCATCAAGTTAATGCAAACTTTTTGGGCTTTTAAGTGATGTTCGAAAATCCCATCCATGCTGCCTTCATTTCTCCCTTCTTTTACTTTGTAACACCGTGCCATCCACACAGGCCTCCAAGCAGCATGGCTGCGGGTGGATACCAGCTCAGAACTCCACCTAAGTTCACAAGGATGGCTCCCGATGACATGCTCAATAAGGCCTGTCAAACACATTCTGCATACATGAGGTAGCCTCACTACAGGAAGGAGGTAGATGCTGTGGAGAAGGTGCATAGGAGATTGACCAGGATGATGCCAGAATTGGAGAACAACTTATGAAGCAAGGTTGACTGAGCTGGGAAGTTATGCTCTAGAGGTGACTGCATAAAAGACTATGAGGGGCTTCGATAAGATGGACAGCGAGCAATTATTTCCCCCGGTGACAATAGCATATACCACAGGGTATCTGCTTTAGATGAGTGGAGAAAGTTTCATTGACATGTCATAGGTAAATTTTTTACACAGATGGTGGTTTGTGCCTGGGAAGTATCAATGGGGGTGGAGGTGAAGGCTGGAACAATAGAGACATTCTAAAGCCTCTTAGAGAGGCACATGAATGTAAAATTGAGGGTTCCCGCTGTGAGGTAGGGAACATTGTTATGGAGTAGGTTTACATAGGTGGGCTGATGGGCCTGTACTGTGCTGGACTGTTCTACATTCTATGATGTTCCCATAGTACCATTTAACCTTTTGTTGCTCCATGGAATCCTTTGGCCAGAATTTCTGGAATTTACCAACACAAGAAGGATCTTGAGGGATGAGTAAAGATCAGGCCCCATGAGTTACCATCCCTGAACCATCTGATAGAGAGAGATGGTTCAAAAAGATTTTTCAGTTAAATAAAAGCTCAAAAAACAATACATAAATGAAAATATATCACTCAATAAGAATACAAAATAAAACACCAACCTTTATGCATTTTCTACATCTGTTCGCAGGTTGAGACCTTCCACCCCAGAACATCAGAAATGTCCTATTTCTTTAATAAACATGGATTCCCCCCCCTTACTGTCATTGACAGAGCCTCCACCCTCATCGCCGCCATTTCCCATACTCCCTCCCTCACCCCACCTTCCCTAGGCTGAGCACGGACAGAATCCCTCTGGTCCTCACTTTCCACCCCATCAGCCTCTGCATCAGCCACATTATGCTCCGACACTTCTGCCAACTTCAATGCGATTCCCCTTTCTGCATTTCACAGGGATCAGTCTCTCTGAAACTCCTTGGTTCACTCTTACCTTCCCAAAGAAAGCACAAAATCTATCCGACATCTCCCCTCCCCTCATCTTCATCCAATTAGTGGTAATTTTGCTGCACCCACAGGAAAAAAGAATCTTGGGGTTGTATGTGACGTCATGTATGTACCCTGACAATAAAGCTGAAATCTGAAACAGACTTTCCAGGTGAGGCAGAGCTTTACCTGCCGGTCAATGAACCTGATCTTCTGCATTTAGATCAGTGGTTCTCAACCTTTTTCTTTTCACTCACATACCACCTTAAGTAATCTCTGTGCTATTGGTGCTCTGTGATTAGTAAAGGATTGCTTAAGATGGTATGTGGGTGGGAAGGGAAGGTTGAGAATCACTCCTCTAGACCCAATTGTTACTGAAATATTTTGCTTGAGAAAAATTGACATTGGCCCATTATGAAACCGTGCACATAACGAGTCAATTAGGTACAATTAAAACAAAGGTTTTCCAACTTTTTCTTTTCACCCCCATACCACTTAAGCAATCCCTTACTAATCACAGAGTACTGATGGCATAGGGAATACTTAAAGTGGTTTGGGAGTGGAAAGAAAAAGGTTGAGAACCACTGATTTAGTGTATCTGTTATGGCCTCCTCTACATCGGTGAGACAAAATGCAGATTGGGTGACCACTTCACAGAACACCTACACTGTGTGGGTCAGAAGGAGTTTCCTGTATTCAATCGTTTCAACTCCTTCGACCATTCCTACAGTCTGTCTTTGGCCTTGTTCTTTGTCAGTGTTGTGGTGGTACACCACTAGCCTACTGCAAGGGGTGACCTCTGTACCTGCAGAAGAACACGGGAGGACAGGGCAATACCTGGCCGGCTATCAATCAGATAACTTGAATGGACAAGCTCCACCCGGTCAGCTGTCAATCTCCCTCCAAGATATAAGCTGGGTCTGGCCCTTTGAAGCCAGTCTCAGATCTTGCAACAGCATTCTCACAGCCAACTCTGTGAAGGTTTAAGTTGAATAAAATTTGTAGAACAGACTTTATGTTTTGTGTGTTTGCTTCTGTTCGATAGTGCACCACAAGGGTGAAATGCTGCAAGAACAGCAGCCTGAGTTTGAGCATGGACAAGTCTGGGGACTTCAGGCGGATGAAGGTCGACCACTGCACTCTCTATTACACATTAATAGTTCTGTTGAAGACAGAGTGGAGAGCACAAAGTTCCTCATGTGTGCATAATGGACTGACAGCAAATTCTCATTCTCTGGAAGGCCCAGTAGTGCCTTCACTTCCTCAGGGGGATGAGAAGGGCAAGGCTATCCGCCCCCATCTTAACAATATTTCACAATGGAGAGTGCCCTGTCTGGTTGTATCATTGTGTGGGAGAGTTGCTGCAAAGTATCGGACCGGAGATCAATGCAGAGGATCATCAAAATCTGGGGTCTCCTTTCCTCTGCTGACAACATTTACCAGGAGAGTGGCTTAAATAAACCTTTTCCATCCAGCACAGTATCTTTGACCCATTACCATCAGGAAGGAGCATCAAAACCAGGACTGCCAGGCTTCCTCCCACAAGCTGTGAGATCCTGTCACCCGGTAAATCTCTTTGATTTATTTTATTTATTTTGACATTGACCACCACAGGATGTTGTTCCAGACATCAAATGCTTCCATGTCAGATATAGCATAGCTTTGCTAACAATTTGCCTTAACTCACCCTCAAAACACTACTCTCCTATTCTGATATTTTTTTCTGTTTTCTCAAAACGCCACATGTACCAAGACTGATTATTCTGCATTTATTTGTGTTAACTGCTAAGTTGTTGAGGATCGGTTGGCTGGTGTAGCGTTTAGCTAATGCCTCTACAGCGCCAGCGACTGGGGTTCGAATCCTGCGCTGTTGGTAAAGAGTTTGTACTTTTTTCCCATGTTTTCCCTGGGGGCTCCAGTTTCCCCCCCCTTCAAAAACATATGGGTAGTGTAAGTTAACAGGGTGTAGATTGGGCAGCACAGTTGCCCTAATGGTCTGTTACTGTACTGTATGTCCAAATATAAGATATAAAAATTTAATTTTTTTTAAATTTAAGATTTAAATTAAGATCCATCTCCTACTGGGCCTGAGCAGAGGACAGAAAAGATTTTTTTTTGGTATCAGCAACGCGCATTTTGAAGGTGAAAACCTAAATCTATTTTCTTTTAAAAATGAATCAAAATGGTGGATGCTAACTTTTAAATGTTTTCTAGGTTGGTGGTTTCCTCCAGGCCTAAGCCTTGTGTTAGGACTGGGTCAGGGCTGTTTGAAATAAAGTAACCAGTTCTGGCACATTCGCTGTCATATTGTAACCTTAAACCTGCATGGAGGTGATCGTGTTTGATGATATGTCCCTATTACAAATCAAAATTTAAACTTTAGCTTTGATCTGCTTCACACAGTTCAGCACTGACAAGATATATGTTAACATGGGCCCAGTACACTAATGTGCTGGAGAAACTCAGCAGGTCACACAGCATCCACAAGAAGTGAACAATGTTTCAGGTGTTGGCCCTGTGGTGATATGTTTCCTCCATTGTATATAGTATATATGGAGCTGGCCCACCCACTGATGATTCGTACCCTATGACTCCTCCACACCCCCCCACCCCACCCGTGGTCCTGGGTATGGCCCAGGTCAAGCCACCTCTCCCTTTCCCCCATTCCAATACCTGGTTCCGGGCCAGCAAGGTTCTTCTGTATATTCTTTGGCTTGGCTTCGCGGACGAAGATTTATGGAGGGAGTAAATGTCCACGTCAGCTGCAGGCTCGTTTGTGGCTGACAAGTCCGATGCGGGACAGGCAGACACGGTTGCAGCGGTTGCAGGGGAAAATTGGTTGGTTGGGGTTGGGTGTTGGGTTTTTCCTCCTTTGTCTTTTGTCAGTGAGGTGGGCTCTGTGGTCTTCTTCAAAGGAGGTTGCTGCCCACCGAACTGTGAGGCGCCAAGATGCACAGTTTGAGGCGATAACAGCCCACTGGCGGTGGTCAATGTGGCAGGCACCAAGAGATTTCTTAAGGCAGTCCTTGTACCTCTTCTTTGGTGCACCTCTGTCACGGTGGCCAGTGGAGAGCTCGCCATATAACACGATCTTGGGAAGGCGATGGTCCTCCATTCTGGAGACGTGACCCACCCAGCTCAGCTGGATCTTCAGCAGCGTGGACTCGAAGCTGTCGGCCTCTGCCATCTCGAGTACTTCGATGTTAGGGATGAAGGCGCTCCAATGAATGTTGAAGATGGAGCGGAGACAACGCTGGTGGAAGTGTTCTAGGAGCCGTAGGTGATGCCGGTAGAGGACCCATGATTCGGAACCGAACAGGAGTGTGGGTATGACAACAGCTCTGTATACGCTTATCTTTGTGAGGTTTTTCAGTTGGTTGTTTTTCCAGACTCTTTTGTGTAGTCTTCCAAAGGTGCAATTTGCCTTGGCGAGTCTGTTGTCTATCTCGTTGTCGATCCTTGCATCTGATAAAATGGTGCAGCCAAGATAGGTAAACTGGTTGACTGTTTTGAGTTTTGTGTGCCCGATGGAGATGTGGGGGGGGCTGGTAGTCATGGTGGGGAGCTGGCTGATGGAGGACCTCCGTTTTCTTCAGGCTGACTTCCAGGCCAAACATTTTGGCAGTTTCCGCAAAACAGGACGTCAAGCGCTGAAGAGCTGGCTCTGAATGGGCAACTAAAGCGGCATCGTCTGCAAAGAGTAGTTCACGGACAATTTTCTCTTGTGTCTTGGTGTGAGCTTGCAGGTGCCTCAGATTGAAGAGACTGTCATCCGTGCGGTACCGGATGTAAACAGCGTCTTCATTGTTGAGGTCTTTCATGGCTTGGTTCAGCATCATGCTGAAGAAGATTGAAAAGAGGGTTGGTGCGAGAACACAGCCTTGCTTCACGCCATTGTTAATGGAGAAGGGTTTAGAGAGCTCATTGCTGTATCTGACCCGACCTTGTTAGTTTTCGTGCAGTTGGATAACCATGTTGAGGAACTTTGGGGGGCATCCGATGCGCTCTAGTATTTGCCAAAGCCATTTCCTGCTCACGGTGTCGAAGGCTTTGGTGAGGTCAACAAAGGTGATGTAGAGTCCTTTGTTTTGTTCTCTGCACTTTTCTTGGAGCTGTCTGAGGACAAAGACCATGTCAGTAGTTCCTCTGTTTGCGCAAAAGCCGCACTGTGATTCTGGGAGAATATTCTCGGCGACACTAGGTATTATTCTACTTAGGAGAATCCTAGCGAAGATTTTGGCTGCAATGGAGAACAGCGTGATTCCCCTGTATTTTGAGGAGTCAGATTTCTCGCCTTTGTTTTTGTACAGGGTGATGATGATGGCATCATGAAGGTCCTGAGTCAGTTTTCCATGGTTCCAACAAAGCTTGAAAAACTAATGCAGTTTGACATGCAGAGTTTTGCCACCAGCCTTCCAGACCTCTGGGGGGGGATTCCATCCATACCTGCTGCTTTGCCACTTTTCAGTTGTTCAATTGCCTTATATGTCTCATCCTGGGTGAGGACCTCATCCAGCTCTAGCCTTAGGGGCTGTTGAGGGAGCTGGAGCAGGGCGGAATCTAGGACTGAGCGGTTGGCACTGAAAAGAGATTGGAAGTGTTCTGACCATCGGTTGAGGATGAAGATCTTGTCGCTGAGGAGGACTTTGCCATCTGAGCTGCGCAGCGGGCTTTGGACTTGGGGTGAGGGGCTATACACAGCCTTTAGAGCCTCGTAGAAACCCCTGAAGTCGCCAATGTCCGCGCTGAGCTGGGTTCACTTGGCGAGGCTAGTCCACCACTCATTTTGGATTTCCCGGAGTTTGCGCTGAAGATGCATGCACGACGGAAGGCTTGTTTCTTCTCTGGACAGGACGGCTTTGTAAGGTGAGCCTGGTGGGCAGCTCGCTTCTTTGCCAGCAGCTCTTGGATTTCCTGGCTGTTATCGTCGAACCAGTCTTTGTTTTTCCTGAATGAGAAGCCCAGTACCTCTTCAGTGGATTGCAGTATGGTAGTCTTCAACTGATCCCAGAGGGTTTCAGGGGACGAGTCCGTGAGGCGGATTGCATCGTCGAGCTTTGCTTTGAGGTTTGCCTGGAAGTTTCCTCTCACTTCGTCTGACTGCAGGTTTCCAACATTGAACCTCTTTCTGGGGGCTTTACTGTTCCTGGGCTTTGGCTTGAAGTGAAGGTTGAGCTTGCAGCGAACCAGCCGGTGGTCAGTGTGGCATTCCGCGCTGGGCATGACCCTGGTGTGGAGCACATCTCGTTTGTCTCTTTCTCGCACCAGGACGTAGTCCAGGAGGTGCCAGTGTTTGGATGGGGGATGCATCCAGGTAGTCTTCAGGCTGTCTCTCTGCTGGAAAAGGTGTTAGTAATGACAAGCCGCTGTTCTGTGCAGAGCTCCAACAGGAGGCGCCCATTGTCGTTGCACTAGCCGACACCATGCTTGCCCAGGATTCCTGGCCAGGTTTCTGACTCTGCCGACGCGAGCGTTGAAGTCGCCAAGGATGACAACCTTGTCGGCTGTAGGGGTGCGTTGAATGAGGTTGCGCAGGTCAGTGTAGAACTTGTCCTTTTCTGCTGGTTCCGCCTGGAGGGTTGGAGCATAGGCACTGATGAGGGTGATGCGACGTTTGTTTTGAAGGGGGAGTCGCATGGACATGATCCGGTCCGAGTGGCCTGTCGGGAGGTTTTCGAGTTTGGAGGCAATGGAGTTCTTGACCATGAAGCCTACACCAGATAGGCGTCATTCATCCAAAGGCTTGCCAGACCAGTAGAGTGTGTAGCCTGCGCCGCGTTCTTGGAGGCTGCCTACATCTGCCAGGCGGACTTCACTGAGAGCGGCTATGTCGATGTCAAGTCTGAGGAGTTCATGTGCAATGAGGGCAGACCGACGTTCAGGTCGGTGGCTGTCAGCCTTGTCTAGCATGGTTCTGATGTTCCAGCATGCTAGCTTGAGTTTGTGAGCATCTTTTGAGGGGGAGGACGTGGAGGGGGAGGACGTGGAGGGGGAGGACGTGGAGGGGGAGGACGTGGGAGGGGGAGGACGTGGAGGGGGAGGACGTGGAGGGGGAGGACGTGGAGGGGGAGGACGTGGACCTGTCCTCGGGCCTGCGCAAAGGAGCTTTTAGGTGGAGTGCAGTGTGCGCAGTACTGGCCCCACCCTTTACACCCATGGTTCGTGTGCCGTGGCCAAGCAAGCTGGGACGTGGCAGCGAGGTCCTTGGGTCGTAGGTTTTATATCGGAGTGGCCTTCTCCTATGCAGGTTTCTTACCCGGGCTGGAGGGGTCTGCCTCCCCTCTTAGGTCGGTCCATACTGCCCAGACCGGGGCCGAGGCCGCTGCTGCTCTCCCTGTGCCCGGACTGGGGCCGCCGCCTCCAACTCTCTGCCTGGACCAGGGCCTCCGCCTGCCTCACTCGACCGGGGCCGAGTCGACCGGCCCCGGTCCGGGCAGAGGGTTGGCGGCGGCGGCCCCGATCCGGGCAGGAGCAAGGGGGAGGCGGCGGCCCCGGCCTCGGTCTTCTGTATATTAAAGCCTATCGTTCCCTCAGCCCAGTCTCTCTGGTTACTGGTGTGCCTATCAGGCCCTTTGTCAGGTAGAAACAAAAATGGGCAGGTGTTTGAATATAAAGGCAAGAGGATGGGGAAGGAGAAGAGGAAGGAGGAAGGGGCAATGGGAGGACCTTGTACCTAACTAATGATCCAGTCCTGAAACCATGGCCATTAGATAGAGGAGCAGAAGTAGGCCATTGTAACCTTGGGTATCCTTTAATTTCAATAGATGCTGCATGAGTTTCTCCAGCATGTTGGGGTATTGCACTTGACCCCAGCATCTGTAGACTTTCTTGATTAACTGTTAATGAACTTTTTTTAGTTTACTTTGAAGTTCCTGATATTCCTGACATGTTAAATTTAAATTTAGACATACAGCATCCTGACATGTTAAATTTAGGAATACGAGCCCAATTACCTAAGTACGTTTTGAGGAAACCAGAGGAAACCAGAGCCCCCGAGGAAAACCCACGCAGACATGGGGAAAATGTGCAAACTCCTTACAGGCAGTGCGGGATTTGAACCAGAGTCCCTGTCGCCATAACAGCGTTGCACTAACCCGGCCGCCCTGAAGTTCTTCTGAAGGATGAAAGGAAAAGCTGAAATCACCTTGACAGGAGCCATCAGGAACCGACACATTTTTTCAGAATAAGTGAATTGTTCTCAGATAGTTTGCAGCTAAATGTCATTTATTCAGAGCAGAGTTTTACTGTAAAATAGATTGAACGTCTCCCCTCCATTTGCCCCATGCCCTAATTAACACAAGATTTCCATCTCCCATTCCATCTTCCAGATGCCCTTTATCCCTTTACCTAAGCTTTTGGTTATCCTCTCACGTTCTCAGCCCGACATCCACATTTCAGTTTGACTATACATCTTGTAAAGTGCTTTGAGCTCATTATTCAATGTTAAAGACACTCCATATATCCAGGCTGTTGTTGGGAATAGCTTGCATGCCTTTAATTCACTGAGATGGTTGCAATATTTTGTAATGCTGCAGAGATAATATTTATTCTTGTCTGTTTGAGGTTTCCAGTTGGATTAAACATTTTCATTGTTCTTCTTCGCCTTTTCTTGCAGTTCCAGCCAATCTTCTCTCCCTCCCCCCCCAACTGCTGCTACCAACCACCTAGCTTCTGTGGTGTTGTCAAGGGAACCATGTGCGCACACATAAAAAAATAGCAGTTGCCATGGTAATGTTAGAAAACAACCAGCTGTAGTGTTAATGCAAATGGCACTTTTTGGTATTTGACTGTAATTAGAATGCACCAAAATGGTTTATTTGACTAACATAGTGTAAACAAGGAAGTGTGCTCTGGTTAGAGAAATGCTGCCACACTGATGGAGTACAGTCAGGTGTGAAAACAGTGGGAAGGTTGCCAGTGGATGCACTTGCCAGTTGACTGCTTATGTGCGCTGAATGGAAATGTTTACTTCTGTGAAAAAGGCAAATGAGCAATGCTCCTGCAAAAGGTTCCTACGTTGCAAGACTTCTGCTTGCTCAATAGTTTGGCAAAGTCTAAAATGGTAGATCCTTTCAGCATTCCAGCGTCAGAAGGCAGAGAGAAAATGCTCAACAAGATCGCAGTTGAACGGGAAACAAACGTGCAAGCAACCGGAGGAATAAAGGGGGAACCAACGTCTCAGGCATGGGCCCTTTCTCATGTTACCATCACAGCATCAATTGAAAGGAAAGGTTTGCAGATGCTGTGGTCCAGAGCAATTCACACCTCAGCTGACAGCTCGTTTCACACCCCCACCCACTCTGTGTGAAAAAAACCTTTCCCCTTTACTCTTTTTTATTTGAATATGTTATTCTTCATGTTCAAAGACTCGTATACATTCAGACAACTTTCATACAACACTTATGTATAGCATACAGAGTCTGTTTTTCCCCTCCCTACCCCGCCCCCTCCCTCCCATGCCCCAATACAACCAAGAATGAAGTTATATAAATTATACAAATGCACAAAACACAAATCCCGATGAGTTCAACGACCCTTGTGAAAAACTGAACAAAAACTGAAAAACCCCAGGTACTTAAGTAAAAAACAAGAGTGGATCATCTTTGCCACACCCTATGTCTGATCCCAATCATTTCGCTGCTGGGATGGGTTAACTTAATTTCCTTCATTCCGAAGGGGTGAAATTATATCATGTGTTTCAGATAAGGTTGCCACACTCTAACAAGCATGTCATATTTTCTCCTTAAATTCTACGTGATTTTCGCCAGGGGAATACAACTATATATCTCCGCATTCCACTTTGTAATACTTAGTTGGGAGTCGGACTTCCACGTGACCATTCTACACTTCCTAGCTACTGACTTTCACAAACTGAATTTGCTATCTAGACAGTTTAAACTCATGTCCATAACATTCCCCAAAAGGTCTAATTCCGGATCCTGTGGAAAATCCACCTTTGTAATTTTTTTCTGAAAGGCCCCCAGGTCCTTCCAGAAGAATCTCACCTTTGTACACCACAGGCAGGGTCACAGATGGTCCCAATTTGCCCCTCAAAAAAGATCTTAGTTGCAGATAGCAGAAGAATGTTCTAATAGACAAATCATATTTATTCCTTTTGCTCGAATGACATGAGCTGTCCTCACTTATAACCATTCTTGATACACCTGATTCCTTTCTGTGACCAGGTGTCCAGGATCTTATTGCCAGAATCATGGGTATAAAGTTGTTCTGGGACAAGGGTATTTTGACATGTCTGAAGTACATGCTTTAGTGTGGAGTTATCCAAACTATGAAAACTGAGGTCCTCCATCAGCCAGCTCCCCACCATGACTACCAGCACCCCCACATCTCCATCGGGCACACAAAACTCAAAACGGTCAACCAGTTTACCTATCTCGGCTGCACCATTTCATCAGATGCAAGGATCGACAATGAGATAGACAACAGACTCGCCAAGGCAAATAGCGCCTTTGGAAGACTACACAAAAGAGTCTGGAAAAACAACCAACTGAATAGCCTCACAAAGATAAGCGTATACAGAGCCGTTGTCATACCCACACTCCTGTTCGGCTCCGAATCATGGGTCCTCTACCGGCATCACCTACGGCTCCTAGAACGCTTCCACCAGCGTTGTCTCCGCTCCATCCTCAACATCCATTGGAGCGCTTTCATCCCTAACGTCGAAGTACTCGAGATGGCAGAGGTCGACAGCATCGAGTCCACGCTGCTGAAGATCCAGCTGCGCTGGATGGGTCACGTCTCCAGAATGGAGGACCATCGCCTTCCCAAGATCGTGTTATATGGCGAGCTCTCCACTGGCCACCGTGACAGAGGTGCACCAAAGAAAAGGTACAAGGACTGCCTAAAGAAATCTCTTGGTGCCTGCCACATTGACCACCGCCAGTGGGCTGATAACGCCTCAAACCGTGCATCTTGGCGCCTCACAGTTTGGCGGGCAGCAACCTCCTTTGAAAAAGACCGCAGAGCCCACCTCACTGACAAAAGGCAAAGGAGGAAAAACCCAACACCCAACCCCAACCAACCAATTTTCCCCTGCAACCGCTGCAACCGTGTCTGCCTGTCCCGCATCGGACTTGTCAGCCACAAACGAGCCTGCAGCTGACGTGGACTTTTTACCCCCTCCATAAATCTTCGTCCGCGAAGCCAAGCCAAAGAAAAGAAGATCCATTTTCTTTGAAATTAATTTAGTGTCCCATTTATATATAAACTTTCCTGCTATCCTTTCACCTACTGCATGTAGTCCAATTTGTGCCCAGGAAGGAGGGGGGGTGGATCCCTTCCTCAAAGAGCCCCTTTCACTCTTAACCCATGTCCTCTGGTTTGCATCTCACTTATCCTCAGTGGAAAAACCCTATCTACATTTACTGTCTATCCCCCTCATAATTTTAAAAACTTCTATCAAATCTCCCTTCATTCTTCTATGCTCCAGGGAATAAGGACCTAACCTGTTTAACCTTTCCCTGCCACTTGGTTCCTGAAGTCTGGGCAACATCCTAGTAAATCTTATCTGCACTCGTTCTTTCCTGTAGTTAGGTGACCAATATTCAAAATTTGGCTTCAGCAATGCCTTATACAACTTTACCACAACATCTAAACTCCTGTACTCAGTATTTTAATTTGTGAAGACCAATATGCAAAAAAGCACTCTTTACAACCCTATCTACTGGTGACACCACTTTCAGGGAATTATGTATCTGCATTCCCAGATCCCACTGTTCTACCACACTCCTCCATGCCTGACCATTCACTGTTTATGTCCTTTCTTGGTTTATCCTTCCAAAATGCAACACCCCACACTTGCCTGCATTAAACTCCATCTGCCATTTTTTAGCCCATTTTTCCAGCTGGTCCAGAACCCTCTGGAAGCTTTGGAAACCTCCTTCACTGTCCACAAGGCCTCCAATCTTAGTGTCATCTGCAAACTTGCTGATCCAATTTATCACATTATCATCAAGATTATTGATCTAGATGACAAAGGACAATGGTCCCAGCACTGATATTTGAGGCACCACTTGTTACAGGACTCCAATCTGAGAAGCAACCATCCACCACCACTCACTGGCTTCTCCGTCTAGCCATTGTCGAATCCAGTTCATTACTTCACCACCTGAGCCTTCCTGACTAACCTTCCATGTGGGAGCTTGTCAAAGGTCTTACTAAAGTCAATGAAGGCAACATCCACAGCCTTCCTTTGTCAACTTTCCAGGTAACCTTCTTGAAAAGCTCAACAAGATTGGTTAAACATGACCTACCATGCACAATGCCAGGAGAGATTGTGGTGCTGGTGTTGGTGCCAATGTTAATTCTGTTGGCATTGTTCAGGGAAAATGGACTGCCCAGACCAGAATCAATGTCAGGTATTTTCTGCGGAGGCATCCTGCCATTGATATGACCACAATGAAGTGTCCCTTCACCCCTTGTCATGCTCAAAACTGCTCCCAATACTCCAGGTGAGGTCTCACCAACACCTTGCCTTCTTCACCACCATCTCAACCTGCAGGTTTACCTTCAGACTATCCTGCACAAGGACTCCCAGGTCCCTGGGTATTTTCAGTTTTCTCCCCAAATAGCAAATAGTACGTCCATTTATTTTTTCTACCAAAGTGTATGATATTTAATTTGCCATATTTTTTACCCCTTCTAATCAGTCCAAGTCCTTCTGATCCCTGTTTTTTTAACACCACCTGCTCTTCTACCTCCCTTTGCATCATCTGCAAACTTGGCCACTAAGCCAGTTATTCCAGACTCTAAATTACTGATAGCATAAAAAAGCAGCCCCAACATTGGCCCCTGTGGAACACCACTAGCAAATGCTACTCAACAAGAATATGATCCTTGTAATCTGTTTCATGCCAATCAGCTAATGCTCTACCCACTCATAAGTTTCCTGTGATACCATGGGCTCTTAGCTTGTTAAGTAGCCTCATGTGCGACACCTTGTCAAAGGCTTTCTGAAAATCAAAATACACAGCATTCACTGCATCTCCCTTATCCAGCCGGCTGGCCACTTCCTCAAGAAATTCCAATAGGTTTGACAAGCAAGATTTTCCCTCAAGGAAACATGCTGGCTTTGGCCAATCTTGTCATGTACCTTCAAGTACTCCACATCCCTCAAAACGCCTCCCAAATATGTACTGTCCAATCTCCTCTTCAGTGTCAAAATGGAGCCCTCATGCATCACCTCTGCTGGTAGCTCGTTCCATACTCTCACTACTCTCGGAGGGAAGAAGTACCCCCCCCAAATGTTCCTTTTAAATGTTTCATCTTTCACCCTAGTTCATATCTCTCTCAACCTCAGTGGAAAAAAACCCTGCTTGAATTTGTTCTATCTCCAGCCCAAACTTCCACCCATCTGAAGAGATCAGAGTTAGTATAGTGGTTAGCACAACTCATTCCAGCACCAGTGAGCCAGGTTCGAATCCGGCGCTGTCTGTACAGAGTTTGTACATTCTCCCCGTGTCTGCGTGCATTTCCTCCAGGTGCTTCAGTTTCTTCCCACCCTTTCTTCACACCCATGTGTGAAGGCTCATGGACTTGGAAGGGCTGTGCTGTGTCTCTAAAGTAAAAAGAATAAAAATATGATTTCTCGTGCTGTTTAGATTTTAGCTCAGTGAGTCCAGGGGTGGACTGCAAGCTTCAGCTACCCCTTCATAGACTTGAAGGCAAATCTGTTGCACGTCCAACCACATGGTTACTGTAGTGCTCAGTGTACTGCTGTTAGAGTGCCAGTGATATGGGTTCGAATCCGGCGCTGTCTGTAAGGAGTTTGTACGTTCTCCCCTTGTCTGTGTGGGTTTCTTCCGGCTTCCTCCCACCCTCCATCATAGGTAAATTAGGTGTAATTGGGGAAGCACAGGCTTGTCAAACGTTCCTGTTATTCTGCTGTATGTTTCAATTGTAAAATAAATAATAGCACATTTCGTTGTTTTTCAGAGTTTGTTGAATTTTATGTATCATCATTTTACATGTTTTTAAATTTTAAGTGCCATTAATTTATTTCATTTGTTTTTAAATGGGGATGTTCACACTCGTTCAAGCTGTCTGGTTGCTATGGCAGCTGGTACACCCTTGGCTGTCAAACTATTTCTGTGCGATTGATAATTGGTCAGACCAATTTACACACAGAAGCTGTATAAATGATATACCACTCAGTGTATGAGCACGTTTCATGGGTAAGTGAACAGGAAATCACTTTCAGAAATTTTAGGCTATCAATAATTAAGGTACCTACAGTGTTGTCTCTTCTCAGAAGCTTAATTCTTATTGTTTTGACAACGTTAAAACCTTTAAAGAAGGCTGAGTACAGGGTTAATGGTCAGTTACTTAAGAGTGTGGATGAACAGAGGGGCCTTTGGGTTCAAATTCATACATCCCTCAAGGTCTCCGCACAGGTTGATAGGATAGTTAAGAAGGCCTATGGTGTTCTGGGATTCCTTAATAGGGGGTTTGAATTCAGGAGTAGGAGAGGTTGCAACTCTACAAATCTTTGGTAAGACCTCGCATAGAGTATTGTGGTCAGTTCTCATTATAGGGCATGGAAGCTCTGGAGATTTACCAAGATGTTACCGAGACTGGGAAACAAGTCTTATGATGCAAGGTTAGCAGAGCTGGGACTTTCCTCTTTGGTGCATAAAAGGATGAGAGGAGACTTGATGGAGATCTACAAGATTATGAGAGTCATAGATAGGGTGAACAATCAGCACCTGTTTCCCAGGGCAGAATCAGCAAACACCAGAGGACATCTGTACAAAGTTAAGGGGGAGAAGTTTAGGGGAGACATCAGGGGTAAGTTTTTTTACACAGAGAGTTATGCCAGGGATAGTGGTTGTAACTGAAACATTGGGGCATTTAAGAGACACATGGATCAAAGAAAAATAGAGGGTCATGGGGTGGGGGAGGGGTTTAGTTTTTCTTTTGGTAGGCATATGTGGGTCAGCACAACATTGTGGGCTGAAGGGGCTGAAGGGGCTGTGCTGTGCTGTATTGTTCCATGTTCTAAAGATTTAGAGACACACAGTGTGGAAACAGGGCCTGTGGCCTAACTTCCCCATGCCAACTAAAATGTCCCTCTCACACTGGTCCCATCTGCCCATATCCTTCTAAACCCATCCTCTCCATGTATCTGTCCAAATGTTTCTTAAACATTGCAATAGTACCTGGATCAACCACCCTCTCCAGCAGCCTCTTCCATACACCCACCAGCCTCTGTGTAGCTCAGGTTCTTGTTAAATCTCTCCCCTCCCCCCAACTTAAACCTCTACCATCTTGGCCACCGATTCCCCAGCTTTGATGCCACCACAATGAGTCCAAGTGAGTGATGACAGTTCATGTGACAGATGGTGTACACTGTGGCCCCAGTATAGATCTGGTGGAGAAATGAGGAAGAAAAAAGTGTCAAACATTGAAAAACATTTGAATTATTCACCTCATGAGACCAACGTTCGAACATCTTTCAAGAAGGTGAACACTCACAAGGCCTCAGGCCCTGATGGCAGGTTCCTGAATATCTGTGTCAACCAACTAGCTGGAATGTACAGGGACATTTTCAACCTCTCACTGCTGCAAACGGAGGTTCCCACTTGCTCCAAAAGGGCATTGATCATCCTAGTGCCCCATGAAGAGCAGAGGGAGCTGCCTCAACGACGAGTTTGGTCATGGCCAGAGATAATTCGTACCTAAGTAAAGATCTGGATCCATTGCAAATTCACCTATTGCCACCATGGCACCACAGCAGATGCAATTGCACTGACCGTCCATTCAGTTCTGGATCACCTGGACATCAGCAACAAGTACATCAGGCTGCTTTTCATCGATTACACCTCAGCTTTCAACACCATTATTCTCTCAGTACTGGCCAGCAAGCTCCAAAACCCTGAGCCCCTCTGCAATTGGATCCTTGACTTCCTCATCGGAAGACCACGGTAATTGTGAATCAGTAACACATCTCTCCTCACTGACTGTCAACACAGGCGCACCTCAAGTGCCTCTTGTGCAGGCTTTTCCCACTGCTCTACTCTCTCTATGCCCATTCAAATGGCATCTATGCATTTGCTGATGACATCGCATCATCAGCAGAATCACAGACAGCAATGTGGAAGTGTACAGGAGTGAGATAAATCAGCTCTCTGAGTCACAATATCAATTTTGCACTCGACATTACCAAAATGAAGGAACTGATTATGAACTTCAGAAAGGGGAAACCAGGAGAGCACAAACCAGCCCAGATCACAGGGTCAGCAGTGGAAAGGATAAAGAATTAGATTTCTGGGTGGCAACATACTGAAGATTTATCCTACGGCCTTCATGTCAATGTAATTATGAAACAGGCTCACCAGCACCTACAGTTTACTTCATTAGAAGTTTGAGGAGATTTGGTTTGTCATCAAGGAGTCTTGCAAATTTCTACAGGTGTACATTCTGACTGCATGCATCACTATCCAGTACGGAGGTGCCCATGCACAAGACAGGAAGAGGTTACAGAGAATTGTGAACTCAGCCAGTGCCATCACGGGCACCAGTCTTCACTCCATTAAGGACATCTTTAAGAGGCGGTGTCTCAAGAAAGCAGCTTCTATCCTCAAGGACCCTTCACCACCCCGGCCATGCCCTCTTCACACTGCTACGTTGGGAAGGAGGTACAGGAACCTGAAGACGAGCACCCAAACAGCTTCTTCCCCTCCGCCAACAATGGACAATGAATCATGGACACTACCCCACTTTTCCTCTTCTTTTGCACTTAAAAAAATGTAATTTATAACAGGTTTTGCTGCTGTGATGCTTCATGACAATAAATTCTTATTCTCATGTGAGACTTTCAAAAGTTTGAGTTTTAATCAGAGAAACCTCTTCTGCTCCCCCTCACAATTCAGTTAAAACCACAGTTTCCAAAGTTAACTTATATGTTTACATGCACTGAACCTCAGAACAAGCCAAGTTGAATAAATCAAGTGGGCAGCCAACACTTTTCTCCCTGGTGTAGGAATAGCAAATACTAAAGGACACCCGTTTAAGGTCAGTGGAGCAAAGTTTCATGGAGATGTCAGAGGTAATTTTTTTTTACAAAGAATGCATTACCAGTCTAGTACAATAGGGACGTTCAAAAGAGTCCTGGATTGGGTATTAGAAAAGTAGAGGATTGTAGAAGTGCAAGTAGAAAAGTGATCCATGTAGGGACCAATAACATGGATATGAAGGGTATGAGGTCCCTCAATGTCCCTTCAGCACTAATTTGAAGGACCTCCAGAGTACGTTGTGGATTAGTAATGGGAAAAGCCAGAGTGGCTCCAGTCACCATACCTCGAATGGAATTGACTGCCATTACTGTGGCGAGTAAAATGGACACATTCTGTGTTAAGAAAATTCATGAGAAATACTTCCTTTCGTTTGGAATATACATATGTCATGTTGGACATGACAGCCAAGGGTTATGTAGCTCTAAGCATTCAGAAGTTGCATGAGCGATAAGGTGTGCCGAAACATTAGAAAATCATGCATGTGGTTCTTATGGAAATAACACTTTGCAATATTCTTTTTTGTGCCTCAATTCCTTCATGTATGCTTTCATTTTTGATTTCAAGCCAAAGAAGGATCCAATTGAGGAAGTGTGCCGAATAAGCAGGCAACACAAGTGATAACCTCAGTCACCGCTTTACTGTTAAACAACACTCTGTACAACAGGAGCTTCTTGTAATGGCGTCCGGTATCAGCCAAGCTCCGTTTCCAAATGCTGTGCCTTGCAGGGACTCACGCATGCACAGGGTTGTGACCTCAGGATTACTACCACATGCTGGCGAGGTTAGAAATGGAGGATGGCGCAGCTCAACACTTGGTGCGGGGGGTGGGTGGATCAGTGCGGGGTGGGATCTGTACTGGCGGGGTGGTCTGCATCTGAGCATCTGAACTGCAGGGGTCCAAAAGCTTTGCGAGAAGGTTTGCTCATGCTCCCCTGGAGGTCTGAAATAGTTTGGCAGGGGGATGGGAACTAAAATGAGAGAACAGAGAATATAGCGGATGGTGGAAAGGTTGATGCCATGCATAGTCAGTTTGTGAAGAAGGGCAGGCAGTGGAGAGAACATAACTATAGTAGGTGGAGGGTTTGAAATACATTTATTTCAACACTCCAGAATGGAGGACTATCGCCTTCCTGAGCTCTTCACTGGCCACCGAGACAGAGGTGCACCAAAGAAGAGGTACAAGGACTGCTTAAAGAAATCTCTTGGTGCCTGCCACATTGACCACCGCCAATGGGCTGATATCGCCTCCAACCGTGCATCTTGGCGCCTCACAGTTCGGCGGGCAGCAACCTCCTTTGAAGAAGACCGCAGAGCCCACCTCACTGACAAAAGACAAAGGAGGAAAACCCAACACCCAACCCCAACCAACCAATTTTCCCCTGCAACCGCTGCAACAGTGTCTGCCTGTCCCGCATCGGACTTGTCAGTCACCAACGAGCCTTCGGCAGACGTAGACATACCCCTCCATAAATCTTCGTCCGCGAAGCCAAGCCAAAGAAGAAAAAAGAAAAAAAAAAGAATTTCAACACTATAAGAATCAGGAATAAGGGAGACAAACTCAGAGAATGGAATCACAATGTGGCTGTTACAGAAACTTGGCTGTTGCAGGTACCAAGGTTTAGATGTTTTAAAAGAGATATGGTGGGAGGTTAAAGGTTGGGGGGGGGGTGCAGCATTACATATCAGTGATAGTATCACAGCTGTGGAGGGAGTGTCCACTTAGTCATTGTGAATGGAAGTTAGAAACAGTAAGGGAGTATTGGGAGTAGTCGATGGACACCCAGATAGTCCTTGGGAGACTGAAGAGCAGATTTGTAGCCATCTTTTGTTGTTGTTGTTGATAGAGGAGACTTCAATTTCCCTAATATTGACTGGCACCTCCTGACTGCAAGATGGATAGATGGGGCAGAATGTGTCTGGAGTGTTCGAGAAGGATTCCTGACACAGTATGTGCTCCATGTGACTAGAGGAGAGGCCACACTGGATCTAGTACTGGGTAATGAACCTGGGGAGGTGACAGACCGCTCGGTGGGGGAGCATCTTGTTGAAAGTGACCACAACTCCCTAAGCATTAGCACAATTATGGAAAAAGATAAAGCAGACAAACTGCTTTTACTGAGCAAAAACTTAATTAAGATGGGATGAGGCAAGAAATGGGGAGAGTAAATAGGGAACAGATGTTCTCATGGAAAATGACAGAAGTAATGTGGAAGATGTTCAGGGACCACTTGCATGGTGTTCTAGATAGGTGTGTCCCACTGAGACTGGGAAAAGATGGTAGGATGCAGGAACTGGTGACAAAAGAGGTGAGATTCAAGATCAAGATGCAAGATTCCTTTTACTGTTATGTAATAACGACAGAATTTGTTTTGGGCAGAAATTGCCTGAAGCCCCTCTTACAGCCAGAGAAAGAGAAACTAATGAGAGTCCCCCCAGAGTCACTGAGTGTCCGTGGATTAGCCACCAGCGCCTCCCACAGCTCCTGCAGCCACACAGAGCCCAGTCCAAACTGTCAGCAGCCTGAGCCCCAGATCTGAACTTCTGGTATGGTCAGGAATCTCTCAATGCCCTTGGCCCCCTCTTCCATCCCGGTTCCGATACCTGGTTTCCCTTCAGCCGTCTTGAGCCAGTCTCTAGCAGTCCACAGCCCGGTGTGAATCCCTCGACTGCAGTCAACAGCAGCCCGCAGCCTGCATGGGTTCCTCACCTCGCGTCACCAGCAGCCCGCCCCCTGTGTGTTCTTCAGCCTCAAAGCCCCTCACTGTTCTGGTGCCGTGATCACTATCCAGTGGGTTATCTCCTCTGCTTCTCAAATGGGGAGCGGAGTCCTGGTGCTCTGCGCCAATCCTCCATTTCCCCGGAGTATGTAACCCTTTAGTGGCTGCTGCCCATCATAGGCACCATCATCTTGGGTGCAGACCCTGCCATTGCAGTATTTTTAAATAAAATTACCAGTGGCTCCCTTTGCAGGCTGCGTGAAGCCTGTACAGAGCTGACGCCAGTTGGACTGGGCAGTTTGACCCTGCGGAAACGCTGCACCTCTGCTCCCTGCTCTCCATGGGTCCGCACCACCGGCAGCGCATCCGTTACGGCAGCTCTGGCAGCGCCGCCATTTTTTACTGTGAGTTAGTGGGGCAGTGAGTTAAGAGGAAGAAGGAAACATGGAGGTTTAGGAAGCAAAAGGCAGAAAGTGCTCATGAGAATAACATGGTGCCCCAGCACACCAGAAACTATGCCATACTGATGTAAGTGTGCCCCCTGCATGTATGTGAGTCCCAAATCCCTACTGGAAAAGAAGACCGTGCGACGCCATCTGTGATGCAGCTGCTCCGATGACGTGTGCGTGGTTCGCCTGGTGATCAAATATGTGTGTCGCCACACAACCCCCCCCCCCACCCCAGAACCAGCACTAGTGTTTGCCTTGATCAATGTTTGCACAGTCTTTCATTGAGGAGGTCTACCTCAGTGCTTGGCTGGCTGGCTTATGTCCAGGCGTGCTGGCTTGAAGCGGTCAATGGCGAAGAACTCCTCCTTTCCCCCAATGTCCAGAGAGAAAGTTGAACCGTTGTTCCACATCACTTTCTAAGGGCCCTTGTACGGTTGTTGGAGGGGCGAAGAGTGCGTGCCCTGGTGGATGAACCCAAATTCGCAGTTTATTAAGTCTTTAGGGATGGAGGAGGGGTTTGTCCATGGTGGATCGGTGGTCTGGTTTCTCACAGAGTTGCTGTAGTACGGTGGTGTTCTCTGGCTGCTGATTGTGCAGGAATTCTCATACCCACGAATTCCTGCAGGCCTTTTACCGTGTTAGGCCTGGCGAAATGGTAAATGACTTCCACTTTGTTGGGTAGGGGTGTAGCACCGTTCCTGGTGATCCTATGGCCCAGGAAGCTGATGACACCCAATCCAAGCTGGCACTTGGCTGGGTTGACGGTGAGGCTGAACTCGCTGATGCGGGAGTACAGTTGGCGTAAGTAGGAAACATGTACCTGCCAATCTTTCCTTGCGATGAGGATGTAATCCAGATAGATGAACAGGAAATCCAAATCCCTACTGACCGCATCCATGAGATGCCGGAATGTTTGTGCCATGTTCTTGAGGCCGAATGTCACCTGCAGGAACTTGAAGAGGCCAAAAGGAGTAATTCTGGCTGTGTTCTGGATGTCATTAGGGTGTACAGGTTGTCAGATGGTAACCATGCACCAGGTCAACCTTAGAGAAGATGTGAGCTCTGTGTAGGTTGGTGGTGAAATCCTGGATGTGGGGAACAGTGTAGTGGTCTGGAGTGATGGCGTCGTTCAGGTGTCTGGTCACCAGCCACCGGAGGATGTCAAGTTACACAGAAAAGTGGGAGATGGAGTTCAATCTGGATAAGTGTGAGGTGATGGATTTGGAAGGACAAACCAGAAGGGTGAGTACAGGGTTAAGGGTTGGTTACTTAATAGTGTGGCAGAACAGAGGGACATTGCAGTACAAATCTATAGATCTCTCAAGGTCACCGTACAGGTGTAGAGCTCGTCGAAAGAATCAAAGACGTTGATCCAAACCAAGGCTTTTATTAGCAAAAGACAGGAGCTCTTCACAGGTGGCCGACCAGTCCGGAATGATCCGACCTGGCTAGGGACACAACCCTTTAAGGCCCAGACAATAGGCGTGGCTTAGCTCTCAGCCAATCGCTGTAAGTACAATCTAGATACAGTAACTATATACATTATGTACATTGGTGATAGATCTGTACTATCACATTCACCCCTTCTTGGAGAACTGACCCTGGAAAAAAAAACAAAAAAACGAGGGAGAGAATGAAAGGAAAGGATAGGTTAAGGACTGTAGCGGTCAGGGGGTCTGGCCATCCGGCGTGACCGCCGTGGTGCCGGGATTGGGATCGCTGGAGTGGTGTCGCCAGCGGGCTCGTCGGGTGCGACCGCTCCTTCGCTCAATTCCCCAGTCGTGTTGTCCGCAGGGTGGCCCGGGTCGTTGGGGTGCTGTTGGTCCTTCTGTTGCGGCACGGGGCCTGGGGAATAAAGAGTTGGGGAAGGTTGGGTTGGGGGGGGTTTGCTGGGTCTACCGCATCCTGAGCTAGGTCCCGCACCGAAATAGTGTCCTCCCGCCCGTCTGGGAACTCAACGTAGGTGTAATGTGGATTCGCGTGGAGTAGAGTCACTCGGTCAACCAAGGGGTCGTTCTTTGATTGCCAGACGTGGCGTTGCAAAAGGACTGGGCCAAGGATGGTGAGCCATGCCGGTACAATGGTTCTTGATTCGGATTTCCTCGGGAAAAGGAATATCCTTTCGTGGGGGGTGGCATTTGTTGCGGTACATAGGAGGGAGCGGATGGAGTGTAAGGCACTAGTGAGAACCTCCTGCCAGTGAGAGGTGGGGAGACCTTTAGACCGGAGAGCCAGTGTAACCGCTCTCCATATGGTGGCATTCTCCCTCTCGACCTGGCCGTTACCGCGTGGGTTATAGCTCGTGGTCCTGCTTGAAGCGATACCACACTCCAGAGGGTACTGTTGCAGCTCTGCGCTCATGAATGAGGACCCCCTATCACTGTGGATGGAACTGGGGTACCCGAAGATGGCGAAAATACTGTGAAGGGCCTGTATCACTGAGGTGGCAGTGGTGTCTGGGCAGGGCACAGCGAACGGGAAGCGGGAGTACTCGTCGATGGCTGTAAGGATGTAGGTATTATGGTTGGTCGACGATAGGGGCCCCTTAAAGTCTACGCTAAGACGCTCGAAGGAGCGGGTGGCTTTGATAACGTGGGAGTTATCCGGACGGAAGAAGTGGGGCTTGCATTCAGTGCACACCGAACAGGCTTGGGTCATGGAGCGGATCTCCTCGACTGTATAGGGTAGGTTGCACGCCTTCACAAAGTGGGCAAACCTAGTGACCCCTGGATGACAGAGCGCCTCATGGAGTTTCTGTAGTCTGTCCATCTGTATGCTGGCGCACATCCCCCTGGAGAGCGCATTAGGCGGGTCGTTGAGCTTACCAGGCCGGTACAAGATGTCATAGTTAAAGGTGGAGAGTTCGATTCTCCATCTGGCGATTTTGTCATTTTTTATCTTACCACGCTGGGTGTTGCTGAACATGAAGGAGACCGCGCGTTGATCAGTCAACAGTGTAAAGCGCCTCCCAGCGAGGTAATGTCTCCAACGACGCACCGCTTCAACTATGGCCTGGGCCTCCTTCTCGATCGAGGAGTGTCTACTCTCTGGACCCTGGAGGGTTCTGGAGAAGAAGGCTACAGGCCTGCGGTATTGGACGATCTGGTTCACCACATCCGTGATGCGTGGCAGGGGGTACGCATCCAGGAACGTGAAGCGGTTAATGGTCTGGCTATAGTCGACCACCATCCGTAGTTTTTCCCCGTTTTTGACAACCACCACCTGGGCTCTCCAGGGGCTTGAACTGGGTTCGATGATGCCCTCATACAGCAATCTACGCACCTCACTCCTAATGAATTGCCTGTTTTCGTAACTATATTGCAGACTTTTGGTGGCCACAGGCTTCCAGCCAGGGGTGAGGTTTGCGAAGAGTGCTGGCGGGGCAATCCGGAGTGTGGAAAGGCCGTAGGATTGGCCCCGGGGCACGGGCCGAGATGCTCGGGTGCTTCTGGGGTGGGGCGATGGCAGACCAAGAGGGGGGCGTGGGGTCCCCCAAAGTGTAGGGACACCGTTTGGAACTGACACTGGAAGTCTAATCCCAGGAACACTGGGGCGCACAATTGGGGAAGGACGAATAATTTGAAGTGGGTGACCGTTACGACCTGTACTTCCAGCGTGGCGATGCAATACCCCTTTATTCCAGTCGAGTGCGACCTCGTCGCTAATGAGATCCTCTGGGTAGTGGGGATAATGTCAAGTCCCCAACGGAGGGCCAGATCTGGCTGGATAAAGCTGTCAGTTAACCCAGAGTCAAATAAGCAATTGGTGTAGTGTCCATGCACTTTAATCAGTTCCATTTGTCTGGTGAGGGGATGAGAGCATTGCTGGTTTAGTGTTATTGAAGCAGTTGACAGGGGAGTTTCGCGTGATGACGTCACGCAATGGGATGACGTCACGCAACGGGATGATGTCACACAACGGGATGACGTAGTCAACGCTGGAGGAGCAGGTTGGAGGAACTCCCGGAAGTGCTGTTGTGGCGGCGTCGGCGGATGAAAGGTAAGTAGTGGGGTTTGTAGTTGCTCGCGGTTGGCGGTGGGTAGGTCGTCAGTCGCGGCGGTCGGGCCCTGGCGGTCGTCAGCGATGGACGCTAGGGTGAGTACCTGGTTGGCCGCAGGGGTGGCTGTGGCGGCGGCAGCAGCAGCGGTTGCCACAGTCGGGACCGAGGCCGGGTCGAGTGTTCCGCACAGGGGCGAGAGGCGGGCCAACACCATGGTTGCGAGGGTGGGCTGCCCTTTCCGGGTTCGGCGTCTCTGTGACGTCAGGCGTTGCCTTGCAGGGATGCCCTCGCTCTCATTGGACGAGAGCTCTGGGGAAGAAGAGTTTGAATGGGATAGTGGCGATTGGGCTTCACATGAGGCACTGTGTTTGCCGGCGGCCATTTTATACCTACAGACTGCAGCAAAGTGGCCTTTTTCAAGGCACTTCTGGCACCTGGCTTTTCTTGCTGGGCACTGGGACCTGCTGTGTTTGTCCCTCCCGCAGAAATAACATTTTGGGTTCGCATGGGGCAGTGTAGCAGCAGCCGACAGGCCGTCAGTATCTCGGGGGGTAGTAGGGTAGAAGGGCACTCTGCTCACATCAGAACGTGGGGTCCAGTCCCTAGAGAACTCGGTGGACTTTAAGGCTGCATCCTCCATTGTGATTGCAATCCGGGCCATGTCCTCTAGTTTTTCTACCCCTTGTTCGAGCAAGCGTAGCCTCACTTTGTTCGATCGGAGCCCGGCCACATAGGCATCCCGGACGAGATCGTTTGTGATCTTGGCAGCAGTTTTGTCCACACAGTTACAGTCCTTGCCCAACGCCTTTAATACTTGTAAATATGCCCTGCTGGACTCGCCGGGCTGTTGCTTCCTCGACGCAAGCACGAGCCGGGCATGAACTCTGTTCACCAGTTGATCATACAGTTCTTTCAGTACCTTTATGGCTGCGGTGTAAGTGGTCTCATCCTGGATGCTCTCGTAGACTCTCAAGGACACCATAGACAGCAATGCTGTTGGACGCTGGTTATCCTCCTCCACCTCAATGAATCTCAGGAAGTTTTCAAAGTTCAGTAGCCAGAAGTTAAAGGCTTTGAAGGCTGTAGCTGACCATGGGTCGATATCAAGTTTTTCTGGCCGAGTTAAACGCTCCATCCCTTTCAAAAAAAATTCTTTTTGCTAATAAAATTTTAGAGCTCGTCGAAAGAATCAAAGACTTGTTGATCCAAACCAAGGCTTTTATTAGCAAAAGACAGGAGCTCTTCACAGGTGGCCGACCAGTCTGGAATGATCCGACCTGGCTAGGGACACAACCCTTTAAGGCCCAGACAATAGGCGTGGCTTAGCTCTCAGCCAATCGCTGTAAGCACAGTCTAGATACAGTAACTATATACACTATGTACATTGGTGATAGATCTGTACTATCACAACAGGTTGAGAGGATAATTAAGGAGGCTTATGGGATAGTGGGAGACTGAGTTCAAGAGTTGAAATGTCATATTGCAACACTACAAATATCTGGTAGACCACACTTGGAGCATCGAGTTCAGTTCTGGTCACCTCATTATAGGAAGGATGTGGAATCTATGGAGAGGATGCAGAGGAGATTTCTTTGGCTTGGCTTCGCGGACGAAGATTTATGGAGGGGGTAAAAAGTCCACGTCAGCTGCAGGCTCGTTTGTGGCTGACAAGTCCGATGCGGGACAGGCAGACACGATTGCAGCGGTTGCAGGGGAAAATTGGTTGGTTGGGGTTGGGTGTTGGGTTTTTCCTCCTTTGCCTTTTGTCAGTGAGGTGGGCTCTGCGGTCTTCTTCAAAGGAGGTTGCTGCCCGCCAAACTGTGAGGCGCCAAGATGCACGGTTTGAGGTGTTATCAGCCCACTGGCGGTGGTCAATGTGGCAGGCACCAAGAGATTTCTTTAGGCAGTCCTTGTACCTTTTCTTTGGTGCACCTCTGTCACGGTGGCCAGTGGAGAGCTCGCCATATAACACGATCTTGGGAAGGCGATGGTCCTCCATTCTGGAGACGTGACCCATCCAGCGCAGCTGGATCTTCAGCAGCGTGGACTCGATGCTGTCGACCTCTGCCATCTCGAGTACTTCGACATTAGGGATGTAAGCGCTCCAATGGATGTTGAGGATGGAGCGGAGACAACGCTGGTGGAAGTGTTCTAGGAGCCGTAGAGGAGATTTACCAGGATGAAAAATACGTCTTACAAGGAAAGGTTAGCAGAGGTAGGGGTTTTCTCTTTGGAGCATAGAGAAATGAGAGGATACAATAGATGTCTCCAAGATTCTGAGAGGCATAGATATGGTAGACAGCCAGAACCTGTTTCCCAGGGTGAGAGTAGCCAACTCTAGGGGACTTCTCTACAAAGTGAAGGGAAGAAAGCTTAGGAGCAATATCAAGGGTATGTTTTTAACACTGAGAGTTGTGGGGGCCTTGCCCGGTGTGGTGGTGGAGGCTGGAACAATAAGAGCATTTAATATACCCTTTGGCACTAGGATGAAAGAAAAATAGAGGGTTGAGAGGTAGGGAGGGTTTTTTTTTTGGTAGGTCTACATTTGTGACCACAGCATTGTAAGCCTAAGGGCCTGAATTGTGCTTAATATTCGATGTTCTCTGTGTTCTATGTATTATGGCAGAATTCCTAACAGCATGGAAGAACAGAAGGACCTTGGAGTCTAAATCCATAGATCTCCGAAGGTTTCCACACAGGCTTATGGGACCAACTGAATTTAAGGTTTGGGTGGAAGTTGGCAGCAAAGTTAATGAAGCCGAGGAGCTCATCGTGGGTGCATGAGGCAGCATCAAAGTAGTTGTCGATGTAGTGGAGGAAGAGTTGAGGGGTCTTGCCTGTATAGGCTTGTCACATGAACTGCTCCTCCTAGCCAACAAAAGGCAGGCATAGCTGGGGCCCATGCACATACCCATGGCTACTCTTTTGACTTGGAGAAAGTGGGATGAGTCAAACAGAAGTTATTGAGGGTGAGGACAAGTTCTGCCAGCCAGAAGAGGGTGGTGATGGAGGGGGATGGTTGGGTCTGTGGTCAAGAAATAAATAAATGTCTTTGAGGTCTTCAGTATGGAGGATGAAGATGTATAGGAATTGGATATTTAGGATGTCACTGGCCACGGATTGTGGTGCCAAAGGATTGGAGGGTGGCGCATGTGGTTCCTCTGTTTAAGAAAGGGTCCAAATGCAAACCTGGGAATTATAGGCCTGTAAGTCTGACGTCTGTGGTGGGCAAGTTGATGGAAAGTGTTCTGAGGGATGCTATTTACAAATTTATGGAGGTACAGGGATTGATAGGGAGTAATCAGCATGGTTTTGTCAGGGGTAGATCATGCTTGACAAATCTGATAGAGTTCTTCGAGGGGCTTACAAAAAAGGTTGATGAAGGGAAAGCTGTGGATGTTGTCTATTTGGACTTTAGTAAAGCTTTTGACAAAGTTCCCCACAGGAGGTTAGGAAAAAAGGTAGTGAAATGGATTCAGCAGTGTTTGGATGGGAGGTGTCAGAGAGTAGTGGTAGAAAATTGTTTGTCCAATTGGAGGCCGGTGACTAGTGGAGTTCCTCAGGGTTTGGTCCTGTGTCCACTATTATTTGTTATATATATTAACGATCTGGATGTAGGGGTGGAGAATTGGATAAGCAAGTTTGCGGATGACACAAAGATTGGTGGTGTTGTGGACAGTGAGGTAGATTACCATAGATTAAAAGGTCATTTAGGAAGGCTGGAGGTGTGGGCTGAGAAATGGCTGATGGAATTTAATACAGATAAATGTGAGGTGCTACATTTTGGAAAGGCAAATTTAAATAGGTCATATACATTGAATGATAGACAATTGAGGAGTGCAGAGCAACAAAGGGATTTAGGAGTTATGGTAAATAGTACCCTCAAGGCTGATACTCAGGTAGATGGTGTGGTGAAGAAGGCATTTGGAATGTTGGCCTTCATAAATCGGAGTATTGAATTCAAGAGTAGGGAGGTTATGATGAAATTGTACAAGGCATTGGTGAGGCCAATGTACTGTACTGTGTACAGTTTTGGTCACCAAATTATAGGAAAGATATAAACAAAATAGAGAGAGTGCAGAGAAGGTTCACGAGAATGTTGACAGGATTTCAGGGTCTGAGTTACAGGGAAAGGTTGTGCAGACTGGGGCTTTTTTCTCTGTAGTGTAGAAGATTGAGAGGGGACTTGATAGAGGTGTTTAAGATTTTAAAAGGGACAGACAGAGTAAATGTGGATAGGCTTTTTCAATTAAGGAAGGGGGAGATTCAAACTAGAGGACATGGTTTAAGACTGAAGGGGGAAAATTATAAGGGGAAGATGAGGGGAAATTTCTTTACGCAGAGGGTGGTGGGGATGTGGAATGAGCTTCCGGCAGATGTGGTCGAGGCGGGATCATTGGTTACATTTAAGGAAAGACTGGATCGTTACATGGACAGGAGGGGACTAGAGGGGGATGGACCTGGTGCTGGTCAGTGGGACTAGGATGGTGGGGATTTGCTACGGCATGGACTAGTAGGGCCGAACTGGCTTGTTCTGTGCTGTAAGTGGTTATATGGTTATATGGTTATATGGATGTCCATGGTAAACATGAGGGGGTTGAGTTCAGAGAACTGGAAGATGTTGAAGTGATGGATGGTATGTGAAGTATTGCAGATGTCAGTGGAGAGGGAGTGGACTAGGGGGGACAAAATAGAGTTGAGGTCAGTTGATAGCAGTTTGGTGGGCAGCAGTAAATAGTCTCGATGGGTCTGCTGGGAGAATTGGGTTTGTTGATCTTGGGTAGCAGGTAGAACCAGACAGTGTGGGTTGGAAAACAGTGAGGTTGTAGATGACTGGAAGTGATGTTCTAAGATAGTTTGTGATACAGTGGTTTGATGCATTTGGTGGGGTTCCTGCTGGAGGAGGTTTTCTGAGAGTTGTCATTTGGCTTCAGCCAGATGGAAGTCAGTAACCAGACCTCAACAGATTGGTATTTGTGTGGAGAGTGAACGGCCAGGTGTTCAGAGGGGGTGAGGTTGGAATGAGTAAGGGGAGGTGGGGAAGTAAAGATCATTGATGGCTTAGAGGAAATCGGAAATATAGAGCAGACAGAATGTCAGAACAAGAAGTCCAAGGGGAAGAAAAGTTTTAAAGTGGGAATAGGCGTCTTTAGTGTGCGGTGGAGAATCCTGGTTGTGGTACGAGGCATGGAAGAAATGTTTTGCATCATGGGGTGTGCGGAACCTTTTGAGGGGGACAAGGGTAAGCCCTCGATTGAGGATTCTGTCTCCGAGAGGGGAAGGTCAGTCAGATGCAGAGGTTAGTGGGGGTGTCATGTACTCTTTGTAGCTGCTTCTTTTCCCTCAGCAACTTCGCGTCGAAGCCTCTTGAGCCAAAGCCACAACCTCCCACATTTAACTCTGACCCAATCAGGCAAAGGCCGCTCCCACGGTAGTCAAGAAGGATTACGGTATTTTGGCCTTCATTAGTCTGGGGATTGAGTTCAGGAGTCATGAGATAATGTTGCAGCTCTATAAAATTCTGCTTAGACCACACTTGGAATATTGTGTTCAGTTCTGGTCACCTCAATACAGACATGCTGTGGAAGCTATGGAGAGGGTTCAGAGGAGATTTAGTAGAATGTTGCTTGGATTGGCGAACAGGAGGCACGGAAAGCAGAAGCATTTCTCTTTGGAACAAGGAAGGAGGAGAGAGAATTTAATAGAGATTACAAGATTATGAATGAACAGACAGCATTTTGTCCCTGGGCAAGAATAGCAAAGACCACAGGACATCTGTACAAGATGGTTGAAGGAAAGTTTAGGGGAGATGTTAGAGGTATGTTTTTACACAGAGAAATTAGACAGGCACATGGATGCAGGAAATATAAAGGGTTATGAGTGTGAGGTAGGAACAGTTTAGATTATTGAGTAGATTTGTATGGATCTGCACGACATCGAAAGCCAAATGGATATATTGTGCTGTAATGTTCTATGGCCTTTGTTCTTAGGTTAAGTTTGCAAAGAATTAGATTGTTGTGGAGTAGGTTAACAAAGGTCAGTACAACATTGTGGGCTGAAGGACCTCTAATGTTCTATTATGCTGTAATGATTACAACAAATTTCTTAAGTTGAGATGAGTGTCATTTTTGGCTCCCACTTGACCTATACTTATCCTACATGATAACATTGAAGGGAGTTTCAGAAATTTCGGCTGGGTAGATTTTGGAGGTTCTTTTCTAACACCTGAGCATGTAATTGGAATGTCTACACTTCAAATTCAGGATGTGTCTTTGTAAAACATGAGTTATGCATCTGCTGTCATAGCCACGGGCGGAGGTGCAGATCAAAGGACATCTGTGAACAGCTCTTTCCTGACAACAGTAAGATGTGTTTTTTTAAATGCACTCCAGCCAACACCTTGCCTTCACTTTTATACAACTGGAAAACACCTTAAATGAAATGAATTTACCAGCTAGTCTTTGTGTTATTGAAGGATCCTTTCACAGGTTTGATTTTTCAGCACCTTTTAGTGGCTGGTGCAATTCTATATATTAGGTCTTACCAATACTTGGGTCATGTTTTTCAAGTCAAGTCAAGATTATTGTCATCTGATTGTACAAGAACAACCCGACAAAAACAGCATTCTGGTTGCAAAACATGCAGACCCACAACCAGACATAACACACATACAGACAAACATTACACACACACGTCAAGTATAAAATTGTTTCATGAATATAAAGTCTGGGGTGGTTAGTGAGAGGTGTTCCTTTGGTGGGTCAGCATTCTCATTATCTGTGGGAAGAAGCTGTTCCTCAGCTTGGTGGTGGTGGCTCTGATACTCCTGGATCTCTTCCCCGACGGGAGCAGCTGAAAGATGCTGTCTGCAGGGTGGATTTTGAATTGTCTGAATACCTTTTAATTTATTTAAAACCTTATCTACATACTTCAAGGTGCATGTGGTGAGTTAGCACAACTCCTGGGAATTAGCATGGGAAAGTTGGGAAGGAGGAGGCAATGCCGATTGCTATTTCAAACTGGCGCCAGCCCTCATTTTGGGCTGGAGATATTAGTAGGAAGTTGTAGAGTTCTACAAGGGAAGTCAGAGATGCTTTCTATAGAATATAACACTTATTAATTTAATTTCTCCTTATCAAAGGATTTCAGATAACCCAATGATTGATAATAGTCTATTCACTGAGAAACCTGAGATTTGGTGGCAAACTGGAGGATAAGACAAGTCGCTGTTCTGCGCAGAGCTCCAACAGGAGGCGCCCATTGTCGTTGCACTTGCCGACGCCATGCTTGCCCAGGATTCCTGGCCAGGTTTCTGAGTCTTTGCCGACACGAGCGTTGAAGTCGCCCAGGATGACAACCTTGTCGGCTGTAGGGGTACGTTGGATGAGGTTGCGCAGGTCGGTGTAGAACTTGTTCTTTTCTGCTGGTTCCGCCTGGAGGGTTGGAGCATAGACACTGATGAGGGTGATGTGACGCTTGTTTTGAAGTGGGAGTCGCATGGACATGATTCGGTCCGAGAGGCCTGTCGGAAGGTTTTCGAGTTTGGAGGCAATGAAGCTCTTGACCATGAAGCCTACACCAGATAGGCGTCGTTCATCCGAAGGCTTGCCAGACCAGTAGAGTGTGTAGCCCGCGCCGCGTTCTTGGAGGCTGCCTACATCTGCCAGGCGGACTTCACTGAGAGTGGCTATGTCGATGTCAAGTCTGAGGAGTTCATGTGCAATGAGGGCAGACCGACGTTCAGGTCGGTGGCTGTCAGTCTTGTCTAGCATGGTTCTGATGTTCCAGCATGCTAGCTTGAGTTTGTGAGCATCTTTTGAGGGGGAGGACGTGGAGGGGGAGGACGTGGAGGGGGAGGACGTTGAGGGGGAGGACGTGGACCTGTCCTCGGGCCTGCGCAAAGGAGCTTTTAGGTGGAGTGCAGTGCGCGCAGTACTGGCCCCACCCTTTACACCCATGGTTCGTGTGCCGTGGCCAAGCAAGCTGGGACGCCATTGGAGCGCTCACACCCCTAACGTCGAGGTACTCGAGATGGCAGAGGTCGACAGCATCGAGTCCACGCTGCTGAAGATCCAGCTGCGCTGGATGGGTCACGTCTCCAGAATGGAGGACCATCGCCTTCCCAAGATCGTATTATATGGCGAGCTCTCCACTGGCCACCGTGACAGAGGTGCACCAAAGAAAAGGTACAAGGACTGCCTAAAGAAATCTCTTGGTGCCTGCCACATTGACCACCGCCAGTGGGCTGATAACGCCTCAAACCGTGCATCTTGGCGCCTCACAGTTTGGCGGGCAGCAGCCTCCTTTGAAGAAGACCGCAGAGCCCACCTCACTGACAAAAGGCAAAGGAGGAAAAACCCAACACCCAACCCCAACCAACCAATTTTCCCTTGCAACCGCTGCAATCGTGTCTGCCTGTCCCGCATCGGACTGGTCAGCCACAAACGAGCCTGCAGCTGACGTGGACTTTTTACCCCCTCCATAAATCTTCGTCCGCAAAGCCAAGCCAAAGCCAAAGAGAGGGGGAGGATAAGAGTGTCCTGTCTGTCTGCAATAGTGTGTGGTCTGGTAGCTGCAAAGCATTGAACTGGAAGTCAATACAGAGGATCATCAAGACAGCTGATGATCATGAAAACAGCTGAAATGATCACTGGGGTCTTCCCTTCTTCTATATATGACATCCACTGGGAGCATTGCTTAAATAGGGCTCAAAGAATCTTTGACCCAATGCCATCAGAAACAAGATTTAGGAGTATCAAAACCAGGACTGTCAGGCTGGGAAATAGTTTCTTCCAGAGGGAGTAAATTACTCCAAAATAGGAATATCCATATATTTATTTATTTTATATTATATCGTGTTTGGATGTGATTATTATGTGCTGTATATTGTGTGTGTGTGTGTGTGTGTGTGTGTGTGTGTGTGTGTGTGTGTGTGTGTGTGTGTGTGTGTGTGTGTGTGTGTGTGTGTGTGTGTGTGTGTGTGTGTGTGTGTGTGTGTGTGTGTGTGTGTGGTATGTACCATGGACAGGAGAATCGTGGTTTCATAGAACATTACATTGAAAGAAAAAAATTCCTATCTCATAACCCTCTATTTTTCCTTCATCCATGTACCTGTCTAAGAATCATTAATAATAAGAAGCCCCTAATGTTCCAGTCTCCACCACCATCCCCAGCAAGACATTCCAGACCCCCACAACTCTCTGTCTAAAAATACTGACCCTGATGTCTCCCCTAAACTTCCCTCCCTTCACTTATTTGCTGATCCTACCCTGGGAAACAGGTGCTGGCTGTGCCTCTCATAATCTTGTAGATCTCTATCAAGTCTCCTCTCATCCTTCTACACTCCAAAGAGAAAAGTTCTGATAAACTTGCCTCATAAGGCAACATCCTGGTAAATCTCCTCTGCACCCTCTCCATAGCTTCCACATCTTTCCTATAATCAGGTGACCAGAACTGAACACAATGTTTAAAGTGTGTGATTTGTAGAGTTGCAACATGACATCTCGACTCCTAAACTCAATCCCCCATTAATGAATCCCAGCATCTCATAGGCCTTCTTAACTATCCTATCAACCTGTGGGGCGACATTGAGGGATGCATGGATTTGAACCCCAAGGCCCCTCTGTTCATCCACACTCTTAAGTAACCGACATTAACCCTGTATTCAGCCTTTGGTTTGACCTTCCAAAATGTATCACTTTACACTTACCTGATTTGAACTCCATATTCCACTTTTCTGCTCAATTCTGCATCCTGTCTATATTCTTTTGTAACCTTCAGTTCCATTCACAATTTCTCCAACCTTAGTGTCATCCGTAAACTTACTGACCCATCCTTCTGCCTCTTCATCCAGGTCATTTATAAAAATCACAAAGTGCAGGGGTCCCAGAACAGATCTCTGTGGCCCCTCCACTAGTCACCAACTTCTAGGCAGAATACTTTCCTTCCACTACTACTCTCTGCTTTCTTCCTACGAGCCATTTTTTAAATCTACTCTGCTGAGCCTCCATGGATCCAGTACTTCATGACCTTCTGAACAAGTCTCATGGGAGACCTCGTCAAATGCCTTGCTAAAATCCATGTAGATCACATCTACCACCCAACCCTTATCAATTTCTTTTGTTACCACCTCAAAAAACTCAATTAGACCATGAAGCACAACTTTCCCTTCACAAGGCTATGCTAATTGTCTCTGAGTAGACTGGACTTCTCCAAATGCTCACGGATCCTATCCTTAAGAATCTCTCTATTACTTTACACCCCAGTGATGTAAGACTCACTGGTCCATAATTCCCTAGATTCTCCCTTATTTCTTTTTTTAAACAAGAGGATTACATTTTTCATTCTCCAATCCTCTGGCACCACCCCAGGATTCAAAGATCAGAGCTACTGCCCCAGCTATCCCTTCTCTCACTTCCCACAGCAACCTGGGGGATATCGAATCCAGCTCCGGGGAATTGTTAATCTTGTTAATCATGTTAATCTTAAAAATGCAACACTTCTGCTTCCTTAATGTCAACATTGTCCAGCACACAGGCCTGTTCAATTTTGACATCACCCTGATCAAGGTTCTTTTCTCTTGTCAATACTGATGCAAAGTATTCATTTAGGACCTCCTCAACCTCCTCCGCCTCCAGGCACATGTTGCCTTATTTATCCTTTAGCGGCCCCACCTAGAACGGGGTCCTCCTTAATTCTACATGCCAAGACCTTCTCATTCCTTCTTCAAGCTCTCCTCAGTCCTTAGTTAAGCTCCTTCCTGGCCACCATATACTTCTCATGAGCCCTTCCTGTTTCCTGCTTCCTTTATCTAATATATGCTTCCTCCTTCCTCTTTACTAGCTGCTCACCTGTTCCATCAACATCTTGTCCCTGTCCCAGTGGGATAAACCCATCTTGAACCCTGCACAGATGGTCCCTAAACTTCCTCCACATTACTTCTGTGCTTTCACCCTTAAGCATCTGTTTCCAATTTATCCTCGCTAGTTCCTTCCTCATTCCTTCATATTAGCCCTTTCTCATTTAAGCACTTTCCCATTTTGTCTGCTTTTACCCCTTTCCATAGCTATGCTAAAGCTCAGGGGGTTGCGGTCATTCTCACCAAAATACTCCCCCCCCACCCCCCCCCCCCCTAGAGTTCTGCCTCCTGACCAGATTCATTACCCAGAACTAGATCCAGAATGAATCTCTCCTCTCAGTCCGCACACTGAGTCAGGAATCCTTCTTAGACACTCCTGACAAATTCAGCCCCATCTTGTATATTGATTATTATGTTAAACTCAATAAAAATATTTTAAAAAGAAAAATTCAGCCCTATCTATCCCTCTTGCAGTCAGGAGGTGCCAGTCAATATTAGGGAAGTTGAAATCTCCCATGACAACAACCCTATAATTCCCACCCCATTCCCAAATCTGTCCCGAGGACTATTTGGAGGCCCACAGACCACTCCCAGTGCAGTGATAGCTCCCTTCCTGTTTCTGATGTCCACCCACTCCCTCTGCAGCAATGTTCCTTTCTATAGCCGTAATATTTTCCATGACCAGTAATGCTACTCCCCCCTCTCTTACCTCCCATCCCATTCCTTTTAAAACACCTAAATCCCGGTACCTGCATTAGCTAATCCTACCCTTCTTCCTCCAGCCAAGTTTCAGTAATGGCCACAACATCGTAGTTCTATGTACTGATCCATGCTCTAATTTCATCCCCTTTATTTCTAGTATTGCTATAGTTCTGAAATAGACATCTCAACCCCTCTAATTGGTGTTATGAAATAACAAACCTTATTAGTACTAACAAAGGAACAGCAATGGAAAATTCACCAGACACTGCTACATTCAAAATAATATTTTTTTATTAAACTATTAATGACATAACATTTCTTACTTATCTCTAAACTTAAGTGTGTGTGTGTGTGTGTGTGTGTGTGTGTGTGTGTGTGTGTGTGTGTGTGTGTGTGTGTGTGTGTGTGTGTGTGTGTGTGTGTGTGTGTGTGTGTCTGTCTGTGTGTTAAAGTCCCAAACCATTACATTTTAACTTGATTCTGATAAAGTCACTTTTAAAAGTCCACTTTCAAATATCTTGTTGACTTCAGGATCCTTTTAAAATGTAGTTCAGAAGTCATTATGAAGCACTTTTCCAGATCTCGTTAAACTCAAGGGTCTCTTGATGAGCCGTCTTTCAGAGAGATATTCTTTAAATAGGAGTGACCATTTTTTGGGCACAAATGAGAAGTGGTCTTACTTATTTAAAAGACACTTATGTTGTATCTCCTGTGATAAGGAAAATACATTTCTATTGCTGCTGGGATTTGGGGTCCTCTGGACTCGTAACACAATTAATAACGTATCTACTTCTTTTCAGATTCCAGGAAAGGAGATATTTTTGAAACAAACCAGACAGGAAGAGCGATATATGTCACAGGTAACAGAATGAGCTGAGCAATTCACAGATCTTGAGATGTTTATTCCATTTGTCATTGTACACTACAAAATTTGCTTTCAACTCTTGGGCTAGGTAGACCAAAGAAATTCCAAAAAATAAATCCAGATGGACTGGGAATTTTAGCCGTACTGGATTAGGTTCAAAGGATGAGTCCAAGCAAATGGTTTTAATGATATTTCCCAATAAGTGCTGAGGGGGTAGAATTGGGATCAGCTCAAAGAGCTTTCTTTGAGTTTCCAGCTTCTGCTCCCACTTCTAGGAATCCTGCCAAAAGTGACGATAGTAGTCAAAGCAGAAAGTCAACAGATGCTGGGTTCGAATGTAACGTAAAATAGTGCTGGAGAAACTCCGCAGGTCACGCAGCATCCAAAGGAAGTAAAGGATAAACAATGTTTTGGGCTACCAGGAATATGGAGGAACAGGTAGACACTTGAATACAAAAATGTGGAACCTGTGCTGCCCCCCTTCCTCCCTTCCCATTCCTCCCATCACCTTTTAAATCAAGCTCCCTATTATTTCTGGATCCCAGACGAAGGTCCCGACCCGTGCATGCTGGATTGGTGTAATTTTTTCACCTCACCAGGTTTGGGGTTCAGAAATCCCTTTGTGTTTCTGCATCCTGCATATCAGAATCAGAATTTATTGTCATGTCACCGAATTCATTGTTTTGCGGCAGTGTCACAGCTGAAAAAAATTCCGATTAATAAAAATATTTGGAGAGAGTCCTTGAGGATAGACACTGCTTTCTTGAGACACTGTCTCTTGTAGATGGCCTTAATGGAGTGAAACCTAATACCCATGGTGGCACTGGCAAAGTTCACAACTCTCTGTAGCCTTTCCCTATCCTGTGCATTCCACCTCCATACCAGTCAGTGATACAACCAGTGAGAATGCTCCCCACGGTACACCTGTAGAAATTTGCAAGAGTCTTTGATGACATCCCAGATCTCCTCAACTCCTCACCACATTTAGCCGCTGGTGAGCCTTCTTCATGATTGCATTGACATGAAGGCCCCAGGATAGATCTTCAGAGATGTTGACCTCCAGGAATTTGAAGTTTTTTCTGACCCATCAACAATTGTGCTCTGCTGATTTCCCTTCCTGAAGTCCACAATCAATTCCTTTGTTTTGTTATGTTGTGGTGACACCACTCAACCAGCTGATCTTTCTCACTCCTGTAACTTCCTCATTGCCATCTGAGATTCTGCTGACAACTTTATTGTTATCGGAAGGTTTGTAGATGGCATTTGAATTGTGCCTGGCTACACAGTCAAGGGCTAAGCATGCATCCTTGAGGGGCGCCCGTGTTGATGGTCAATGAGGAGGAAACATTGTCACCAATTTACTGTGGTTTTCCGATGAGGAGGTCAAGGACTCAATTGCAGATGGAGGTGCAGAGGTCCAAGGTTTGGAGCTTGCTGACCAGCACTGAGGGTGTTGAAGGCTGAGCTGCATTTGATGAAATCCAGTGTTGCTGTGATCCAGGGCTGAGTGGTGAGCAAGTGAGATTGCTGTGATCCAGGGCTGAGTGGCGAGCAAGTGAGATTGCTGTGGTCTACAGCTGAGTGGCAAGCAAGTGAGATTGCTGTGATCCAGGGCTGAGTGGCGAGCAAGTGAGATTGCTGCGATCCAGGGCTGAGTGGCGAGCAAGTGAGATTGCTGCGATCCAGGGTTGAGTGGTGAGCAAGTGAGATCCCATCAACTGTGGAACAATTGTGCAGTGGATCCAGATCTTTACTAAGAAGATTGAGTTAATTCTGGCCATGACCAACCTCTCAAAACATTTCATCACAATAGATGTGAATGCTACTGGGTGTTAGTCATTGAGGCAGCTCACGCTACTTTTCTTCTTGGGCTCTGGGGTGATTAATGCCCTTTAGAAGCAGCTGGAAACCTCCGACTGCAGTAGTGAGTGGTTGAAAATGTCTGTGAATACTGCAGCTAGTTGGTTGTCACAGATTTTCAATACCCTGCCTTGTCAGGGTTTGATGCTATGCGAAGGTTCACCCTCTTGAAAGATGTTCTGACGTTGGCCTTAGACATATATAACAGGGTTGTCATCTTCTGCAGGGATTGGGTAGTGATGCTATTTATAATGTCAGGCTTCGCTTTGCAGGATGTGATGGCCTACAATCCCTGCCACACCTGGTGAGTATCTGCCTCTGTCTCTAGCTTCCCTCAGAATTGCCTCATTGCTGCTGAGATGGCCTTCTGCAGGTTGTACTCTGGACTTTCTTAGAGATTTAGGCCTCAACGTTGAGAAGTGTTCAGTTCTATATTTTGGCCGTGGAAATAAACAGGCAGAGAACTATCTGGATGGGGAGAAAATTCAATCCTCGGAGGTGCAAAGAGACATTTTGAATATTGAAAGGTTTTGACAGAGTGAATGCAGATGTTTCCCTTGGTAGGTAAATCAAAGACAAGGAGTCACAGTCTTAAAATTAGAAGTTATCCATTCAAAAGAGAGATGAGGAAGAGAGTCGTGGACCCGTGGAACTCACTGCCGCACAAAGCAGTGGAGGCCAGATCACTGGGAGAATTTAAACAGGAAGGCTGGAAATTGGAACTCAGTGTGAGTATAGTTCAACTTAGTGTAGACTCACGGAACAGACCCGATGGGCTTAGTGGCCTGCTTCTGTTCCTTTATCTTATGATCTTGTGATCTTAAGCACTATGGACCTCTCTATAGTCATTGAAGATGGGACATAGTGTGTTCCAACTGGTCAAATTGGAGGTTTAAAATTGTATTGAGTGATAATTAGATAATCGTAGATCAGCAGAATATTGCGGGCTGAAGGGCTTATGTTGAGCTTTAATGTTCCATGTTCAATTGATAGAGTAGGATAGACTTTCTTTCAAATTGTAATTCTCCTGCATATTTCTGTGATTCAGTTTATTTAATTTTATTGAACTGGTACTCATTGACATAAGGATCAGATGAACAATGATATTCAGGGGAGCTTCACTTTATTGCCTCCTGTCATAAACTGTTGGAACTATAATCGTTTTCTGTGTTTCATTTTTGATTTTTCAGTAATAGTATTCAAGTGCCCAATTATGGATCAGTTCGGCAGCTATGGGGTAAAATCAACTTTACACATTGAATTACATCTGAACATGTTCTGAATTTGCTCAGACTTGGTAAAGTCTGCAGACACCATGATTCAAGTAAAAAAATGAATGCTGGAGAAACTCAGCAGGCCAAACAGGGAACTTCATGTAGATACAGTACTCAAAACCAATGGTTCCGCAGCCACATGACCTTCTCTGCTGCCATCTTGTGCCTCTTGCAGCACCAATTCTAGGCCTCCCGCTTTGGTCCCCACAAGGATCTCAAGTGCCTGCACAGCGCTGACTGCTGCTCTCTTCACTTGGTTCCCCTCCACCCCCATCAATTCAGCCCTTATATGCATTTCCTCTGCTTCCTGCTCATCTGCCCTGGCCCCCTCTGCCCCTAGGCACAACAAACACAGGATTTCCCCTTGTCCTCACCTATCACCTCACCCAACCCATTACCCTCTGTAATTTCCATCACCTACATGATCCCACCTCCAGACACGGCTCCCCCTCTCCACTGCTCCCTCTGTGACTCCCTCGTCCACTCACTCCTTCCAACCCCAGCACCTTCCCCTACAGCCACAGGAAGTGGTACACTGGCTCCCACACTTCCTCTCTCATTACCAAATAGTCCTTCTGAGAGAAACAACTCTTCACGTGTCTCTGCAGTAGTCATCCACTGCATCCCAATGCTCCCATTGTGGTCTTCTCTACATCGGACGCAGACTGGAAGATCGCTTCGCTGAGCACCTTTGCTCTGTCCATATCATTGACAGGGATCTCCCAATGGCTGACCATTTTAATTTAGCGCCCTACTCCCACGCTGACACACCTGTCCGTAGTCTTGTGTACTATCAACCAAAGACCACCCATAAATTGGAGGAGAAACTCTCTAACCAGATGGCATTATTATTGACTTCTTCAGTTTCTGTTCCCATGCTCCCCATTCTCCCTCCCTTCCTCATCATTCTGTCTCCTTTCACAGAGCCCTCTCCCTGTTTGCAGGTGGGTCCTCCCTCCCCTCTTCACCTGTGACCTTCTGCCTGTGCTCCTCCCCCTGACCCCCTCCTCCCCCACCTTTTTGTTCGGGTGCCTGTCTACATTTTGCTCATACCTTGATGAAGGGCTCGTGCCTGAAACATTGGTGATGTTGACCTGCTGAGTTCCTGCAGCATTGTGATTTTTAGGATGAGATGGGCACATGGCTGTAAGATGTGAGGTAGAGAAAGAACAAGTTAACATCATGACTAAAAGGCCTCACCATGCTGTGGGTCTCAGCAAATGATCTTACTTTCTTAAAATGTATTTTGTTGATTAAAAAATTAGCAATATTATTCATTACTTGCATTATTTGTAATAGTGCCAATCGTTGGAGGCATTTTGGGAGTGATAACAATACTTGTTTGGATTATAAGGAAGTTAACTGGTAGAACAGCATCATCAGGTAAGAAACTAAAGAGAAATGTACATGTGACATAGTCTGACAAGCAATTCCAAGTTTTTAACATTTGAAATGCTCTTCCTTCATCACTGATGTATCCATGGAGGCAATGAGCAAACATACCGGAACTTTTCACTTTAAATTTAGACAAGCAGCATAGTCACAGGCCTGTCAGCCCACGAGTCCGTGCTGCCCAATTTACACCCAATTAACCTACACTTCTGGCACGTTTTGAATGGTGGGAGGAAACTGGAGTCCCCAGGGGAAACCCACGCAGACACGGGGAGAACATACAAACTCCTTGATGTGACACATTGAAGAAAAAGAAGTACAAAGAGAACTTTACTGATGAGCCTATCTGGGGAAGAGGGATTCCGATTTTCAGTCAGAAATCAGAAGATTAAAGATTTGGGTGAAGCACCAAGAGCCTTTTCCATTTTAGACGCTGTAGGAGAAGATGTCGATATTCAATGAAAAATAATAACTGCTGAAATAATGTATTTGTCAGATAATAAACAAATTGTCCATGGAGCAAGTCCAGTTTCAGGTCAAAATTCTTTCCTTTCCCTACTCACCATATATTATTAATGGAGTAAATCATCAGAAGTCAACAGATGATGTATTAACTATACAGCCATGTGCCACATAACGTCCGTATAGGCAACGTCCGACCGCAGAGACGTCCCATAAGGTTATAGTAGAATTCAAATGGGATGTAGCAGAAGTAACTAGACGTAGCGAATGCAACAGCTTCCTCCACGTGACACACAAGTCTCATATCTCAGCCTCCAGACTCAGCCCTACAAACTCCAATTGAGAAATGTGCATATTAGTCTGTATATACAGATGTACATATTTAAAATGTGATATATTAAGTACACAGTATTGTACAGAATTAATCTACTTAACCCATATATTACCTTGCCAGATACATTCACTGAAATACAGTACAGTATCTTGGCTATTTAGTCAGTGCAGGTACACTACTGTATCCCAGATAGGATATAATATGGTGTTTGCACAATGTCCAAATCACATAATGTCCTCTTTTACAGAACGTATCATGACTGTATTAAGTATATCTTCCAAAATCTTGAAAGAATATATTTTTTTAATGTTTCCATAATTTCACTAAGAATACAATCAAAACACAGAAAATATTCCACTGGTGGGATGAATCAAACTGGCTCTGATTGGTAACCTTTGCCTCGTGTTGAAGGCTTTCAGGATTTTGTAAGGTATGGCTCAGGGGTGCTGGGGCAGCTGAAGTCATGTTGGGGTAGTACAGCTTGTGTTGCGGTTGGCACAGTGCTTTTATAGCACCAGCCACTTGGATTTGCATGCTGTTTTTGTATGTTCTCTCTGAGATGAGCATGGGTTTCTCTGCGTGCTCTCGTTTCCTCCTATGCTCTCGAGGGTGTATTTGGGCGGTGCAGCCTCATTAACCAAAAGGGCCTGTAAGCGTACTGTGTTTCCCAACTAAATTGCCACTGAAGTTTTGCTATCCATCTGTAAATTTTGGGAACTCAAGATCAATTGGATTTTCACATCTGGACCAGGTTAATACAGATTCAGGGAGTGCTGGGTGTGACTCCAGGAGGTTAGCTAAACTGAGTCATAACTTTCTGATGTCGCTAACAGGAAGGCATCAAAGGAAATCTTACCCTTGTTTTCTTTCATTGTGATCTCAGATTTTAAGCAAAGATGGTAGTCATCACAAGATAAAGGAACAGAAACAGGCCACTAGGCCCATCGAGTCTGTTCCATGACTCTACACTAAGCTGAATTATGCTCACACCTGGTTCCAATTTCCAGCCTTTTCCCCATATCCCTTGATACCTTAACTAATGAGATACTTGTCCATTTCCTGTTTGAATACTCCCAGTGATCTGGTCTCCACTGCTTTGTGTGGCAGTGAGTTCCACAGATCCATGACCCTCTGACTAAAGAAGTTCTTTCCTCTCTCTGTTTTAATTGGATAACTTCTATTTTTAAGATTATGATCCCTTGTCCTCAATACACCCAGCAAGGGAAACATCTTATCTGCATTCATCTTATTCCCCCTCATTCTCCTATACTCCAACGAATACAACCCAAGATCTGTCAAATGCTCCCCATCCACCAGCCCCTGCATTCCAGGGATCATCCTGGTAAATCTCCTCTGCACCCTCTCCAACAACATAACATTCTTTCTAAGATAGGGTGCTCAAAACTGCACATAGTTCTCCAAATGGGGTCTCACCAGTGTCCCGTAGAGTCTCATTAACACCTCTACTCTTATACACTGTACCTCTTGAAATGAATGCCAGCATAGCATTTATCTTCTTCACTATCAATCCCACCTGGGGATTAACTTTTTGATGACTCTGCATGAGGACGCCCAGGTCTCTTTGCACCTCCGAGGATTGAATTTTCTCCCCAGCCAGATAGTTCTCTGCCTGTTAAAATGTAGAACCCAATGCTTCTCAACATTGTACTTCATCGGCCATATTTTTGCCCCGTCTCCCAATCTGTTTGTATCCCTCTGAAATTTTATGGTTTCTTCAACAGTTCCTGCTCTTTTGGTGTCAACCACAAAGCTATTTTGTCCATAATCCAAATTGTTAATATAAATTGTAAACAGCAGCGGCCCCAAGACTGATCCCTGCAGAACACCGCTTGTTACAGGAAGCCATCCTGAACGAGATCCCTTAATTTCAGCCCTTTGCTTCCTGCCTATCAGTCAATTTTCTATCCAATCTAATATTGTCCCTGTAATTCCATGGACTTTCATCTTATTTATCAGCCTCACCTTATTGAAAGCCTTTTGAAAATCCAAATAAATAACATCCACTGCCTCCCCTTGTCTATGCATATGGCATAGGGAATACTTAAAATGGTATGTGAGTGGAAAGAAAAAGCTTGAGAACCACTGATTGAGACGTTCAGCACTGTAATGGACCCTTCTGGCCCACAATTCTGTACTGCCCAAATACACCAATTAATCTGCAAACCCCAAATATTTTCATATGTTGATCTTACAAATTATTTCAGGAAAATTTACTTTTATTTTGGCATCTTAACATTTAAAAACTGTTCCAGTATAACATATTCATTAAAGGCAAACACAATATGTTGGTGATGTCTAGGATTTGCTGTCGTTGTTTCTCTTTTCTTTTAAATGTATTTTTACTGAAGTTTGCAATAATGAAAACATTAAACAATACAAATACATATTGAAATACAAATTACAAGAAAAAGAAAAAGAAAATCACCCTATACCCTATTAATTCAGAACCCTGACCCTTATACAAGGTTGGGAAAAAATTTAACGTGTGGGCATCAAATGGCGACAACCTGGAAACAAACAGGGCAGCGTTGAAGGGTGTGACAACCCTAAAATTTTAGATTGTGGTCACAGTACATAAAAGGGCCCCATGTCTTTAGGAAAGTACTATTTTAATTTTTGATGGCATATCTTTTTTTTCTAAACTTAAACAAGACATAATATCATTTAACCATTGTAGGTGGAGTGTTAGCTTTCCATTTGATCAATATTGCATCTCTGGCTGTCAATGAAGTAAAAGATAACATATGGTTTTGATTGGAAGTCAGTAAAACATCATCATCATCAGATAATCCAATGTTCCAATTTAACCTTTAACAATAATGTGTGAAAAATATACTTTCAACATTTTTCTAAACTGGGGCAAGTCCAAAACAGGTTCAGCAATTTTACATTTGTCATATAGATGGTTAAAAATGAGCTAATTTAACATTAGACATATGTACTCTATGGATCAGTTTAAATTGTAATAAACAGGGTTGTGCACAAAGGGAGGTCGTATTAATCAGATTACAAATGGAATCCCAAACCTCATCAGAGAATGAAAGATTCATATCCTGTTCCTGGTCTCTCTTGATTTTAACTAATGAGACCATTCTTAAATCAGGGAAATTGTTATAAATAAGAGACATTGAAAGTTGTAACTCAAAATGTAAATCAAAAATATTTGGCTCGGGAATTTGCGGAAAGTGAGAGATATGAGATTGAATAAAATGTCTAACTTGTAAATATCTACAAAATTATTTTGAATAAAAAGGTCTTTGAAACTTTTAATGCCCAATCTGTGCCAATCATTAAAAGCTCTATCCTGCAACGAAGGTAGTAAAAGGTGATTAGCAAGGACTAGCAAGGGAAAAATTCTCCAATCCAAAAACTTTCTAATTGTGCCCATATTCTCCAACTATGTTTAAATATCGGATTATCAGTTAACTTGTATTAAGAGGAAGATTAAAAAAGGACCCTAAAATTGCCAACAAAGAAACATTCTTTGTAAAATTTAATGCCATTTCTACCCATGAAGGGCGATTAACCAAAAGATCAAAATGTAACAAAGGAGTTAACTTACAAATAACTACCGCTCAATAATAGAATCTAAAATTGGGAAATGCCAGTCTGCTATGCCTTCTAGCTTTTCAAAGATGAGCTTTATTTAAGTGGGGATGTTTCCCCTGGCATTTGTAGGAAGATATAAGCAAGTCAAGCAAAAAAAGATTTAGGGATGAAAATAGGTACGAATTGATTTTTTTTTGTTTCTCCAAGGAAATAGATTTTCGCAATTAACCAAGTCCACGGTACATCCAATTTACAGCAATTGGAGGCACCCATGATATATCTGGTAAGTAACTTAGAGTGAGAGTTTTTATGGTGGAGTTTTCAAAACCAACAATCAAAGCTCATAGGGATTTCTTGTGCAAGCACGTATGAGTTATTGATTTGGTACCACATGCCACATATGATCCCTTAATTCCTGTAAAAATTACCAAAGAATTGGAGAAAGGCATAATTTAGAGAATATATGCTGTTGATCCAAAATTGTGAGGGGTTTACACTGCTTGTCTTTGTAAAACTGCTTTCTTCAATATTGTTTACTTTCACTGCAGGTCTGGGGGCTTTCTGGAAAAATGAATTTACTCTCCCCGTCACCATTTAGCTCAGAGTAAGAAGTGGCAATGTCACTGAGGACAATTTTAACACAAGACGTAACCATTCAGCATAATTACAAATACATTAGTGGCTACAAAAACACAAATTAGTCTAAAAGCAACTGTTGAGGGTACTACCCATGCCTGTCCAGATCTAGCTGGCACAGTTGGGGTGGCACATTTAGTGTAATAGTTAGCGCAATGCTGTTACAGTGTCAGCGACTAAGAACAGGGTTCGAATCTCACGTTATCTGTAAGGAGATTGTATGTTCTTCTCATGTCTGCGTAGATTTTCCCCAGGGGCTCCGGTTTCCTCCCACTATTCAGAACATACAGGGGTTGTAGGTCAATAAGTATAATTGGGCAGCACGGGGTCATGGGCCAAAAGTGCTGTATGTCTAAATAAATGAATAAACTTGCAGGATGTGGGAAATCTGGGACAGCTCAAGCGTCCCTGATGACCACACCTGTGAGAAGGGCATCTGGCTGCAGCTCTGCACAGTCCGAGTTTAGGAGCTGGAGCTGGATGAATTATTGGGGAGGTAGAGGGAGTGATAGATCGGAGTTTCAGGGAGGGAGTCCTATCTCAGAAGCAGGAAGAAGGTAGCTGTGTGACTGTGAGGAGAGGGAAACAGGCAGTCAGTGCAGGTTACCCCTGTGGCTGCTCCCCTCATAACATGTACACCATTTTGGATACTGTTGGGTGACGACTTACCAGGGAAAAGCCACCACAGCAGTTTGGTCTCTGGCTCTGTGGCTCAGAAGGGAAGGGAAGAGAGAATGATAGAGATAGAGGAGTCTTTGGGCAAGAAAATCTGTGGAAGGATTGATGTTATGTTGCCTTCCAAGTGCCATGTTTAGAGTTGTTTCTGACCCAGTCCATAGAATTCTTGACAGGGAGGGAGAGCAGCCAGATATCGTGGCTCATGTTGGTACCAATAGCATGGCTAATGAGGGGACCTAGCTTTAAGGTGCTTGGGAGTAAGTACGGGGGGGGGGGGGTGTAAGATGTGCGTTTTTCACACAGGGAGTGGTGGGTACATGGAATATATTGCCAGCCACAGTGGTGGATGCATGTACAATAAGATCTTTTAAGAGACAATTAGATAGGTACATGGAATGGGAAAAATGGAGGGCTATTCAGTCGGGAAATTTGAGGCAGTTAGAGTGAGTTATTAGGTCGGCACAACACTGTGCTGTAGATTTTTATGTTCTATGTTCTATGTTTACTCTGTTATGGTTGTAATTTGGCAATTAAGACTGAGGCCATCTGATCCATAGTGTCTGCCATTCCAACTGTTACCCACAGGGAAACTTGCCGTCTCCACTTAGACAGCACAACTTGCTTCCCAAAGACTCATTCACACCCCTCAGCCGAAATCCCAGTTTTTACTCAAGGCCACAGATATTGTTGCCACGATAAACTCTTTCAAGATAGGACACTATCTCATTTTCATTGTTCACTGCAATGGTTATGATATGAACAACAAATAAATGTGACTTGGCTTAAATTTAGACATACTGCATGGTAACAGGCCATTTTGGCCCACGAGTCTGCGCCACCCAATTTACACCCCATTAACCTACAGCCCCGACTTTTTGAATGGTGGGAGGAAACCGGAGCCCCTGGAGAAAACCCACAGACACGAGGTGAACGTACAAACTCCTTACAGACACCGCGGGATTCGAACTCCAGTCCCGATCGCTGGCGCTGTAAAGCATTGCACTAACTGCTAACCATGCTGCCCATTTGACTTGACTTGATTTTGCTGTCAACATATTTCATCAAAAATCAAACGTTGGCTCTTTGACCTTGCCAAACATTTATATCACCAATCTCTTCCATTTTCAACTCCACAAGCAAATTGAATATATATGGAGATATATATCAAAATTCCCTTCTAACCTTTCTAATCCTGTCTCAGTACCAAAATTGTGACTTAAAAAAAAAAATTAGTTTATTAATTAAATGTAGTGATAGACATCATGGGCAAGGCTAACAGAACACTCCAACACAGAAATAGGCCCTTTGACCCATCTCGTCAGTGTCTGCCCAGTCCCATTGACCTACTCCCTGTTCATGCCCCTCCCATCCATGTGCTACATAATCTCTTTAATGTCAAAACTGAGCCCCCATTCACCACTTAAACTGGCCCCTCATTCCACACTCTTGCCACTCTCTGCGGGAAGAAGCTCCCCGAATGTTCCTGTCAAACATTTCACCTTTGGCCCTTAAACCTATGTCCTCTAGTTCTTGTCACGCTCAATCTCAGTAGAAAAAGCCACTTGCCTCTATAAATACCACTCATGATTTTGCATACCTCCATCAAATCTCCCCTCATTCGTTCTCTCATGCTGCAGAGAATAAAGTCCTCATCTATTTAACTTTTCAAATTTAAATTTTTTTTTTAATTTTAAATTTGGACATACAGCACAGTAACAGGCCATTCCGGCCCATGAACCCATGCCACCAAATTACACCCCATTAACCTACAACCCCCGGTACATTTCAAATGGTGGGAGGAAACTGGAGTCCCCGGAGGAGACCCATGCAGACATGGGGAGAACATACAACTCCAAACAGACAGCACAGGATTTGAACCCTGATCGCTGGCGCTGTAACAGCGTTGTGCTAATCACTACCCGTGCTGCTCTTTCCTTTCAACTAAAGTCCCGGCCATGTGTTGTGCATTCCTCATTTGAAAGTAGGGACTGTGTTACTTCACTTTAGTTCTACAGTTGAAAGACTTCCTCATTTCCTCGCGTTCCAGTAACTGTGAATGAAATGGTACACTATGGGCATTGGAAGTGTTCTTCCAAGATGAAAGAGGTGCTTGTATTTTAGATTTTAATGACAGCCTCGGTATTCACAATTCCCCTCCACGTTGATAGGCTGGTTAGAAAGGAGCATGGTGTGCTCGCCTTCATTAGTTGGGTCATTGAGTTGAGTTCATTGAGTTCAGAGCCATAAGGTAATGTTGCACCTCTATAAACTCTGGCTCAACCACACATTGTTTTGTGTTTCAGCATGGATAAGGATACTTTGGAGAGGGGGCAAAGGAGATTTTCCAGGATGTTGCCTGGATTGTCCTAGGAAACAAGGTTAACTGAGCTAGGGCTTTTCTCTTTGGAGCATTAAAGGATGAGAGGTGACTTAATGAGATTAAGAGGGGCTTGAATAGGGTGGATAGCCAGCACTTTTTTCCCGGGGTGACAATAGCAAAAACCAGAGGACATGTGTATGCGGTGAGTGGAGGAAAGTTAAGTGGAGATGGCAGGGGCAAGTTTTACTTTCCACACAGAATGGTGGGTGTCTAGGGGTAATAGTTAGATTATTGCAGAGTGGGCTTACATGGGTCAGCACAACATCGTGGGCTGAAGCGCCTGTATGTACTACGCTGTCATGTTCTATGCTGTTTATAATTTAGTGGCAAGTGTAATTTATGCTACACTAAATGCCATGAAGGATTTTTGAGAAGTACCCTATTCTTTTTACCCAGAATAGGGCAACACAGTTTATGCCTTTGATCATTCTTTCTTGCCTAGATTGATTCCTTGTGTTTGTCACTTCCTCTTTGTTGCTTTGCCACAATGTTCTGAGCTGAGCAGTTGCTGGGAAAGGCTCTGCTTGGAATGTGAAGCATGCCTCAGGCACACATTCTGTCCCTTTAGTTTCATATGGCAGATGTATCCCTTGGTCTGCACCTTTGTGATGGCAAAGCATTAATGTGCCATTTTCAAAACAAACGATGTAAATACCTTTTGGTTCTCTTGCAAAACGGTGCCTTTGAAATTGCTAAAAACATTCTGAAATCTGAAGCCCCAGGAGGAAAAATACAAGATCCACTTGTTTTGCTCGTTAAGATGTTTGTTTCAGTCAGTTAGGGAACTCATTGAATCCATGGCAAGGACGGAATTGTTTCTTTCAATGTTATAAAGGGGTAATTCCGGTGCTTTTCCTAAATCAGTTTCAGGCATGCCTCCTGCACTGTGGCACACACTGCCACCTCCTCTCCTTGCAAATTGGAGGAGTTTCCAGCGGCAGCGATCATGGTGGCAGCTTTTAGTCAGAGATTTAGTCAATCTGAATAGCCCAGGCTTATTTGGATGCCACCGCTTAGTTGGCCACAGCAAGCAGTGATGCCTCCTGCAGTGCACAATTAAAACAACTCACATTGACTAAAGTGTTGTATGGATCATAAATTACATCTTAACTTAAGCAGCAATTTAAAGTGCAGTATAAAGCGGGTCCCTGAGGTTCAGAATTGTACATAATACAACATGGTAAGTCAGCAATCACCTCAAAACACTTGTGAATCAAAATATAACTTCAGCCTGGATTTGAAAGGGCTGATTTGATGGGGGGAGAAATATTGTTCCACAGTTAAGGGGCTGCAATAGTGAAGGCACGATCTCCCCCAAATTTGCGATTTGAGCGCAGATCAATCAAGGGCCCTGAGGGGTATTGCAGTGGAGTAGGGCATTAGGAGATCGGTGATGTAGGAGGGGGCTCGTCCATTAAGGGCTTAGTTTACCAAGCCCTTAATGGACAAGCCCTTAATGGACGAGCCCCCTCTGAATTTGACACAAATTACCCAATCCACTTTGATGGCTGCTTGGATTGGAAGCAGGTTGCCTGCAGAAACCAAAGGATAGTGGTAGTTGGAACACATACAGCCTGGAGGTTAGTGACCAGTGGTGTTACACAAAGATCTGTTCTGGGACCCCTGCTCTTTGATTTGCATAAATAAAGAAGTGGGTCAATAAGTATAAGATAACACGGAAGCTGGAAGTGTGGTGGATAATGTAGACGGTTGTCTTAGGTTACAACAGGATATCAAGCTTCAAAAGGTTCAAGGTTCCTTTTATTGTCATAGAATACATTAAAAATGTATTCTGCTGGAAGGCAAACAAAGTGTCGCCATGAGCATTGTCAGACATCCAACCAATATGAGAAAGAGAAGCAAAAGAGAGTCCCTCAGAGTCACCGAGTCCTCATGGATTCACCTCCCGCCCTCAGGCAGCCTCACAGGCTCCTACATAACCATGTAACTATTGCAGTACGGAAACAGGCCATCTCAGCCCCTCTCGTCCGCACTGATTTAAGTGAACTCCACTTGTCCCACCTACCTTCTCCCTGTTCATAATCCTCCAACCCTCTCACATCCATGCACTCATCTAACCTCCTCGTAAATGACCAAATTGACCCTGCTGCAACCACCTCTTCCGGAAGGTCATTCCATTTAGCTGCCACTCTCTGAGTGAAGAAGCTCCCTCTCACATTACTTCTAAACTTTTTCCCCCTAACCCTTAACTTATGACCCCTCGTTCCAATCTCATCTACCCTCAAGGGCAAGAGCCTATTCACATCTATTCTATCTGTCCCCCTCATGATTTTAAATACCTCTATCAAATCTCCTCCCCCCCCACCCCCCAACCTTCTACACTCCAATGAATAAAGACCCAGTCTAAATCTTTCTCTGTATTCTAGATTCTGCAATCCAGGCAAGATTTTAGTAAATCTTCTCTGCACCCTCTCTACCTTATTGATATCTTTCCTATAATTTGGGGACCAGAACTGTACACAATATTCTAAACTTGGCCTCACTTAAACAGTCTCAGCATCACCTCCCAGCTCCTATATTCTATGCTATGATTTATAAAGGCCTGCTCGATTCACTGGTAACCAGAGCTCCAGATCCAACCCTCAGTATTTCTTTATATTTGATTCACAAATTGAGGGAATGTACATCGTGACTTGGAACTGAGTGTATTAGAAGTACTGATTGCTATTACGTTAGATCACAAAAGTAGTAAATGTCATCTCCTTACATTTTCACAGAATGGAAGAACATGGAGTTACCTCAACGTACCTGGTGATGCCATTTACCCGAAGTCTCAAGTTACAAGGACGGATTTTAAGCAGGATGTGCTGAAGAATGAATTTGCCGGCCAAGTAAACAAATCCTCTCAGCAATTATGTTTCCTATCTTCCTTAGCTGTAAGTTTGCCTCCAAGCTGAACCTCAATTTTAGAACTTACTGCACCCATGAATGGTTGGCATAGAGGGATTAGCACAACACCTTTACAACAGTGTTTGAATCCTACACTGTCTGTGAGGAGTTTGTGTGGATTTTCTCCAGGGGCTCCGATTTCCTCCCACCCTTCTCTCGCACATTTGTAAATTCCATTCAATCCCAGCATCTGTATTTTTTTTGTTTAAGTGTAAATTCATGTTAAGCTAACAAATAGTGTGAAATGAAAAAAGATACAGTAAAATTTTTGTTATCTGGAAATCAAGCCACCAGCAAAAAAAAGCAGAAAATAAATAGGTAAAAAATACCAAAAAAATTAAATTTTTGCCCTCTAGCAGTTAATTCGTCAATCACATAACATGCAATCTCAAGCAACCAGAACATTCATTTCTCCAGCATCTACCAATCCTTATAGGTGCCAGATAGCTGGGATTTTCCTGTACAGTGTTTTTTAACTGATTTGCTTTCATTTTTAGAACACCTTTCTTTTTGTATTATTCTCCATTTTGAATTAAAATTGTTGGCAGTTCAAAAAAATGAACATTTAATAAAATTGTAATCCACTTCTCAAAATTCAGGGTGAATTTATTTTGTTTGCATTTAAAAGTTGCACGACATGGTCTGCAGGAAAGTGTCCTTCAGGAGACCAAACTGGCCTTCCTCTATCTAGAACCACACCCATGTGATTGATTCTGGTGTGTCTTCTGAATTGGCCCTCAAGCCATCAGAGCATTATGTTAAAAACAGATCAAGTTTATTATCACCTGACTACATATACAACCAAATGAAATAGCATTTCTCCAGACCATGGTGCACACTAGCACGTATTCAGATTCAGATTTATTCCATGTATACCTAAATGACATCATATACAATTCTAAGATTATTTTTCCTGCAAACCAAGCCATAATATAACATAAATATTTTGGGACAATTTACTTGGTTACAGGATCTCACAGCCTGAATATAGGTATGTTTTTGGGAGATAAATTGTGGCGGTTTTTTAGTGTAGGTCAGATCTTACTTAAAATACTGGAGCTCTGCTCATGCTAGACATGTTGGGGCCAACAGCCTTTGGAAAAGCTTTCAAGAGTGCCCAAGAGACTTCACTAATGGATTGTTGTTTTCAAAAAGGCAACAGATGAAAGAACTTGTTGGAGCTGCAGATTTTCTGGAGCTGTTCTAAGAGGGTCATGTGGCTTTGCAAGCAGAGAGAATAAAACAGGCTTTTTCTCTCAGAGAGAGAGAGAGAGAGACAGACAGACAGTCAGACAGATAGACAGACAGACAGACAACAGACAGACAGATAGACAGACAGACAGAGACAGTGACAGAGACAGAGAGACAGAGATCAGTTCTACAGTGTTACAGACAGCAACAGCAGCTGGGACTGGGACAGGACAAGCTGGCAAGCTTGTGGAAAACCCTATTTGGAAGATGGGTTGTGAGTGCTTAGTTCAGACTGGTTAAAGCCCTTGTGCTTCATGCAAGAGAAGAGAACTGGCTGTCTATTGTTTCACTTGAAATAAGGGAAGCAAAAAGGAAATCTGTGGTGACCTGGAAGAAAGAGGTTATCTGGAAAACCATGATGGGGCAAGTTTCTTCAGCAAGACAATGAAGTGGCTGATTACAAAAGGAATCAGTTGTAGGTGTCCAGAGAACAACAAACGACTCTCTGAAAACCGACAAAATGATGGAATCCATTATTAAGGATGTAATAGCGGAGCATATGACTAGCAGAGAAGGGTTCGGACAGAGTCAACATGAATTTACAAAAGGTAAATCATGCTTGACAAATCTATTGGAATTCTTTGAGATGGTGACAGGTAAAATAGATGGGGGAGAGCCAGTGGATGTGGTGTACCTGGATTTCCAAAAGGCCTTCAATAAGGTCCCACATAAATGACTGGCATGCAAAATCAAGGCTCATGGGATTGGGGGAAAGGTATTGATGTGGATTGAGAACTCGCTGGCAGATAGAAGACAGAGTTGGGATAAACGGCTCATTTTCTGAGTGGCAGGCGGTGACCAGTGGGGTGCCACAGGGATCTGTCCTGGGACCTCAGCTGTTCACAATTTACATTAATGATCTAGATGAGGGGATTGGATGTAATATCTCCAAATTTGCAGACGACACTAAGCTAGGAGGGGTTGTGTGCACTGAAGAGGGGGTCAGGAAGCTCCAGTGTGGAGCTTCTAGGCAGATACATGGCAAATGCACTACAATGTGGATAAATGTGAGGTTATCCACTTTGGTAATACAAGCCTATTTGAATGGCAATAGATTGGGAGATGGGGAAGTGCAGAGAGACCTAGGGGTACTTGTGCACCAGTCACTGAAGGCAAGCATGCAGGTATAGCAGGCGGTTAAAAAGGCAAATGGTATGTTGGCCTTCATATCAAGAGGGTTTGAGTATAGGAATAAGGATACCTTACTGCAGCTGTACAGAGCCTTGGTGAGACCACACCTGGAGTATTGTGTGCAGTTTTGGTCGCCTTATCTGAGGAAGGATGTTCTTGCAATGGTGGGAGAGCAAAGGCGATTCACCAGCTGATACCTGGAATGGCAGGAATAACTTATGAGGAAAAATTGTGCAAGTTGGGATCGTACTCGCTGGAGTTTAGAATATTGAGACATATAAAATTCTGGCAGGGCTGGACAGAATGGATGCGAGAGGGATGTTTCCAATGGTGGGGGAGTCCAGAACCCAGGGCCATGGTTTGAGGATAATAGGCAAACCATTTAGGACCAAGATGAAGAGGAATTTCTTTACTCAGAGGGTGGTGAATCTGTGGAATTCATTGTCACAGAGAGCAGTAGAGGCAGGTTCATTGAATATATTTAAGAGGGAATATATTTCTTCAGTATAAGGGAATTAAGGGTTACAGAGAGAAGGCGGGGACGGGGTACTGAACTTTAAGATCAGCCATGATCTCATTGAATGGCGGAGCAGGCTCAAAGCGCTGAATGACCTACTCCTGCTCCTATCTTCTATGTTTCTATGTTTTTTCTATGACTGTCCTTTAGAGGAATAAAGGATTCAGCAAGAAGGCAGAGGGAAGAGCAGGTTTTCTTAAATTGCACTTCATTGACAGAGGGAATGAGCCAGGACAGGACATGCTCCTCTTGCAGTATGCGGATAGTCAGGGAAGGCAGTTGCGACAGAGTATATAGAGGCGTTTGGGAGATAAATTGGGAAAGGTTTGTTAGAGCAGGTCATACAAACACTTAAAACACAGAATTTTTGCAAGAGTCTCCAGACTCATGATGGACTGTCATTTGCAAAAGGGCAACAAATGTAACAACAGGCAGTAACAGCTTTGTCTGGTAAGCAACACTTGCTGTCTGGAAGGTCATGTGATCTTTGCAGGCAGAGAGCAAAGAAAAAACTGGTTGAGAGAGAGAGAGAGAGAGAGAGAGAGAGAGAGAGAGAGAGAGAGAGATAGGCTTTGGAAGACAGCCTGGTCAAAGGAGAGGACTGGGTGTCCGGTGTTTCCCTTGGAATAAGTGAAACAGAAAGGAACTCTGTGGTGATCTGAAACAAGAAAAATTCTCTCTCTGAAAACCAACAAGGAACCTTCTGAGTGGTAACCATTTACCTGTTAAGCACCAAAGCCTGGTGACCTTCTGTGCACAGTATAAGCATTGCCTGCTACCAGTGAGATTGAACTGTGAACCAAAGAACTTTGCTGAACGTGTGCTTAGAATTAGAGGGGGGTTAAGTAGGTTAAGTGCGTCAATAAAGATAAGTTAAAGTTTGATTCTATTTTCATGTTCAAAGATAATTAAAAGCAACTTTTGTTTAAGTTACCCTTTGTCATGGTGCATATCTAATGCTGCTGGGTTTTGGGGTCCTCTGGTCTCGTAACACAACAGTGACTTCATCTGTGAGAAGTGCATCTACATTCAGCCTCTTCGAAACCATATGAGGGAACTGGAGCTGGAGCTGAGGGAGTGACAGACAGGAGTTTCACCCAGGAGGCAGGAGGAAGGTGGTTTTTTCCCCTCAAAAACAAGTATACCATTTTTGATACTGTTGGGGGGGGGGGATGAACTACCAGGGACAAGCTGTGATGGTACAGAATCTGCTAAGAGGGAAGAGAGGAGGAGAGGCGAGCTGTAGAGATAGTTCAGGGGACAGATAAGCAGTTCTATGGAATAAATCAAGTATCTCGGATGGTGTGTTGCCTCTCCGGTGACATGGTCTGTGATATCTCTGGCATTCTCAGGAGGGAGGGTGAGCAGCCAGATGTCATAGGGACCATATAGAGACCAATGATGTGGGTTGGAAGGGTGATGAGATCCTGCAATGAGTATTCAGAGAGTTAGGGGCTATGTTGATGAATAGGACCTCCAGGGTTATGACCTCATGATCACACTTGTGCCATGTGCTAGTGAGAGTAGAGATAGGAGGATAATGCATCTTAACATGAGGCTAAACAGATGGTGCAGGAGGGAGGTTTCTGGATCAGTGGTTTTTGTCCCAGGGAAGGTGGTTCTTATACTGCAGAACAGTTTATGCCTGGGGAGGCATAGTTAGCAGAGCGGTCAGCATAACGCTCAATGCAAGGGATATTCTAGAAAGGAAGATGTACTTAGAGCGTGGATTGGCTCGTGGAATTATGACATTGTGGCCATTAGTGAAACTTGGTTGCAAGAGGGGCAGGACCGGCAGCTCAATGTTCCGGGCTTCTGTGGCTTTAGATGTGATAAAACAGGGGGTATGAAGGGGGGAGGAGTGGCATTGCTCGTCATGGAAAACATTACAGCTGTACTCTGGCAGGACAGAGGGTTCATCTGCAGAGGCTATGTGGGTGGAGCTGAGGAACAGAAAGTTATGACTGTGGTGGCTCACCACTAGGCAGGCGAATCGGCCCCACATGCAAGTCACGCGGCGGGTCAGCCGGCCAAAAAGGCGCTGTTGGGAGTTTTCCCTTCCTCCCAGCACGGGGCTCAGAAGCCCGCACTGGGGTACCACGTGACGGCCAGCCCTCCAGCACGGTTCTCAGCCAGGTTCGTGCTGGGAGTATAAGTGCAGCCCAGCAGCCTGCAATAAACTAGTCTGCTCATTGAGCTCAACCCATCTGGTTGTGTGTGTTATTGCAGGAGCAGTGGAGCTGCCGCTACAATTGGTGACCCCGACTGGTTCAAACGTCTTTGAACCCATCATGAGCGAGTCTGGGATCAGCGCTATAGCCGTGAAACTGCCTGAGTTCTGGGTTCAGGAGCTGGAGACCTGGTTCGGCCACGCAGAGACTCAGTTTCACCTCCGCCAGATTTCGTCCGCCACATGTGGTCGCTGCCCAGATCAGCGTCATCCTGGCCATGGTTATCAAGTCTAGGAACTGACCTCATGGACCTCCCCTCCGTGCGGCCAACGCAACAGAAATCTGGACGTATAGAGACAAGACAATCCACTTACAGATCGGCCAACAAAATTTCACATGGAGGTTCACTGTCTCATCCCTCCCGACTGCCATCCTGGGTGCAGACTTCCTCCTCGCACACGGGCTTCTGGTGGACATTCGAGGTAGGTGCCTGGTGGACGTACGTACCTTCCAGGCCGTTCGTCTTGACACCTCCTGCTCGGAGCAACCGCAGATGGCCACAATCAGAGACGAATTCCAACGATTCCTGAATGAGTTCCTGACACTCCTCAAGCCACAGTTTTCTGCTGCTTCGCTGCGCCACGGGGTGTTCCACCACATCCCCACCCAGGGCCCATCGGTTCATGGCAAGGCACGCCGGCTCCCGCCTGACAAGCTCCAGGTGGCGAAGGAGAAGTTTTTGCACCTGTTGGAACTGGGGATCATTCGGTGGTCTGACAGCCGTGGGCCTCACCACTCCACCTGGTCCCGAAAGCCTCTGGCGGCTGGCGTCCCTGCAGAGACTATCGATGGCTCAATGAGGCAACAGTTCCTGACCGTTACCCCATCCCTCACATCCAAGACTTTACAGCCAACTTGAACGGTGTGAGGGTTTTCTCCAAGATTGACCTGGTGCGTGGATATCACCAGATCCTCCTGCTCTTGACACCTCCTGAGGACATACCCTGAGGACATGCCCAAGCCACAGGACATACCCTGAGGACATACCCAAGATGGCCATCATCACCCCCTTTGGCTTGTTCGAATTCCTGTGCATTCTGTTCGGGCTCAAGACTTGGATTTTGTCTTTATTTATTTGGATGACATCCTTGTCGCCAGCAAGGACTGGGCGCAACACAAGGCCCACCTACGCACCCTTTTCGCCCAGCTAGCTGACTTCGGCCTTACCATCAACCCGGCCAAGTGCCAGTTCGGGAAAGAGTCCATGCAGTTCCCTGGGCCATACCATCATGGCCGCAGGAGCCACGCCCACCGCTGCGAAGGTCACCGCTATCAGGGCGTTCCCACACCCGGACAGCCTCAATTCACGGGTATGGTCAACTTTTACAACCGTTTCATCCCAGGAGCTGCGCGCATCACACAGCCACTATTCGCCCTCATCACAGCCAAGCACAAAACGCTCACTTGGAACCCAGAAGCCTGAATCACATTCGAGGCCACCAAGGATGCCCTCGCAAAGACCACCATGCTCGCCCACCCGCACACCAACCTGCATATGGCACTCTCTGTCGATGCCTCTGTCACAGCCATAGGTGCCGTCCTGGACCAGCAGGTGAATGGACATTGTAAGCCACTGGCATTCTTCAGCCGCCTGCTCTACCCACCGGAATGCAAGTATAGTGCCCTTGACCTCGAGTTACTGGGCATATACCTGGCGGTGCGGCATTTCCGCTATTTTTTGGAGGGGATGACTTTTACCATCTTCACCGACCACAAACCCCTCACCCAGGCACTCGTGATGGCAAAGGATCGCTGGTCGGCCCGCCAGCAGCATCACCTCTCCTTCGTGTCGGTATTTACCACCGACATTTGGAACAAGGCGAGTAAGGACAATGTGGTTGCCGATGCACTCTTGTGACCAGCAATCTGCGCGCTGACACCGGCCTCAACTTTGACCAGCTTGCCTGGGACCAGGAAGCTGATGAGGAGATGAGGGCCTTCAAGACCGCCATCACCGGCCTGCAGTTCCAAGACCTCCCGACTCCGAGCAGCGAAGGCACCATCCTGTGCAATATCTCCATGGGCACACCACGACCTGTGGTTCCCCAGCAATGGTGCAGGCAGGTCTTTCATCACATCCACGACCTTTCACATCTGTCCATCAGGTCCACGGTCCGGATGGTGGCAGAACGGTTCATATGGCTAGGGCTGCGGAAGCAGATCGTGGGCTGGGCCAGAATATGCACCCATTGCCAAATGTCCAAGGTGAACAGGCACACCAGGACGCCCGTACAGGAGTTCGAGCACGTCCGGGAACAGTTCAGTCACATTCACGTGGACATCGTTGGGCCCTTACCTGTTTCCCAGGGCAACCGTTACCTGTTTACAATGGTGGACTGCACCACTCGCTGGTGATCCCAATGCCAGACACCTCCACCGACTCCTGCTTCCGAGCAGTGTTGCATGGTTGGGTCGTCCGGTTCGGCATCCAGGTCACCTCACCAGCGATTGAGGTGCCTAGTTCACATCTGCGCTCTGGGCACAGCTCGCCAACAGGTTGGGGATCCAGCTACACCGCACCACGGCCTACCACCCGCAGGCCAATGGACTGGTCGAACGTCTGCACCACCACCTTAGGTCAGCACTCATGGCCCGCCTCACCGGTCCTGACTGGGAAGACGAACTGCCTTGGGTGCACCTGGGCATCTGCTCCACTCCCAAGGAAGATCTGCAGGTGTCATCAGCTGAGCTGGTTTACGGCGCACTGCTGGCACTACATGGTGAGTTTGTCAACGCACCTCACAATCCCCAGCGGTCGCCGCACGAACGACTTCCTCACCTCAGGGCACGCTTGGTCTCGTTCAAACCCCCACTGCCACCCAGGCATGGCACCCGCCCGTCTCCTGTTCCCGGCGAACTGCTTTCCGTGGAGTACATTTTCGTTTGGTGCGGCCCGAACGTGGCACCTCTGCAGTGATCGTATGAGGGGCCATACAGGGTTGTACAGCATTCCGGCTCTACGTTAACGCTGGACATTGGTGGCAGGCGGGAGCTGTTTACCGTGGACAGGCTGAAGCCAGCGCACCTCAATCCCACCGAGCCCGTGGTCGTAGCCCAGCCCAAGAAATGAGGCCGCTCAGTGAAAAAGGACATTGGCCCCAGTTCTGGTGGGGGGCTGTGTGGTGGCTCACCACAAGGCAGGTGAACCGGCCCCATTTGTAAGCCATGCAGCGGGGCAGCCGGCCAAAATGGCGCTGTGTGTGTTCTTTCAGGAGCCGTGTCGCTGCCGCCACATGACCACATTAATTGGAGGAGCAAATTTGCAGAGAGATAATAGATAGCTGCAAGGAAAATCATAGTAGGTGATTTTAAGTTTCCACACATTCTCTGGGACTGGATGGCTTGGAGTTCATCAAATATGTTCAGGGTCTCATCCTCATCTCTCAGTGTCTGTGGAATGTTCCCTGCTCATTACTGCTTAATTGCTTTGTGGTCAAAGGTGTTGGTCTGGAAAAAACTTTTCCTCAAAAGATAGTTAGTGCGGCAAAGTCCATCTGACTGAGATATTGTGTGGCAATAGGGCCAAACCCATCTTTCATATCCCCTGGAACAGAAAGAGCCTCTGCACATGGCGGCATGGCACGTGTGCCCTTGCACTTTGGTTCCACACACAGCCTGATGCAGCCACACACGAAGGTGGTCATCGGTGGCTATGCCCTTGCCCCAGTTATCGAGGACCCTTTCCATCTTGGACCAAAAGACTGCTTTGTTGACCCCCAGGTGGAAATGCCAGGGAGGGGCCACATCTGCTCCATGATCAGCAGTACTGAGAGCACCTCGGACCCTGATGAACCTGTTGTTGAGCAACATCTATAGACCTTCACTGCATGCCTCACTCCCTCCAAACCAGATCCTCAACTCCTTCAGGTCGTCAGATCTGACGGTGAAGAAGGTGGTTGTCTGGTCAGACCAGTTGCAGAAGAGCAATGCCTTGCTCTTCTTCTGCTTTACCCTGGGACCCAATGCAGACTCAAACTGGCCGCAGATGCTGATCAATTCGTGGACCATTCATGTGTCTGAACAGAAGACGGTGACGTTGTCCATATAAATGGAGGCTTTTACCTGAGTGCCTGACAATGCCACCCCTCTTATGCCCACGTCCTTCATGATGGATTCGGAAAAGCGCTCTAAGCAGCACACAAAATAGGCTTGAAAGAATGGGAAGCCCTGCCTAACTTCAAATTTGATGGGACATCTATCTGTTTCCCACCCATTTATTTGGACTGGACTAGAGATGTTTGAGTAGAACAGTTTAATCCAATTTTGGATTTCCTACCCAAAGCCCGTTTTGGAGAGCAATATCAGGTCCAAGGCCTTCTCCTGGTCCAGGCAGATTTCCACCCACCTCTCCTGTACATAGATGATGAGCAGTGTGAGGCTGTCAGAGCCTAGAACCATGCACGTCTGGGTGGATCACCGGCCCCCTCATGGCAGACATGACTCTATTGGCGATGGCCTTGGACAGGATTTTGCAGTCAACATTTTGCAATGATTGTTAACTTTGGTGGGGGCAGGTCATTGATTGTATTTAATTGATAGCTTCTTAATTATTCAGGGCATTAAAGGTTATGGGGAGAAGGTTGGGCAGTGGGACTGAGTGGGAAAATGGATCAGGTCATGATTAAATAGCGAGGAGTCTTGATGGGCTGAATGGCCTATTGCTCCTTTTACCTTTGGTCTTCTGGTCACGGAATGTGCTTTATTTCCTAATATCCTCCTTCTCCCCTTCTTTTTGAAGGTGAGGGTGACGAATCCCTTCCTGATGGATTCTGATGTGTTGACAGCCTGGAGTGTTGCATTGGATACTTAGAACCATGAAATGCTACAGCACAGAAAACAGGCCATTCAACCCTTCTAGTCTGTGCCGACCACTATTCTGCTTGTCTCATTGATCTGCTCCCATTCCATAACCCTCCAGACCTCTCCCATCCATGTATCTATCCAATTTATTCTTAAAAAACACAATCGAGCCCACATGCACTACATCAGATGGCAGCCCTTTCCACTCTCCCTCCACTCTCGGAGTGAAGAACTTTCCCCTAATGTCCCCCCTAAACCTTTCCCCTTCCAGCTTAAAACTATGACCTCTTGTATTTATCTCCCCCAATCAAAGTGGAAAAAGCCTGCCTACATCCACTCCATCTATACCTCTCACAATCTTGTAAACCTTGATCAAATCTCCCCTTGTTCTTTTATTTTTGTTTTTGAATATTTTATTTATAAATTTTCAAACTCCATTTCCAGTAATCAATCACAAATTGCAGTTATCAATTATATACAAATTCGCTGTTGAGTCCGAGCCATTTTTCCCCTTCCCTCCCTCCCCCATCCCCACACTCACAGTCATACACAGCATTCAAGACATCCACAACAAAGATATGAATTTAGATATGGTTGCCAGATTTTTAAGTAGGTGTTATATTTTTCTCCAGGGAACACAGCTTTACATTTCTGTATTCTAATGCACAATGCCGAAATGAGTCAGATTTCTAGTAACCGCTATGCCACCGCCAATGCGATCGTTACAAATTGGATTTGGAATTTGGACAGCTTCATCTTCAGCCTTGTGTCCATCATATTTCCCAACAGCTCTGGGTCCTGTGGAAACTCTTTACCTATAATTTTTTCTAGGGCTTGGCCTAGTTCCACCCAGACAGGTCTCACTTTGGTACATGTCCAGGTTGCCTGCACAAAGGTTCCTATCACGATGCCACATCTGAAGCATTGGTCTGAAATTTCTGGGTCAGCCTTTTTCAATGTTTGTGGGTGTCAAATACAGCTGATGGAGAACGTTATACTGCACCAGCCTGTACCGCACATTGATGTCCGCAGTCATGCTGGTCCGACAGCTCTGACCAGCACCGTTCATCAATGGTTATTCCTCAGTCTGACTCCCACCTTTGCCCTGATTTGTGAAGGCCCGGATTAGGGCTTTCTGCTTGGAATAAGAAATAAATTGCTGAGACGAACTTCCATGTTTTCCCCTTTTGAATCAGGGTCTCTATTTCCCTCAAAAAATATCTTAACTGAAGGTAGCAGAGAAACATCTTATTTCTCAAGACATATTTATTTCTGAGTTGCCCAAATGACATTAGTTGTCCCTGTTCATACAGCCCTCTGGTTGGACCTGTCGGGGTCACCAATGTACCATTTGCGCAACAAAGGGTGTGGAAGGAAGACACACACATAGTCGGAGTCGAAGTCAAAGTCTTATTTATTGCACTGGCTGCTCTGCTTATATGGGCCCCTGGAGCTGACATCAGGGGCCTGCTTTATTGGAGCGCCAACCTCGGGTTGGCCGGCATTCCTGCCAGAGTTCCTCATCTTCCTGTCATGCGGAGGTCACCTGGGGTGACAGCCGGTGTCATCCCCAGATCTACGTGGTCGCCACATTCACTAGCCATTTTGCAGGCTGGTTTGCATCTCTGTGCATGGGCAACTACAGTATCACTAAATCCTTAACTTCCTTGTAGAACTCAGGCAGGAACTCACCCTCCCCCGGAGATTTGTTAGTCTGCAGTAAACCCAATGCCTTTCCTATTTCTTCCTCTGTGAAGGGGAAATCTGACCCTTTCTTTTCTTCTAGGTCTCAATTTGATCATTCCAATTTTGACAGGAACTCATTGATTTAATCTCCTCCCACCCCCAGCCAATTCTGTTTTATATAGATTTTTACAAAATTGCCTGAAAGTCTCATTAATTTATTTTGATTTGTATTACATTGTTCATCCTTGAGGCCTGTTCTGCCCTCAACTGCCTGCACTATATGGGCACTTACCCCCAATTTGTAATATTTTTTGTTTTGACTTTATTATGGCCTTTTCTATACTATATGTTTGAAGCATATTGTATTTCAGTTTTTTTTTTAAATTTGTTAGAGCTCCATGTTGTTCATCAGAGCCAGAGTTTTGAAAGTCCTCTCTGAACAAGAAATTTCCTTTTCCAATTTTTCCACCTCCCTCATGTATTCCTTTTTGACAGCTTTTGTGTATCCAATTATTTAACTTCTCAGATACACCTTGAGGATGTCCCAGAGGAGAAATTTATCCAGAGTAGAGGTACAGTTGGTTTCACAGAACATGTCTATCTATGTTCTAACAAAGCTACAAAACTCCGGGTTCTTCAACAGCAACGCATTAAGGGACCATCTATACACCATCTCTTGCTTACATGGCATTTCTATGATTAATTTCAAAGGTGAATGGTCTGACAGAAGCCTCTATGATCCTACCCTCTATGTGGACTGAGGCTAGAAATAAATCTATCCTAGTGTAGGAATCATGTTGCTTCGAGTAGAAGGAGTAATCCCTCTCCCTTGGTGTTTTCACCTCCATACATCTATCAAATTCCATTACTTCATAAAATCAATGGTAGCCTTTGCTGCCTTTGTCTTTGCTATTTTCTCATTGACCTGTCCAGGACAGGATTCAGGCCAAAGTTAAAGACACCTCCCCCAAGAAGAATATTTTCTCTTCCCTCTGCCAGTTTCAAGAAGGTATCTTGTATGAACTTTTGGTCATCAATATTTGGGGCAAATACATTCACTAACATTCAGGATTCTGAATATACCTAACAGTACACCATTATAAATTTCCCTGCTCTGTCTGTGATCACGTGTCCAGTCTCACTGGAACACTTTTTTCCTATTAAAATCACCACATCCCTTGCCCTGGAACCAAATGAGGAGGCTATTACCTGGCCCACCCATCCTCTTTTTCACTTTTGATGTTCCTACTCTGTTAAATGTGTTTTATGGAGGAAGGCCAGATCTGCCTCCATCTTCTTTATGTGTGCCAAGGCTCTTTTCCTCTTGTGACAGATTATGTTATATTTTATATTGTATATAGATATCATTTTGGGAGATAAAGTGTGGCAGGTTTTTTTTTAGTGTAGTCACATACAAACACTTCAAAACATATCTCATTTAAAATACTGGAACTCTGCTCAAGCCAGACAGGCCTGGCTCTGAGTGCCTTTGCAAAAAGCTTTGTGGAGTGCCCAAGGGACTTCACTAATGGATTGTTGTTTTGAAAAGAAACAAACGAAAGAACTCAGAGGATTAGGTTTGGTGCCGCAGACTGTCTGAGTACTGCAAGCAGAGAGAGTCAAAGAGGCTTTTCTCTGAGTGAGAGAGAGAGAAAAGAAGTTCAGTTCTACAGTGCTACAGTTCAGCAGCAGCAGCTGGGACTGGAACATGGCTAGCTTGTGGAAAAACCCATTTTGAAGATAGGTTGTGAGTGCTTAGTTCAGCTTCGTCAAAGTCCTTATGGTTCATGCAAGAGGAGAGGACTGGCTGTCTAATGTTTCACTTGAAATAAGGGAAACAAAAAGGAATTCTGTGGTGACCTGAAAGAAAGAGGTTATCATCCGGAAAACCCTGATGGGGCAAGTTTCTTCAGCAAGACACTGACGTGGCTGATTATAAGAAATCAATTTGTGTCTAGTGACCAACACATTTCTCTCTGAAAATTGACAAGAACCTTCCTGATCATTTACCTTTCAAGCCCCAAAATCTGGTGAACTTTATAAATGTTAAATTCTGTGCACAGTATAAAAATTGCCTGCAACTTGGAGGAATGAGAAGTGAGATTGGACTGTGAATCAAAGAAGTTTTCTGAACTTACTCATACATTACATACATGTGCACTGAGAATTAGAAGGGGGTTAAGTTAAGTTAATTAAGTTATTAGCGATAAGTTAAAGCATGATTCTGTTTTCATGTTTAAAGATAATTAACAGCAACCTTTGTTTAAATAACCATTTGTCTGTTGCTACTTGGTTTTGGGGTCCTCTGGGCTCATAAAACTCTTCACTCTTCCATTCAGGCCATTAACATTAAAACTTGTATTTTTATATTATTGGCCATTGCCCCTCAGACTCTTCCCTTGTTTTCCCCATATCCTGACCCCTCCATATCCAATGCCCATCTAATCCTTTTCCTTCATCTAGGCACTCCAGTCTTGTACTGGGCTGGGAAGCCCAAATATACCCAAATATCCTACATGTTTTGGAGGGTGGGAGGAAACTGGAGCACCCAGAGGAAACCCACAAGACAAGGTACAAACTCCTTATAGACAGTACAGGATTCGAATCCTTCAATTATCCAATAAATATAATATACATAATTCACATTTTTTTCAGATAGCTCCAAATTAGAAATTTTCTGAATACTTTACTGTCTAACATTCCCACATTGTACCAACCAGATATGATTGATACTTTTTTCATTTGAATCCTTCTCATTTGGGTTTAATAGGTAAGATTTATAATAAGTTATTAAAATTGCAATCAAATTATAATTACTAAATTAAAAGGGCCTGGGAAGAGAAACTTCAGTTATGTCTTCCAGAGATATCATGGGAGAAGATTTTTGGATTGGTTAATACCTCTTCAATATGTGCTCGTGATTCTTTGATTCAGGTTAAAGTGATGCATTGGACTCATATGTCAAAAGATAAACTAGCCCGTATTTTTTACCAATTTTAGTCCTATTTTTGTTAGATGTAAATCAGAAGTTGCTTCTCTAACTCATATGTTTTGGTCACCCCTATGTTGGAGAGGTGTTGGATAGATATTTTTAAGCCTTTGTCAGCTATGCTGGATACTAGTTTGTAACCTAACTCATTGACTGCTCTTTTTGGATTTATAGTTCCAGAAGCTGGAGGTGTTTCCACTTCCACACTTTGGGTTGGAGCCTTTGCTACATTGTTGGGTAGAAGAGTTCTCTTATTTAAATGAAAAGATGTTGGCACAATCATTCTCTCAAACTATGTCATGTTTAAGTTTAGAGAAAGTTAGGAGTTGTACATTTGATATTTGTTAAATTTGAAGAGACTTGGTGACCTTTTATAGATTATTTCTATGTGACTTAGTTAGTAGAATTATTTTCCCTTCTGGATTATTTTTAATTTGATTTCTTTTCTCTTTTCTGGTGAATAATTTATTAATGAATTCTCAGGATAGGCTCCTCAGTCTTTCTTAGATTAGATGGGGTTTTATAATTTTTTTGAAGATTTCAGTTTCAGGATAATTCATTAATAATGGTGTGATGCAATATGTTCTATCATGTAGGGATTTTATTTCCTTCTTGATGATTCTCCTAATGTATCATTTACCTATAATATGATTAATAAAAAGATTGAAAAAGAAATGATTCAAATGCTGGTTGATGGTGCTGCAATACTATTGCACTAACCATGCTCCACTCAAATTTGATGAGAAAGCTTTCATCCCAGAGTTAATCAGCAGTTACTCCAATTGATTGAAGCCTCTTTGTCATTATCAAATGGGTAGAAATGTTTCAGCCTGCAGCTGACGTGGACATTACCCCTCCATAAATCTTCGTCCGCAAAGCCAAGCCAAAGAAGAAGAAAGAAAAAAAAATGTTTCACCATAATTTAAAAAGTAGTTTTCATATTTCCCTCTCCCCCTCCCTGCCTCCCCTTTTGATCGCCACATTACATTACAGGTGGGGGATTCTGCAGCAAAGGTTATTGGGCACAAGATCCAGGGCCTGTACTGTGTTGTAATGCTTGATGTAAGCTCAGCAGGCCAACAGCATCTGTGAGGGAGACAGGGATGGTCGATAAGATGGATTGACACCCATCATCAGGACTCACTGGATCTTGTCCTGATCCAGGGCATCGATGCATCCCTTTCCCTGCCACAGATACTGCTGGACCACCAGGTTCTTCCAGCTGTTTCAATTTTTTTGCTCCAGCATTATGGAGAATTTGTCTTGAAGGGCATCGTGGTCCATAATGGTGGAGGAAAAGAAGTGAAGACCATCTTTGTGTTACTGCAGCTGTATAGAGGAAGTCAGGATATCTGAACTTTACTCGGATGCCACAAGGCTGTGAACTTCGAGGTGCAGCATTTGAAAGCCAACTCTCATAGATCATTCAATTCTCATTATTATGTTAGGAATTTGTCCAAGACATTGACTCATTTGGAGAAGTCAAACAATTACAATTAGGGGTAGCATGGTTGGTGTAGATGTAATTACCACGCTGTTACAATGCCAGTGATCAGGACATGGGTTTGAATCCCGCGCTGTCTGTAAGGAGTTTGTATGTTCTCCCTGTGTCTGTGTTGGTTTCCTCCAGGAGCTCAAGTTTCCTCCCACCATTCAAAACATACCGGGGATTGTAGGTAAATTGGGCGGCACAGACATGTAGGTCGAAATGGCCTATGTTGTATGTCTAAATTTATTTATTTTTAATAATGATGCCAATAATATGAAAATTACAGTACAGAAACAGGCCACATCAGCCCTTCTAGTCCCCACTGATTTACATGAAATTCCAACTAGTTCCACCTACCTACCCCCTGCCCATAACCCTCCAAATCCCTCACATCTAACCTCTTCTTAAATGACAGAATTGACCCTGCCGCAACTATCCCTTCCGGAAGGTCATTCCACTCAACCATCACTCTCTGAGTGAAGAAGCTTCTTCTTACATTACTTCTAAAGTTTTGCCCCCTAACCCTTAACTTATGACCCCTTGTTCCAATCTCCCCTACCCTCAGGGAGAAGACCCTATTCACAGCTACTCTATTCCTTTCATAATTTTAAATACTTCTATCAAATCCCCCCTCAACCTCCTATGCTCCAATGAATAAAGTCCCAGTCTACTCAATCTTTCTCTGTATTCTAGATACTGAAACCCAGGCAAGATTTTTGTAAACCTTTTTTGCACTCTCTCAACCTTATTTATAATTTATAATCCTTCCTATAATTTGGAGACCAGAACTACACACAGTATTCCAAACTTGGGCTAACCAATTCCTTAAACAGCCTCAACATCACCTCCCAGCTCCTATATTCTATGCTATGACTTATAAAGGCCAGCCTTCTTCACCACCCTATCTTCATGGGAATCCACCTTCATGGAACAATGAACCATCTTAACAAATCTTTTTTGTGCATCCTCCAAATCAATTCCAAATTCTTTGTTTTTTATGTTACTTAGGAGAAAGATCTCTGGATTCTTTGGTATATTGTTTTCTGTTATTTTATTTAATATCTGATTGAGATCATCCCAAAATTTTTCTACTCTCTCACATGTCCAGATTGCATGAATTGTTGTTCCCATTTCTTTTTTACATCGAAAAAATCTATCAGATACTGTTGGGTCCCATTTATTTAACTTTTGCGGTGTAATGTATAGTCTGTGTAATCAATTATATTGTATCATACGTAGCCTCGTATTTATTGTATTTCTCATCGTTTCAGAACATAATTTCTCCCATGTTTCCTTTTTTATCTTTATATTTAAATCTTGTTCCCATTTTTGTTTAGTTTTACCATTTGTTTCCTCATTCTCCTTTTCTTGCAGTTTAATATACATATTTGTTATAAATCTTTTGATTAACCTTGTATCTGTAATCACATATTCAAGGTTACTTCCCTCTGGTAAACTCAGATTGCTTCCTAATTTATCCTTCAAGTAGGATCTCAGTTGGTAATATGCAAAAAAATGTATTATGTCAACCTGGAAATTGGAAGATAATTTGAAAATACAACAATGGTATATAGAAATGAATAAATGTATTCCATTAGAAAAAATAACATATAGTTTAAGAAATAATATGGAAATATTCGAACAAGTATGGGAGCCTTACATTAAATACAATAGCGAAAACCTACTGGGGACAAACATTACCTAAGTTGATGGAAGGAGAAGGAAAGAAAAGAATGGACTCTGTAGAATTTCTGGTGTATTTTTGTTGAATGACAACATTGTCTGACTGAATTAATGCAACCTAGATTGTATACCTAAAATGGACGCGGGAGGGGGGGGGGGGTGGGGGGGTGGCTTGGGAGGAGGGAGGGGGGGGAGAAAAAGTCACTGTAAATGTGTGAAAAAGAAAAAGTGTATATCATGGCTATTGTGATTTATGGTGTGAAAAATAAAAAATTAAAAAAAAAAAAAAAAAAAACAATGAACCATTATTCCAAGATCCCTCTGTTCCTCTGCATTCTTCAATGCCTTCCCCTTCACTGCATGCATCCTCTGGATAAGAAGATTAAAATAAATCCATCCATATGACAATCAGCTTTAGAACAAATTTTCACAAAAAACTCAAAGCAAGAGTTCTGTAAACTCTATGGTTATCAAAACCTCGCACTTGGCATGTCATGTTGAGGTGAGCACATCTCAAATCAGCTCCAGTCAAGACAACCCATGTATGATGTCCAACTTCCAATCAGCTAAATCTGTAAAACTGCAGCATGCAAATTATCAACATTGCAAACTTCTGATAAGGTTTCTGAAGTCCTTGGCTGAAAGTCAGATCATGTTTGTTTATCACATTGGCATTTTAAAAGATGGTTAAAGTGATAATAATTCACTCAGGAACCACATTTTCTTGCAAACATTTTCAGTACTGACATTTAAATGTTCATTTCATGTTGAAATGCTCTCCTCCTGCTGCAAGACATCCCAATCTAAGATCCACCAGTTCACACCACAAAATAGAGCAGAATTCAAGTGTCACCGGAAATGGCATTTGGCTTCCTTTGTTTGTTTATGTTCTGAATTCAAATCAAAATGTTACCTTTCAATTCCTTGGATGATAGAACAGATAATTAGCGAAAGCACTAATAGCTGCTGTTCAATGCAAACCACAAAACTGCAAATGGGATAGAAGACAACTTTTATTGGTAGATTTCAAGTCTTGATCCATCCTATAAAAAAATACCTTTTTATTCTGTTGTCATCATTGCAATTAATTCTCAGCACAGTTCAGATCATGATATCATGTTAAGATGCCATGATATCAACAACTTGGAGATGCTATGGTAATGATGGGTGGAACGATTGGCACATCACTATTACAGTGCTAACGACCCAAGGTTCGAATGCGATGCTCTCTGTAAGGAGTTTGCATGTTCCCTCCATTTCTGCATGGGTGCTCTGGGTTCCTCCCACATTCCAAAGACACATGGGGCTTGTAGGTTAATTGGTCACATGGGTGTATTTGGGCAGCACACTCGTGGGCTGGAAGGGCCCATTATCCATGCTGTATTGCTATGTTAAAATAGAATAAAATGCTGTGCCCAGCCCCTGTGTAAACAAATGCAATAGAAATATATTCTTTCCATATTTCATGTGACCAAACCTAAAGGTCAATCTACAACCTGGCCTAAGAGCTTTGAATCAAGAATTCAAATCATAGGCTGCAGCTTTTCAGACAAAATCTACAATATTAAAGCATTAAGACAAAAGACCATTTTGGAGAAGATTCACAAACTAAAAGGCAACCTCAGGATCTTCCCTCAGAGACACTGGTGTCACAAAATAAACAAATCCCAGCTGGAGATATATTTTGTTATTTATAAATTCAACAGAAAATTATTTGATGGCAGTTGTGAACAATTTAATCCAGAGCAGGATAAATTAAACTTTCTAAATTCTAATGCCTATCCTCTTGTTTAAGTAAATTTACTATGGCTCTGAACACAGAAGAGAGTGTAGCGCAATCACCAGCTCAGTGGGGAACGTGCCTGCGATACCATGTTGCACCACATTCCCCCCTCCTTTTTAGATAGAGTCCGGCAGGGTGATGCGGGCACTGTCTTTACGGACCATGAGTTGCACAGTAATGTTCATAGATGTAGTCTCTCTGGTAGTTTTACCCGTCATTGGGACCTCCACATTCCAGCTGGTTGTGTTTCTTTCTATGGCAGCCCGATGGCTTAGTCACTGGGCTGGCTGTTGTTGGGCTGATCAGGTTCCATGTCTCCCAGGTCCATGGGAGTGGGAGAGTTAGTTAGTAACCGGGGAGGGGAACCCTCCAGCAGGTGGAAACATTTGGGGAGCCGTGCTGGGGGTGGGATCTCTATGTCCCCAAACTGGATGGTCTCTGGGCCGGCTGTTCGCAGCCCAAGGGTATCAGATGCACCTCCTGTGCTGGGATTCCTCTCATGCCAGGTTTCAGATGGACACTTTGTAGTCCCATCAATCTGGGTACCTTACCAGTGCATACTGGGGGTTCGCATGCAGGAGGTGCACTTCCTCCAGCAGTGGGTCTGCCTTGTGGGTCCTAACATGATTCTAGAAGAGCATTGGCCCTAGGGAAGGAGAACAATTTTTCATGGGGCGCTGCATTCGTAGCAGTGCAGAGTAGGGACCTGGTGGCATGCAGTGCTTCCAGGAGTACCTCTTACCACTGTCACACATTCATCCCTTTCACCTTCAGGGCCAACAGAACTGCCCTCCAAATGGTGTCATTTGCCCTCTCTACCTGGCCATTTCCTCAGGGGTTGTAGCTGGTGGTTCTACTCGGCGCTCTGCCCCTGGGGAGGAAGTAACATTGCAGGTCCTCACTCATAAATGCTGAACACAGGTTGCTATGCACATACGAGGGTACCCGAACAGTGTGAATATGGTGCAGAGTGCTTTAATGTCCATGGCTGTGGTCATGTAAGGACAGGGAGTGGTGAATGGGAAGCATGAATATTCGTCCACAATGTTCAGGAAATAGCTGTTCTGGTTCGTGGACGGGAGGGGCCCCTTGAAGTCTATGCTGAGGCTTTCAAAGGGGTGAGTGTCCTTAATGAGGTGGGCTTTCTCTGGCCTGTAAAACTGCGACTTGCATTCTGCACAGTCCGGGCAATTCGATGTCAGCTCTCTGACCTCCTCCACCATGTAGGGAATGTTACAGACCCTCATGAAGTGGTGGAGTCTTGTGACCCTAGGGTGGCAGGGACTATTGTGGAGGGCTTAGAGGTGATCTACTTGCACGTCAGGGGGCTTGATGAGCTTACCCAGCTGGTACAAAATCTTGTAATTATAGGTGGACAGCTCAATTCTCCACCACATTATCCTGCCATTCTTAATTTAGCCCTGCTGTTTGTTATTAAACATAAAGGCGATGGTTCTCTGGTCCATCAGCAAGGTGAATGGCCTGCTGGCCAAATAGTGCCTCTATTGGAGCACCACTTCCACTACAGCCTGTGCCTCTTTATCCACGGCAGAGTGCCTGCGTTCGGGGCTCTGCAGGGTGCACGAAAAAATGCCACTGGCCTGCCTGCCTAGTTCAGTGTGGTGACCAGGGCAAAGTTGGAGGCATAGCTCTCCACTTGGAACAGGACCGACTTGTCGATGGCATGCATTCCTGCCTTGGCGATCTTGTCCCTGATGCTCTCGAAGGACTTATGAGCCCCCGCCAATGGGGAAAGTTCGTGGTTTCCACCAGGGGTTGGGCTTTGTCGGCATAGTTGGGAACCCATTGTGCATAATATGAAAAGCCTTGGGGTTCTGTGGTAGAGATAATTCCAGGAGGGGACGCATGCGCTCAGGGTCATGGGCAATCACACACTGCTCCACCATGTACCCCAGGATCGCCAGCCACTCCGGGCTGAACATGCACTTCTTCTGGTTGTAGGTTAGGTTGAGGGCTTTCGCAGTGGCCAGGAACCTTTGCAGGTTGTTGTCGTGTTCATTCTGGCCATGGCCATGCATGGTGACATTATCCAAGTATGGGTAAGTGGCTTTTAAACCATTGTCATCCACCATGTGGTCCATTTCCCTTTGGAACACTGACACCCCATTTGTGAGGCTGAAAGAGACCCGTAAACATTGGTACAGTTGACCGTTGGCCTCAGATGCTATGTAGGGCCGGTCCTTTGGGTGGATAGGGATCTGATGGTAAGCTGAAAAGACCCTGTATTTTGCAATCTCATTCACCATGTCATCAGTTCGGGGCAGGAGTAGGTATCCAGTAAGGTGAACCGGTTGATGGTTTGACTGTAGTCAATCACCATCCGGTTCTTTTCTGCCACCTTTACCACCAGCACCTGTGCCCTCCATGGACTATTTCTGGGTTCTGTTATGCCCTCCCTCAGTAACCGTTCCACTTCAGAGAGGTTGAATGTAATTAATTAATTGCGGATGCCGGGAGTTGAGTGCAATACAGAACCACGCTGGAGAAACCTAGCATGCCACACAGCATCCCTGGGAAGTCGTGGGTAACCAATGTTTCAGGCCTGGGCCCTTCATCAGGGTAAAGCAAAATAGGCAGGCACCTCTTACCTCCTCTCCATGCCCCTCCCTCCCTCTCTCCTCTCCTCCTCCTCCCCACTCCCCTTATCCTGTTATGAAGGGCCCAGGCCGAAACGTTGGTTACCCTGTGGATGCTGCATGACGTGCTGTGTTTCTCCAGCAGGTTCATGTGTTGTACTGGAGTTAAACTGCTCTCGCACATACACAGGGCCAGCGGCCAGGGCTGGGGTTTGAGTCCCGCGCTGTCTGTAAGGAGTTTGAATATTTCTGTCTGCGTCTGCGTGGATTTTCCTCCTGGGTTCTCACCATTCGAAAACTTACTGGGTCAATTTGTTGTAAGTTGGGTGGCATGGACCCCGAGGGGCTGAAAGGGCCGGTTTCCATGCTGTATGTCTACATGTTTGTATCCCTCAGCCCATTTTGCACGAGAACATTTAGGTGAGGTCTGAATATTCAATCATCATGCCTCAGTATCTCCAAAATGGCAGTCTTTTTTTTGTATTCCACCCAGAAATGAGAACCTGCCTCCTCCTACACACACACTCATTTAATGTGTGAATAAATCCATTGAGATGTGCAGCTTGAATATATTGGTATGAATTCAGGTGCATTCCTTAGAATTAAATCATATCCCTTGCATGAAAAATGTATATCTTAGTCTGCAATTCATATTGCATAAAATCAATCATTCCCCAATGTCCTGAAAAACAAAATGGATGGTGTCAATAATGATATGGAAATGTTTGCACGTCCTTTAGACTTCACCCAGCATTGTGAAATTTTGTGAAGCAGTTATTAATATACATTATATAACAAAATTAAGCATCTCCAGAATCTTGTTTGCTGTATGTCGGATATATTAGAAGAATAAATTAAGTACTCCCATCTGAAAGTAATTGATGAATTTTTGTCGATTGCTTCCATCAAACTCTGTTGGAAAATGAATGACCCACAAGCATTTGGCTCAGGATCAAGTGTTCTCTGGAATAATGCCTACAGAGAAACACTCTCAGAGGTCATGGTTGCATTAAAAAGGAGCAATCTTTGAATCAACAACAGGCATTTCTTACAACTGCAGGATAATAAATCTCTGATTATAACAGGCTCATTTTAGAATGAGATTAACAGGGTTTGTGGAGCTTTGTGAATTCTGACCAGTTACTGCATCAAACTTACAAAATTAATTTACTTTGTTCCCACTGATTTTATATGAAATTAGATCAGAAAACATTATTTATTTCTGCAGTCTTGTGCTTTACATAAAATTTGAATACCTATTTAAAAGTGTCATCGCACCCATCAAATAAAGGAATCATAGGTGCCGCAAATGTTGAAGTAAACAGAAAATATTTCTGCTTTGTGATCATGTGAATCACAAGTAGAACCATCTGCACTTTTACATTTTCCTGAGGGGGCCAGCATTATATCATCGGGGGGGGGGTGGGGGGGGTGGTGGTGGTTAGCGTTGTTCGATCGCAGTTCAACGGCTCTTGTTGGCCTGACACAATGATTAAATACTGAAAATGGGTGAATATTGTCCTGGGAAGACCCTTTATTGAATAGCCTGGGTGGGGATTGTATTGTATAAAAAGGGCTCAAGGAGTAAACTGAGCAATTAACATCTGTAATTTTAATGTCAATGGTGGGAAACAAATGGAAAAATGTTCTTATAACTATCTGGATAGACATGATATGATTTGGAACAGTCAACATAAATCTGTGCATGGAAGGTCATGTTTGACAAATCTTATTCAATTTTTTGAAGAGGTTGCCAGGAAAATTGACGAAAGTCAGTGGATGTTGTCTATCTGGACTTCAGGCCTTTGACAGATTCCAGATGGAAGGTTAATTAGGAAGGTTCAATTGTTAGGTGTGAATATGGAAGTAGTAAAATGGATTCCACAGTGGCTGGACGGGAGATGCCAGAGATTGGTGATGGATAACTGTCAAGTTGGAGCCCGGTGGCTAGTGGTGTGCCTCAAGGAGCCCGGTGGCTAGTGGTGTGCCATTTTTGTTTGTTATATACAATAATGATCTAGATGATGGGGTGGTAAATTAGATTAGTAAGTATGCAGATGATATTAAGATAGGTGGCATTGTGGATAATGTAGAAGGTTTTTAAAACTTATGGAGAGATTTGGGCAAGTGAGAAAAGTGGGCTGAAAGTTGGTACATGGAGTTTAATACTGACAAATGTGAGGTGCTACATTTTGGTAGGACTAATCAAAATAGGACATACATGGTGAATGGTCAGACATTAAAGAATGCAATTGAACAGGCAGATTAGGAATAATGGTCCACTGTTCCCTGAAGGTGAATCTCAGGTGGTGAAGAAGGCCTCTGGAATGCTGGCCTTTATAAATCAGAGCAGAGAGTAGAAGAATTGTTAAAATTTTAAAATAATAATGTTAAAATTTTACAAGGGATTGGTGAGGCCAAATTTGGAATATTGTGTTCAGTTCTGGTCATCGAATTATAAAAAGGATATGAACAAAATAGAGAGAAGATTCACCAGATGATACCTGAGTTTCAGCACCTACATTATAAAGAAAGGTTAAACAAGTTAGGCATTTATTCCTTGCAGTGTAGAAGGCTGAGGGGGGATTTAATAGAGGTCATTAAAATTTTGAGGGGAATAGATAGAGTAGATATGGATACTTATGTGGATGAGAAGGCAGGTACAATATTATCTTTAAGAAAAATGTGGATAGATATATGGATGGAAAAGGTATGGAGGGTTATGGGCAGAATGCAGGTCAGTGGGACTAGGACAGTATAAATGTTTCGGCACAGACAAGAAGGGCCATGATGGCCTGTTTCTGTGCTGTAATTGTTATATGGTTATAAGATGTTGGTAATGGTACTCCAATGTGAGAATCCCCTGAGGTATATCTTGAACCTCCACCCACCTCCATGGATCTGGCCCCTCCACACACTAGTCTCACCTTATTTCTCTTAATCAGCTTGGTCTCTGTGGTGGAACACAGTAATGCAGGAGGTGACCTCACTACATTGTACAGGTTGGCCTGCCTGTGACCCCATAACTCCTCCCTAATTCCTCCCCGTTAGGTTCCCAATAAACACTGATAGTCCCAGTCTCCTTCCTCCATACCATCCTTGGATCTGGGCCAGCAGCAGATAAAGACATGCCTGATGTTTCAGGATATTAAAGCCTTTAATCACTCACTTTGAGCCTGCTTGTGGTTATTGATTATGCTACAATTTAATAACCTGATTACTTTCCATAGACAAGGCAATCTATGTGGAGAAGCTAGAGGCCAACCCCAGGGATCCAGAGGCCTCTGTCGTTTGATATGTGGTTGCACTGCTTAAAGGTCTACATGAAATGCCACAAATTCTCTGCAGACATAGACAAGTATGATCTGCTTTTTACATTGATGGGCCACTGAGCTTACCAAATGATACGGGACTGTGAAAATGATGATGATGCGATGGCCCTGCTGTGGCAGCAATATGGTGCACATTACCTTCTGGTCACCCAATGCCAGGCCCCTGATGACATTGTGAGGGCCATGAGGGAGCTGGAACGAGCCTGTGGGTGCGTCGATGTGACTGCGGCAACCTAACAAGAGGAGTTCATCTATGATGAGCTAGTGGGCAGCTTCGTCTCTAACGACTCCCTTGAATGACTCCTGGAATAGGGCAATCCATAATGGATTCTACAGGAATTCGTGCAGATGACTCGATCACTGGAGGCAGCCCTGAAGAACACTGAGGCTTGCACTGTGAGCCATGCGGCCACCAGGTGGGGAGCACGGGTGCTGCCATCTTGGAACTTGGGACCTTGACTGCCACTGCCACTGCTGAGCTCTCGATGGACAAGTACTGCGGTCAGACCAAGCACCTGAGGAAGTACTGTCCGGCCATAGCCCGATCTGCTCAAACTGCAGGAGGAATAGGCACTTTGCCAAGGTGTTCTGTTCTAAATCTTCCTCCAACAGCGCTGCGTGCGGGCTGCAACCTGTGTCACCATCTTGGATCGACCCATTTCCGGTGTCACTTCTGGCGGCTGAGAACTAAACGGCAGGAACAGGAGTCTGGCATCAAGTCACTTCTGGTGTCTCTTCCGAACCCAACTGTGTGCAAGCCATGTGGGTTTCCATCTTTGGGATCACCAGGGTGGCCATCTTGGCAGCAGCAACTCTGATAATGAGCCTCCACCCGTGCTGGATCAGAGCAGGCCACACCAACTATGATGGACATAGAGGTAAACAGTTGCACCAAGGGCTACCTATTCGACATGGGGAGCACTGAAATTTTTATTCCCTTACAGTGTCCCCTGCATAGTGTAAGGTAGCTCTAGTGTCCCAATCCCACTCCATGGAAATCTGTGGGTGCTACACTGTGACCCTAACCATGAGGGGCACAAAGTATAAAAACTTCCAACTTCTTGTCATGCCCCATCTCTGTGCTCTAGTCATATTGGGGCTGGACTTCCAATGCCAGCTAAAGAGCGTACTCATGCAGTTTGGTGGGCCCCATCCTTCCATCAAGGTCAGAAACAATCTATTCCTGGATGGTCCACCCACCTCTCCAAACACAGCCAACCAGACACTGGGATGCCATCCAGGGCCACCCTCTGGATCTCTCCACTGCTCCCTGTTGCAGATCCTCACACCTGACTGCAAACCAGTGGCTACAAAAAAGTAGGCGAAACAGCCCCAGGAACAAGAAGTTTATAAAAGCTGAAGTAAGGCGACTGGTAGTGGAGAGCATTATGGAGCCCAGTAACAGCCCCTGGAGGGCATGTGGGGTTAACAACCAGATCAACAGGTTCACTTTATTGGATTCCTATCCCCTTCCCTGCATAGCCGACATGATGAACAAGATCACCCAGTACTGGGTCTTTTCCACTATCAATCTGAAGTCAACATATAACCAGATCCCAATCCACCCAGGACATCATCTGTACATGGTGCTTGAGGCCAATGGCCACCTCTGCTATTTCTTGCGGGTCCCATTCAGCCTAACCAATGGAGTGTCTTTGTTCCAGAGAGATGGACCGCATGATGGATGACAATAAATTAAAAGCCTCATGTCCGTATTTGGATAATGTCACCATCTTAAGTGCCAGTTGATGAAGTAGACAAAGATGATGTGGTCAAACAATAATCATGGCTTTTATTAGCAGAAACTCATGGTACAATAATGTAAGACAATAGATGCATATACAGTTATATCCAAGGGGGAATGTCCTTAACAGTAGCAATAATGCACAGCCAATGTTAGTACAGCAAGGCTCGCCAGAGGGGAGACAGGTAGCTTGGCAGACATTCACCACAGTCTCCACCCGGCAGAAGAAGGGTTAAAATCAAAAGAACAGCTGCTAGGAAAGACTGAAGCAAGCGGTACATGGATACCATGTTTGGCCTTGAGATACTCTAACAGCCAAAATGCGCCAGTATCTAGCAAACAATCGAAATATAATGAGATGTTTTATGAATATGTCAGCCTATTAGGTTGTTTATGAATTCAGGTTCTTCGTCTCAGAACAGGTGGCTCCTTTGCAACCTTGGGAACTGGTACAGGTCCTGGGTCTGTAGTGTGGGAAGGATTGGCTTCTGGACCCGCTCCAGAATCGCCAGTGTGAGGCAGTGGAGCCTCAGCATGGCCATCTGAAAGCTTACTAGGGGTTACAGGCTGGGGGGGGGGGGGGGGTGAGTCCAACCTCTCAGGCTCACTCTGCAAGGAAGGGATGAACCAGGCTAGGCCAGATCTCTTAGGGGTACAGTGTCAGTACTCCCATCTGGGAATTTAACATGAGCATAGTTGGGGTTAGTATGCAGTAGCTGAACTGGTTGCACTAGGAGGTCTGTTTTATGCACCCGAGCGTGGCTCTTCAGCAGCACGTTTCCAGGCTCAGATAAACAGGCTGGCCAGTCCATCACAGTTCCTGATTTCCTAGGAAAGGCAAACATATGTTTATGAGGTGTTTGATTTGTTGCAGTACAGAATAAAGACCGAATAGAATGTAGTGCCTCAGGCAGCACCTCCTGTCACTGGGTAATAGGGTAACCATGTGTTTTTAAAGCAAGATTAACAGTCTTCCAGATTGTAGCATTAGCCCTTTCAACCCACCAATTGCCCTAGGGGTTGTAGCTCGTGGTACGGCTGGTGGCAATCCCCTTTCGTAGCAGGGCTTACCGCAGTTCAGCGCTCATGAATGCTGAGCCTCTATTGGTATGAATGTAATTGGGAAAACCAAAAATGCTGAAAATTCTGTCAAGTGACTTAATGACAGACGCTGACGAGACGTCAGGGCAGAGTATCGCAAAGGGAAACCTGGAATATTCGTCAATTCTTCTTTTTTTCTTTGGCTTGGCTTCGCGGACGAAGATTTATGGAGGGGGTAAAAAGTCCACGTCAGTCAATTACAGTAATGAAATATACATTTTTGTTGTTGGAAGGTAATGGCCCTTTAAAATCTAAGCTAATCCTCTCAAAAGTTCGGGTTGCCTTGATGAGAGTGGCCTCTGGAACTATGAAGTATTATGGTTTGCATTCTGTGCAAACAGGACAGCTTTTAGTCAGTTTCCTGACTTCTTCCAGAGAGTAAGGAAGGTTCTTAGCCCTTATGCAGTGGAAGAATCTCATGACTCCTGGGTGGCACAGTCTGCTATGGATCTCCTTTAGCCCCTTCAGCTGAGCCCCAGCAGCAGATCGTGACAATGCGTCAGAGGGATCATTTAACCTGCCCGGTCTGTACTGGATCTCATAATTAAAAGTTGAGAGTTCAGCGTGCCATCTTATCATTCTTGATTTTACTTTTGTGTTTAGTACTGAACATGTAGGCTACAGATTTCTGATCAGTGACAAGAGTAAATTTACTACCGGCTAGAAAGTGTCTCCAGTAGTGAACAGCTTCAATAATAGCCTGGGCTTCTTTTTCAATGGCAGGATGTTTAAGTTAAGGTCCGCGTAACGTGCGGGAGAAGAATGCCACAGGTCTGCTCTTTTGATTAAGGGTTGCTGCCAAGGCACAATGTGAGGCATCAGTTTCCATTTGGAATGGGACATCCTCATCAATGGACGAGTGTCCAGCTTTGGCAATATCAGCTTTAATTCTCTTGAAAACCTTCAAGGCCATTGGAGAGAGAGGAAAAGATTTAGTGTCAAACAGGTGTGCCTTCGTGGCGTAGTCCCGAATCCATTTGCAGTAGTAGGAAAAGAATCCCATACATCTTTTAAGGGCTTTTGCTGAGTTTGGGAGTGGTAACCTCTTAAGGGGGGGCCATTCTTTCCGGGTCGGGGCAGATTTCGCCCTTGCAGACAATGTAGCTCAGAATGGTAGCTCTGTCGCGTTGAACACATATTTGTCCTCGTTAAATGTAAGGTTGAGTTCTTTAGCTGTTGCTAAAAATTTCTTTAAGTTGTTGTTGTGCTCAGCCTGTGTTTTCCCACAGATAGTGACATTATCCAGATAGGGAAGCGTACCCTGTAACTCATACGTCCTAACAATCTTATCCATTTCCCTCTGAAACACTGACACACCATTAGTGACTCCAAAAGGTACCCTTTTAAACTGGTATAACCCCCCATCAGCCTCAAAGGCTGTATAGGGTCATTCATTTTTTTAAATGGGGATTTGGTGGTAAGTTGCTTTGAGGTCGATAGTGGAGTACACTTTGTATTGTGCTATCTGATTAATTATTTCATTGATGCGTGGCAAGGCGTAGGCATCCAGGTTAGTGTAACGGTTGATTGTCTGGCTGTAGTCAATAGCCAGTTATTTCTTAGTGTGATTTTTCACAACTACCACCTGGACTCGCCACGGACTCTTACTGGGTTCAATTACTCCCCCGTTAAGCAATCTCTGGGTCTCAGCTTTGATTAACACATGATCCTCTTTGCTGTAAGAACAGCTCTTAGTGGCAATCGGCTGACACTCAGATGATAAATCACTGAAAATGGAGCGAGCTTTGATCTTTAATGTGGACAGACTGCAGTAGGGGATGGTAAGTATGGGTAGTGGCCCACCGAAATTTAACACCACACTGTTCAAATGAGATTGAATATCTAACCCCAGTACCACAGGGGCGCAGAGTTTTGGCATAATAAAGAGACACACATCAGCAAGGCAATGTTCCTGCAAATTTAAATTAACTTTACACTTGTCCCGACCAGTTTTTGTAAGTTCACTAAAAGCATCGATATCGTTAGGTTCACTGGATATCTCCACAAATTTAAGGCTCTAGCAACTCTCTCATGGATGTAGCTGTCAGCACTCCCCGAGTCTATTAGACAATCAAGAGTCTCACCATTCACCTCCCCCTTCATAGTCGACCATTCCAGTCCGTAACATCCCCCAAGCTTTGGAGTCAATTGCGCTATCACAGGGGATTTCACCTTGCCATCATTTGAAGTCGATTCAGCCTGTTTCCCCCATCAGTGGAAGCCCTGAAGGCCTTTGAGGGCATTAAGGATGAAATTACCACGGTGGCGATTCACGCCATTGATGAATCCATCCCTTTCCAAGTGGAGAGCGATGTCTCCGATTTCGCCTTAGCTGTACATGCCATTCTTTTCCCAGATCCTCCAGAGCTCTGAACTCAGGCACTTGGCCATTGAGAATGAGGCACAGGCTAACGTAGAGGCTGTGCACCACTGGAGGCCCTAATTGGCTGGGAGATCATTCACCCTGCTGCCAGACCAGACAGCCGTCACATTTCTGTTTAACAATATCAGTGGGGAAAGATTAAAACTGACAAGATCACTAGGTGAAGAATTGAACTGTCCACTTACAGTTATAAGATCTTGTACCAGCCTGGGAAGTTCAATGAGTCATCTGATTTCCTGTCCAGAGAATCCTGTGCCAGCCCTCCATGATAGCCTCTGCCACCCCGGGGTAACGGGACTCTACCACTTTGTGAGGGCCCACAGCCTCCCGTATTCAGTGGAGAAAATTAGGGAGCTGACCTATAATTGCTTGGTCTTTGCAGAGAGCAAGCTGCACTTCTACCAGCCGGAGAGAGGCCACTCGCTCCTATGAATGTCTCAGTATGTACTTCAAGGACCTCCTCCCCTCCATGAATCAGAACGTGCACTTCCTCAACATTGTGGACGAGTACTCTCACTTCCCATTCACTATTCCCTGCCTGGATATGACCATGCCCATAGTCATTGAAGCCCTCCACAACCCCATTACCTTGTTCAGATACCCCAGTTACATTCACAGTGACTAGGGGTCCTCATTCATGAGTGAGGACCTGCAACAATATATCTTGACCAAGGGCATAGCCACTAGAAGGACCACGAGCTACAAACCCTGAAGGAATGGCCAGGCAGAAGGGGAGAATGGCACGGTTTGGAAGGCAGTCCTCTTGGCCTGCGTCAAAAGGGCTGCCCATCTTCCAGTGGCGAGGTCCTTCTGGAGGCATTGCACGCCACCAGATTCCGACTCTGTAGTGCTACAAACGCCACCTCACATGAGAAACTTTTCCTTCCCCAGGAGGACAGCGTCGGGAACTACACTGCCTATCTGGCTGACAGCCCCAGGACTGGTGCTACACTGCAGACATGTTAGGACCCACAAGGCAGACCCACTGGTTGAGGAGGTGCACCTCCTGCATGCAAACCCCCAGTACACCCATGTACAGTACCTGGACGGGTGGGAAGAATGTCCATCCGGGACCTGGCTCAAACAGGGGGCCTGGCAGAGGAGGTCCACCCAGAACCCTCAACAGCGATCATGTATTGTCCAGACAAATTACCATTTGAACCCACCACCACTACCCCTCAGGCCTCCGCCCTCACCATCCCTACAACCACCAACAACCCCACACCCCCCAGAACCTGTTTAGATCAGCCCCAGACATTCAGCCCCCCATCTAGGTCACCATCCTGCAGTACCCGATAACGAAGCAACCAGTGCTGGAGCAATCACAGCGGCGGATAAAGGCACCAGACCGGCTGAATCTGTGATCTATGAAAGGCTGCATGACCAGTAACAATGGACGCTGTCCCACATCACCCTGCCAGACTTTATCTAAAAGTGGTAGAACTAGCACATTAGTGCAAGTATGACCTCACTCAACAGTACAGGCTGGCCCACCTCTGACCCTGTAACTCCTCCCTGTAGATTCCCAATAAAGGCTGATGGACCTGGTCTCTACCCTCCATCTCAGCCTTGGATCCGGGCCAGCAGCATGTAGAGACATGCCTGATGTTTCAGGTTATTAAAGCCTTTAATCACTCACTTTGAGCCAGCTTGTGGTTATTGATTGCACTACAGTCTCCTACCACCAATCCACCAAATTGCTTTGATTGTCCCCTCTCAAATTGCCGAGCTCTCTGTTTCTCCTGATTGCTAAAAGACTCTCTCACTAATCAATACATTGATCAGCACATTCCCCAAGCAACATGATATCTTAGAGCCAGCCAAACACCTCCCTTCCAGGCCCAGGAATGTCCTCAGATGGTCACACCTCTTCAACTAGGAGACTGACTGCCTGCTCTCTCTGCTCGAGCCCATTGTCACTACGTTACACTACAGAAGTGTGACGTGCCTATTACAGTGCACAACAGCTTCAACTTTCCTGTAAATACAATGAATTTCCACCTGCTGGAACCAGATAAGTCACTGAAGAATTGTAACAGGGCACTGCAGAATCTGAACTGAAGCTCTCTGAATGTTGAATTTAATGCCAAGTGAAGCATAAAGACAAAAAGAAAAACAATAAAGAAAAATTAGCCTTTATAAATAATCAGTGTTGAGAACAGGAGTTGGGATGTTATGTTGAAGTTGTTTAAGACAACGGTGAGGCCAATTTGGAATATTGTGTGCAGTTCTGGTCACCGAACTACAGGAAGGATATCAATCAGATTAAAGAATGCAGAAAAGATTTACTAAGATGTTTCCTAGTCTTCAGGAGTTGAGTTACAGGGAAAGATTAAACAGGTTAGGACTTTATTCCTTGGAGTGTAGAAAAATGAGGGGAGATTTGATAGAGGTTTACAAGATTATGAGAGGTATCGACAGAGTGGATGCGAGTAGGCTTTTTCTGTAATGATAGTGATCATGTTTGCATGTCCACTAGCAAGGCCTTGATTATAGTTCCTGTTTGATTGGACTTGGCTGCCAGCAAGGGGCTGACACACAGTTTGCAGATCTGTAATGGAGGCTGCAGCCTCATGGCCTCATGATGTTGTTTATATCCACTTTAAAGTAAAGAACCTTTTCCTTCATCCATGTGTTGTCTAAGAACTCAAACACAGGAATACAAGATGAAACATTTTCCATATAGATTCGGGGAGATAAATACGAGAGGTCATAGATTTAAGATGAAAGGGAGAAGGTTTGGGGGGAACATTAGGGGAAGTTCTTCACTCAGAGAGTGGTGGGTGTTTGGAATCTCATGATGTGGATGCAGGTTCGATCGTGTGTTTTAAGAATAAATTGGCTAGATACATGGATGGGAGAGGTCTGGAGGGTTATGGAATGGGAGGAGGTCATTGGGTCTAGTGGAATAATGGTTGGCACACACTAGAGGGACTGAATGCCCTGTTTTCTGTGCTATAGCATTTTAAAAAGTCTAACAATAATTAAACCTGAGTATTCATTTCCAATACCAGGGAGGTTAGTTTAAGCTCAAGTTTATTATGATCTGACTGCACATAAAGAATCAGACAAAACAGCGTTTCTCTGGACCACAACACCCACATACACACATATATGCACTCGCATGCACAGCCCACACACTCACACACAGCACACACACACTGACACACACACCCACATACACACAAACACTCACACACACTCATGCACATACATGCACACACATGCATACACAGCACACACACACCCACACACACATACACCTACCCACACACACATATATACACACACACACATGCACACACATACACTCACGTGCACACACACACATGCACACACTCACACACATGCACACACACAGAAACTCACGCACATATGCACACAAACGTACACTTATGCACACAAATGCACACACTCACACACACACATGCACACACACACACTCACTCATACAGGCATTCACACATGCATGCACATGCACACACATGTACACTCACAGATGTACATACATGCACACACATGTGGACACACACACATGCACACACATACTCAGACACACATGCACACACACATACACACACACACACACACACACACTCTCACACATACACACACATATACCCACACACCCACACACCCACACACACACACACACACAAAACACACACACACGAACACACACACACACCAATGCACAGCCCATAAATATCACATTTATACATAAAGCCATAATGTAAATTAATTTATTGGAACAATTTACTAATTTCAGTTATGGAGGCCCAAAGTTATCAATCACACATCCTGCGGGAAGAAGCTGTTTTCCTAGCCTGTTAGCCCTGATTGTAGATAATTAAGACATTGCAGATGATACAAAGATCTTGAAGACAGTGTAGAAGGTTGTTGTATGTTGCATCAGGATATAGACAGGATGCAGCATTGGGCGGAGGAGTGACAGATGAAGTTCAATCAGGGTAGGTGTCAAGTGATTCATTTGGGAGGTCAAACTTGAAGGCGGGGAGTACATGGTGAATCAAGTTCATGTTTATTTGTTATCAGATGGTACCTGTCCAGCTGGACGAAACAGCATTCTCTGGTCCACAGTGTAAAACACATGCAGACATAACGCACATGCAGACAGATATAGATATAGATATACATTTTGCACTGATAAAATAAATGGTGGCTCTTCTGTAACAGGGGTGCAGCTGGTGTGGACACAGGAGAGCAATGAATCTACAGGGTACAACCACCCTGTTCTAATACTGGTGTTTTCATACAGCCGTTAAATAGCCTGTTAGAGGAGTGCTTTTAAACTAAAATCCTGCAATCATCGGTCTGTGCCCAAGATGGTGGCGCTTGCGCTTTCCAGCAGCTTCGAGGGGTTGCAGGCTTTGGGGAGCAGTGGTCCAGCATGCCAGAAATGGTGACAACATGCCCTGTTGAGAAAAAGAAGCAGAAGAGATAACCTGACAGGATGGCGACCACAGCGTCAGAACCACAAGGGGCTCAACATCTGCGGGACCCACACGAGTTACAGGCAACTTGTGGCCAAGGGACCCACATGGGGTGTGGCTGCTGGAGACTGGCCCGTGGAAACCTTGGAATGGACTGGGATTCGAGAGGGTGCTGTGGGGGAGGGGTAGAAGGGCACTGAAGGGTTCTTGATCATGTTGTAGGTTTGGATCTGGGACACGTGTTGCCCGTGTTGTCTGTGAATCTGCGGAGGCTACAGGAGCGCTAGAGGTCAATACACAGACATTCGGTGACTCTGAAGGGGCTCCCTTTTACTTCTCATACTGTTAAGGGTGACTCTTTGCCTGCCTTCTGGTACAGTATAGTGGCCCCTGAACCAAGTCATGACCTGGCTTACAAAATTGCCAGCTAACACCGTGATCGCGAGGGACCCACAGGGACCAATAGTCATAATCCGGCATGACCTCCAGCATGGCGGGAAACAGCGAGCAAGGGCGGGAATGCTGGCCAGTCGGAGGCCGGCACTGTGATGACGTCACTCCTGTCATCAGAGGCAGGGAGTGAAAGGAAATGGAGTTGGCAGAGAATAAGTCAGTCTTCGACCTTGGATCAACGCGTGTGTGTTGTTCTTACTCCACACTTCGCATAGTGTGCATGCTACATTGGTGATCTTGGCAGGTCCAACTGGCACTTGGACCCAAAGATGATAGACTAAGCAGCCCTCCACATGGTCTCGCTGAAGCTGCCAATGTTCTGGGCTTCACAGTTCTACCTTCGTCAGATCAACAGCGATGACTCACATTACTACTATGTAGTGAGCTCTCTCGACCAGGACATGACAGCAAGGTTGACGATTTCTTACGGCATCCTCCAGCGCAAGGTAAATACAGTGCCCTCAAAGAGCTATTAACCCGCACTTTCGGACTATCACGGCACGAGTGCTCCATCTATTTGCTGCACTTGGACAGTTTGGGGAACAGGCTCCCATCTGCCCTCATGAGTGAGATGCTCGTACTCGCCAAGGGGCACAGGCCTTCTCTGCTCTTTGATTTTCTTGGAGCAGCTGCCCGAGGATATCCAACTCTTGCTCGCTGACGATGATCAGAGGAAATTCACAGCCTGGGCAGACGTGGTCTGGACAGATCGCCAAGCTCTGACCCAAGCCACTGCAGACAGAGACACAAGTGGACACCCCCACCCTGCACATTTTCAGGAAACGCCATGGTCAACTGTTGTTAATGGTTGCAGCCTTTGGTCAACACGACAGCCACCTCCATGTGTGGGATTTTCTGCCGGGAAGGCAGTTCCTCGTCGATATCGGTGCCAAAGTAAGTGTCTTCCCCCCACGGCCTACGGCACATGGGATGCTAAGCCAGGCCCGGCACTGAGGGCAGAGAACAGCCCCTCTCTATGAACTTACGGCACTGTCCTGGGTAAACTTGTACCTCTCACTTTGTTTGTTTTAGATTGGTCACAGTGTTTGAGCTACCGAAAGAAAATAGACACACACACCGAGAGCAGTTCAGTTTATGCAAATGTTTATTACAAATTCAAAAGCTGAGTTCAAACTGCAATATGCAAGCCCTTCCCAATTATACTTATCAACACCTGGACTGGTCCCAACTGCCAAAGTGAGGCAACAACCGTACACTGGTAGTAGGTTGTCGGGGCGCCGGTAGCAGCTTCTCCACCTCCCCCAACTGGGATGTTGGCTGGACTCTAGAAGTTCTTCTTCTTGCTGAGAGATGTTGCCACCTCTCGGAGAGTCTCAAACTTCAGCAGCGGGACCATGGCTTATATTACCTAAAAACTATTTTACCCAAGCACCTATTCCCAGCACAGTAAGAAAGACAAGCAAGCAAGCAAGCATGCCTAGGCTTCAATCGAATAATATAATTTTCAGATTATCACTTTGAATACAATGGTTTATTTTGCATCAAGGCTAGGCCTCTGACAGTCTGTGACCAAAACAAGCAGGAAGATTAAATGTTCTTGGTACATAGATGTCCTTTCGTCAGATGACTGCATCTCTGGCCCCTCGGTGGAATTTAGCTTATGTCTGCTGATTCTAAAAAACAAGCAGGTTTTCAGCTTTGCAGAAGCAAAGGCTGCAAAAGTAAAAAACACGGATTAAATCTTCCATTACAGGCACCCACACCACTCCCCTATGATTTGCTGGCCATCGATTTAAGTGGGCAACCACTCCTGGGAGCTGATTTCCTGCATGCCCACTGCCTGCTGGTAGACTTGAAAAGGGCAGCGTTTGGTGCACGCCATAATTTTTCAGATGATGCTCCTGGGCATCAATGCCTATACGCGCATCTTGGTGTAGTTCCCCACAATCGTGGTGCCACAATTTTCCTCTGCGGAATCAAAGCATGGGGTAAGGCACCACGTCCTATTCGAGGGCTCCCCGCTCCATGCCAGGGCGTGCCGTCTTCCCCCTGAAGAACCTGCCCTCACCAAAGAGGAAATTTTTTAAAATGGAGGAGTTGCAGATAGTATGGTGGTTGGACAGCCCCTGGGCCTCCCCTCTGCACATAGTCCTGAAGGCAACAGTAGGTTGGAGGCCATGTGGTGATTACTGATGCCTCAATGAGGACAGCACACCAGACAGATACCCTTTGCCCCATACCGAGGACTTTACCCCCAACTCACAAGGGGCACAGGTGTTTTAAAATGTCGATTTAATCAGGGGTTATCATCAAATCACAATGCACCCCAAGGACATACCCAAAACCACCATAATCACTCCCTTTGGCCTGTTCAAATTCATGAGGATGCCCTTCGGCCTTAAGAACATTGCTCAGACTATTCAACTGTTGATGGACGCGGTGGACTGGGGCCTCCCATTCGCATTCATCTACTTGGTCGATATCCTCATTGCCAGTCGCAACCATTCAAAGCACATGGTCCATCTCAGACAACTTCACCTGCCTGCAGGAGTTCGGGTCGACAATCATCTCCGCCAATTGTCAGTTCAGGTGGGACACAATTGACTTCCTGGGGCCTCGGATCAATAGGTACAGCCTGAGAAGGTGAAGGCTGCTTGGCGGTTCACGAGACCTCGCACTGTGAAGGGGCTGTGGAAGTTCGCCGGTATGATTAACTTCTGCTGTCAATTCATACCATCAGCAGCTTGCATCATGTACCACCGTTCACACTCATGGCGGGGAAAAATAAAGACATTGCCAGGAGTGAGGAGGCTTCAAAGATATTCCCGAAGGCTTAATGCCACCCCTCTGGTTCATCCCAGGGCGGAGGTGCCGACTGTCCTCATGGTGGACTCCTTCAGCACAGCGGACGGAGGGGTCCTCGAACAGCTAATCGGTGGACAATGTAGCCCCTGGCCTTCTTGAGCAGCCACCTCTGGCCACCTGAACTTCAATCCAGTGCCTTTGACCGGGAGCTATTCGCACTGTATCTGGTGGTCAGGTACTTCTGATACTTTCTGCAAGGCAGACAGTTCAAGGTCTTCACAGACCACAAACCATTAACCTTCGCCTTCCAAAAAGTGTCTGACCCGTGGTCGGCCAGGCAGCAGAATGCAGTGAACTGGAATTCGCTGGTAAGGCGTTGTGCTGATCGCCCCACCTCCTGGCTCCACCCCCATCTGCTCACACCTGATTTCTCACTTAAACCCAGAACCCTTCTGAAGACTACTGTGAGACTCTACCCATAGTTATAAGCTAATAAAAATGTTTGTTCTCCCTCCAGTTGTGAGAGCTTTTATTAGCTTATTCACTTTGCGATGGAAGTGCTACTCAAGCGCGGTGTGCTGCTGAAGAGTTCACATATTGGTTAAACTGTTTCCAGGCCTACCTGAGGTGACCAGAGGTGTCTTCCACACCAATGAATTCAGGAGGTCCACACTCGTTTTGAGGGTAGAAACGAAAGAGTATGCAGTCATCAGGGACTGCACTACATATGACTCTGCTATCAAGGCATTGAAGGTTCGGTACCTGAAGGTCTTAGCGAGGCCCTTCCAGCGGCCAGAAGAGACCATCAAAAACTATCTGCTGGCTCTGTGAACGCTTGCCAAGAAGTGCAGGGACGAAGAGGCTACGGGCCAGATCTTGGACACTCTAGTCACAGGGTCCACTCGAGGTACATGAGGCAGCAACTGCTCGAGTTGGATAAGAAGGACCTGGCTAGTCACGTTGAACTGGCCAAATCACTGGATCAGGCCAAACTCGAGAACGACGACCGTGAAGCCAGCGAGCTCACTTATCCAAGTTGCCCCTTCCAAGGACTGGCTGCTCCCACTACCCCAGCCCTAACGGGTGCTGCTTCCCATGCTAGGGAGTGCATTTTATGCGGCAAGAAACTGCATCCCCGATTCTGCTGCCCAGCAAAAGACTCAGTGTGTTCCAGCTGTGGCAAGAAAGGACATTGGGCGAGGGTTTATCAGGAGAGGAGAAGCCTGGGAAGTCCACAACCTGCACTCCTCCCGGATCTGATTCCAGCCCAAAGCCGTCTTCCCTGAATTCACCCAAACCCACTTGCTGCGCGACACGCCGACAGAGGATGTGGGCATGGAAATGGCGCAAAAAGCTCAGCGGCCATCTTGCTGTGACCCAAATTCAAAGTCGGCACCATCATCATCAGAGGAAGAAGGAGGGCGGCCGTTTTGCTGCACCACGAAGTTGATGCCATCTTACCCATGCAGGGCAAACCAGGTCAGTGGGGGCCACTCGAGTGAGGAGCATGGAGTCTCAGGGGACCTAGCCTCAAGTTTATTACTACCAAGAGAAGGAAGTAGAGAACAGCAGACCAAGATTGTATAAAGTCTGCTCAATGAAGGAATTATTGAACCTAGCGCCAGCCTCTGGAGAGCGCAGGTGGTGGTGGTAAAGGGGGAAAACAAGTCCAACCTAGTAATTGACTGTAGCCAAATTGACTGTATCACTCCTGGATACCTCCTCCCTCGTATTTCGGACATGGTGAATGATATTGCGTAGTATCGGGTCTATTTGAATATTGACCTGAAAGGTGCTTATCATCAGCTGCCGATCCATTCCAAGAACCATCCATGTATGGCATTTGAGGTTAATGATCGTCTCTATCAATTCTGGAGGGACCCTTCCAATATTACTAACAGGGTTTCTATCCGGGGTGAGGCAGATGGACAGATCGGTGGATGAGTCTGGTTTGAAGGCTACCTTCCCCTTCCTCGATAATATCACCATCTATGGCCACACCTTGGAAGACCATGATACCAACCTCTAGAATTTTCTCCATGTGGCGAAAGCCCTGAACCTCACTTATAATTCTGACAAGTGCGTGTTCAGGACTAAAAGGCTGTCTAACCTTGGCTCGGTAGTGGAGAATGGCATCACTGGCCCCAATCCCGATAAGATACTCCCCCTGTTAGAGCTCCCCACCCCCAGAACCACAAAGACTTTGAATAGATGGCTGGGGTTTTTCTCATGTTACGCCCAGTGGATCCCTCAATACACTAATAAGGTTCGCCCTCTCTTAAAAGCCACTAATTTCCCCCTCTCGGCTGAAGCCCAAATGGCTTTAAACTATCTCCGGAATCACATTGCGAAAGCTGCCATGGTGGACTAGAATATACATTTTCAAGTGGAAAGCGATGCTTCGGACGTAGTTCTGGCTGCTACCCTCAACCAGACAGGCATTTTTCCCCTCGGACATTACTAGGCCACGAGATCCGGAACTCATCGATGTAAAAGGAGGCTTAAGGCATTGTAGAAGCCATAAGACACTGGAGACACCAGCTAGCTGGTAGAAGATTTATGCTCCTCACTGACCAGTGCTCAGTCACATTCATGTTTAATAATGTCAAGAGGGGAAAAATCAAGAATGACAAGACCACTGTTTGATCCATCAGCATCCTAAGCTCCAGATCCAACGTTCCAACATGATTTTCTGTGCTTGAGGCTCTTTGGGATTACTTCTTCCCCTCAGACCCTCAGCCCCAAATCACTGAATGCCTGCAGCTCATGTGTGTCCTTCAAATGCTGAGCCCCTCTTTGGTCACTGCCCTACAGGGTTCTTCAGCCGCTGAGTCTTTCACTGTTCTGTTACCGTAGTCACTGACCTGTAGGATGTTCTCCTCTGGTTCTTCTCAATGGTGGTGGGGGGGGTTTCTCCCTATTACTGGTGCCCCGTGCTGCTCTGCAGTCCCCCGGCTTCTGCAACTGCTCTTGAACTCTGCTAAGGAAAAGTGCTCCATCCTGGGCACCAACCCGAGATTGCAGACTTTAAATTAAATACAACATCAGGTATTTGAACAGGCTTGAAAGGATCCGCAGGCATTAGGACCAGTCTGTTGGACCCTGTGGAATAGTGCTGTGTCTCCACTGCCCACTCTCTGGGGTCCACACCAGTGGCATTGCTGCCACTTTGGTAGCTCCAGCGGCGCCACCATAGTTAGTCCAATCCCCAGGTTGCATAGATTATTTCCGTGCAACTCTATCACTCTGTGATAGTCCTGCAGTCCAGTTGGACAAAATTCTTGTACCAAGAGAAACAATAGGAATATTTGTAGGTCCCTGATGTTTCAGTCTTGTTTAGACTGATCTTCTCTTACTGAGTTAGCAGAGTTGGTTGCCTCAATTACAATGATGGACAATGACCACAAAGGGATGTTATCCAGTGAGGGACACATTCCCTGACATCATTGGGTGTTTCATCCTTTTAATACAAGACACCCTTGGCCAAGTCAGGCTCACCACAGGGTGATCAGACCTGGATGTGCGTCCCATATCCGTTTCTCCCAGTCGTCATTTGGAGCCCAGATAGCATCCCTCCTTTATAGCTAGAGTCAGTAGCTGCTTGTTTTAGCTGAGTCGGAGAGGGATTTAATATCCTTGCTGAGATTCCTTCTTCCATCAGAAGCTTGGTCAGGGATTTGGCAACAATTCCTTTACAACTGACTTCAACAGGGCACACCCTGACTTTTCAGCCTCGCTCTTGATGGATTGGAGTATCGTAGTGTCTTCTGTTCTGGCACCTCCTCCATGGCCCCCTCCCAAGGAACCATCAGCTCAATAATGGAGAGACTCTGCTGAGATCTAGGCCAGTGGACCAGATCTGGTCTCAGGCTGGTGCTGGCAATTTCCAGAGGAAAATCGAGTCCCTGGCTCAGCTCGACCAGTAATTTCTAGTCTCTGGCCATGCTCAGTGGGCCTGTGAGTGGAGTGGGGAGGACTGGGTCCCTGCCAGATGAAATGGGAAGGTGATCTGGGTGTTTTGTGACAGGACACTTGATGTTTTCTTTTCTTCCGGTTTGGTTGCTAGAATCTCAGCCAAGTATAGCAACTTTGGGTTGGACTGACATTGCACTCAACCAAAATCACTGCCACATTTATGTTGTGCTGCAGGCCTCTGTGGGGAACATTTTTTCACACCATCACACTCTCTGAGCACTGTGATACCAAAATGGGCTTCCACAGAACCCCACCCTCAAAGTAGAAACCAACTCTCTCAAGCATCACTCTGGAATCACCTCATCATACAAAGTGTAACTGACCTTCACATTTAATTTTTTTTAAAATTTAGACATACAGCACAGTAACAGGCCATTTTGGCCAAGTAGTTTGTTTGGCCCATTTACCTACACCCTCGGAATGTTTTGAATGGTGGGAGGAAACTGGAGTCCTCCGGGGAAAACCCATGCAGACATGGGGAGAACGTACAAACACCCTAAAGACTGCGGGATTCAAAACCCAGTCCTGTTCGCTGGCACTGTAAAAGCATGGCATCAACTGCTACGCGAACCGGGCCGCACATCTTTTTTATTTCTTTAAAATTGAAGTGCCCAGAAAGGTTTTGTTGTTCTTTTAAGGGGATATATAAGTTCAAGTGGGTGTTGCAGTGATGCTGGAAAGTAACATGGGCGGTTTACAGATGAGTATGTATGAATGATCTGCTGGGGAAATTTCAGATTTATTGTCAGACATCACATCCAATCCTGAGATTCCTTTTAACTGCAGGCATGGCAGAATTACCATTTGTAGTGCAAAAAGAAACTGCAAGCAATGTTCGCATGTAAGCAAATAAAGAACTGTAAACAATGTAAACAAATAGACTGCAATACAGAGAGAACAAAAAGAAAGTCAATAAAGTGCACAAGTAAGAGTCCTTAAATGAGTCCCTGATTGAGTTTGTCATTAAGGAGTCTGATGGTGGAGGGGGAGCAGCTGTTCCTGAACCTGGTGGTGCAAATCTTTGTGGTCCCAATACCTCTTTCCTGATTGCAACAGTGATAACAGAGCGTATGCTAGGTGGTGTGAATCCTTGATGATTGCTGCTGCTCTCTGACAGCAGCATTCCCCATAAATGTTCTCAATGGTGGGAAGGGTTTTGTCTATAATATCCTAGACTTTGTCCACTACCTTTTGCAGGGATTTACATTCAGGGATTTGGTGCTCCCATTCCAGACCATGATGCAGCCAGTCACCAAACTTTCCACCAAAGTTTCCTTTAATTTTTAGTAGTCAGTGTGTGCCAAATCTTATGTTGTGCACATTTTTTTCCTGTGACAAAAGTATGTGTGCACTGGATGCTTTTTCAAATGTAAACTTGAAATTGTTTCAAGATAATTTTGGCACAGACTCTCTCTCATGGCAAATAAAACTGTATTGGCATGTTTTAATACAATATAGGTATGATTGTATTCTATGAAGTAACATATATAGTTAAGATTTTATTCTCTACTTTGAACAAGGTCACTAACTTTTTATGCACACATTTATTTCCTTTCTGTGCTGGTTGCAAAATGTTTCGAGGGAACAGTGCTTTCCACCACACCTCTGCAGAAATTTGCCAGGGTTTCTGATGTCATACCAAACCTCTGCAAACTCCTGAGGAAGTAGAGGCACTGACGTGCTTTCTACAGGACGCCATTGGTGTCTTGTGTCCAGGAAAGATCCTCTGAGATAATAACTCACAAGAGCTTAAATGTGCTCACCCTCTCTACCTCTAATCCCCCAGTGATCACTGGATTTCCTTTCCTGAAGTCAAGAATCAGGACCTTGTTTTGTTGACATTGAGTGCAAGGTTTCTGTTGTTGCACCATTCAGCCAGGTTTCAATCTCCTTCCTGTTTGCTGACTCATCCCTTTCCTTTATACAACCGTGGTGTCATCGGCAAATTTGTAGATGGTGTTATTGTCGTACTGAGCCACACAGTCCTAGGTGTAAAGTGAGTAGAACAGGGTGCTAAGAACACAGCCCTGTGGTGCTCCGGTACTGATGGAGATTGTGGGGGAGAAGTTCTTACCAATCTTCACTGATTGGGGTCTGGTGGTGAAAAAAATCCAGGATCCAATGACACAGTGGGGCATTGAGTCCCAGGTCTTGAAGTTCGGTGATCAATTTTGAGGGACAATGGTGTTAAATGCCGAACTCTAGTCGATAAAGAGCATCCTGATGTATGCATCTTTACTGTCCAGGTGTTCCCTACTTCATTGCCCCAACTTCAGTGACAATCCATGAGAACTGAGTGGCACAGTCAGCGCAAAGATGTCACTTGTACCTTCTCCTCGTGATCTGCGTGGACTTCCTCTGGGTTCGTCAACTTCTTCCCGCGTTCCAAAATTGGGTACGACTGGACGGCACAGGTTTCATGAGCTGGAAGGACCTTCTCCAATGTTGTATCATTAAAAGAAATAATTGTTGTTATTTTCATGATGGGCACTTGGATTGCATTTATAAAAGTAAAACTTCATTTCTTATTTCCTATTCTTTGTGGAAGAGGGCGTACAATTGAATTTGATCATTCTATTTCTGTAGAGTATTTTGAGTATTGACATGGATTGCATCTTATTCAAATGGCTTCCATTATCTAGTCAATCTAGATGACTAATGATCAGATCATGAGTTTGCTTCATGTGCAGGAAGTGTACGTTAAATCTATCACACCTTCCTGTTGCAAGGAACTAAAAATCTGTATATAATGCAAGTGCTTCTTTCAAATGGGTTGTATTCTGTTTGAGGGTGACCAATTATACCCATGTAAAATTAAGGGAACAGGTTACAGAGAATGTGGTTGGCAAACGGAGCAATAAGTGCCAAAGCAAGTCGCCTGTATCGTGCCTGCATTCTGCATGCTGTGGCTGTGACTCTCATTGTAGCTCCCCATTCGCCTGGTAAAGTACTGCTTTTCTTTTCTAAAAACGATCTGATATATAACGTACAAAAGAACGTACCAGGGATTGTAGGTCAATTGGGTGACATGGGCTCCTGTTCCCAAAGGGCCTGTTACCATGCTGTATGTCTAAATTGTTAAAAATATATAATTTTAAAAAAGCTGCTTCCCTTGAAATACCAGAACAGTGCTAACTTACACAACGATTCCTTTCCAAAATGGTCTATCCACAAAATTGTTCTTCTGGTAACAATAGAGTTATTATACCATGCTTGCTGATTTCAAATGTTGAGATTATTTTCTGGATGAATTCAGATATTTTAGGATCTTGGTTTCAAAATTTTGAAATTTCATAAAGTTATTTCGTTTTACAGTTTATTTAATGTATTTTTTAAATTGTTTAGAGGTACAGCATAGTAATTTCCAGGCCATAACGCTCAAATACACAAATTAACTTACAAACCCTCAATGGTTTTGGAGCGTGGGTTGAAACTGGAGCACCTGGAGGAGACCCACATAGACATGGGAAGAACGTACAAACTTCATATAGACAGTGCTGCATTCGAACCCATGTCACTAGGGCTGTGATCGCGACACGCTAAAGCCCTACACTAACCATAGAATCCATTTCTTATAGTCTTCCACAGTTATAGCAACATTTCCAGTGGTAAAAACGCAATCCACTGGTAGTTAAACAGGAAATTCTGCAGATGCTGGGGTCGAGGGTAATGCATAAAAGTGGTGGAGAAACTCAGTAGGTCCTGGAATGTCCGTAGTAGGTATGGCTGACCATCGTTTTGACCTTGAAGGACCCGGGCCAAGAACATCGGTCATCCTCTAAAGGACTTGCTGAAGTTCTTCCGCACATTTGTGTGTTGTACTGGAGGAACTTAGCAGGTTGGGCAACATCAGCGGGAGGGAATTGTCGACATTTCAGGTCAAAACCCTACTCGGGATCTGAACCATTTGGACCCTTTCCTCTGTGTGAATGCTGTGTGTCTTGCTGATTTCGTTCATCACAGTGTTTTCTACTCTGTGTCCCTTGTGACTTCCATATTCCTTCATCAATCGCCTATTTTCGGTAATTACAAGAAAAAAATTGCAAGATAAAAAAGATTGCTATCTCCAAGAAAGAGTGAGCTCCAGAGCATTTAATTAATTTCAGAAGTATGTATTCTTGTCTTCAATAATGTAAAACAATTTCATGGGAAAATTTTCAGCATAAACATTTCCTAATCCACTCTGCCATTGAATTCAAGTGAGTTATGATTCTGTGATGACCTCTTTCTCTTTGTAGCTATTTAATATATTTAATATATTTATGAAGGGAATAGATAGAGTAGATGTGAATAGGCTCTTTCCCTGAGGGTAGGGGAGATTGGAATAAGGTGTCATGAGTTAAAGGTTAGGGGGCAAAAGTTTAGAAGTATCATGAAAGGGAGCTTCTTCACACAGAGAGTGGTGGCTGAGTGGAATGACCTTCCAGAAAAGGTAGTTGCAGCAGGGTTAATATTATCATTTAAGAGGAGGTTGGATGAGTACATGGATGAGAGGGGGTTGTATGGACAGGGAGTAGGTAGGTCGGACTAGTGGAGTTCTCTTAAATCGGTGCAGACGAGGGGCCAAGATGGCCTGTTTCCGTACTGTAAATTGTTATATGGTTATATGGTTATATAAAATGCACACACATGAGGCGTCGAAATCAAAGACTGATTTATCGCACTGGTGGCTCTGTTTATATTCCACTCCCTGCTATTGACATCAGGAGGAACGTGAAGGCAGCCCTGGTCTCTGACTGAGCAGCGTTCCTGCTATTGCTCGCTGTTTCCCACTGTGGGTGGTCACCCGGGAGTAGGTCGATGGCCCCCACGGGGGCTGCCATTTTGTCGCGTTTTGCCACGTTTATTGGCCATTTTGTGTACCGGGTCACTTCCTGGTTAGTGGGCCACTGCACCCTTTACATTGCTGACAATAGCCTATTTTATGTCCTTTTTTTATAAAGGAAAATTCTTGAAAAAAGTAAAATACTCAGGAGACTGAAGCTTCAACATGTTTGTTGCAGTATTGCACCCAAGAGGACTTCTGATAGCACAGAATAGATGGGCTGAAAGGCCTGTTTCTATGTTGTGATGTTCCATAGTTTCAATGGTTCCAATATAAGGAAAGTTTTCCTTCAAGAATTGGCCAAAAATTAACTCAGCATAGAACCAAAGACGTCTGCTTCTCAATGCTCAAACCATTTCTCTCCCGATTTACAAAGCACCGTGTGGACTGCACTGTGCAGATCTGGTCACCGCGCTGTAAGAGGAATGGAGTTGTTGCCCAGATGGAAGTATTTTAGTTATGGGCAGAGAATGGCTGGGCTTATTTTCCCAGGAGCAAAGGGGTATATAAAATTAAACAAACTTCGGCCAGATCACACTTGGGGTATTGTGTTCAGTTCTGGCCATCTCATTGCAGGAAATAGAAAGGGTGCAGAGAAGATTTACCAGGATGTTGTCAGGATTGGAGAACATGTCTTATGAAACAAGGTTGACAGAGCTAAGGTTTTTTTCCTTTGGAGCTATGAAAGATGTGAGGTGAATTAATCAAGGTACATAAGATAATGGGGGAAATGGATAGTATGGACAGCCAGCATCTTTTTCCAGGAGTGACCAGAGAAAATATCAGAGGAGACCTATTGAAAGTGTGTGGAGGAATATTTAGGGGAGAATTCAACTGTTTTTTTTACACAGAGTGGTGAATGCCTGGAATGCATTGCCGGGAATGGTGGTGAAGGCTGCTACAGTAGGGACATTCAAAAGATCCTCAGATAAGCAGATGAATGCAAGCAAAAGAGAGGGGAAGATAAGAATGTTGTGGAGTTAAACAAGAAAATGTGCTGGATGAGTGCAACACCAACAGGCTGGAGAAACACAGCAGGTCACCCTGCATCCATGGGAAGTAAAGGGTGACCAACATTTCAGGTCTGGGTCTTTTGTCACCTATGCACATTTGTGCAGGTCGGCACAACATCATGGGCCAATGGGCCTGTACTGAGCTGCGAAGTTCCATATTCTAGAAGGTCTTTTATCCCATGGTAAAAGATCATCAGTTTGGGGAAAGGTAAACAAAAGATTTTTAAAGGGGATTTGATGGAAAGGATTTTTTACACAGGGACGTAGTTAGTTAGTGTCTGGAATTTGCTGCCAGAGTAGGAGAGAGAATCAGCTACATTTCAATTTCCTCTCCCATGCGTCTGCTGAAGGGAAGGTGGAGAAAAGGAGAGCGATAGTGATTGGGGACTTGTTGGCTAGACAAGTGGATAGGAAGTTTTCTGGATGAAATCGAGGCTCCCGGATGGTATATTATCTCCCAGGTGCCAGGGTCAGGGACATTTCTGATTAAATTCACAGTATTCTGGAGGGGGAGGGCGAGAAGCCAGATGTCGTGGCCCACGTGGGGACCAGTGACATCGAAGTGGCGATGAAGTCCGGAAGGAAGAATATAGGGAGTTAGGGAAGAGGTTAAAAAGTAGGACTTCAAAGGTGGTCATCTCGGGATTGTTCCCTGTGCTACGCGCTAGAAAGGGTAGGAATAGGAAGATGTGGGGATGAATGCATGGCTAAAGAGTTGGGGTGGTGTTCAGATTTGTTAATCATTGGGAACTCTTCTGGGGAAGGTTTGACCTGTATAAAAAGGATGGGCTGCACCTGAACTGGAGGGAGACCAATATCCTGGCAGGCAGGTTTGCTAGAGATGTTGGGCAGGGTTTAAACTAGTTTGGCAAGGGGTGGGTGGGAATCACAATGAGAGTGCGGAGATTAGTGTACAAGGAGAGCTAGATTTGAAGGGAGAGAGGAATCAGATTATTAAAATTAATGAAGGAGAAGGGGTAGTAAAAGTAGATGGTAATCAAAGGAGATGGTAACCACTTTCGGTGGCCTACCTCTACGCTGTGGGGGCTACCTGGAGATCAGTTGATTAATGTCTAGGTGTGCTGAGTTTGAAGCAGTCGATGGTTAAAGTCTCTTCCTTACTGCCGATATCCAGCACACATGTTGACCCGTTGTGTCTGACTACTTTATACAGCCACTTGTACAGCCAATGCCAAAGTGTACGGAGTGCCCCCCAAACCCTCCCGGAGGAAAACGTACTCACAGGTCTCTAAGTGCTGGGGACATAGGTTTTGGCCTGGCCATGCAGTGGAGGTTGCAGATGGGCTAGAGAACCCAGTCTTTCCATTAGTTTAGTCAATGAGGCCATGGGCAGCCATGAACACCCCCAGTATCACCAACAATGCGCCATATATCATTTCAGCTGCTGAGGCATTGAAGTCCTCTTTCAATGTATTGCAGATCCCCAGGAGGACCCAGGGTAACTCATCTGCCCACTTCAGCCCCTTGAGCCAAGCCATTAAGGCCACCTTTAGGTGCCTGTCGAACCGCTCCACTAATCTGTTGGCCTGAAGGAGGTATTCTGTATATAGTGGAACTGAGTTTACAGTAACTTGGCTAGTGCTGCCCAGAGTCACTGAAGTGAACTGCGTACTCCTATTGGAGGTCATATACTCCAAACCTCATCATCCAGGTGTTAATCAGTGCCCTAGTGCAGGCTTGGTGGTTGGGTTGGCCATTGGGACTGCCTCCTGCCACCTTGTGGAGCAGTCAATCATAGTGAGGTGATATTATTTTGCCCCATGGGAGAACAACAATGGCTCTGCAATGTCAATATGGACTTGGTTGAATTTCTGTCACGCTGGCCTGAAAGTCTGGTGGTGCCTTGATGTACATCTGCACTTGGATGTCTGGCAGGGCATGCAGGTCTTGGCCCACTGACTGACCTGTTTCTGGAAGCCATACTAGATGAACCTACTGCCCACCATTTTAACAGAAGTCCTGATGATTGGGTGCACCAGATTGTGCACTGCATCATACACCTGCCGTCTGCCCACTGCCAACACGATGGGACGGGATTTGCCGGTGGAGACATCGCAGAGGAGCATCTGGTTGGCAGGACCGATGATGACATTCTCCAGTCTGAGCCCAAAAACTGCTGTTCTGTGTGTTAGGATCTCAGGGTCCTTCTGCTGTGCCCTGACTAGGGCAGAATAGTCTATACCTTGGGACAAAGCCTGGACGTACTCGATCGCAGGGTGGGACACTGCATCAGCCACCACATTGGTCTTACCTGTGATGCATTAGTTGTCCGTGGTGAATTCAGACATGTATGAGAGGTGTTGCTGTTGCCTGGCCGACCACGAGTCTGACAAGTTGTAGAAGGCAAAGGTCAATGGTTTATGGTCCTTGAAGATATTGAATTGCCTGCCTTCCAGGAAATACTGGAAGTGCCTGACTGCTAGGTACAACGGCAATGGCTCCTGGTTAGAGGCACTGTATTTGAGATCAGGTGGCCGTTGGAACCTGCTAACAAAGGCCAGTGGCTCCCTTTGATGAATTCCTCAGCATCCTCCCGGCGTGTGCTGGAGGCGTCTACTGTGAGAGCAGTTGGCACCTCTGGCCTGGTGTGTACCCGAAGGGTGGGGTTGGCCAGAGTCTCTGGAACGCCTCCAAGGCCTCATTGTCCCAGGTAATATCCTTACTCTTCCCCATCATGAGTGCGAAAAAGGGGGTGCTTGATGCGAGCCACTGACGGTATGAATCAGTGATAAAAGTTAATCATTCCGGCAAACTCTTGCAACCCCTTCACCGTGCAGGCTTGGTGAAACGCCAAATGACCTCTTCCTTTTTGGGCAGGGGTTTTTCTTCATTTTGATCTGCTGCTCCAGAAGTTGATCGTTTCCAACCCAAACTGGCACTTAGTAGGGTTTATAGTCAGCTCGAATTCCAGCAGCCGGATGCACATTTGCCTCGGGTTGGCTGCGTGCTCCTTGATTTTGCAGCTGGCAATGAGAATATTGTCCAAATAGATGAATGCGAATAGGAGATCCCAACCAACTGCATCCATCAGCTTCTGGAAGGTCTTAAGTCCAAAGGACATTCTCAGGAATTCAAATAGTCCAAAAGGGGTAATAATGGTGGTTCTGGGGATGTCATCGGGATGGACCAGGATCTGGTGATAGTCCCTGATGAGATACTAGACTTTTGAAAAAACCCATGCCCCTTCTAAGTTAACGGTAAAGTCTTGGGTATGGGACATGGGGTATTTGTCCAATGTGGTGGCCTCGTTGAGGTGGCGATAGTCACCACATGACATTCCTTTTCATGTCTGCATACAGTTTTGTTCCCCCTTTTCTTTCAGCATCATGATCTTCTACTTCCTTGTCATTCACTTTGTCAAGAACCAGTGGTATTTTGGTTTGGATCTTTCTTCCAAACAAGAGTTCTGCTAGACTTTTTCCTTTGGTACTATGTGCTGTTGCTCTGTATGCTTCTGCATAGGTCAAAAGGGCTTATTTCCAGCCTTTGCCTTCTGCTTGAGTGATTCTCATTCTTTTCTCCAGTGACTGATTCTGACGTTCAACTTATCCATTGGCCTGTGGCCATTTTGGTGTAACCTTGTGGTGGTGTCCATCAATGGTTCTTATGAATTCTCAGAATATCTCTGATATGAATTGAGGTCCATTTCTGAATGCAAAGTCACTGTTAAGCCATGTCTGGCAAAGTTCTCCCTCAGTGCTGCAATAATCTTTTCTGCTGTTGATTTCATTATGACATAATGCTGTAATAGTTGACAACCACCATAATCGACTCTCCAGTTGGGATGGGCCCAAGTCGACTGCATATCTTCCCATGGTCCTGCTGGTAGCAGTGTGCTTCGTATCAGTTCAAATAGGTCAGATCTGCTTGACACCTAACACCCATGACATGTTCTCACATATTTTTCCAAATTTTTTTCCATTCCTGGCCACCAAACATTTGTACGGAGGTTTTGTTTTGTCCCAACAACTCCCAAATGTCCCTCGTGAGCCAGTGCTACCATCCTCCCTCTCAATTTCTGTGGAATGACAAATCGGTTTCCCCTGAGTACACATCTTGCAATTGTGCACAATTCATCTCTGATGGCCACATAGGTTTTTTGTTTAGACAGCTGTTCCAGCTATTGATCCGATCCCTAATGTCCATCAGTTCTGGGTCCATGCTCGATTTCTCCTCGATCTCCCTGGTTTGTACTGCCCGTGGTGTTGCATTCACCGCAATGAATCTCACAAATGATTCAGCCTCCATCTCAAGTGTTGACTGCTTTACCCCATTGCCTTCCAGCAACCTTGATAATGAATCAGCAATATTGATTTTCCCTGCTATGTAAATTACCCTGTAGCGATATTGTTGTAGTGTCAAGATCCATTTTTCAATTCCAGCACACAGTTTCGATCTCGGTGAATAAATAGCTTCCAGTGGCCTGAGATCAGTTAAAAGCTGGAACTCTATGCAATAGAGATAAGCATGGAAATGTTCGTGGGCCCATACGAGTCTAAGGGCCTCGTTCTCTGTCTGTGAATAGCATCTTTCAACATCAGTAAGTGACTTGCTCACATATGCAATCATCCTTCATTGTTCCCCTTGCTTCTGAACTAGGGCTGCTCCTAGACCCACTGGGCTAGCATCAGCTATGACTCATGTCTGAGCCTTTGGGTCAAAATATCCCAATGTATCTGCACTCATCAGGCTTCTTTTCAATTTCTGAAATGCCTTCCTTTGGTCAGGTCCAAACACAGAGTGAGCATTTTTCCTTGTTACTTTCTCAGTGGTTCTGCAATAGTTGCTAGATTTAGTATGAACCTGGCACAAAAATACACTAGGCCCAGGAAGCTCCTCACTTCTGTCGCATTTCTTGGTTCTCAATCCTCTGCAACAGCCTTGATTTTACCTTCAGTTGGATCAATACCTCCACTAGTCAGCTTGTGACCCATGAACACCATCTCGGATCCACCCAGCAAACATTTGTTTGCATTCACCGTCAACCCAGCATCTGTCTAAGTCCCTCATCATGTTCCTCATGTGTGGCACCATTGTCAATTATATCATCTCAGATGTTAGCTGTGCCTGAAGCTCCTTAGATCACTTTGTGGATTTTGTGTTGATAGATCTCTGAGCAGTCTTTACACCAAATAGCTTTACTCTAGCTCTTGTATCTAAACAATCCATAATGTGTGATGAATGTTGCGATTTTTCTTGACTCTGGCTCTAGTTCTAGCTGGTGGAAACACCATTTCAAATCCAACTTTGAGAAGACTTTCCTGAAGGACTTCATTCCCTATAGGAATGGGATGCCTTTCCCTCACTACTGCTTTGTTTGCTCTCCTCATACCAATACATAGTCTGATCTCTCCATTGGGTTTTAGGACTACAACGATTGGCCTGACCCAAGGTGTCAGTTCCTCCACTGGTTCAATTATGTCTTGTTGGATAGGTTTGTGTATTTTTGCTTCTACTTTCTCCCTCAGCCCAAACGGGGTCCTTCTCATGGGTTGTGCTACTGGCCTGACCTCTGGATCTATTTCCAGTTTGATTTGCCTGTCCCTTAGTTTTCCAAATCCTTCAAAAACTAACCGGTATTCCTCCTTCAGATCAATATAGGATTGCACTGAGTTCAAATCCAGGCCTGTTCATAATCCACCCACCGCCTGTACCTTGTCGAGGTTCCCCTCGTTCCTCTATGATAACAAACTCTGCCATCGTGGTGGGTGGTGTAAGATTACTCTGGACATCCACCTGCACCTCTGCTGTAAAGCATCCAATTGTTTGAAGCAGCTTGGATTACAATCAATGGGAGCAGTTTATTTGGAGCCAGAGGTGTTTTTGGAAACAGCCCCAATTTGAGCTCTATACATTGATAAATTTTCTTCCAAATTAAAATTGCTTGTTTTAATATGTGGCTGCCTTTCTTTTTGCATAGCAAGTTAGAATTCCACTTGTAAATAAAGTCCTCTGCTACCTTCTCCCCCAACACGTGCAGGTCAATTTGTGCCCAGGATGGTGCACCTCCCCCCTCGAAAAGTGAGGCAATGTATCTCCACTGGGCTGCCCGGACTGAAGTCCCAAGTTAATTTTTCAATTGCGACCCTGGCCACCTTACCATTCCATAAACATTTTCGCACACAAGAAAGTAATTTCTGGAAGAATCTCCAGGGCAACTCCATGGGCAGTGTCTGGAAGAGGTACTGAAGTCTCAGCATCACATTTACTTTAATACAGTTAACCCTGCCCACTAACGTTATGGGCAGGGTCATCCACCTATTCAAGTCCCCCTTAATGTTCTCGAGCAAGGGGGTTTAGTTTAACCTGTATAAATTATACAAGTTATTATCCACCCTCATCCCATTTTGCAGCCGCTTCAAGCAACTGTTTTCCTTGTATTGACTATAATCTTCTTTCGTAAGTGGCATAATTTCGCTCTTCTCCCAATTAGTCTTCTAACTGGAGATTTCCCCATAGTCCTCCAGAGTAGAGCGCAACTTGGCCAGCGAGTCCTCTGATGTATCAGCATGTCATCCGCAAACAAAATGATGTTATGCTCCTCCTGATCTGCTCTAAATCTCTTTATATCTGTATCCTGTCTTATGGCTTTGGCCAAGGGCTCCGTAGTTAATGCAAATAGTACTGGTGATAATGGGCACCCTTATCTACTATGTCTTGACAGGGGGAAGGCTGGTGAAATTTGACCATCAGTCACAGCTTTAGCCTTGGGCATGTGATACAGTGCCCTTGTCCAATTTATAAAAGTTGGCCTGAGCACTTTAAATAAAAAAGTCCCACTCTAATTTATCAAATGCCTTTTCTGCATCCAGAGCTACAGCTACCCCTCTTTCATCTCTTAACTGTGCCAGATGCATTATACTCAAGAACCATACAATATTATCCACCACCTGTCTCTTCTTTACAAAACCCATCTGATCTTTGCTAATCAACTTTGGTGAACATTTTGCCAATCTATTCATCAAAGTTTTGGCTAGTATTTTGTAATCTTTGTTTAACAATGAGATTGACCTATAGGAGGTCAATACCAATGGATCTTTGCCCATATTTTGAAATCGTCATAACAATTGCTGTTGAAAAAGATTCCAGGAGGGTATGGGTCTCCACTGCCTGGTCTACCATTTCCATAAAAGAAGTATCAACAAGTCCTTAAATTCCTTATAGAACTCAGGTAGGAATCCATCCTCCCTTGGAGACTTGTTAGCTTGCAGTGAACTCAATGCTTTCCCTATATCTCCCTCTGTGAAGAGGAGATCTAATCCCTCCCACTCTTCAAGGTCTGAATTTGGTAACTCTAATTTTAGCAGGAGCTTGTCCGCTTTATCAGGCCCTCCACCCACAAATTCAGATTTACGCAAGCCCTCATAGTATTGCCTGAAGGTCTCATTGTTCTCTTTTGGCTTGTGCGAGATCCTGTCTTTCTCCATTTCTATTGTATTGATCGTCCTTGAGGCCTGCTCTACCCTCAACTGCCAGGAGAGGTCCTGTGGGCTCTTTCCCCCAATTGATAGAATTTTGGTTTCGACCACATTAAGGCCTTTACTATACTATATGTTTGAAGCGTATTATATTATAATATTTTATTTGTCAGGGTCCTATGGTGTTCTTCTGAACCTGACTCTTGGAAGACCCTCTCTAAATTAGTAATCTCCTGCTCCAATTCCTCTACCTCCCCTGTGTATCCCTTTTTAACTGTTTTAGTGAACTCAATTATCTGGCCTCTCAAATATAGCCATATAACCATATAGCCATTTACAGCACCAAACCAGGCCACGTCAGCCCTTCGAGTCCTCACCAATTCACTAGAACAACTCTACTAGCTCAAACCTCCTGCTCACCACCAATAACCCTCCAACCCCCTCACCTCCATGTACACATCCAACCTGCTCTTAAATGACAGAAGGGACCCTGACACAACTAGCTAATTCGGAAGATCATTCCATTCTCCCACCACTCGCTGAGTGAAAAAGTCACCTCTTATATTTCTCCTGAAATTTTGTCCCCTTACCCTTGTTCCAACCTCCCCTGCCCTCAGGGGAAACAGTCTGTTTATGTCTAGTCTATCTATTTCTTTCATAATTTTAAATACCTCTATCAAATCCCCTCTCAGCCATCGATGTTCCAATGAATAAAGTCCCAGTCTCTTTAATCTTTCCCTGAAATCAAGATGCTGTAAGCCAGGCAACATCCTTGTAAATCTTTTTTGCACCCTCTCCACCTTATCTATATCCTTTCTATAATTTGGAAACCAGAACTGAACACAATACTCCAAACCTGGCCTTAAACAGCTGCAGCATCACTTCCCATCTCCTAAACTCTATACTATGATTTATGAAGGCCAGCATACCATATGCCTTCTTAACCACCCCGTCTACATGGGAATCCACCTTCAGTGAACTCTGTACCATAACCCCCAGGCCCCTCTGTTCCTCTGCGTACCTCAATGCCCTCCCCTTAACTGTATATGTCCTATTCTTGTTATTTTTTCCAAAATGCAGCACCTCGCACATTTACATTAAATTCCATCTGCCATTTTTCAGCCCATTCTTCCAAACAAACCAAATCCTTTTATAATCCAAGAAAACCTTCCTCACTATCCACCGCTCCCCCTATTTTCGTATCATCCACATGTTTGCTTACCCAGTTAACCACTCCCTCCTCCAAATCATTAATATAAATCATAAACAACAAGGGAACCTTCTTACTAACCTTCCATGTGGAACCTTATCAAAAGCTTTACTAAAATCCAAATAGATCATATCAATTGCCCTACCTTCATCCACTTTTTTTGTCACCTCCTCAAAAAAACTCAAAAAGTTTCATCAAACATGACTTGCCCTTTACAAACCCATGCTGGTGCCCCTAATCATTCCCTGCCTATTCAGATATGCGTATATGTGTATCTCGAAGAATACCCTCCAAAAACGTCCCCACCACCGAAGTCAAACTTACTGGCTGATAATTACTTGGCCTGCACCTAATGCCTTTTTTAAACAATGGAACTACATTCTCAACCCTCCAATCCTGCGGTACCACATCCTCCTCCAGTGATCTTTGAAAAATCATTGTCAGAGCTATTTGCTCCATGACCTTCCTTAAAGTCCTGGGAAAAATCCCATCAGGAACAGGAGACTTATCCATCTTTATTGACCCTAGAAGCTCCAAAACCCTCACTTTACTAATCCCTATCCTTTCCATAACTAAGCCATTTGCCTCACTTATTTCACATAGCCAAAGTCCCTTTCCCTCGTGAATATAGACAAGAAAAATTTGTTCAATATTTCTCCCACCTCACATAGTCCACCAGTCCCATTTTCCAGTGGACCTACTCTATCCTTAACCCTCCTTTTACTGCTGACGTATCTGTATAAACCCTTTGGATTCATTTTTACCTTATTAGCTATGGACTCCTCATATCTTCTTTTTGCCTTTCTAATTTCCCTCTTAAGGTTCTTCCTGCAATCTAAGTAACGATCATACATCTCCTCAATCCCCTGCTTTTTTTATATTTAGTATGGGCTTCCCTCTTGTCCTGAACCAACTTCTTAATTTTTCCAGAAAACCAGAGCGGCCTTGAAACTTTAGACTTCCCTTTCAGTCGGATTGGAACATAAAGATCCTGTACTCTCAAAATCTCACCCATAAATGCCCTCCAAATTTCCTCTACATCCTTTCCAGCAAAGAGGTCAGCCCACACAACTCTCTGCAAATCCCTTCTCATTTCTCCAAATCTGGCCTTTCCTCACTCGAAGACCTTTGACTTCAGACCCGACCTATCCCTTTCCATCATTAAGCTAAATCTAGGACCCACAAGAGAAATTTATCTGGAGTAGAGGTAGAGTTGGCCTCACAGATCTATCTGTGTTCTAACAAAACTATGAAGCTCCAACTTCTTGAACAGCAATGTGTTAAGGCAATAGAGGTATCTGGTATCTTGCGTATCTGGCATTTCTATAATTAATGTTATGGGTGAATGATCTGAAAGAAGTCTCACTGCATATTCAATCTCCATGATCCTACCCTCTACCTGATCCAAATCCAGGGAAAAATATATTCAAGAGTCGGAGTCATGTTGCTTTGAATAGAAGAAATAATCCCTCTCCCTCAGATGCTTTTGTCCCCACACATCTATCAGATTCATCTCCCTCATACAGTCGATGTTAGCCCTCACAACCTTTGTCTTAAGTATCCTTTTTCTTTTCTTGTCCAACACAGGATCTAGACAGAAGTTAGTCTCCCCCAACCAAAATGTTCTCCCTTTCCTCTGCCAATTTAAGGAAGGTGTCTTTTATAAATTCTCATCATCAAAGTTGCCAACATACACATTCAGCAAGGTCCCGGACTCTGAATATATCTGGCAGTGCATCAGTACAAATCTCCCTGCTTTATCTGTGACCACACTTTGCACCCTCTCTGGATCACTCTTTCCGATCAGGATTGCTACCCCACCTTGCTTTCAAGCTGAACAAGGAGGCTATCACCTGGCCCACCCATCCCCTTTTTAATTTTTGGTGTTCCCATTCTGTTAAATGTGTTGAGGGCCAGATCTGCCCCCGTCTTCCTTTTCCTCCTCACATTTCTGTTCATGCCATTTACATTAAGACTAATATATTTTACTGTCTGAGGGCAAAGACCATGTCAGTTTTGCAGAAACTGCCAAAATGTTTGGCCTGGAAGTCAGCCTAAAGAAAACTGAGGTCCTCCATCAGCCAGCTCCTCACCATGACTACCAGCCTCCCCACATTTCAATCGGGCACACAAAACTCAAAATGATCAACCAGTTTACCTATCTCGGTTGCACCATTTCATCGGATGCAAGCATCGACAACGAGATAGACAACAGACTCGCCAAGGCAAATAGCGCCTTTGGAAGACTACACAAAAGAGTCTGGAAAAACAACCAACTGAAAAACCTCACAAAGATTAGCGTATACAGAACCGTTGTCATACCCACACTCCTGTTCGGCTCCGAATCATGGGTCCTCTACCGGCATCACCTACGGCTCCTAGAACGCTTCCACCAGCGTTGTCTCCGCTCCATCCTCAACATTCATTGGAGCGACTTCATCACCAACATCGAAGTACTCGAGATGGCAGAGGCCGACAGCATCGAATCCACGCTGCTGAAGATCAAACTGCGCTGGGTAGGTCACGTCTCCAGAATGGAGGACCATCGCCTTCCCAAGATCTTGTTATATGGTGAGCTCTCCACTGGCCACCAAGACAGAGGTGCACCAAAGAAGAGGTACAAGGACTGCCTAAAGAAATCTCTTGGTGCCTCCCACATTGACCACCGCCAGTGGGCTGATATCGCCTCAAACCATGCATCTTGGCCCCTCACAGTTCGGCGGGCAGCAACCTCCTTTGAAGAAGACCGCAGAGCCCACCTCACTGACAAAAGACAAAGGAGAAAAAACCCAACACCTAACCCCAACCAACCAATTTTCCCTTGCAACCGCTGCAACCGTGTCTGCCTGTCCCGCATCGGACTTGTCAGCCACAAATGAGCCTCCAGCTGACGTGGACATTACCCCTCCATAAATCCTCGTCTGTGAAGCCAAGCCAAAGAAGAAGAATTTAAATTGTAGGCCATCTTCTGATATCTTAGAAACTGAGTGAGAGAGCACACATCAGAGGTACTCATTCATAAAATAATGAAAGTTGGACATGCTCCCTCCATTGGAACATTGAATAACCTTCTCTGCTGAAATGGTAAGATTGCCTGTTGAATAAATAACCATTTCCAGACAATCAAACCGCGGCCGAATTAAAACAGTGGAGGGGAGAATTCGTGTTGAACGAGAAATTCTGCAGGCGCTGGGGTCGAACGTAGGACACAAATGTGCTGGAAAAACGTAGCAGATTTGAGCTGGTTTATTGTCTCGATACTTAGACAGTTGTTGGGGATGAAATGCCATGGCATTTCAGCAGTTCCAGATGAGACAGTGGAACTAAGCTGTAAAATCCTCGAATGAGATCATACAAAATGCCCCAGATACATTTTCCTGCCTCAGCAATAATTGAGGAGGTCACATGATGTGAAGGGAGCAGTAGGATGTGTCCCCGAGAGCTCCTGGACCAGGACGAAAGAAAAACACCCAACAACTGAATTTAGATATTAAAAGTATAAAACTAAAGAATAAATCCCCAACCAGAAGAAGATGGGATGGAAGAACTCCAATCAACAGAAAACAGTGGCAAGAACTGTGTCAGGCTGCAAGGGTAAAACAGCCCGCTTCGACAACAGTAAGATGGCGTGGGAATGGCTGAAGGTGGTGGGATCAGATCCCTGACAACAGCGACAGTGACCTGACTGGGGGGGTGCTCCCAACTCTTGACCGACAGAGTAGTGGTGGGAGAAGTTGCCAACCACAAGAAAACTGGCGGCGTGGTCAGGGACCAGTCGCTGGGATGCATCGGGCCACCGGAGGGGCTGAGACAAAGTCAGCCATCTCGAGGAGAATGACGGGAGGTAGGAGTGTTGACTCAAAGCCCAGCGATGAGTACAGAAGTATCCCCCCCAGAACAACAAGCTCCAACAGGAGGCAGAAGAGGACAGAGGGAGAGTGCAGGGATCTGTGACCCTGAAACAGAGAATGCAACAGGCTCACCTGGGGAAGTCGGGAGTGACAGGAGCAATGTGGAGGCTGGTACTGTAGAGAGGGAAGATGGTGTCGGGCTGCATGAGGTGGCCAAGATGGCGGCATCGCGAAGGAGAGGGGGCTCAGAGTCCTCACTGTGGACAATTCTGTAGGTGATGGAGAAGATGGAAAAGAGACTCTCATTGGACTTGGGCAGAAAAATGAACCAGTTAAATGTCAAGTTGGACAAATGTCATTCAGTATTAAATGTTTTGCCAGGGAGGGGAACAGAATTGGAAGAAAGAACAGGGAACAATGAAGACAGGAGAGGGCAATTGGAAAATGAAGCTGCAGTGTGGGGGGAAGAATGGGGGCAATTATGGCAAGGAATTGATATTCTTTAAAATTACAGCTGGCGCAACATGCTTAAAATAGTGGGACTAAATGAAAGAACGGAGGGGAGAATCCCTGTGGCCTGCTTTCAGCGCTGGCTTCCGGAGACCTTGGGGAAGGAAAGTTTGGAGGAATCGGTGGAGATCAAGAGGGCCCATCGATCCTTCGTTGCATGCCCGAGCCCCAGACTTACGGCCACGCTCAGTGCTAGTGGAGCTACTGTGCCACCAGGACTGATAAAATTTTTTAAGAGGAGCAGTTGCTGGAGTGAGAGCAAGGGGAGGGCCCTTGGAGCTGGCGGGCAATAAAGTGTTTTAGATACTGATATCAGTTGGACACTTCTGTGTTAAAGGAGGGAATTAGATGCGCTGAAAAGGGCGGCAAAGCAAAAGGGGTATGACTGTGTAATCAGACACCTAGCAAACTTGAAAATAGTAATACCAGGAGGAGAGGGGAACATTTTCTCAGACCCAAAAAAAGCTCAAAAAGCAATATGTAACAATCAGCAATGGGAATAGCGCTCATGAAACAATGACAGTAAAACATGCAAATAAATGGGCATAGAAGTGGGAAGGGGAAGCAGTGTAATGAGGAGAATGGACATGGGGAAGGTGGGTGGAGAGGAGAGGAAGGTGGATGGGTGTGAAAGGCACAACCTTAAACATAGAGCGGGGTGGTGACAACGTGGGGAATTCACTCTCCAGTGTGGGGAGATTTGCGAAGGGATGGAGAGGGAATGTATGGGGGGGTGGTAAGTAGTCTTAATGGTTGGTGTTACATGTTATTTGCTTTTGGTCTTTATTTGTCCCTTTGTTCTTTATTATTTGGTGTTTCTCTGAGGATTTGTTGCACCTCAGGTGAGTTGTACTGGCTGGCTGGAAGGGAAAGATTGGGTGGATGGTCAGGGATGAAGCTGCTGAGGTATGAGGCCATGGACTTGATGGAGTTCTTTGAGGCAATGATTAATAGTATAAAATATATTTTAGTTCGATGCAGGACAGGCAGACACGGTTGCAATGGTTGCAAGGGAAAATTGGTTGGTTGGGGTTGGGTGTTGGGTTTTTCCTCCTTTGTCTTTTGTCAGTGAGGTGGGCTCTGCGGTCTTCTTCAAAGGAGGTTGCTGCCCGCCGAACTGTGAAGGGCCAAGATGCACGGTTTGAGGTGATATCAGCCCACTGGCGGTGGTCAATGTGACAGGCATCAAGAGCTTTCTTTAGGCAGTCCTTGTACCTCTTCTTTGGTGCACCTCTGTCTCGGAGGGCAGTGGAGAGCTCTCCATATAACACTATCTTAGGAAGGCGATGGCCCTCCATTCTGGAGACATGACCTACCCAGCGCAGTTTGATCTTCAGCAGCGTGGATTCGATGCTGTCGGCCTCTGCCATCTCGAGTACTTCGATGTTGAGGATGAAGTCACTCCAATGAATGTTGAGGATGGAGCGGAGACAACGCTGGTGTAATTAGTTACTTTATAAAGGTGTTTAAATTGAACAAGGCAGCACTTCCTACACCAGACGAAGGTGACAAGGCCAAAACATTGACTGCTCTTTACTTCCCATGGACACTGCGTGACCTGCTGAGTTTCTCCAGCACATTTGTGGATTGCACTTGACCCTGGCATTTCTTACACTGACTTCCTTGTTGGAGAGAGATAACCTGGAGCAGAGCAGAGGGCTAAGTATGCATTCTCTAAAATAAACATTTATTGTGGAAAAATGTACTCAGTTCATGGATACTAACAATCTCAGAGTCTGCGGGAAGAAGCTATTCCCCATTCCTGTACCCCCTTCCTGATGGTAGTGAGTCAAAGGTCTAGTGCTCTGAAAGGAAAGGATCCTCGATAATTCTTTGAGCCCTATTTAAGCAACGCTCCTGACGAATGTCTTCAATAGAAGAAAAGGAGATGCCAGTGACCTTCTTGGCAGTTTTGATGATACTCTGTATGGACTTCTGGTCCGATGTTGTGCTGCTACTGTCCCACACAATGAGGCAGCCTCTCAACTGTGCACCTGTAAAATGTGGTCAAGATGGGGGCAGGTAGCCTTGCCCCCACCCCCCCCCCCCTCAACCTCTTCAGGCCTTGCTCCATGCCAGGTTCTTAAAGCCCACTGAAGCAGAGCCTGTACTAACCATCTATCCTCTCATCCCTCACCCATCCTCACTGACACCAAGTTTCCCCACCTATTGATCAGCCTGGGCTATGGCTCAAGATCTTTGATTTCCCACAAACTTCTAAATTTCCCGATTCTCCAGCTCCCCACTCTTCATGGCACACACCCTGATGAAAGGCCCAGGTCTGAAACGTTGGTTCCCATTGACTTCCTGTTCCCATTGTGAGCCCGCCTGAGGTTCTCCAGCATGTTTGTATCTTGCTCTCAAAATTCCTATTCTTGTCTCAAATCGACCTCCTCACCCCTATCCCCAACAAAACACACAAATCTAACCAGACTAATTCCCCTTTAGCTCCAAGTCAGGATCTCAACTTCCAAATTCAGCCCCTGAAAACAATGAATGGCCACTTGTGGCCTGTGTAATTTTCAAAGCCTTTCCATCCCGTGTCTCTCAATTTGATTCTCCCTCTGCAGATGCGGCCTGACTCCCTTTGTGTTTCCACAATGTTTGCTTCTAATTTCAATTTTTCATTCTCAAATGGGGAAAGGTTCTACAATCAAAAAACAATTCATTGAAAATGCACGCCGCGTATCTTTGAATCAGAAAACGGACTCGCCTTTAATTGGAGCAACATGACAGTTTAATTATAGTCTCGAATTTACTTGAGCCTGAGATGGAGAACTGTATTTCTACCGCAGATAAGTTGCTGATTCCAAACTGGTTGACAACTCATTTGCTCTTTCAAATAGTTTAAGCAAAATCTTGGCAAAAGGATGCAATTTACAGATGGTTTGGTTTAAGTGTCTTTTAATTGATGCAGATACTGCTGTGAGATAAAAAAATGTAATCACACTCCAGTGTGGTGTAACATTTCATGCCTCATGCTAACACTGCACCTGGAACTCTTTCTGGTTCCAAAAGCAGAGAGAAAATTTAGAACAGAACTTATACATTTCACAAAGCAGAATTGTGCCTCACCAAAATAAAAACCCCTCAGCTGTCCCAATGATATTTTACTTTCATTTTTAAAAATGATGAACACTTTGAGAATTGTTCAAGTTGCTTTGCATGGTACACCATGACAAATAAATCAAGCAACAAAACGGCAGCAGCAAAAATACAAACTGCCGGGTGGAACTCAATGGGTCAAAGGGAGAAATTTCTGGGAGAGAAATGTTTGTTTTTGCTCCAGATTACAGCAGAAAATTTTGGATGTGCTATTTATCAAACAAGTGACTTGAAAATAATTCTTCCAAATTTTTGTGATATCTCATTAAGTCTAAGAATTGAATAAAAGTATAAGCAGTATAATTGCTGCAATTTTTTTTTCCTGGAACATAATTCATTCCTTCCCCCCCCCCCCCCAAAAAAAATCTAATATTATATGAGCAATTTTATTTTAAGTAATTAGCAATATTGGGACTGGTTTAATTAATGTCAATTCGGTTGATGCATCTCACTTCCTTTGTTGAAAAAATAGATTAAATCTCAGAAGCAAAGGGAATCTAAATTGTTGGAAGCAGGTCACAATCATAGGCATTTGTTAAATCCATGAGTTCCTGTAATTTAGAAGAATGCAAGAACTAAATAATGGATGACACCACCTTCAAGAGAGTATTAACATTGTCTCCATATCTTGTGCTTTCTACTTTCTGCACAAGTTCAGGGAGGAGCAATAAATAGATCGGTTTGTAATTACCTTTCCTCACTAATCGTGAATCTCCATCTGCTATTGTCTGTTTGTTACAACTATTTTTGGGATAAACTGTCTATAATCATGTTTATTTTTATTTGCACTAGATTACTGTCTTCTGTATCAATCATGATATGAAGTTACCTTTATAAATTAGCAACTAAAATAATCTTCAGTTATTATAATAAATACATTACACAACCACGCTGGAAAAACTCAGCAGGCCACACATTATCCATAGGAAAATAAAGGACCTGGTAACTTCCTCTAGATCATTTTCTCAACCATTTTCTTTCCACTCACAGTAATCGAGTAATCCCTTTGCCATAAGTGTTCTGTGATTAGCCTCTTTTCTCTTTGGCTTGGCTTCGCAGACGAAGATTAATGGAGGGGTAATGTCCACGTCAGCTGCAGGCTCGTCCCATCATGGGTAAGGTATTGCTTAAAGTGGAATGTGAGTGGAAAGAAAAAGTTTGAAAAGCACAGTTTTAATCATCCCTCATTGATTCGTTATGTGCATGGTTTCATAACCCCAAAGGAAATGGGACTATGACAATTTTTCTCAAGTAAAATATTCCAGTAACAATTGGGTCTAGATCCAATCACTGATGAATCACAGAGCATCGATGGCATAGGGATTGATTAAAGTGGGATGTGAGTGGGAAAGAAAAAGGTTGAGAACCATTGTGTCTAGATGTTGCGTGGACTTGACCCCAGCATCGACAAACTTTCTTGTTTAACAATGTTATTAAATATTGAAAATTTAAAAACATGTTTTGAATCATAATAAATAGAAATCATTGATCTCATTAATCCCAGTTTTAACATGAAAATTATTTTGGCCATAGTGAAAATCTAAAACTCAATTCCGCCTCCATGACTTATTTTATTGTTTGCAAACATTACACACTTCACATGCAAAGCTTTTGCACTTTTTTTTGCAGACAATGAACAGGTAATTACTATCTTGGGAGATAATGTCAATTTTAATTGCTCTACTTATCAACCTTCTGAAGAAATTACAATGGTCAAATGGAGTCGCTTGCTAAGGACAACAGCCCAAGACATTGCATCCTTCAGTGCCCAGCACAAATTGTTCAAGTTCCTCAAAGATGACAGACTAACAATTTCATCTTCTGATGGCACCTGTCTCCAGATACAGTCAGTAAGTCTCAGCGATGAAGGAAATTACACATGTGAACTTTCTGGTCTCAGGGGAGTTTTCCAAGACCATTTCTCCTTGTCCGTACTAGGTAAGGCTACCAGCATTAACACTCAATCACTTGCTTGTGTATTTCACATGACATTAAATAAAAATTATGTCCTGTATATTACTCATATTTTAAAGATTGAGATTATTTAGCACAAAACATTTGATATCAATGTTTTCAAACCACAGAAGATTTGGTACATATTCCAAGCTGCAATGTCTAGTGTGCCAGTGTTAGAAGAACTTGTCATTTCTGTGAATACAATGGCTCGTACCTGATTGATGATGCACTTCCTTCCCATGTGCCTCTTCAGATTATAATGACAACATAAAAAGAGAGATTTGTTGCATCTCTGGAAATGTTAAATTACTAATTGGTTAATGTAGCAGTTAGTGCAACAGATTCGATCTAGCCTGCCTCTCAGGACTTTATACATTCTCCTCGTGGCCTGTGTGGGTTTCCTTCAGGTGTTCTAGTTCCCTCCCATGTTCCAATGATGTGCTGGGTTAGTAGTGTATTGCTGTATTTGGGCAGAATGGGCTCTTGAACTGGCTGTATCCCAAAATCAAAAGTAAATTCATGAGGTGTGGTCCTTTCAGTTGAGCCTTTATTAATTAAGCACAGTGTTGCCCTTACATAAACAACAATCCTTTCTGCAAGTTTTACTAATTCCAAGCAAAATGCCGATTATTTAACAAGCTGTTTAGCGAGTGTGGGAAGCAGCTCTTACTGTAATAACTATCAGGCCATTTATTTGTGTCCAACTACAAACCTTCCTGAATGAGACCATGCGAAGGACAGTTGTCTCATTAGTGACTCTGCTCTTAAAGCAATTACTTCTGTCCTGTCCCACAGAAACATGGGAATGTAACATCAGGAGTAGACCCATACTGCCTTCAATCTGGCTGCAATCATTACTGCCCCTCTATCTCTACACTCTCTTCTCACATCCCTTGACTTTTTTGTGTAAAAATCCATCTTTTTTAAATATATTTAGCCATTTTGCCTCCACAACCTTCTCTGTTGGAATTCCGGAAATTTGCCATTCTTTGCCATAGAGGGATTTCTCATCATCTCAATCCTATGTAACTTACCCTGCATCCTAAGAATATAACCCCTGGTTCCTACTTCCCCATCAAAGGAACCATCTGTCTAGTGTATGCTGTATGCCAGAAAGTTTTGTCTCTTTCAACCAGATTGCTTCTTTTTAAAAAAAACTTTATTTATTTAAAGAATCATTAAAAACCAACATACAATCCAGTAAGAACAATTTTGTATAAGTATATAAAGAAAACCACCCCACCCTCGCACCTCATCAGCCAGCTCTCTTAAGGAGAGCCAAATATAAATGAAAAGAAAAATTGAAAGTATTTATAATAAATCAAATATATCTAAATGCATATATTCCAAATAAGGAAACCACTTATTAACAAAAAAAATTATCATGCAAATTATATGTAATTTTTTCCATAATAATACAAGCTTTCAATTCATTATGCCAGCATATTATACGAATCTCTATATTATCTTTCCATGTTCTAGCTACACATTTTCATGCTACAGACAACATTAAATGCAATTTGAAACTTATCCAACCCCAGTACCCTTAAAGAAACTGTATAACCCAATAAAAAAAAATGGATGGGTCTAATGCTAGTTTAATATTATATAATTTTTCCAAAGCTAACCTAATTCCTTCCCAAACTGGTGGTACTTTAACCAAACCATTTTCTTTCCACTCACATACCACTTCAAGTAATCCCTTTGCCATAAGTGCTCTGTGATTAGTAAGGGATTGCTTAAGGTGGAATGTGAGTGGAAAGAAAAAGTTTGAAAAGCACAGTTTTAATCGACCCTCATTGATTCGTTATGTGCATGTTTTCATAACCCCAAAGGAAATGGGCCAATGACAATTTTTCTCAAGTAAAATCCTTTGGCTTGGCTTCGCGGATGAAGATTTATGGAGGGGTAATGTCCACGTCAGCTGCAGGCTCGTTTGTGGCTGACAAGTCCGATGCGGGACAGGCAGACACGGTTGCAGCGGTTGCAAGGGAAAATTGGTTGGTTGGGGTTAGGTGTTGGGTTTTTCCTCCTTTGTCTTTTGTCAGTGAGGTGGGCTATGCAGTCTTCTTCAAAGGAGGTTGCTGCCCACCGAACTGTGAGGCGCCAAGATGCACGGTTTGAGGCGATATCAGCCCACTGGCGGTGGTCAATGTGGCAGGCACCAAGAGATTTCTTTAGGCAGTCCTTGTACCTTTTCTTTGGTGCACCTCTGTCTCAGTGGCCAGTGGAGAGCTCGCCATATAACACGATTTTGGGAAGGCAATGGTCCTTTATTCTGGAGACGTGACCTACCCAGCGCAGTTGGATCTTCAGCAGCGTGAATTCGATGCTGTCGGCCTCTGCCATCTCGAGTACTCGATGTTGGTGATGAAGTCGCTCCAGTGAATGTTGAGGATGGAGCGGAGACAACGCTGGTGGAAGCGTTCTAGGAGCTGTAGGTGATGCCGGTAGAGGATCCATGATTCAGAGCCGAATAGGAGTGTGGGTATGACAACGGCTCTGTATATGCTAATCTTTGTGAGGTTTTTCAGTTGGTTGTTTTTCCAGACTCTTTTGTGTAGTCTTCCAAAGGTGCTATTTGGCTTGGCGAGTCTGTTGTCTATCTCGTTGTCGATCCTTGCATCCGATGAAATGGTGCAGCCGAGACAGGTAAAGTGGTTGACCGTTTTGAGTTTTGTGTGCCTGATGGAGATGTGGGGGGGGGGGCGGTGGTAGTCATGGTGGGGAGCTGGCTGATGGAGGACCTCAGTTTTCTTCAGGCTGACTTCCAGGCCAAACATCATGGCAGTTTCCACAAAACAGGACATCAAGCGCTGAAGAGCTGGCTCTGAATGGGCAACTAAAGCGGCATCGTCTGCAAAGAGTAGTTCACGGACGAGTTGCTCTTGTGTCTTGGTGTGAGCTTGCAGGTGCCTCAGATTGAAGAGACTGCCATCCGTGCGGTACCGGATGTAAACAGCGTCTTCATTGTTGAGGTCTTTCATGTCTTGTTTCAGCATCATGCTGAAGAAGATTGAAAAGAGGGTTGGTGCGAGAACGCAGCCTTGCTTCATGCCATTGCTAATGGAGAAGGGTTCAGAGAGCTCATTGCTGTATCTGACCCGACCTTGTTGGTTTTCGTGCAGTTGGATAACCATATTGAGGAACTTTGGGGGGCATCCGAGGCACTCTAGTATTTGCCAAAGCTCTTTCCTACTTACGGTGTCGAAGGCTTTGGTGAGGTCAACAAAGGTGATGTAGAGTCCTTTGTTTTGTTATCTGCACTTTTCTTGGAGCTGTCTGAGGACAAAGACCATGTCAGTAGTTCCTCTGTTTGCGTGAAAGCCGCACTATGATTCTGGGAGAACATTTTCGGCGACACTAGGTATTATTCTATTTAAGAGAATCCTAGCAAAGATTTTGCCTGCAATGGAGAGCAGCGTGATTCCTCTGTAGTTTGAGCAGTCTGATTTCTCGCCTTTGTTTTTGTACAGAGTGATGATGATGGTATCACGAAGGTCCTGAGGCAGCTTTCCTTGGTCCCAGCAGAGCTTGAAAAACTCATGCAGTTTGGCATGCAGAGTTTTGCCGCCAGCCTTCCAGACCTCCGGGGGGGATTCCATCCATACCTGCTGCTTTGCCACTTTTCAGTTGTTCAATTGTCTTATATGTCTCTTCCTGGGTGAGGACCTCATCCAGTTCTAGCCTCAAGGGTTGTTGAGGGAGCTGGAGCAGGGCAGATTCTTGGACTGAGCGGTTGGCACTGAAAAGAGATTGAAAAGAGATTCTGACCGTCGGTTGAGGATGGAGATCTTGTCGCTGAGGAGGTCTTTGCCATCTGAGCTGCGCAGCGGGCTTTGGACTTGGGGTGAGGGTCCGTATACAGCCTTTAGAGCCTCGTAAAAACCCCTGAAGTCGCCAATGTCCGCACTGAGCTGGGTTCATTTGGCGAGGCTAGTCCACCACTCATTTTGGATCTCCCAGAGTTTGCGCTGAAGGTGGCTGCATGCGCGACGGAAGGCTCGTTTCTTCTCTGGCCAGGACGGCTTTGCAAGGTGAGCCTTGTTTTTCCTGGAGGAGAAGCCCAGTATCTCTTCAGTGGATTACAGTATGGCAGTCTTCAGCTGATCCCAGAGGGTTTCAGGGACGAGTCCGTGAGGCGGATTGCATCCTTGAGCTTTGCTTTGAGATTTGCCTGGAAGTTTCCTCTCACTATGTCTGACTGCAAGTTTCCAACATTGAACCTCTTTCTGGGGGCTTTACTGTTCCTGGACTTTGGCTTGAAGTGAAGGTTGAGCTTGCAGCGAACAAGCCGGTGGTCAGTGTGGCATTCCGTGCTGGGCATGACCCTGGTGTGAAACACATCTCGTTTGTCTCTTTCTCACACCAGGACGTACTCCAGGAGGTGCCAGTGTTTGGATCGAGGATGACTCCAGGTAGTCTTCAGGCTGTCCCTCTGCTGAAAAAGGGTGTTTGTAATGACAAGCCGCTGTTCTGCGCAGAGCTCCAACAGGAGGCACCCATTGTCATTGCACTTGCCGACACCATGCTTGCCCAGGATTCCTGGCCAGGTTTCTGAGTCTTTGCTGACGCAAGCGTTGAAGTCGCCAAGGATGACAACTTTGTCAGCTGTAGGGGTGCGTTGAATGAGGTTGCACAGATCAGTGTAGAACTTGTCCTTTTCTGCTGGTTCCGCCTGGAGGGTTAGAGCATAAACACTGATGAGGTTGATGCGACGCTTGTTTTGATGGGGGAGTCGCATGGACATGATCCGGTCCGAGTGGCCTGTTGGGAGGTTTTCGAGTTTGGAGGCAATGGAGTTCTTGACCATGAAGCCTACACCAGATAGGCATCGTTCATCCATAGGCTTTCCAGACCAGTAGAGTGTGTAGCCCGCGCCGACTTTGATTTTCCAATGAATCAATTTTCATAAATAATTCCTTTTTGAATCCCCAGTCCACAAAAGAATCCTCCACTTTTTCCATTTTTTCCCTATTATGTTCCACTTGATTTTTGCATTCAAAAAAAGCTGCTTAAATTTAAAAAAAAATGATCTTGTACCATATCTAATAATTTTATACATCTATTAACATCACTTTTAACTACAGTCATATCTTGCTTCATATTTGTCATTACTTCACACATAGTACTCATTTTAGTTTTCATTTCCAAAAATCCTCGAGTCATCTGTTTCGACATATTAATCATTTTGTAAGCACCCCCTTCCAAAACAGCACTCACAGAATCCATTCCGGATTCTATCTCCTCCCTTTGAGGTCTACCTTCCTTAGTCTCAACCTCTATTTGTTTCTGTGTACTTCCCAGTAAAGTTAGGTCCTCCTCTTCAGTCACAGTTTGGTCCTCTTCCGGTGCGGCTGCGGGTCTGAACACCCAAGGATGGTACACCAACCTGGTCGGGGCGCCATCGCTCAGACTCCCCCACAACCGTTCCAATGAGTTATGTACCCTTGATGCACCGCGCATGCCTGGTAGAACCACTGATCATATCCACGATTCAGCCGGCAACATCGCGGGCTCAAAGGCTCTTCACTCGGCCAGACCGCCTGTGTGCCCGACTTTACGGGAGTGCGGGTCAGCACCAACCGAACTTGTCGTCAAATGTTTTTTTTCACATTATTAGCCATTACAGTCCTCCAGTATTCCAAAAACTGTGAATACTAGTTTTAATCACTTTTGTAAATTTTAAAAACGGGTACTTAAAAAAAAATTAATGTAGACACACCGCACGGTAACAGGCCATTTCAGCCCACAATTCCATGTCACACAATTAACCTACACCCCTGGTACATTTTGAACGGTGGGAGGAAACTGGAGCCTGTGGGGAAAACCCACACAGACACATGGAGAATATATGCACTCCTTACAGACAGCGCAAGGTTCGAACCCCAGTCCCGATCACTGGCACTGTAAAGGCGTGGCACTAACCATTACTCTAACCGTGCCAATTCAATGATTCCCCTCCCAATAGTTCACCTTTCCAGGAGCTGGTCTGGTCAACTTTTGTTGCTGGTCCTCAATGAGAAGTATATCCTTTGTCACTGAAAGTGGGCGTGAGGTGCAGCAGGCGGCGAGGAAGGCGAATGCTTTATTGGCATTCATAGGAAGAGGATTTGAGTACAGGAGCTCAGAGTTCCTGCTACAACTTCAGGGCCTTGGTGAGACCACATCTGGAGTACTGCATGCAGTTTTGATATCCTTATCTGAGGAAGGACATCCTCGCAATGGAGGGGTTGCAGAAAAGATTCACTAGACTTATTCCAGGGATGGAAGGACTTGGAAATGAAGAAAGGTTGGATCGACTAGGCTTGTATTCTCTGGAATTTAGAAGATTGAGGGGGGATCTTATAGATACATATAAAATTCTTAAGAGTTTAGACAAACTAGGTGCAGGTAGGTTGTTTCCAATGCTGGGAAAAACCAGAACCAGGGGTCACAGTTTAAGGATAAGGGGATGTTTTTATGACTGAGATGAGGAAAAAATTCTTCTCTCAGAAGGTGGTGGATCTGTGGAATTCTTTGCCACAGGAAATAGTTGAGGCCGATTCCTTGTCAATATTTAAGAGTAGGTTAGATTTGGCCCTTGTAGCACAGGGGATGAAGGGGTATGGGGAGAAGGCAGGAACCGGGTACTGATCAGCCATGATCAGGCTTGAAGGGCCAAATGGCCTCCTCCTGCACCTATTTTTCTATGTTTTCTATGTTTCTCAGCTAAGGATTCTGAAACTGCACTCTCATCGCAACCTTCTAAAATTGTGAGAGGCCGCCCTGGACATAATATCAAATCAGGATCTACTGCTGAGCTAAACAAGTAATGAATTATATGTTCTATGGCAGGGCCAATGCATTCAACCCAAGAATTGGGGGGAAACATGAATAAGATGAGTGTAGAGGGATACATTCCAGACACAGGCACGTGGGACTAGTGTGGGTGGGGCAATTTGGGCGAAGGGCCTGTTTCCCTGCTGTGTCACTCTATGACACATTTCCTGTAAACATGCCAGCGCTTTGCAGCTCCTGGGAATTAAACTTCCAAGGTTTGAGGTCAGAATAATCAAGGGCTGGCTCGCAAAAAACACTCCAAGAGTTGCCACATTCTCTACTGATTCATACCAGACTTAAGATTCAAAATTCCTTTATTGTCATGTAATCATGTACAGAACATGTAATGTTACACAAAACAGTTTTCTGCCGACAGAGAAAAAGTCGGCATCAATGTCACCTCACACCCCTTACAGTACAAGAGAAAGACAAAGATAGTCTCCTGTTTGATGCTTCAGCAACTCAAGCTCCAGATCTAAACCTCCGACACGGCCAGGAGCCTTCAGTGCCCGAAAATCTCTCAAATCTTGATTCTCATAACTTGGGTCTCATGAGCCAGTCACCAGCCCGTGCGAGTCCCCTGACTGTGGGGGGTCCCTCAGCCACTGAGCTCCTCGCTGGTCCGCTGCCACGGTCTCTGTGCGGTAGGGTTGTCTCCTCTGCTTCTCCTCCATGGAGGACGTTCTCCCCATTTCATGTGTCCTTCACTGGACGGCCACTTCCTGGACTTTGTGACCACTGCTGAGCACAGGCAGTGTCATCTTGAGCACAAATTCGTGGTTGTTGGACTCCATTGGGTCCTCAAAAAAGGCTATTTAATGTCTATGCGGAGCCTCCAGCATCAGAGCAGCGCCGTGTCCATGCTCTCCATACTCTCAGGTCCCCACCTGCGGCAGAGTTGGCATCACAGCAGCTCCAACACCACCGCCATTTTTCTTTGGTGTCAAGTGTTCGTGGCAAGTCGCTGAGTTATACAAAAGTAAGAGGAGCTGGAGGGCTCCAAATGGTCAGTCATACCCAGGAACGTAGGCTGGAGATGCAGTAGGATGACCACCAGAAGAGCAAAAGTAGGCCAATCAACCCATCGGGTCTGCTCTGCCACTTAAACACACCTGAGGGGCCTTGGTGAAAAATTACCTTGAACCCAGTGCTTGCTCAGACTTGACATATAATTGCAATGAAATGAGCCCACGTGCTGCTTTTTTGATGGCCACCTGCGACCTTTAGAATGTCATAATTTCCCTGCCGCTTCCAGCCAAGGAATCGATAGAATTGGCACTCTCTGTCGTGGTAAATTCTTTGCAAAAAGCAAGGTGGCATGGTGCCAGTGTTGCAATCAGTAGGCTCAGGCTAATCGTTCTTTATCTTATGCCCTTTTCCAAGGGTTTTTAAATCTAACTCCCCACCACTTTGAAAATAAAATCACAAACGATGTGCTGTTACTAATTCTGAAGGAGTAACGCCTGGAAAATGCTCTGCTGCCATGTTCAATATTGCTTCATTAGAATTCAAATTAACACCTAAAATGGACGGCAGACTCTGGCACTTTCCAAATTGTCAGGGGAAAATAAATGTCATTTCATATCTCAATTTAACAGATCTGTGATCCGCAGATAAGAACAACTCAATTTCGCAAGTGACACAAATTGATTAGCAAGAAACCAAGGAGTGTGCAAACTTTTCAAAGAAATACTGGGATGTAAATTTGAGAGAGGAATTTTACTTTAGATATTTCTCCTGAGTCAACCATGACTGATAGACTGTATCTAGTATATCCGTAACCATACTGAAGAAAATAATTTCCTGCCAACTGCCAAATAGAACAGTGAAGCAGGACATGCAGACTCCCAAAACTGCCTACAGCTCATTTTGTCCGCTCTGCTCCTCACAAGATCACATGACCTAAGAGCAGAAGGAGGCCAATCGGCCCATTGGGCCAGCTCTACCATTTAATTATGAGCTGATCCTTATCACTGCGCCCCACTCCCTGGCCTCCCCATAACCCTGACCAATCATATACCTGTCAATTTCTGAATAAGTCCACCTGACGATGTCGCTTCCACACCTGCCTTTGGCAGCAGGTTCTACAGACTTACGACACTCTGGCTTAAGAAATTCCTCCTCATCTCTGTTTTAAATTGGTGCCCTTTTATCCTGAAATTGTAGCCTCTGGTCCTAGACCCCTCTACCAAGGCAAACGACATCTATTCTGTCCAGGCCTTTCCGCATTCAAACTGTCTCTATGAGGTCCCCCCCACCCATCCTTCTGTACTCCAACGAATGCAGTCTAAGAGTCAAGATATTTTATTCCATCCGTCTTCCATTTAAAGTTACTCCCTTTTTGGTATCTTCCATATGCAAAATATGCCAATGGCATTATCTCACTTTTGTCCATGTTTATTTTATAACCAGATATTCTTCATATTTTTTGAGTATTCCTTGTAATTTTTCCAAAGATTTAGCTGGTTCTGATAGGTACAATAACACATCATCACTGAATAAACTGATTTTGTGTTCTTCTTGTCCAACATTAAAGCCCCTTATATTATCTCCGCCATGAGTTTAATCACTAAATTAAAAAGCACTGGGGACAGGGGGCCTCCCTGTCTACTCGATCTACTCAAGGGGAAACACCACCAACATCTGATTATTGGTTATAATTTTAATGTGTGGTTTATGGTATAAAGTTTTTATCCAGGTTTTAAATGTTCTGCCTATGCCAAATTTTTGCATTGTTTTAAATAGAAAGGGCCATTCCAAATGGTCAAATGCTTCTTCCCCATCCAGGGAGACTGTAATACTCGATTCCACTCAAATTTTCCCATATGTATTATTGTAAATAACCTTCCTAAACTATTTGAGGAATGTCTTCCTATAACAAATCCAACTGCTCTGTATGTAGATATCGTCCTAATCTATTAGCCAACACTTTTGCTAGTATCTTATAATCAGTATTTAACTGGGACATAAGTCTATATAACAAAGTTTTTTAATGGGTCCCATTTTTTTGGTAATGCTATAATAATCGTAGGTGAGAATGATTCTGGGATTGTCTGTGTTTCTACTGCTTGGTCCAGACATCCATTTCAGGGACATTAATAATTCTTTGAGTTGTCTGTAGAGTTTTTTGAGATGGTAATCCATCCTCCCCCAGTGATTTATTAGCCTGTAGGGGACCCAGAACTTTTTCAATTTCTTCTCTTGTAAACTGAGGGTCTAATTATCTCTCTTCTAGTTTTGCAAATACAACATTCAATAAAAATTCTTCTATTTCATTCACGTCTTCTCGTAATTCTGATTTGTATAATTTCATGTAATATTGTTTAAAAATGTCATTGATTTATTTTTATTTATATGCTAGGGCATGTTTCTCTGTTTTAATAGCATTTATCATTCTTGATGACTCCTCTGTTTTAATTTGTCAAGATAGGACTTTGTGTACCCATTCACCTAACTCATGACATTGTTGTTTAGTTTTTAATATAGTTGTTTCTGTTCTATATGTTTGTATTGTATTATATCTTAGCTTTGTATTCTCCAGTAGTCTACATTATTCTTGTATCCTGTTCTTTCATTTTTTTCTAATTCTTTAGTATCTTTCTCCGAACTGTTTACTTCTGCCATATCTTCCCTCTGAAGATTTTTTGTATAGGATATAATTTGTCCCCTATAATATACTTCTAGCGTGTCCCATATTTAAAAAAATCTATTATTAGTGGATGGTTGATTGGTTTCACAAAATATTTCTGACTCTTCATAAACTAGCAGAAGTCTACTCTTTTAAATAACATGGTATTGATTCGCCATCTGTATACATTTTCTTGCTTTTCCATTCTTTTTTGGCTTGGCTTCGCGGACGAAGATTTATGGAGGGGGTAAAAGTCCACGTCAGCTGCAGGCTCGTTTGTGGCTGACAAGTCCGATGCGGGACAGGCAGACACGGTTGCAGCGGTTACAGGGGAAAATTGGTTGGTTGGGGTTGGGTGTTGGGTTTTTCCTCCTTTGCCTTTTGTCAAAGAGGTGGGCTCTGCGGTCTTCTTCAAAGGAGGTTGCTGCCCGCCAAACTGTGAGGTGCCAAGATGCACGGTTTGAGGCGATATCAGCCCACTGGCGGTGGTCAATGTGGCAGGCACCAAGAGATTTCTTTAGGCAGTCCTTGTACCTTTTCTTTGGTGCACCTCTGTCACGGTGGCCAGTGGAGAGCTCGCCATATAACACGATCTTGGGAAGGCGATGGTCCTCCATTCTGGAGACGTGACCCACCCAGCGCAGCTGGATCTTCAGCAGCGTGGACTCGATGCTGTCGACCTCTGCCATCTCGAGTACTTCGACGTTAGGGATGAAAGCACTCCAATGAATGTTGAGGATGGAGCGGAGACAACGCTGGTGGAAGCATTCTAGGAGCTGTAGGTGATGCCGGTAGAGGATCCATGATTCGGAGACGAACAGGAGTGTGGGTATGACAACGGCTCTGTATACGCTTATCTTTGTGAGGTTTTTCAGTTGGTTGTTTTTCCAGACTCTTTTGTGTAGTCTTCCAATGGCGCTATTTGACTTGGCGAGTCTGTTGTCTATCTCGTTGTCAATCCTTGCATCTGATGAAATGGTGCAGCCGAGATAGGTAAACTGGTTGACCGTTTACGTCCTGTTTTGCAGAAACTGCCAAAATGTTTGGCCTGGAAGTCAGCCTGAAGAAAACTGAGGTCCTCCATCAGCCAGCTCCCCACCATGACTACCAGCCCCCCCCACATCTCCATCGGGCACACAAAACTCAAAACGGTGCTTTTCCATTATTGCAATAGTTAATGTTAGAGTTGAATAATCTGATAGAAGCCTTGCTAGGCATTCTGATTTTATCACTCTACTTTTTAACTGGGCAGACATTAAAAATAAATTAATCCTTATATGTTTATCATGTACCCTTGTGTAAAAGGAATAGTCTCTGTCTCTCTGTGGGATTTAATTGCCTCCATATTTTGATAAGATTTAGATCCTTCATATAGGAAATTGTGGTTTTTGCCACTTTCTCCCTCGTTATTGTTATTGCTGATTTATCTAAGCAAAAAATTAAAATCTCTTCCAGCCATATATTTTGTCTTCCCTTTGACATTTTTAAGATATCCTTCATAAAGGTTTCATTGTCATAATTTGGGGAATAAATATTCATAAATGTTCATACTTCTCCATAAATTTTACAATATGCCATTATATACCTTCCGGCTCAGTCAATCAATGTATCTTCTATTAATGCTGGTGCATTTTTATTAATTAAAATCACTGCCCCTCTTGTCTTTGAACCAAAGGAAGATGATATTATTTGTCCCACCCATCCCCTTTTCAATTTATCATGTTCCAATTTTGTAAGATGCATTTCCTGCAAAAAGATTATAATTTCTTTAGGTATGCCAAAACCCTTTTTCTCTTCATTTCTCCATTTAACCCATTAATATTAAGTCTAATAAACTTTAGAGTTTTATCCATACCATTTTTCTTTTTTTTTCTTTTTTTTTGGAAACTTTATTTAAAGATTTTATTACATGAATAAAACAAAGATATTACATTTAAAGAAAAAATAAAAATGAAGTAATTATTGCAACACAACATTAATAACCTAACTTAAATCAATCTAACCCCCCCCATTTATACGACCACTAAAAAATCCTACTGAAATGCAAAGGAATCAGTTAACTAATTTAAAATTTAAATATAATGAATTACAAACATATCGGTTTGAATGTTTAATGAATCGAACTAAACATAAGTTTTATGAATGGGGTGAGAAAGCTCATAAAGTTCTTTCATGGCAGTTGAAAAAAGAACAATTATCTAGGATTATACCAGCAATTAGAAATAAACCGGGTATTACTTTTAGACAAAAAGAAATTAATGAGGAATTTTGTAATTTTTGTAAAAAATTATATACTTCAGAATGTAAAGATGTAGCTGAAGATGCAATAGATTCTTTTTTTGAAAAATATTAAATTGCCATAATTGAATCAAGAAGATAGACAAGAGTTGGATAAATCTTTTACAGAAAATGAAATTGTAGTGGCAATAAGAGATACGCCAAATGGAAAGGCACCTGGTGACGATGGGTTTTCTATAGAGTTTTATAAAACTTTTTATGTTGATATATCTTCTATTTATAAGGATGTAATACAGCAAATTTATAATTTTTTTTCAATTACTTGAATCTTGTTCTAATGCTATAATTACAGTTATACCAAAAAAAGATAAAGATTCTTTACAGGTTTCTTCTTATCGACCAATATCGTTGTTAAATGTGGATTATAAAATTGTAGCTAAAGTTATGGCTAATAGATTAGCTCAATATTTACCTAAAATAATACATAAAGACCAAACAGTATTTATAAAAAATAGATATGCATCTGATAATATTTTGCATTTAATAACTTTGATAAACAGATCTAAATCTGAAATGAATTATCCAATAGTGGTTTCGTTGGATGCAGAAAAGGTTTTTGATAGAGTGGAGTGGAAGTTTTTATTTAAAGTACTTGAAAAATTTTGTTTTGGTTCCTCGTTTATTGGATTGATAAAGGCTTTATATAATAGTCCGAGGGCTAGAGTTGCTACCAATGGGCAGATTTCAGAATCCTTTGATTTAACAAGATCTACTAGGCAAGGATGTACATTTTCACCTGTTTTATTCGCTATAGTTATTGAACCTTTGGCACAATTAATACGTCAAAATGAAAATTTTAAGGGTATGAACGTTTTGAATGAGGAATATAAGATTAATTTATTTGCTGATGATCTTTTATTATATTTGGTGGATCCTGATATTTCTTTACCAGCAATTCAAGAATCTTTAGAAACTTATGGTCAATTATCTGGTTATAAGGTAAACTGGACTAAAAGTGAAATTTTGTCAATTTGTAAAGATGATTATTCAATATATAAAAATATTATAAATTTGAAATGGACTAAACAAATTAAATATTTAGGAATTAATGTTAATACAGAATATCAATATAATTCAATTAATTATCTTCCTTTAATAAAAAAAGATTAAGTTAGATTTGATTAGGTGGAAGGATTTACCTTTAGGTTTATTGGGAAGGATAAACACTATAAAAATTAATATTTTTCCTCGGATACAGTATTTGTTTCAATCAATTCCTTATTTTTTTTTTAAGTTTTTTTAAGGATTTATATAAAGCAGTTAGAGATTTTTTATGGAAGGGAAAATTTCCGAGGGTAGCAATGAGAAAGTTGATGTGGGATTTTCAATTTGGAGGTTTGAGATTACCGAATTTTCAATATTATTATGAGGCAGCTCAATTTAAATTTCTTAGTGCATTAATGAATACGGAGGACCCACCTAGTTGGGCAAAGATAGAAATGGCAGTTATTTCTTAAAAATTTCCACATGAGTTTTTGTTTCGATGGAATAAAAATTTATTACGAACTTATGATGTACCAATATTGAAACATTTATTGAATTTATGGACAAGTAAACTTAATAAATTGGGGCTTAAAAATAAATGGTCTGGGCGATTCCCATTATATAATAATCAACTTGTTCCTTTTACAGTCTCTAATATTACTTTGAAACAATGGGAAAGGAAAGGAATAAAAAATTTATCAGATTGTTTTTTTGAAGGATGTTTTTGTTCTTTTGAGGAATTACAAAGGAAATTTGGTATTAGTGGAAATTCTGTATTTGTATATTATCAGTTAAGATCATTTGTAAAACAGGTATGTGGCCGACATATGATTTTATTGCCTGAAACTAGTTTTGAGAAATATGTACTTTCTAAACCAAAAAAGGGGTATATATCTGACTTGTATTGTATTTTACAAGAAAATGAAAATAAGACAGATTGGGATAAAGATAAGTTGAAATGGGAAAATGATTTAGGTTCTATAATAGCTGAAGAAGCTTGGATGAAAATTTGTCAGAATAGTATTTGGAAATTGATTAATGCTAGATTAGTGATGATTAATTATAATTTTATACATCAATTATATTTAACACCAGAGAAATTAAAAAAGTTTGGTCTTAGTAAGGTAGATCGTTGTTTTCGTTGTGATCAGATGGCTAATACTTTTTTACATACAGTTTGGTTTTGTGATCGATTGCAACAGTTTTGGAAAGGTATTCAATCTATATTTAATAGTTTATATAATATCTATATTGTATTAGATTCTAATATATTTTTATTAGGGAATATGCAATCATTAATCGATTTAGGCTTAAATGATTATCAGATTTCTTTTATCTGTTTAGCCTTAGCAGTGGCTAAGAAAATATAGCGCTTACTTGGAAAGATAGAAATATACTAACCTTAGATAGGTGGTATTTAGAGATGAAGTCTTGTTTAATTATGGAAAATATATCTTTTTCAATTCAAGATAAGATGTCTTTTTATAAGTTGAAGTGGACTCCATTTGTTAAGTACTGCAATTAAGTCTGATTTAAATATGTTTTATGTGTGATATTTTAGATTTGATAACTTTTTTTATTAATATTTTTACTTGTTATTTTTTTTGTTTGTGAGTGCTTTTTATATATAATATTACTAACTTTATTAATTCTTCACTCTTTATTTTGGGGGAAGGGTGGGTTTTTTTATATATAGTTTTTTTTTAGTGGTCGTATAAATGGGGGGGTTAGATTGATTTAAGTTAGGTTATTAATGTTGTGTTGCAATAATTACTTCATTTTTATTTTTTCTTTAAATGTAATATCTTTGTTTTATTCATGTAATAAAATCTTTAAATAAAGTTTCCAAAAAAAAAGAAAAAAAAAGAAAAATGGTATGGATAAAACTCTAAAGTTTATTAGACTTAATATTAATGGGTTAAATGGAGAAATGAAGAGAAAAAGGGTTTTGGCATACCTAAAGAAATTATAATCTTTTTGCAGGAAATGCATCTTACAAAATTGGAACATGATAAATTGAAAAGGGGATGGGTGGGACAAATAATATCATCTTCCTTTGGTTCAAAGACAAGAGGGGCAGTGATTTTAATTAATAAAAATGCACCAGCATTAATAGAAGATACATTGATTGACTGAGCCGGAAGGTATATAATGGCATATTGTAAAATTTATGGAGAAGTATGAACATTTATGAATATTTATTCCCCAAATTATGACAATGAAACCTTTATGAAGGATATCTTAAAAATGTCAAAGGGAAGACAAAATATATGGCTGGAAGAGATTTTAATTTTTTGCTTAGATAAATCAGCAATAACAATAACGAGGGAGAAAGTGGCAAAAACCACAATTTCCTATATGAAGGATCTAAATCTTATCAAAATATGGAGGCAATTAAATCCCACAGAGAGACAGAGACTATTCCTTTTACACAAGGGTACATGATAAACATATAAGGATTAATTTATTTTTAATGTCTGCCCAGTTAACAGTTGTCTTTTTCTCTAAATCTTCAATCTCTTTCTTTACTTTAGAAGCATAACTAATAATTTGACCTCGTAAAAAAGCTTTCATTGCATCCCATAAAACAAAATGACTAGAAACAGAATTAATATTATTACTAATAAAAAGCTCAATTTGTTTTTTTTAAATAACTAATAAATTCTGGTTTTTGTAATAGCATAGTATTAAATCTCCATCTTGGGGTTCTCTGAACATCTTGCGAACTCTGATATTCTAAAAATAGTCATGAATGATCTGAAACCAACCTTGCCTTATAATCCACAGATATAACTCTATCTTGCAAATGCGTTGAAATTAAAAAATAATCAATCCTTGAAAAAGAATTATGGCATGAAGAATAAAAAGAAAAATCTTTCTCTGTAGGATTAAATCTTCGCCAAATATCAACTAAATTCAAATCTGCCATCATATTAGTCACTTGCACTGCCATTTTAGATTTCTTAATTGCTCTTGGATACTTGTCCAATAAAGGCTCCAATACCACATTTAAGTCTCCCCCAATCATCACATTAGAATTTGCTTGTCCAAGTAATAAAGACATATCCACAACAAAAGCTGTATACTCAACATTTGGAGCATAAACATCAAGCAAAGTCCAAACCTCATTAAAGATTGTACAATTCAATTTTAATAATCTTCCACCATTTTTCTCTTCATTCTGTAACTGAAATGGTAGATTCTTGTGCACCAAACTTGCCACTCCTTTTGCCTTTGAATTAAATGAAGAATAAAAAACTTGTCCAACCCATTAACGTTTAAGTTTCAAATGTTCCTTATCCGTTAAATGAGTTTCCTGCAAAAAGGCCACACCAACTTTTAGTTTTTTTAAGTAAGCAAGTACTTTCTTACGCTTAATAGGATTATTTAAACCCTGAACATTAAGAGAAGCAAACTTTAATTTAAACATTTCTTACAACAACAGAACAAGATAAAAAAGAAAAAAAAACAAGAAAAAGAGAAAAGAAAAAAACTCTCCCCTTATCCCCTCTGAAAACTACAACAAAAAAAATATAAAAAAGAAAATATATATTTAAAAAAAAATAATAAAAAGAAACTTCACTCCTTAATCCAAAAATTAATTTAAAAAATAGGTAAGAGGTTACGACTACCTCCTCCTGTCTAAACCGCACAATGTGGTAACTCCCACAAAATATTGGGTGTGAGATAACTCACACGTAGCTGACGACTTCTGGAAAATAATGCCCACCCAGTTCCCTCTCCTAACTCCCATTTCACATAAAACTATCATCATTATCTAAATCTTCTCGAGAAAGAGAAAAAAAAAATTTTAAATTTAATCAGCTTCGTCATTTCGACCACCATTGCTTCCATTTCTTCTTGAAATTCGATTCCCATCTTGCGTCTCCACTCTCTTCGGAGACCGTGGAGGACTATGTCATTCCTGGAATTGTGTAATTGGTAACGATTGAGCAAAGTCCATAGCTTCTTTAGGATTATCAAAAAATTTTGGTTGATATCCATCCTGAAAAATCTTCAATACTGCAGGGTATCTAAATGTTGCTTTATATCCTTTTTTCCATAACACTTCTTTCACAGGATTAAATTCACGTCGTTGAGACATAATTTCCTGACTCAAATCCGGATAAAAAAAAACATGATTGTTCTGGACCATCAAAGGAGATCTGTTTTGTTGAGCGTTTCTAATAGCCACACGCAAAATTGTCTCTCTATCATAATAGTTTAGACAACGGACCAAAACAGGTCTTGGATTCTGTCCTGAAAAAGGTTTTCTTCTCAAAGCTCAATGAGCACGTTCCAGTATTAAACCATCGGGGAACTTATCTTGTCCTAAAATTGAGGGATCCAATCAGTAAAGAATTTTCTTGGATCTGGTCCTTCTATATCTTCTGGCAAACCTATAATTTTTATGTTGTTTCATCTAGACTGATTCTCCAAATAATCAACCTTTTTCGCTAAATTTTTATTCTGAATTTGTAAAGTTTCAATTGTTTTATTTACATCTTGTATTTGGTCTTGTACCTCAACTATACCTTGGTCACAAACATCAAGTCTTTCATTTGTTTCAAACTTAAAAGCTCCATAATCAACCATCTGTTGAGTATTAATATCCACCAAGGTATTAAGCTTGGTGTTGACTAGAACCAAAGATTTACCTAACTCTTTGATTGAAGAAGATAACTTAAATTCAAGATTCTTGATAAGCTTATCAACTGGAATAGATTCAGACAAAATAGGGTCCTGCTGTTTCTGAGTAACCAGAGGGTCTTCTATTCCTTCCCTTAATTTAACTGCTTTTCTTGCAGTCTGACTCCGTGTAGAAACCCCTGCCACAACCTCCTCAGCAATATCAGAAGACTGGTATTCAGGGTTATCCTTAACCCATGTAACATCAAGAGCCTTCATTACATCGGGATCAGTTAAAGTCTTCATAACTGGCGCTACATCAATCGGTGGACGTCTCTTTAAAGTCGGGTCTTCAGCTGGTGGAATCCCAGCTGTTTCAGCTGTCAAAAGTTCAGTGACAGCGCTCATAGCGGGCGTTGATTGAAATACACGCGCCTGGCTAGCCCTTTGTTCCAAAGGCTGCGGGGCGCCATCTTTAAAGAGCCCTACCGGTACAGTGCGGAGCTCCTTTGCCGAATCCTGCACTTCTCCTCTTGGATCCATTTCACGCTGAGTCCTGGCTTCTTGTAAACAGGTAGGCTCAGATAACTTCGAGAAATGTAATTTCTTAGCGATCTGTTTCCGTTTTCTTTTACTTTTTTTCATCAATTGTACCATTAGAAGCTAGTTTAACATCTCTAACTACTTATAAACTTTTTAAAAAGTTTCAACGGGCACTTATAGACAAAATAATAACAAAGAGTCAGGAGAGGACTGGAAGGCACGTCTGTGCCTTACGCCATCATGCCACGCCCCCCATCCATACCATTTTTCAAACAAATATTGTATACCAATTAAAATCTTTCCAATTTTTTAAATAATACTGTAACATTTTAATTTTAAGAAACATACAGATTTCCCCTTAAACAAACACATACACACATTGTTAGCTCTGATGCTGATGTAAACAATAAAGTGCAGAATCTCACAAAAAAAAAGCCTGGAGAATCTTCTGAATAAGAAGGACCCCTCTCTTTAGCGCCATCTTTTAAAACCGCTCCTCTCCCGGTGCCATTTTCCCCCTTAGATCAGGGTCCCCACCCTGCCACTTTCCTCACCATCTTCCTTTTTTTCCAGAGCTCTCCATGTATATTACATGATTTTATTTTTTTAGCAGCAAAAACAAGATGGCTCAACACCACAAAATAGAAAAGAGATATATCCTTCAGTTAGTCCTGTTCCAAAATAATCTTTTCAATCTTCTTATCTGGCAGCTTAAATATCTTCACGACTTTAGTAAAAACTCTTCAACTTTTTTATTCTTGGAAATTCGCTGATTACCTTCTGGGACATCAACCCTCAGCATCGATGAGTTTTAAAGTTTTTGGATCACAGTTATCTCATCAAATTCCTCTCTGTTTGACCAAACCAGGGCCAACCTAGAAGAACAACACCTTTTCATTGTCCACCACTAATGGGCCATTGTTGCTTATTGAATATTCGTATTGCTGCTCCCAAGATCGCATCCCACTCCCGCTAATGTAAAAATCTTACCAGGACTGTTTGTTGGTTATTCTGGGACCGAGGGTCTGGTGACCCCTTTCAATTTGCAGCTTTGTGTTTAGCTTGTTTACCCCAGCATTTGTGGGATCCATGTTTTAAAGAAACTCTCAGATCTTTCCCTTCGATTCCTTCTCTCAGTCCAATGATTCTTACATTGTTGCGTCTGCTGAAATTTTCCATACGATCGATCATGTCCATCAATCCTTTTTTGTCTGTTTTTGCTTTTTTTCAAGAGTCTTTAGCCTGGCTTTTGTTTGGTCCAACTCAGCCCCCACTTGAGTCATTTGTTCCATTAAATCTTCCATGATTTCATTAAATTCCAATACCAATTCCAATGTGTCTCTTATCGCTGATTCAATAGTCGTAAAAAGAGTGCACAAAGTTTCCTTCTTGTTCAGGATGTTGGTTATATTTTGGCCCCTCCCCCAACTCTGCTCGGTTCATCCTGAGATGGGCAATGAATCGCTCCTCATTGGGCTTTCATTCAGCGTGACTGGTTGAGCTGTTGGTCTTTGTTTTTGGTGGCCTTGGTCATTTAGAATTAGTTTTATCCATTTTTGATGATGAAATCCTGATTTTTGTGTTTTCAAATTATCTTTTTAATACTTTTTTATGGAGAGCTCTTTCAAAACACATCTGCTCAGATCTTCTGCGTGACTGCATCCCCAAATAAAAAATAAAAAATTGAGTTTCTCAGCACTTTTGCGCATTAAACTACAATCACAGCACCTTGTCTTGATTTTGAGTCACTTGTTTCTTCCATTTGAAATCAGTTCTGAATTTACCTGTACAGGATCACCAAGTAAATTTGCAAGAGCTGGGAAACATGATGAATCTCCTGAACTTTCTGTTTGTGATTCAAAGTCAATGCTCAGGTGACCTGGGATTGATGAAGAGCTGAGAGAACAATGAGGACCCCCACTTCCTTCACCCTGAAATCATGATGTTCCATTTGGTTATGTAGGTTAAAGCTGGGGGCTTGGAATGGTACTGTCACAGTTGACCAAAGGACTGGCATTCACTGTGATAGAGAATGAGGACATTGATGATGTGGTATTTTCCATCTGTTTGCAACAGAAGAATCTTGGAGTCAGAATTTATTGTCATGAACAAGTCATGAAATTCGTTGTTTTGCAGCAGCATCAGAGTGAAACCGTAAACATAAACCACCTTTCAACAATAAATACAAAAAAAGTTCATGAAAAGTCAGGCAGTGTCTTTGGTTCATTGATTTTTCAGGAATCTGATGGCAGTGGGGAAGAAGCTGTCCTTGTGCCACTGAGTGCTTGTCTTGAGGCTCCTATACCTTTTCCCGATGGTAGCAGAGTGAAGAGGGTGTGGCCTGGGTGGTGGGGGTCCTTGGGGAGAGGATCTGGTTTCTCAAGGCACTGCCTCTTGTAGATGAGCTCAATGGAGCGAAGTCTGGTGCCTGTGGTGTCACAGGCTGAGTTAGCAACCTTCTGGAGTTTTATCTTGTCGTGAGAGTTGGTGCCTCTATACCAGGCAGTGATGCAGCCACCCAGAATGCTCTCCACAGTACACCTGTAGAAGACTTCCTTTGGTTCAAAGACAAGAGGGGCAGTTATTCTAATTAATAAAAATGCACCAGCATTAATTGAAGATATATCGATTGACTGAGCCAGAAGGTATATAATGGCATATTGTAAAATTTATGGAGAAGCACGAACATTAATTTGATCCCCAAATTAAGACAGAAGTGTTTATGAAAGATATCTTAAAAATGGCAAAGGAAAGACAAAACATATGGTTGGAGGAGATTTTTATTTTTTTGCTTGGACCCAATACTAGATAAATCAGCAATAACAATAACGAACGAGAAAGTGGCAAAAACCACAATTTCCTATATGAGGGATCTAAATCTTATTGATATATGGAGGCAATTAAATCCCACAGAGAGAGAGAGAGAGAGAGAGAGAGAGAGAGAGAGAGACTAATCCTTTTACTCAAAGGTATATGATAAACATACAAGGATTAATTTATTTTTAATGTCTGCCCAGTTAAAAAGTAGAGTGATAAATGCAGAATGCCTAGCAAGGCTTCTGTCAGACCACTCATCTCTAACATTAACTATTGCAATAATGAAAAAGCAAGAAAATATCTACAGATCGCATCTCAATACCATGTTATTTAAAAGAGTAGACTTCTGGTAGTTTATGAAGAGACAGAAATATTTTGTGAAAGTGATGGGGGAGATCTTAAATGTTGCTTTCATCAGTATTCACAGGAAACAGGCACAGAGTCGTGGGAAGTAAGGAAAACAAGCAATGATGTTATGGAACCTAAACAGATTAAAGAGGAGGAAGTGCTTGCTGTCTTAAAGTGAATAAGGGTGGATAAATCCTCATGTAATGACAAGAAATTCCCTTAGGCATTGAGGGAGGCAGGTGTAGAAACTGCAGGATCTCTGGCAGAAATATTTAAAATGTCTTTAGCTACGGGTGTGGTGCCAGACGATTGGAGGGGAGCTCACATTTGTTTTGTTGTTTATAAATGGCTGCAAAAGTAATCTTTGGGAATTATAGGCTGGTGAGCCTGACATCAGCAGTGGGTAAATTATTGTTGGAAGGTGTTCTAAGAGATCAGATATACAGTTATTTGAATAGCCTGAAACTGATTAGGGATAGTCAACATGGATTTGTGTGTTGTATGTCACGTTTAACCAATCTTATAGTTTTTCAAGGAGGTTACCAGGAAAGCTGGTGAAGGAAAGGTTGTGGATGTTGTCTACATGGACTATATCAAAGTCCCAGGTTAGTCTGGAAGGTTCAAATGCCAGGTATTCATGGTGAGAAAGTAATGGTGAATTATTACTTTTCAGATTGGAGGCCTGTGACTAGTGGTATCCCTCAGGGATTGGTGCTGGGTCCATATTTGTTTGTCATCTAGATCTGGGTGATATGTGATAAATTGTGTCAGCAAGTTTGCAGATGAAACTAAGGGTGGACAGTGAAGGTTTTTCAAAGCTACCTGAGAGATCTAGACCAGTTGGAAAAATGGGCTGAAAAATGGCAGATGTGAGGTGCTGCACTTTGGAAGAACAAACATATACAGTAAATGGTCGGACACTGAGGAGAGCAGCAGAACGGAGGGATCTGGGAATACAGACACATCATTCTCTGAAAGTGGCATCACAAGTGGACAGGGTTTGTAAAGAGAGCTTTTGGCATCTTGGACTTCATAAATCAAAGTATAGAGCAGAGGAGTAAATCATGAACATCTGTAGACACTGGGGTTGAAGTTAAAAGACAAAATACTGGAGAAGCTCAGCAGGTCCAACAGGGTCCTTTATGAAACAAAAATAAAGATACAAAACTGTTTCGGGCTTTAGCCCTTCATCAATGTATGAGAAAATGCCGGCAAGCATCCAACCAAAAAGGTGGGGGGGGGGGGGTGGCAAAAGCAGGAGATGATAGATGGATAAAGGAGGGAGGGGACAGCAGTGATCGGGGAGGGGGCATTGATGGGTGGGGAAGGAGGGGAGAGGAGAGGTCGAAAGACAGGAAAGGGGGAGGGGAAAGAAAAGGGAAGCAAGTTTAACAGAAAGCAGAGAAGTCAATGTTAATGCCATCTGACCACCCATAGATTGGAGGAACAACACCTTATTTTCTGTCTGGGCCCCCTCCAGTCAGATGGTCTTAACATCGACTTCTCTGCTTCTGCTAAACACTTGCCTTTTCTTCCCATCCCCCTTTCCTGTTTTTCCATTTCTCTCCTCCCTTCCCCCTCCTCCTACCCAGCCATCCCCCCTCCTCCACCTCATTGCTGCTATCCCCTCCCTCCCTCCTCCACCTATCATCTCCTGCCTTTGCCACCCCCTCTCCCCCCCACCTGCTTGTTTTGGCACCTGCCGGCATTCTTTCATACCTTGATGAAAGGCTCAAGCCCGAAACAACCATTATGTATCACTATTTTTGTTACATAAAGGACACTGTTTGACCTGCTTGGCTTCTATTGAGTATAGGAGTTGGAATGTTATGATAAAGTTGTATAAAACATTGTTGAGGCCAAATTTGGAATATTGTCTGCGGTTTTGGTCACCGAACTACAGGCAAGATATCAATAAGATAGAAAGAGCACAAAGAATTTTACTAGGATGTTGCCTGGACTTCAGGAACTGAGTTACAGGGAAAGGTTAAACAGGTTAGGGCTTTATTCCCTGGAGTGTGAAGAATGAGGGAGATTTGATAGAGATATTTAAAATTATGAGGGGTGTAGTGATTACTTTCCTATTTTCCTGTTGTCACTTAGAGAGCTAAGTGCGAGTCTAGTATGCCACACATTACAGTCATTCTAAGATTCTGTTGTGTTTTCCAAAGACTTTGTTTATGTACACATGCATTGAAGGCGTTGGTAAAGAATCTTCAAACTATAGCAATATTCCGAAGATAAACAATTGAAGACAGTCTAAAAAAATTAGCAACTGGCACTCACCCCTCTTCAAAGATGAATAACCAAACTAAAACTAATTCTATAACCATTTCCCTCATGCACAAGTACAAAGGCATATTTTAACCCTGACAATACCAGATGTCCATTCTGGCTCCTACATCCCAGCCCCTATTTATTATACCTAAATAATCATTTACAAACATAAAGAAAATCAAAATGTTAAATACAATTAAACATCATGCAATAAAATAGCAGTATAGCAGTAAAGTTCAAAATAATAAACTGTCAACCAGGCTTTTCTGCCTCTTGCAGAAGGCAGAGCTTGTTAATCAGATGGTACAGAAAGGGATTCTTGGTCAGGATCCAAACCTGATGTATTAAACCTTTCTTGTCAACAATCATTCCAGTTTCAAGGTGGTGAATCATTGATAATATAACCATATAACAATTACAGTATGGAAACAGGCCATCTCGGCCCCTCTAGTCTGCATTGATGGAAGTGAACTCCATTAGTCCAACCACCTGCTCCCTGCCCATAACCTTCCAACCCTCTCACATCCATGCACTCATCCAACTTCCTCTTAAATGACAAAATTGACCCTGCTGCAACCACCTCTTCCGGAAGGTCATTCCACTCAACCACCACTCTCTGAGTGAAGAAGCTTCCTCTTATGTTACTTCTAAAGTTTTCCCCCTAAACCTTAACTTATGACCCTTCATTCCAATCTCTCCTACCCTCAAGGGAAGAGCCTAATTCTTTACTTCTTATATTACTTAGAAGAAAGATCTCTGGATTTTTTGGTATGTTGCTTTTTGTGATTTTATTTAATACCTGATTTAGATCTTCCCAAAACTTTTTCACTTTCTCACATGCCGAAATTTCATGTACTGTTGTTCCCATTTCCTTCTTGCAGCGAAAACATCTATCTGATAATGTTGGATCCCATTTTTTAAAACTTTTGGGGCGTGATATATAACCTATGTAACTAATTATACTGTATCATGCATAACCTTGTGTTTATTATATTCTTCATAGTTCCAGAGCATAACTTTTCCCATGTTTCATTTTTTTATCTTTATGTTTAAATCTTTTTCCCACTTTTGTTTGGGTTTATAGCTTATTTCATCATTTTTCATCTCTTGCAGCTTAATGTACATGTTTGTTATAAATCTTTTTATTATCATTGTTTTTGTAATCACCTATTCAAAGCTGATTCCTTCTGGTAATGTCAGTCTGTTTCCCAATTTATCCTTTAAGTAGGCTTTCAGTTGATGGTATGCAAACATTGTACCATGAGTTATTCCATATTTGTACTTCATTTGTTCAAATGTTAATGAATTATTTCCCAAAAAACAATTTTCTATTCTTTTAATTCCTTTTCTCTCCCATTCTCTAAAGGAAAGGTTATCTATTGTAAAAGGGATTAGCTGATTTTGCATCAATAATAATTTTGTTAGTTGGTAATTTTTTTTTCCCTTTCTAAGTGAATCTTCTTCCATATATTGAGTAAATGATGCAGTACTGGTGAGCTTTTATATTGCATCAGCTTTTCATCCCACTTATAAAGTGGGATGTACCTTCTCCTCTATTTTATCTAGCTCTATCTTAGTCCAATCTGGTTTTTCCCTTGTCTGATAAAAATCCGATAAATACCTTAATTGTGCTGCTCTATAATAAATTTTAAAGTTTGGTATCTGCAAACCACCTTGGTTGAGCCATTCTGTTAATTTATCTAACGCTATCCTTGACGGGAAACCCGCCTTTCCATAAAAATTTCCTTATTATTCTCTTTAGTTCATTGAAGAATTTCTCTGTTAAGGGAATTGGTAATAATTGAAATAAGTATTGTATCCTTGGGAAGACCTCCCTATCAATGTTAGTGGTAATTCTTTCCAATGTTCTAAGTCTTCCGGTAATTTCTTCATTAATGGCTGATAATTTAATTTGTACAGGTGGCTTAAATTATCATCTAATCTAATACCTAGGTATCGGATTGCTTGTGTTTGCCATTTAAATAGTGATTCTTTTTTAAATTCTGGATTATCTGCATTACTCATTGGCATCGCTTCACTTTTATTTGCATTGATCTTGCACCGTGATATTTCTTGATATTCCTTCAATTTCTTATGTAGTTCTTTTATTGATATTTCTGGTTCTGTTAAGTTTACTATGATGTCATCTGCGAATAAACTGATCTTATACTCCTTTTCCTTTATTTTTATCCCTTTTATTTTATTTTTTGTTCTCAGTTCTGCTAATGCTTCTATTGCTAAAGCGAACAGTGAGGGAGATAGTAGACATCCCTGCCTAGTTGACCTACTTAATTTAAATTAGTTCGATACATATCCATTTACTGTCACCTTCGCCAATGGTCCATTATATAATGCTTTAATCCAATTAATATATTTTTCTGGTAGATTGAACCTCTGTAATACTTCGAATAAATAATTTCATTCTACTCCGTCAATGGCTTTTTCTGCATCTAAAGCCACTGGATGAAGCATAAAAAAGATTTATTATGCTAGCCTTAGCTGTAGCAAAAAAAATGTATATTGTCAACTTGGAAATCAGAAGAGAGCCTGAGAGTAAAGCAATGGTACATAGAAATTAATAAATGTATTCCATTGGAAAAAATAACATATAATTTAAAAATTAAAATCACATTATTTGAACAAATTTAGGAACTGTACATGGAACATAACAGAGAGGGCTTGCCTCAGACCTCCACCCTCTAAAATAATAAAATGATAAGAAGACAAAATGACTTGATCCAGTGTGTAAAAGTAGATGACACAATTTTCTTGTTTATTTTCATTGTGTGATGACATTGTTTAATGGCTTTATTGTATTGTATATGTTGAACGCTTAATGGGTTTGGGGGGTGGGGTGGGAAGGGAAGGTAGGGGGGATAAAAGGGGAGAAAATGCCACTGGGTATATTTAAGAGGGAAATGTTTGTATGTATTTTGATTGATATAGTTCACAGTGTGAAAAATTTTTAAAATTTTAAAAAATGGAAGAGCCTGTTCACATCTATTCTATCTATCCCCCTCATAATTTTAAATACCTCTATCAAATCCCCCCTCAACCTTCTACACGCCAATGAATAAAGACCCAGTCTGCTCAATCTTTCTCCGTATTCTAGATACTGCAATCCAGGCAACATTTTAGTAAATAATCACTATGTCTTCGGTCGTGAAGTTATGTTTGATTGTAGTCCATTTCTGTCGCTCGTGTAGCTGGGGAAGATATTTTGTAATCCATCTTTTCCACAATAAATCCAATGTAAATTGCACTTCCTTCCATCTGAGACGAGCATGTATGTCTCCTTTCTGAAACTGCCCGGCAGCAAAGATGGCATGCTTTTAAGGAGGAGAAGATGATTAAGAGTAAATGCTTCAAGATCATGTGGATCATTAGGAGCCTTGGTAATTGGACAACTATTAAGAATAGCCTCAACTTCACAGAAGACAGTGTGAAGACCCTCATCATCAAGGTTCTGTACAGTTAGGATGGAATTGAGAACCTTACTCACCGATCTAATTAATCTTTCCCATACTCCATGGTGTGAAGCAGCGGGGGGATTAACAATCCACTTGGTTCCCTTCTGCCATGGTGCATTATGAATTTGAGCTTGATTCCAGTTGTCAATCACCTTCTTCAATTTGTGTTGAGCCCCCACAAAATTGGCACCATTGTGAGAATGTAGTTCCTTCACCTGACCATATCTGGCAATAAAACGTTGAAGGGCATTGATAAAAGAGCTTGTGTCAAGCAATGATACTATTTTGACATGAATTGCTCTAATAGTTCAACATGTGAAAATAACATCATAGCATTTTACAAAACATCTTTCACGTTTTACTTCAAAAGGTCCAAAATAATATACTCCAACATATGCAACATATGTTCCTCAGGAAAAAGGCAAATCTGCCATTTGTTGTTGACCAGGACAAGCATTCCTACGTCAACAAATAACTCATTTTGATACATTTTTCATGATTAACATAGTAGCCCCTGGTATCCAATATTTTTGGTGTAGTTTAGATAATATATGATTGTGTCCACTATGACCTACCTTTTCATGAATATGTCAAAGAATTAGACCAGAAATATGAACATTTTTAGCTAGTATAATGGAATGTTCATCTCTTCTGACATTGCTGAGTTACTAAATCATCCACAAACTCTTAATACCCCACCATTCCGAATGGGATTAAGATTACGAATATGGCTGGTCCTTTTAATATTCATTCCCCTTTTCAAACTTGTGATCTCATCAGTAAATTCTTTTCTTTGGCAAAAGTGGATTATTTCAGTTTCAGCATTAGCCAGCTCTTCAACTGGGAGACCTCTGTTTTCCTGAGTCACAAGATGACTTGTATCCTTTTGTGACAAATCTCTCTGATCGATGTTATCTGAATGAAGCTGAACAAGGACACCGCTTGCTTGTTTCTTCCTTCTGCTACGAAACATGAGCAGTCTTTTAAATCTAAACATCCATGCTACTGCCCTTTTCAAATGAGTCCAGGATGAAAAGTTATGGATTATGCAACTCACTATATCCATCAATTCAGATGTAATTTGAATGGTATTTACTGTTGCGGTCTTGATTTCAGAGTCCTGTGATGAGATTTCTTCTAATTTGTCACGATTTTGAGGCCACTCTTCCCGAGGTCAAAGAAGAAACTGTGGTCTAAACTTCCATTTTCAAAAAAAGATTTGATTTTCCAACCTTGGGAAGTCATATCTGCTGGGTTGTCAACTGTATTGACACACCTCCACTGTAGAAACTTTACCAATTACATTAATTCTGTTGGCTACGGAAGTTCAGAACCTTATGGTCTTATTGTTGATGTTTTTGAGGACTGAGGTGCTATCAGTCCAAAATCTGGAATTTGTTCATTTCATTTGCAGCTCCTTTCTCCACATCCTATCCATTGTCACAGCAGTCAGTTCCATTCGAGGGATAGTGACTGGTTTTAATGGCGCTACTCTTGCTTTCCCCATTGCAAATGCACAATGTGCTTGTCCATGGATATTATGTAGTAACAGGTAACTAACAGTTCCACAGCCATTCTCACATGCATCAGCGAAATGAGCTGATGCAACCGTTCTAAAATTAGTCAGTTTGAAATATTTATTAACTTTGAAGTCTTCCAGCTTGTAAAGATCTTGAATCCAACACATCAATTCCAGTACAATGGAGTCTGGTATCTTATCATCCCAACTTTTCCTGCACAGATTTTGCAGGATCTTCTTGGCATTCAGGATGACTGGTGCCACTATTCCTAAGGGATCATATACCCAACTGGCGATGGAAATAATCCCCTTGTGAGAGGTCAGTCCTTTAAGGTGATTTTGAACTTGGAGGACAGACTGAATACACCATTTCACACCTAACACTCTTTCCACAGGAAGGTTGTCATGGTCCAGTCCAAATTCTTCTTCTGCTTTCTCAGTTTCAGGTATGGCAGCCAACACGTAACATCTGTTACTTATCCATTCGGTAAGTAGAAAGCCTCACTTGAGACAAATTGCTTGTATTTCATGATAAAGAGCTATTGCATCTTTTTCTGAAGTGATCCACATAGAAATTATTAATGATGGTATTCGCAGCTTGATGATTAAACTGTTCCATATTGTCCTCAGCACATTTCTTAAGAGCAAAGTTTGCATAACTTGGAGGTCAAGTTGCTCCAAATAAGTGCACATATTCCACCTTATCCTGATTATGATCTCCAGCAGGCCACCATAGGAAAAGTAACAATTCATGGTCTTCATTTGGTATTTTTACCTGGCAACAATGGCAATAGGTTCTAGCCATGACCCCCATCAATGTATTACTCAGTTCTGATCCCTGTAAGAGCTGAGAATTGACGGAAATGTCGCTCCACAGTCAAACACCACTCAAAGTTTCTTCTTTTGAGGATGCAAAACTCCATGATATGGTAAATACCATTTTTTTTTGCCATCATTACATTTTAATATATTATCTGGTACATTCTCTGCATAATCTTGAAATATCATGCCAGACAGGAAGTTGATATAGTCTGAATGAAAAGATGAACCTTTCTTGAATCTTTTCTTTAGATTTGATATATATTGCTCTGCAACACTTTGACTGTAAGGCATGCATATTTTCCTTAAGTAATTCAATGCAATAATGGCCATCGACTAGCTTGGTAGATTTTGAGATTAAATCCAAGAATTCTTGATCTTCCTTTGAAGGTTCTTGCTTGTCCTTGAGACATTCAGGGAAGTCAGCCTTGAATTGCTATTCCCACAGTTTAATAACTGATATTCTGTTGACATGTAGCCGATTGATCCTGATCATTATTATTTATTCCTTTTTAAGTTCCGTCCGTCCAAGCCTAGTTTTGACAGGTAAGGTCCATTTACATCATTCCGTATTACCTTTAATGATTCCAAAGCCTTTGATACATTTGAGCCAATCAATAACTCTATTTCAGAGTTAATTTCAGGAAGAACATTTCTCTGATGCCTCCACTGATCAATGTCGTTTCAATGTGGGACATTCCCTTTGTGCAGAGGCCTAGTCTCTTGAATGTATATGTCCAGAAGATCCTAATAATCATTGCTATTCATACCAACAATCCCTAGGCCAGAACAATGTTGGTTTCCACAATCTTATTTTGACACATGCTTCAGTAGAATCTTTGACTTTCTTCCCTGTAGATTGAGCGTTTTCATTAGCTTTTCTCTGCAAAATGGTGCAGTGCTACCTGGGTCTAACCTAAATATGCATTATTTCATTCCCTTCCTTGGCTTTGACTCACATTGGTACTATTGAAAGCTTACAGTCATTTTCACCAGCCCCAACTTGTTTGAACTGAGTCTATAGCAGTGTTTTCCTCTGTTTCTTTCGTTTCTGTTTGTTCCCTTCCCATATCCTTCTTTTCCATTTTTTTTTGGAAGGATGTGTAGCATTTTGGGATGTTTCAGACCCACATATGTCACAATTGAATCATTTCTTGCAGTTTTGCTGATGTGTCCTTTACACTGACAACCAAAACATATCCCATTCTCCTTTAACTACTTTCTTATTATCTGGCTTCTTTTCAAGCTCTGTATGTATTTCCAAAGCCCATACGCCTCACAGATTGCAAGCTTTTTTTCTCTTTAATTTCTTCATCCTTTTCTTTCTCTGCCTTCTTCTCTACAGCAGTCATAGTAGTGGCGAAGATACTTTCCTTTATCCTTGATTGAGGTTGTGTCTTGGATCCTGTCACATTTTTGCTCACCATTCTTGACCCTTCCATGTACTAATTGAGGAGCGACCTCCACGATTCAAGGAATTGTACCAAATCCTCAAAAGTAGGAACTTGATTATTTCTTATTTCAAGATCACAAACCTTTGTTTTCCACAAATCCCTCAGCCAGAAAGGCAATTTCCCCAAGAAATTTAAGGCACGTTAAGTTCACAGAAATTGCTAATATTTACCATGGCATTACAACATCCTCTTAAAAAGAGAATGTTTGCTTGCAAAGCCTTTGTGTCCTTTTATTGATGGCCATGAAAGAGCCTTCTCGACATAAGCCATCGTGATTGTTGCCAAAATGCCTTTGTTGTAATTTCTTTGCTTTTGTGAATCCTTCCTCTGGATTCATGTGCATGCAGCTTCTGACAAATTCCTTTGCCAGCCCCAACGTAAACTATTCTAAATAATAAAGACGTTCTCTGGCATTTCCATCCTTACTTTAAATATTGTATTCAAAGGATGTTATGAATGCTTGATACTGAAGTAGGTCTATATCAAAGATCGGAATCTCTTTTTTGGCCATAGAAGGTAGACTATGTTGCTGCATTAACAATGCAGTAATATCATTTTGGGTCTGCAGGACTGATAATAAATTGCCTTGTTCTCCTCCTCTTGTCACGGGCAATATATCAGGAAGTGGCATGTACCTTGTAGCATGAGATGGGGTCATATCTCTGTCCACAGTGGATGCAATCGGTATCTGTGGACCACTAAACCCATATGCTGTGAAGTCTTTCCCACGCACATGCATGCATACTGGCAGGGTCAAAGGTATCATTTCCACATTAAGTGGTCTCTTTTCCTGTTGTCCTCTTCCCAAACATGGCTCCTTACTCTCAGAAACCTTGGATGGCTTACTTCGAACATTAGAGATCTTTGAGATTCATAGTACTTTCATTTTGGCCTTAACAGTGGCAATGTTTGTATCCATCTCCAGCTGCACCTTTTTTCTCCCTAGCCGTTTCTCCAGTTCTTCCAAGGCATGTTTTTCCTGTAGCATTGCTCACCTTGCCTCGAGAGTGGCCAATCAGCCTCATCTTTCTTGGGTGCCAATGCAGTACTTGAAACCTTTGAGCTTGCTCCTGAACTTTGTTTACTTCTCACACTTCTGTTATGAGACCAGAGGACCCCAAAACTCAGCAGCAATAAATATTCACCAATACAAATGGTTACTTAAACAAAAGTTGCTTTTAATTATCTTTAAATATGAAAATAGAATCAAACTTTAATTTATATCTATTGATTTACTTAACTTAACAACCCCCTTCTAATTCTAAGTGCATGTGTTTAAGTTCAGAAAAGTTCTTTTGTTCACAGTCCAATCTTACTTCTTATTCCTCCAAGTTCACTGGTTGCAGGCAATTCTTATAGAGTGCACAGAATTTAGCATTTATAAAGTTCACCAGGCTTTGGTGCTTGAAAGGTAAATGATTTCCTCTCAGGAAGGTTCTTGTTGGTTTTCAGAGAGAGATTTGTTGTTCTAGGACATCCACAACTGATGTTCTTCCATCAGCCACTCCAGTGTCTTGCTGACGAAACTTGGCCCTTCAGGGTTCTCCAGATGATAACCTCTTTCTTTCACATCACCACAGAGTTCCTTTTTGTTTCACTTATTCCAAGTGAAACATTAGACAGCTAGTCCTCTCCCCTTGCATGAAGCACAAGGGCTTTGACCGGGCCAACTTACAAATGGGCTTCTACAAGCTTGTGAGCTTGTCCTGTTTCAGTCCCAGCTGCTGTCTGCTGGCTGTAACACTGTACAAGATATCTCTGTCTCTCTGTCTCTCTCTCTTTCTCTCTCTGACTCTCTGAGAGAAAGTTTGTTTGACTCTCTCTGCTTGCAAAACCACATGACTCTCTCAGAACTGCAAGCTCTCTTCCAGACAGCACTGGCTCCGGCATGCTCTTTCATCTGTTGCCCGTTGTAAACAACAATCCATTAGTGAAGTCTCTTGAGCAATCTTCAAAGCTCTTGCAAAAGCTGTAGAGCCAATGGGGCAGCGCTCCAGTATTTTAAATAAGATCTGTTTTAATGTGTTTGTATGTGACTGACTCTAACAAACTTTTCCTAATTTATCTCCCAGAAACATATCTATACATATACTCTGTCACACTTCCAATAGTTGATGCGCTGGGCTCTGGTAGAATATCACTCTGCAATTCAGGTTGTTTCCATTTTGAGTTGTTCGCTCTTTTCAACAGCATCCAAATGGCTGATCTTAGATTCTGATGATGTCTTTTTCAGTAATTATTTCGAGAGTTTGCTTTTGGTGGCCACAAGCTTCTCGGTTTCCATATCTTCTTTCAGTCTTATAACAAGAATAACTTTGGTTCCACCTGTAGCTAAACCCCTTTGCTGTAATAGATCTCAAAATAGATCGTCTGTGACTTCACCATTTTGCTTTGCATCCATCTGGCTGCTGCCATCCGTATGCACCTGTGGCTCCATAACCAGCCTAAACAGAGCAGTCTTCTAAACCATTCATAAAGCGGTCTTTAAAAATGACCCCTTCAGGGTGGCTTCAGATATCTGCCAACAAGATAAGAACTCTTAAAGAACAGCCTAAAATATTCAGAGTCCAACCGACATGATGGAATTTCCAAATTCTCAATGACTGACTGCAATCTCTCTACTGCATAACTTTTTTAATAGACTTAAAAAATGGTAGCGACTACTTTCCTATTTTCTTGTTGTCACTAAGTGCGAGTTCAGTCTGCGATGCGTTTTGATCATTCTAAGATTCTGCTGTGTTTTTTGGTACAATACAGATGTACATTCTGGGTCCTACAAGAGGTGTAGATAAAGTAAATGCAAGTAGGCTTTTTCCATTCAGATTGGGTGAGACAAGAATTAAAGGGCAATTTGAAAAGGGAACATTTGGAGTATCATGCAGAGTGATGAGAGTGTAGAACGAATGGCCAGCGGAAGTGGTGAATGTGAGCTTGATCGTGATATTTAAAGGACACTTGGATATCTGCCTGTACATGGACAGGAGCGACATGGAGGGCTATGCTCTGGGTGCAGGTCAATGGGACTGGGGCAGAATAATAGTTTGGCATGGACCAGATGGGCTGAAGAGCCTGTTGCTATGGCTCTGTGATACCTAGCTGGTTGATCTATATAGTCTACAGGCATTTGAATAGAGCCCAGATACACTTCTCATGTAGTCTTTAACCAGCTGCTGCTGACACATGAATGAATGGAACTGCTAACTTTAATTAAAAATGTTAATAAAGCCAAGAGTAGTTTGACTTTGGTCAATCATTAATTAATTTATATCCCAATTTTATGAGGGAAAAATAGCTCATAATTATTTTTCATTATTTTGAATTTTTAAACTTTTGTACATATTTCTGGCCATTGGAGACATTTAATAATCGATTGACAGCACAGGCTGAAAGAAGGTCACTGGGGCAGTGCAAGGCCAGGGGTTCGATCTGCACTGTCTGAGGCCCACTCGTGCTTGTGTGATAATCTTTTTGGGAGGCTGGGAGCCACGTGATCACAGAATACTGGTCACAGTCTTTGGTGACACAGTGGTAAACCCACAGGACATGGGCTGGGTCCCAGGAAATCCAGCACACTCTATCCTGGAAAATCTCAATATAGAAAGGCCCGAATTCACAGGGAATTCAGTCTCCCACTTAATTTTCAAAAATTAAGAGTTTTCCACTGGGCAAAATAAGGTAAGAAATGTTCATTTCACTGCTAGAAGTTAATTGCTTGGTCCTTGTAACATAAGGAATCAATGAAACATTTGCCTGCACAAGGTGAAATTTCCTCATTACATTTCTGAAGTAGTAATGGGCAAATTGACTTGACTTTCCAATGACTTTCCTGCTTTAATTTTAAATTCTTTCTCCATTTGAATGGAATTTTTAATGGTGAAGTCAAAGATTACTTGGATTTGTGACAGAATATAGATAAGTTTTTGGGAGATAAATTGGGGAAAGTTTTATTAGTGTAGGTAATATACAAACAATTTAAAACTGATCTTATTTAAAATCCTGGACCTCTGCTCATGCTAGACATATCAGCTTCACAGTCTTTAAAAGAACTTTGGAGAGTGCCCAAGAGACTTCATTAATGGATTGTTTTTTATAAAAAGGCAACAGATGAAAGAGCTTGTTGGAACCACAGACAGTCTGGAAGAGAAAAATGTCATGTGGTTTTGCAAGCAGAGAGAGAAAAAGAGGCTTTCTCTCAGAGAGGGGGAGAGAGACACACAGAGATCACTACTACAGTGTTACAGTCAGCAACAGCAGCTGGGACTGGAACAGGACAAGCTGGCAAGCATGTAGAAAACCCATTTTGGAAGATGGGTTGTGAGTTCTTAGTTCAGCCTGTTAATGCAAGAGAAGAGGACTGGCTGTCTAATGTTTTATTTAAAATAAGAGAAACAAATAGGAACTCTGTGATGACCTGAAAGAAAGAGGTTATCATCTGGAGAACCCTGAGGGGGCAAGTTTCTTCGGCAAGACACTGAAGTAGTTGATTAAAAGGAATCAGTTATGGGTGTCTGGTGAACAACAAATCTCTCTCTGAAAATTGAAAATTACCTTTCTGAGCAGTAACATTTATCTTTCAAGCACCAAAGTCTGGTGAACTTTATAAATGTTAAATTCTGTGCACAGTATAAGAATTGCCTGGAACTAGTGAAATGATGGAATGAGAAATGAGATTGGACTGTGAATCAAAGAACTTTTCTTTTTTTTTAAACTTTATTTAAAATTTTATGACATGAATAAAATAAAAATTACATTTAAAGAAATAATAAAAAATAAGATAATAAAAATTAGAATCTTTGGCTTGGCTTCGCGGAAGAAGATTTATGGAGGGGGTAAATGTCCACGTCAGCTGCAGGCTCGTTTGTGGCTGACAAGTCCGATGCGGGACAGGCAGACACAGTTTCAGCGGTTGCAGGGGAAAATTGGTTGGTTGGGGTTGGGTTTTTTCTCCTTTGCCTTTTGTCAGTGAGGTTAAACTACACAAATTAACCCTCCCAATAATTATAACACAACATTAATCATCTAATTTAAAATTAGTCCAACCCTCCCCCACCAAAATAAAGAGTGAAGAATTAATTAACAATGTTGTAAATAAAATAGAAAAAAACCCACTTACAAAAAAAGGATAAAACTTAACAACAAAAAAATTACTAACAACAAAAAAATATCAATACTAAAATAATACCCTTAAACATATATTTAAATCAAACATAATTCATGTATTTAACAAATTAAATCCACTTTAAAACTAAGTTCATATATTAAAATCATATATCAACCACATATCTGTTATACAAAAAATCATAATTAATAATACATAAATACAGAATTTCCATTAATACCAAGTTTCCTTTATAATTCATCGAGAGAACAAAAACATCCCTTAGAAAAACAATCAGATAAACTTTTTATTCCCTTCCCCTCCCCTTATATAAAAAAAGTAAAAAAAGTTCAAACTCTTATAAAATTCTCCATATTCTTCATTTATAACATCTTCAAAATTCTCTATTGAAATTAACTTAATTTTATTAAACTCTTCTCCCTCAATGTATTTGTACTTAATTTTCTTCTTTTTCTTCTTATCACCTTTCTCCTCATCTTCCTCTTCATCTAATTCAACATCCTCAATTTTGACTTATTATCTTCTGTGACATCATCCTCTTAAAAAAGAAAGAAAAAAAGAGAAATAAAAACCCAAAAAAAAGAGAAAAAAAGGAGAGAAAAAAAACCTCCTAATTCCCTCTCAATTACAATCAGAAAACAAAAAGAGTTTAAAAAAAAAATATTTATTTAAAAAAAATCTTCACTTCTTAACCCAAAAATTAAAAAGAAAAAAAAACAGGTCGGAGGTCACAACTACCTCCTCCTGTTTAAACCACCCAAAGTGGTAACTCCCCCAAAATATTGGGTGTGAGATAACTCACACTGATGACTTCTGGAAACTAGTACCCACCCAGTTCCCTCTCCCAACTCCCATTTCATTAAACTATCATCATTATTTAAACTATTTAAACTCTTCTCAAAACAAAAAGATAAAAGATTTATTTTTTTTAAATCAACGTTACCACTTTGGTCACCATTGCTTCCATTTCTTTTAAAAAACTGGATCCCACCTTACATCTCTAGTCTCTTTGGAGACCTTGAAGGACTACATTGTTCCTGAAACTGCATGATTGGTAGAGACTGAGCAAAGTCCATAACCTCTTTAGGATTGTCAAAGAACTTTGGCTAATTTCCATCCTAAAAAATCTTCAGTACCGCAGAATACCTGAATGTTGCCTTATGTCTTTTTTTCCACAACCGTTCTTTCATAGAATTAAATTCGCGTCGTTGAAACATAATTTCTTGACTCAAATCTTGATAGAAGAAAACAGGATTATTCTGAACCATCAAAGGAGATCTATTTTGCTGGGCATTTCTAATAGCCGTACATAAAATTGTCTCTCAGTCACAATAGTTTAAACAACGGATCAAAACAGATCTTGGATTCTGTCCTGAAAAAGATTTTCTTCTTAAAACTCTATAAGCACGTTCCAGTATTAAACCTTCAGGGAATTTATCCTGTCCTAACACTCGTGGAATCCATTCAGTAAAAAATTTTCTTGGATCTGGTCCTTCTAGCAAACCAACAATTTTCACGTTGTTCCATCTAGATTGATTCTCCAAATAATCAAGCTTTTTTGCTAATTTTTTATTTTGGATCTGCAATGTTTCAATTATTCTATTTTCATCTTGAAGTTGATCCTGTGCATCGACTAAACCTTGATCACACATTTCAAATCTTTCAATGGTTTCAAGCTTAAAAGCTCCATTAATGACTTCCGCCATCGCATTAATCTTGGAAATAAACAGGTTCACAAAATTAGCTAAGTGACTCGATACAGAATATATCTTATCTTCAAGATTCTTAATAGACATTTCAACAGAAGTAGATTCAGGCATAATAGGGTCTTGCTGTTCCTTAGAGACCACGGGATCTTCTGTCCCTTCCCTTAATTTAGTATCTTTTCTAGCAGTTTGACTTCGTATAAAAATCCCTCTCAAAGTCCCCCCAGCAATGCCAGGAGACTGAAGATCAGGGTTATCTTTAAGCCAAATCTCTTTAATCATCTTCACTGAATCGATGTCTGGAAAAACCGTTGTAATTGAAGATGCATTTTGCAGCGCCACCACTGTAGCAGTCGAATGACAGCTCTTTAACTCTCCAGCTGGTGGCGCCCCAGCTGATTCAACTGTCAAAGTCAAAGTCTCAGTAACAGCACTCACAGTGGCCGTTGTGTGAAATACTGGCACCCGTCCAGCTGTTAAGTGCGACCTTCAGAGAGCCTCACCGGCTTAAAATGGAGTTTCAATGCCAAACTCTGTACGTCTTCCTCTGGATCCATTTTACGCTGAGTCCTGGCTTCTTGTAAACAAGTAGGCTCAGACAATTTCAGAAAATGTAGTTTTTTAACAGTCTGTTGATGTTTTCTTTTACCTTTTTCTTTGCATATAAACCATTAAGCACTAATCCAACACCTCTTATTATTTATAAACTTTCAAAAGAACTTTAACAGGCACTTAAAGACAAAACAATAAATCAGAGTCAGGAGAGGTCTGGAAGGCACGTCTGTTCCCTCCGCCATCTTGCCACGCCCCAATCAAAGAACTTTTCTAAACTTATACATACATGACATACACGTGCACTTAGAATCAGAAGGGGGTTAAGTTAGGTTAAGTTAATAGTAATAAGTTAAAGTTTGATTCTGTTTTCATGTTTAAAGATAATTAATAGCAACTTGGTGAATATCTATTGCTGCTGGGTTGTAACAGAAAGTACATTTTCTGGTTAATATCTTATTATGCTGAACAATCTTCTCTTTACAGTCCCACCAGTGGTCATGTTGAATATCAGTTTTTTACCAAATGGACAGAAGAAGGTTCAATGTATGGCTTTGAAGGGTAAACCAGCGGCAATTATTGCCTGGAATAAGAATATTGCTGGAAATTCCACACCCATTTCAATTGATAACAATGAATGGACTGTGTCTGTGGGAATCCAGCTCATTACAAATGTCACCTTCAATAAGGAGGAGCCAATCTGCCTCATAAATCACCCAGCATTCAACAAAATGCAGAACTACACCGTTTCCCTTGGTATGTTTGTAATTTAGTCTTACAATGTAATTTGTTTGTTAAAATTGTGATAGTTTGCTTTGCATTATGTATACATGACAGAGATAAGAGATTTTCTATGGATATTATGATGAATAAGAAATAAATTTAAGTAGTCTGCAACCATTTGGAAAAATCAACCCTTTTCATTAGGCTCCCACCAATGTAAGTGTTTTATGAGATAAATAATTGCCAAGCCTTTATTGCTGAAACATAAGTTCAGTGAGTTGATTCAGTGGTTTTCTAATTCACTTCAATATAAGTGTAGTGCTGCTTGACTTTGTTCACCAATCACTGACAATTATCACTGTGACAGGTTACGTGAAACTCTGTTTTGGTATTCTATGTGAAGCAAGCCATTAACTATCTGGATTTTATTTAGGAAGATGGCTTCCCATGAAATTCACACGAGCTGTTTCCATTATCAGTTAATGTCCCTAACTATTCTGAAATGCCATACTTGGCCTCTCACCACCTTTCGCAGAGAGAAAACAGTCCTTCTGAGTGAAGCCATGCTTCACGTGTGAATCTGCAGGGGTCATCTACTGCATCCAGTGCACCCACTGTGGCCTCCTCTACATCGGAGAGACTGGACACAGACTGGGAGATCACTTCGTTGAGCACCTTTGCTTTGCTCCTGCAATAATACGGATGTTCCTAAAGCCAACTATTTCAATTCCACACACCATTTCCACACTGGCATGTCTGCCCATGTCCTGCCAAACTAAGACAACTTGCAGATTGGAGGAGCAACATCTTATATCCCATCTGGGCATTAACATTGACTTCTAATTTCCATTAACTTCCTTCTCTGAGACTCTCTCTTTCCCTCTCCCTCCATCTCCAGATCCCCACTCCCTTCCCTTCCCTCTCCGATTAGAGAGCTGTTCCCTTACCCCATCACTTCTTAGCTTTGTTCTCTTCTCCGTTCCCACCTGAATCCACCTATGGCATCTTCTCTGTTTGCCTGTACCCCACCCTGGCATTTTCTCCTTCCTCCTCTGCACAATCCCCTCTCCCCACCTATTTTTTGTTTATATCTGATAGACGACTTGGACCAAAAACGCTGGTTACCCTTTACTGCCTCTGGACGTTGCGTGACCTGTTAAGTTTCTCCACGACGTTTGTGTGATACCTTCAACCCCAGCATCTACAGACCATCTTGTTTAACTGCCATGAACACCTAATACATTCTGCCAGTCAGACATTCAATATAATTCCACAAGGGCTGCAATTTGACCCCAGTTTGAATCCGCTGGTGTCTATACGAAGTTTGTACATTTTCCCTGTGTCCACGCGAGTTTCCTCTGGTTTCTTCCTACTCTTCAAAAATGTACAGAGTTTGTAGGTTAATTGGTGTGTTGGCAGCACACGGGGTCATGGGCTGGAAGGGCCTGTTACCGTGCTGTATCTTTAAATCAAAATTAAATTAAATTAAAAGGATGTTACATTCTCCATGTGACTAAATTCCCTTCCCAATGTGCTCAGGCTTCAAGTAGGCAGGGTTGTTCACATATAAAGGCCACATTCCTGGTGTAGAGCTCGTCGAAAGAATCAAAGACTTGTTGATCCAAACCAAGGCTTTTATTAGCAAAAGACAGGAACTCTTCACAGGTGGCTGACCAGTCCGGAATGATCCGACCTGGCTAGGGACACAACCCTTTAAGGCCCAGACAGTAGGCGTGGCTAAACTCTCAGCCAATCACTGTAAGCACAGTCTAGATACTGTAACTATATACACTATATACATTGGTGATAGATCTGTACTATCACACCTGGGTTGCTGAACCTCCATAGGTTCCAACTTGAAACCTATTGGCACCTACCTGAGTCAGTTCTGCTCACATGTTGTCCTGATCATCTGCAAAGTCCTGTCCTTCAGGAAGCAGTTGTCAAGGAGATGTTTTTCTGTCATCTTAGTAGTTTCCAAACACATTTTTTCTCCACATAATGGATTTGAGTAATGTTCATGTGATGCACTTATCTAAAACATTACCATCACCACTGTGGTCTGATCTATTTCTTCCTTGTCATGACTCAACGTCTGTTTACGAAGCTTTGTCCTGTTTAGTCATTTTGTCAAGTGTTTTCAAAAGTGCGAGGCTCTGGTGATAAATTTGTGAATGCACATGATGAACTGCAACTAAATGAGCATTGCCATCGCATTTGTGATTCAACAGTGAAGCAGTTGGTTATAGACTCAATTCTCCCTGCAGGAAAGGAAGCACAAAGTATAGGATGATACTTCAGTGCAGTCCTCTCGAAACATTAAACCAAACACATTGCCTGCCCCTCAAAACCACATATCATTATTGTGTATCATTGTTTCAAACTATCGGGAACTTTACCTGACCAACATTTATTTATCTCGCATCATTGCCCAGAAATAGATCATCTACTCATTGACACATTATTATACATGTGATCTTATCACATCAAACTTGGCAGCTATTTCCCTGTATTCCTATGTTAGGGTTATATTTCAGAATGACTTCACTGGCTATGAAATAGGTTGGAATGTCCTGAGTTTATGAAAAATGACAAATATAACTGCAAGATTGTTTTTCTCTTCCAAGCTGTGAAATTTCCTTTTCCAAAAGAACACCTAAACATTTGCACCCTCACAAATCTTTCAGTGTTATTTTCCAGCATACTTTTTCCATTTTCCATAATTTCAGTTCTATTTCCTATCATTTTCAAAACATGCCTTGAAGCATCTGATCCATAAAATACTCACGGTAAGATTTTCCAGCACACTTGACCCCAGCATGTGCAGATTTTCTTCTTTAACTCCAAAGGTAATTATATGTTTGTTTTATACCTTTTGAACAGGTTTAGATACTGTGGACAACACCAGTTTGATGTCACTGCAATTAAACTACAGTAAGTCAAATTTACAGAAATATGTGACAAAATTAGACTGCAGTATATACTATTTCTGACTGTTGAATTCCAAAATTAGTTGCTTGTCAGAAGAATTTCAGTAATAAATGTTAAGTCTAAATCTGAAGCAAGGGAAAATATGTTAACTGATGTGCGAGATTGTGTTCCCTCATTTTGATCGGATCGATAATACTCTTATCAAGAATTAAGTAGAATACAATTGATTCACTCCACATGACATCAAGACCAAAGGCTGCAGGATCAGACTCTATCCCGCTTGCAGAGCCAAAGACCTGCCTCTCTGAATTAATTGTGCTCATGTCAAGCTGTTCCAGTATAAACACTGGCAGCAACTAAGAAATATGGAAAACAGTCCAGATGTGTCCTGAGTTAACTTTTCTTTTTCTTTGGTTTGGCTTCGCGGACGAAGATTTATGGAGGGGGTAAAAAGTCCACGTCAGCTGCAGGCTCGTTTGTGGCTGACAAGTCCGATGCGGGACAGGCAGACACGATTGCAGCGGTTGCAGGGGAAAATTGGTTGGTTGGGGTTGGGTGTTGGGTTTTTCCTCCTTTGCCTTTTGTCAGTGAGGTAGGCTCTGCGGTCTTCTTCAAAGGAGGTTGCTGCCCGCCAAACTGTGAGGCGCCAAGATGCACGGTTTGAGGCGTTATCAGCCCACTGGCGGTGGTCAATGTGGCAGGCACCAAGAGATTTCTTTAGGCAGTCCTTGTACCTTTTCTTTGGTGCACCTCTGTCACGGTGGCCAGTGGAGAGCTCGCCATATAACACGATCTTGGGAAGGCGATGGTCCTCCATTCTGGAGACATGACCCAACAAGTGCAGCTGGATCTTCAGCAGCGTGGACTCGATGCTGTCGACCTCTGCCATCTCGAGTACTTCGACGTTAGGGATGTAAGCGCTCCAATGGATGTTGAGGATGGAGCGGAGACAACGCTAGTGGAAGCGTTCTAGGAGCCGTAGGTGGTGCCGGTAGAGGACCCATGATTCGGAGCCGAACAGGAGTGTGGGTATGACAACGGCTCTGTATACGCTTATCTTTGTGAGGTTTTTCAGTTGGTTGTTTTTCCAGACTCTTTTGTGTAGTCTTCCAAAGGCGCTATTTGCCTTGGCGAGTCTGTTGTCTATCTCATTGTCGATCCTTGCATCTGATGAAATGGTGCAGCCGAGATAGGTAAACTGGTTGACCGTTTTGAGTTTTGTGTGCCCGATGGAGATGTGGGGGGGCTGGTAATCATGGTGGGGAGCTGGCTGATGGAGGACCTCAGTTTTCTTCAGGCTGACTTCCAGGCCAAACATTTTGGCAGTTTCCGCAAAGCAGGACGTCAAGCGCTGAAGAGCTGGCTCTGAATGGGCAACTAAAGCGGCATCGTCTGCAAAGAGTAGTTCACGGACAAGTTTCTCTTGTGTCTTGGTGTGAGCTTGCAGGCGCCTCAGATTGAAGAGACTGCCATCCGTGCGGTACCGGATGTAAACAGCGTCTTCATTGTTGGGGTCTTTCATGGCTTGGTTCAGCATCATGCTGAAGAAGATTGAAAAGAGGGTTGGTGCGAGAACACAGCCTTGCTTCACGCCATTGTTAATGGAGAAGGGTTCAGAGAGCTCATTGCTGTATCTGACCCGACCTTGTTGGTTTTCGTGCAGTTGGATAATCATGTTGAGGAACTTTGGGGGACATCCGATGCGCTCTAGTATTTGCCAAAGCCCTTTCCTGCTCACGGTGTCGAAGGCTTTGGTGAGGTCAACAAAGGTGATGTAGAGTCCTTTGTTTTGTTTTCTGCATTTTTCTTGGAGCTGTCTGAGGGCAAAGACCATGTCAGTAGTTCCTCTCTTTGCGCGAAAGCCGCACTGTGATTCTGGGAGAATATTCTCGGCGACACTAGGTATTATTCTATTTAGTAGAATCCTAGCGAAGATTTTGCCTGCAATGGAGAGCAACGTGATTCCCCTGTAGTTTGAGCAGTCTGATTTCTCGCCTTTGTTTTTGTACAGGGTGATGATGGTGGCATCACGAAGATCCTGAGGCAGTTTACCTTGGTCCCAACAAAGCGTGAAAAACTCATGCAGTTTGGCATGCAGAGTTTTGCCGCCAGCCTTCCAGACTTCTGGGGGGATTCCATCCATACCTGCTGCTTTGCCACTTTTCAGTTGTTCGATTGCCTTATATGATTCATCCAGGGTGGGAACCTCATCCAGCTCTAGCCTTAGGGGCTGTTGAGGGAGCTGGAGCAGGGCGGAATCTTGGACTGAGCGGTTGGCACTGAAAAGATATTGGAAGTGTTCTGACCATCGGTTGAGGATGGAGATCTTGTCGCTGAGGAGGACTTTGCCGTCTGAGCTGCGCAGCGGGCTTTGGACTTGGGGTGAAGGGCCGTACACAGCCTTTAGAGCCTCATAGAAACCCCTGAAGTCGCCAATGTCCGCGCTGAGCTGGGTTCGTTTGGCGAGGCTAGTCCACCACTCATTTTGGATCTCCCGGAGTTTGCGCTGAAGATGGCTGCATGCGCGACGGAAGGCTTGTTTCTTCTCTGGACAGGATGGCTTTGTAAGGTGAGCCTGGTGGGCAGCTCGCTTCTTTGCCAGCAGCTCCTGGATTTCCTGGCTGTTTTCATCAAACCAGTCCTTGTTTTTCCTGGAGGAGAAGCCCAGTACCTCTTCAGTGGATTGCAGTATGGTAGTCTTCAACTGATCCCAGAGGGTTTCAGGGGACGGGTCCGTGAGGCAGGTTGCATCGTCGAGCTTTGCTTTGAGGTTTGCCTGGAAGTTTCCTCTCGCTTCGTCTGACTGCAGGTTTCCAACATTGAACCTCTTTCTGGGGGCTTTATTGTTCCTGGGCTTTGGTTTGAAGTGAAGGTTGAGCTTGCAGCGAACCAGCCGGTGGTCAGTGTGGCATTCCGCGCTAGGCATGACCCTGGTGTGGTAAAACCTACGACCCAAGGACCTGAGTTAACTAAAAGCCACCCAAATCCATTCAACTAATTACCACCCAATCACTCTATTCTCAGTCATCAGCAAGAATAAAAAGAGAGCGTTTCAAAAAGGTACCGGGTTAATTGGGGTATTTTGGCACATGGACTGGAAGGGCAGCAGGGTTGGTGTAGCAGTTACATCAACGCGATCGGGACCGGGATTCGAATCCCACACTCTCTGCAAAGAGTTTGTACATTCACCCCGTGTCTGCATAGGTTTTTTCCCTGGTTCAGAGCCCCCTGCTCTACTCACTTTACACCTACGACTGTGTGACTTGGTACGACAATAACACCATCTACAAATTTGCCGACGACACCAAGGTAGTGGGTTGTATAAAGGAAGGGGAGGAGTCAGCAAACAGGAGGGAGATTGAAAACTTCGCTGAATGGTGCAACAACAACAACCTTCCCCTCAATGTCACGAAAACTAAGGAGCTGGTTGTTGACTTGAGGAAGAGAAAGCCAGAGGTCAAATCCAGTGATCATTGGCGAATCAGAGGTGGAGAGGGTGAGCAAATTTAGGTTCTTGGGAGTCACTATCACACTGTTTGAAGGGCTGTCCCTCCAATCACAGCCTTTCAATGTGCTGTAGCAACAAAACCGCTCACCAATCCCTAGGTCCAGCAGGTGAGAGCACTTGACATTCAAAAGGACTCCCATTTCCACAGCTCCCCACTGAGAACATTGTGGGTTTACTGCACAAGCCATTGCGGCTACGAGAGCAGGTGAAAACCTAGGTGGTGAGTGACTCACCTCCTGCCAAGGTCTTTCCAACATAGTATAGGTGAGGAATGTCCTCACTTCTTTGGATAGGTTCAGCTCCAATAACTGACAAGAAGCTTCACGCTGCCCAGGACAGATCTCCCTGCATGATGGTCAGCAACGAACCACTCCCTCCACCACTGATGCACTGTTGCTGCAGTGCGCATCATCTGCCAAACTCACCGCAGTTACAACTCATCCTGGATGAAGGGTTCACACCGGAAATGTTGACTGACCATTTCTATCCACGACCTGCTAACTTCCTCCAGCAGTTCTTTGCCTGCTCCTATTTTTAATTGCTCCAAATAAATATGATGTTTAAAAAAACACTGACTGGCATTTTACATCATTAGAGGAATACATCAGGTGAGCACAGAGAGTCTTTTACTCCGGTTTGGTAACCAGAGGTCATAGGTTTAAGGTGAAGAGGGGGGGGGGATTTAACACGAAACTGATGGGGGTAACTTTTCTACCCATAGGGTGGTGAGTTAATGGAACAGACTGCTGGAGGAGGTACTGTTGTAATCCATGGATTAGAGGATATGGGGAAAATGCAGGAAAGTGGGATAGATATGGCCAGGCATTTTGGTTGGTGTGAGCTTGTTAGGCTAAAGGGTCTGCTTCCATGTTGTGTGACTCAATAGGTGTTTTTATGCTGGTATTCCACCTCGAGGCTGCTTCCATCCGTGGAGAAAAATGTGAACTTACCTTTTTATGGAGAACCCCTGAAAGGCTACTCCTGTGCCACTTTTATGAAGAGTGGCTCCTTGTAGTGTCCTCTGGAAGTGGGGTGAGCGGGACAGTGACGCTGCCAGTCGCTATGTGGTCTAATACAGGCGCCAAGCAATGGCCGACTTCGTTACCAATAATCCCCCCTCCCCCCACGCAGTTGGAACCGCTCTGGGAAATGCAGAACAGTTCCAGCTGCGTGGGGGATTATGGGTAACGAAGGTGGCCATTGGTCATTCTTCCTGCTCTTTGGACTGGCGCTGCCCCCTGGCTCTTCACTCCCCTCTTGCATCTGTCGGACTCCCTGGCTCCGTCTCCACTCCTCCATCCTCTTTCCTCCCGGGCCATGGGGCTCAGCACTCGGGTCCCCTCGCCCTCTGGCCCTGGCGGCTCAACGGGCTTCGACCCTCCTTACCCCCGCTGGGCCTCCAGCTCTCTCCGGCTCCTCTCGTGCTCCTCGGTCTCGGCGGCCTTGGTGAAGGAGTGAGGGACGGGACGAGAAGTGGACATTTCCAGGTGGGAGCCCCAATCACTGTGAGAGCCCTGGTGGTGCCTTCTGGGTCGCGGGTGGACGGTGTTATCAGCCCTCCCCAAGCCAGCTGCCTTCAGCGGCAGTATATTGATGACGTGTGGTGGAGCGCTCCACCAAATCGCTGATGCGAGGCAGAAGGGGGATTGGGGTTGGCGCCCTGGAGTCGCTCACGGAACATTTATGATGGTTCATTCTGCATTGTAAAAGCTGAGAATCTCCACCTTTACAGTCACATTTTTTCACTCCATAAAAGAGTAAATTCATAGCCGCTTGCTAATGCCATAACTCGCCTGCTGAAGGCTCATCTATCACTTTTTTCTTCTTCAATTAGCTTTAATAACGTGTATGTCAGCCATAGTTGTTGGCTTGGTTCTACTGATGATTTGGACCATCAAGAGAAAAACAGCAGCACCAGGTAAATACTAAAATAATCTCTTAAATTATTAAAACATAGCAGGGTTGAGTTTCTTCTCTGGCACTCGTTTCAATCCACTGCAATTGACTGAATTTTAAAGAAAGCCAGTATTCTGGAGGTGAAAAAGGATACAATATCATCCCATGTGAACAGCCAAATGTGAGTTTTCCAACTTAGTGATGAACACATTCATCACATTTTTGTCGAATGGAATCAAGCTGTGATGTTTTTTAACAACATTGCAATTTAGAACGTGTAATCAAAACGAAGTAATCTTGCAAGTAATCTGCTTTCATTCAAAGTCACAATCAGGTGCATAGTTAAGTAACCACTTCAAACAATGTGTAAATTATGCAAAGATTCAGCAAATTATGGAGAAAACAAACAAACAAGCAGCTGCCAAAAGCAACAAATGTGGCAGCGTTCATACATTACATTTAATCAGTGAATAGATATCGCAACTAAAATGAACCGACTTACGCAAAGGAACAAGGCAGCTGTTCTGGCTTTTATTTTTTTTCAATGCTAGATAAAACAGAGATTATATTTTGGGACAGAAGCCTGTTCAGAGGTGACAGTTGGGTTAAAAACAGGAATGCCAAAAATCAAGCAAAGTAGCAATAGCCATGAAATAAAATTATTTTAAATGAGCAGATTCAGAATAATATCCATCTGTTTTCAATAACCAAGAAATAAATCAATTCCTACATAAAACGCCCCAGGTCCAATGATGGGAGCGAGGGTAAAGACATTGTTGATAGTACTGAGGTGTGCATGCTTGTGTGTGTATGTTGTGTGCGTGCATGTGCATGTGTGCTTGTGCATGTGAGTGTGCACATGCTGAGTGTGTGTGTGTGTGTGTGTGTGTGTGTATGTGCATGTGCATATTTTTAAATATAATGACAACTTTCTTCTAATCTAGGCGTAGCGGTTAGCGCAACGCCTTTACAGCGCCAGCGATCGGGACCGGGGTTAAAATCCTGCGCTGTCGGTAAGGAGACATACGTTCTCCCCATGTCTACGTGAGTTTTCCCCGGGGATGTAGATTAATGGGGTGTAAATTGATTGGCATGGACTCATGGGCCGAAATGGCCTGTTACTGTGCTGTATGTCTAAATTTAATTTTAAAAAAAAATCTTTAAGCATTGTAGGGAGATGGGAGTCACTCTGTCTGGACCAGTGTCTGAGAAAAGCCAGATGGGAGTCACACTGTCTGGACCAGTTTCTGAGAAAATCCAGATGGGAGTCACACTGTCTGGACCAATGTCTGAGAAAAGTCAGATGGGAGTCACACTGTCTGGACCAGTGTCTGAGAAAATCCAGATGGGAGTCACACTGTCTGGACCAGTGTCTGAGAAAAGCCAGATGGGAGTCACACTGTCTGGACCAGTGTCTGAGAAAATCCAGATGGGAGTCACACTGTCTGGACCAGTGTCTGAGAAAATCCAGATGGGAGTCACTCTGTCTGAGCTCAACGGTGTCATACGAGTTCCTGCAGAACCCCTGCCTTTTGTGCGGTTTATCACTTCCTAATAAAACAATAGGTAGAAGTGTCCAGCACCTCTACATCTACATCCGTGAATTAGAATGAGTATTGGAGGTTATTCTAATCATATTGGACTTGACAGCCAAGCTGATCTTGTTTATGACTGATACCTAGATTTTAATATTCCAGCAAGGATCATTAATAGCACCCAACTGATAAATCTACCTGTTCAACGTTCAGGTAAGTATTTTTCAACAGATTGAAATTTTTTGTTGGGATTTCCAATGACTGTGTTTCAGCTCAGATGTAGATCTCATTTCAGAGACAATGGCCAGTCCACTGCAGTCTCCACATAGGGCAGAGAACAATAAGAGGCAGCAGATCCACAAATTGGAGGAACAAAACCTTATCTTCTGTCCAGCCACTCTCCAACCAGACTGAATTAACATCAACTTCTCCAGTTTCCATTAACTCCCTCCACCAAGTCTCTCACTTTCTCCAGATCTCTACCCCTTCTTTCTCCTATCAGAGAGTTATCCTCTCCCCGATCACCTCAGCTTTTTTCTCTTCTACCCTTTCACATGTGTCTCCCTCTTACCTGTTGGCCTGTCCTCCTCTATCTGCCGCTTCCTCTCTCCCTCCCACACCTTTTTAGTCAGGCACCTGCCTATACTATGCTCATACCTTGTCCATGCCCAGGCCCTTTTACTTCCCATGGATCCACTCTTGGAAAGCCTGCTGTAATGAGTAGTAAGTGCTCAGTTGAAAAACGCAACAGGGTTTCCAGGATGTTTCTTGAATTCTCTTTTTTGAAGCGAGGTGCTGGGAATTGCAATGCAAAGTGTGTGCCATCTTGAATACAGACATCTATTTCAGTTGTGTAAAATGAGAGCCATGTTCTCAGCTTCCATGACTAGAACACTTGTTAGTCTAAGATACTTTCCCGATGGAATCTCCGGTAATGAAGTCTTAGAAATCTGTTGCATGGCCTTTACAATTGCAGAACTTATTGGGCAGTTGTGAGCATTATATTTGCTAGTTATTTGGCATTTAGACCAACACAAGAATTATAAACCTGTTTCTCTTTTTTTCATTTTAACAGGGAGAAAAGAGCACCGAGTAGTTAAAGACACAATTTATCAGAATATATACTTGAAAAGATCCCAACATTCTGCTTAGATCTAAGCTCCTGGAGAGTTTAAAGTCATTAAATGTGAATCAATTTTGCAATACACAAGTGCTGGAGAAACTTAGCGGGTGATGAAGCATCTTCAGGAATCAAAGGGTAACCCACGATTGGGGCCTGAGTATTTGTAAACATGGACAAATAAGAGGAGAGCAAGTCAAGTCAATGATGTTTCATCAAGACTGTTGAGCTCTCTACTAATGACCTGAGTAGGTGAAACATTTTTGGTCTATTCCAGATTTCCAGCATCTACAGTTTTTTTCACTTTTTGATTTAGATTTTGTATTTGGATTTAGCATTCAGTATCATATTATGATTCAGGGGCATAGAATCTCCTCAAAATAAGGAGATAATTCAAGTAAAATGGCTCATATAGAGAATCATCATTTACACCCTGCCAAATATCTGGGTTCTAACAGGAGTTATTGTGAGAGTTAAAACACGGCATTAAGACTTGTTCAATCTGCCATCAACACCAGGATGACATGAGTTCATCCATACACAGTCTCTCCTCTTTCTGTCCCAAATTCATCTCATGTTAGTGCAGGTGGAAGCATTCTGTGATCTGCCAACTAATTAACTAATTCTAAATTAGATAGTTAATTCTAAATTAACTGAGACTTCTGCAACAAATTAGCCTGCAAACTCAGTCAACTTTATTTCTGTTTCATTGGAAGCAAGGCAGGCTGCCTCAATTATACATTTATACCTTTTGCCTGGTAGGGAAATTAAGGGTTATTGGGAATGGCTGGTAAGTGAAGCTGAGTCCATGACCAGTGCAGACGTTGACTGGTGGAGCAGGCTCAATGGGCCAGATACTGACATCTGATTCTATTTCTCATTGTCCTTACATTCGGGCTGTGGACAGTTCTGAGAAGCCTAAGTAGAACCATTAAAAAAAAATGACAGCACAGAAAACCAGCCCTTTCAGCCTGCTAATCTGTGCTGATCTATTTTTTCTGCTTTGTCTCACTGACCTGCACTTAGCCCATAGGCCTCCATACCTCTCCCATCCATCTAAAAACATAGAACAATTACAATACGGAAACAGGCCATCCCGGCCTCTCTCTTAAATGGCAAAATTGACCCTGCCGCAACCACCTCTTCCGGAAGGTCACAGGTGCAGCACAAGAGACTTATCAGTAAGTTACAGGAAAGTGGAGTCTGGGCAAGTATATTGGCCTGGATTGAAAATTGGTTGTCTGACAGGAGATAGAGAGTCGGGATAAATGGGAGTTTTTCAGGTTGGCAGAGAGTGGTAAGTGGGGTGCCGCAGGGGTTGGTGCTAGGCCCACAATTGTTCATCATTTACATTGATGACTTGGAGGAGGGGACAAAATGTGGTGTAGCCAAGTTTGCGGATGACACCAAATTGAGTGGAAGAGCAAATTGTAATGAGGATGTGGAGAGTCTGCAGAGGGATATAGTTAAGCTGGATGAGTGGGCAAAGGTCTGGCAGATGGAGTACAATATTAGTAAGTGTGAGGTTATCCACTTTGGCAAGAAAAATAAAAGAACTGATTATTATTTAAAGGGTGAAAAACTACAGCATGCTGTTGTGCAGAGGGACTTGGGAGTGCTTGTGCATGAATCGCAAAAAGTTAGGTTGCAGGTGCAGCAGGTTATTAAGAAGGCAAATGGAATGTTGGCCTTCATCGCTAGAGAAATTGAATTCAGGAGTAGGGAGGTAATGTTGCAACTGTATAAGGTACTGGTGAGACCGCACCTGGAGTACTGTGTCCAGTTCTGGTCTCCATATTTGAGGAAGGATATACTGGCTTTGGAGACGGTCCAGAGGAGGTTTACTAGGTTGATCCCTGGGATGAAGGGGTTGACTTATGATGAAAGATTAAATTGTCAAGGATTGTATTCGCTCAAGTTCAGATCTTATAGAAACATATAGGATTATGAAGGGTATGGGTAGGATAGATGTAGGATGGTTTTTTGAGCTGGCTGGGGAAACTAAAATGAGAGGACATAGTCTCAAGATTCGGGGGAGTAGATTTAGGACAGAGATGAGGAAAAATAGTTTTTCCCAGAGAGTAGTGAATGTTTGGAATTCTCTAACCAGGGAAGCGGTTGAGGCTGCTTCATTAAACATATTTAAAATTCGGTTAGATAAATGTTTACATGATAGAGGAATTAGGGGATATGGGGAGAAGGCAAGTAGGTGGAGTTAGGTCATAAATTAGATCAGCCATGATTATACTGAATGGCGGAGCAGGCTTGATGGGCCATTTTTGGCCTACTCCTGTTCCTATTTCCTATGTTCCTTTGTTCCTACCCTCTCTACCTTATTTATATCCTTCATATAATTTGGGGACCAGAACTGCATACATATTCAAATTTTTGTTAAGTGTGAAAATTGAGCCTGCATTCACCGCTTCATCTGGCAGCACATTCTCACCACTCTCTGTGTGAAGAGTTCCCCCTAATGTTCCCCTAAACTTTTCCCCTTTAACCTATGTCCTCTGGGTTGTATCTCACCTACCATCAGTGGAAAAACCCTATCTATATTTACTCTGTCTACCCCCCTCATAATTTTAAATCCTTCTATCAAATCTCCCCTCATTCTTCTACTCTCCAGGGAATAAAGTCCCAACCTGTTTAACCTTTCCCTGTAGCTCAGTTCCTGAAGTCTGAGCAACATCCCAATAAATCTTCTCTGCACTCTGATTTCTTTCCTGTCGTTGGATGACTGAAACTACACACAATCCTCCAAATTTGACGCAACCCCGGGAAAATCTATGTTTGAAAGGCAAAGTAACCCTGCTCAGAGGAAGATGATCAGGCAGCATTTTCTGTGGTCCTGGCATCACTCAGGTCTTAAGGATGCAGGTACAGAGTGTGAACCTGCACTGCCACCCTAAATCAGCTCACTTATCCCCGGGGTACATTCAACCCCTGGGGAGCACATTAATTTGCTGTCACTCAAACTTGAACTTCTGTTGAACTTCTGTGGCCATCTTTATTCAGCTCTGCTCTGCTCTGAACCTGCTATAATGATCAGGTGAGGCTGTTTGTCTTCACTGGAAGGGCAGACAGAAGACTACTCTGTACTAGCTGAGCTATCTGGATAAGTTCGGCAAAGTCCTCCAATGCTGAAAAATCCATTGAATGTTTCATGAGTGTCTAAAGTTTGCTATATTCTGCACACTGATCGAAAAAAAGGAAGACTAATTTCCACCAGAGAGAAGGGGAAAAGCCAGGCATGCTGATAATGCTATTATTCACTGATTTCAATAAATCCTTTTCATTCATCAATAAAAATTATTGAGAAAATCAATATTTTGGCCTTGCTTTGTCATGTTATGTCAGGAGAATGAAGAGGCAAGCCAGGCAAGTACAGTCCCAGAGCCATTTTACACTCCTCGTATGATGACCTTTCAAGGGATCATTTTCATGAACCCCCTCCAATACTCGTATATCCTTCCTTAGTTTAGAAGCCCAAAATGGTCTTTGTAAAGCCTCAATATCACAACACTCTTTTTGCATGCTCCCTTGCAAAATGAATGTTAATATTGTTTTTTCCCTCCTTACCATTGACTCTATTGGCGAGGTAACATTTGAGAACCTTGTGTGAGGTATCACAAATCCTACTGCGTCTCTGTTATCTAAATCCGTTGCCATTTTAGAAAACACACTTTTACTCCTGCCACCAAGTGCATGATCATACACTTCTCAACACGGTCACTTTCTTGCCCAATCACCCAACCACCATACCTCTCCCATCCATCTATAACCATATAACAATCAAAGTCCTTCTGCAGACTCAGTGCTTCCTCAACACCGATCTTTGTATCATACTGTGGTGCAACAAGCAGACACAAGACACAGAACAGACTGTGCTATGGGCTTTAATCCACTTAAACTCTGTTGTACACCAGTAGTAGTCTCAATGGCTCCACGTGCGACTGGCCTGGCTCATGTCTATATACAGGTCCGTGATTGACAGGTGGGGTCAGCCTCCCAGGTGGTCTTCCTGCAGGTTGCCCCCTGCAGTAGGCTTGTGAGCACGTGGCCCAGTGCTGTGGTTGTATCACCACACATATGCCAACAGTCAGAAAGCCCATAGATCCTTCAAGGGTGCCACGCACGTTGATAAGGTAGTTAGAAAGGAGTACGGTGTGTTGGCATTCATTACTCAGGGGACTGAATTCAAGTGCAGTGAGGTAACGAGACATCTCTACAAAAGTTCTGGATTATTGTGCTTCTGATGGCTTCATTATGGAAAGGATGTAAATATTTTGGAGAGGGTGCAGAGGAAATTTACTAGGATTGGAGGACATGTCATTTGAGGCAAGGTTAACAGACCTTAGCTTTTTACTCAGGAGTGATGAAGGATGAAGCATGACAGGTGGCTTTTAATAGGCCTACGAGGAGCGAGACAGGATGGGCAGCCTGCACCCTTTTGGTGGTGATAAAGGAGGACATCAGTTTAAGGTGAGTGGGGAGACATCAGAGGTAATTATTTTACTCAAAAAGCAGTGGTGGTGGAGGCTGTTACAATGACAACAGAGAAGCAAGTGGATGTAAGAGGAATAAAGGATTATGGGTGTGAGGTAGGGAAGGGATAGATTGCCATGGAATTGGTTTACATGGATCAGCACATACTGTGCTGTACTGCTCTAGGTTCTGTAACAGTAGAGTAATGAGTGGCAAGGAAAGCCTTGACATTGTCTTGAGAGACTAAGGACTGCTTGCCTCCAGGTGTGCAGGGAGTGCTTGCAAAGTATGCAGACACAATCTTGTCTTCCTGATCCCCTTTCGCACGAGTGGTGAAGATAGTTTTCATCAATGTTCAGATCATTTTCTCCTCCTCATTATGCATATAGCTGCATTGGTGTGATTTGGCAAAGTGAGGAACACAAGTCGGTGACAAATTTCCGGCAGACAGCACTGTTGAATGGAGATTCGTTACTTTTCCTTTCTCGTAACACCAAAGAGTATTTAAATATGACCAAGCTTTGGAATGGGAACATTTGAAACAAAACCAGAAACACTTATGGCAGGGAATCGACTCATCACCAATCATGTGAACAATCACCAGATTATACAGGTGTCAATCAATACACAAGCATGAACAAGTGGTCCTTTGGGTAACTATGACATTTACATTGGTTCTTGTGGATTTGGCAGTATGATGCAACACTGGATCTCTTATCAGGAAACGAGACAGGACAGGGGACAGAAGTATGTGTAGGGGAACATTTTTGGTCCAGTGATCATAATGCCAGTAGTTCCATGTTAATTATCTGAGCTTTTGGTTGAGATTCTAAATTGGAGACAGGGCAATTTTGATGAAATGAGAAAGGATCTAGAATGTGTGGATTGGGATATGTTGTTTTTGGGGAAGGATGTGCGAGGTAAGTGGAGGACCTTCAAAGGTGAAATTTTGAAAGTACAAAGTTTGTATGTTCCTGTCAGGATTAAAGGCAAAGTTAGCAGGCAGAGGGAACCTTGGTTTTCCAGGGATATTGAGGATCTGGTTTGGAAGGTGTATAATAGGTGAAGGCAACATGGAGCAAATGAGGTACTTGAGGTGTATAAAAAATCCAAGAAAAACCTCAAGAAGGAAATCAGGAAGGGTAAAAGAAGGCACGAAGTTGCATTCACAGACAATGTGAAAGAAAATCATTAGGGTTTCTACAGGTATACTAAGAGCAAAAGGCTAGTAAGGGACAAAATGTAAAGATCAGAGTGGTCGACTTTGTCTGGAAATAAAAGAGATGGGGAAGATCTTGAATGGTTTTTTTTTTCATCAGTATTCACTCAGAAAATGGAGTCATGGGAAATAAAGAAAATAAGCAGTGAGGTCATGGAACCTATAAAGATTAAAGAGGAGGAGGTGTTTGCTGTCTTAAAGCAAATAAGGCTGGATAAATCCCAAGGACTGAGAATATATTCTTTTGGACCTTGAGGGAGGCTTGTGTAGAAATTGTGGGGTACCTGGCAGAAATATTTAAAATTTCCTTACCCACGGGTGAGGTACCCGAGGATCGGAGGGGAGCTCACGTTGTTCCATTGTTTAAAAAAGGCTCCAAAAGTAACCCTGAAAATTATAGGGCAGTGAGCCTGGCATCAGTAGTATGTAAATTATTGGAAGGTGTTCAAAAAGATATACAATATTTTGGATATACAATTATTTGGATAGGTTACCAGGAAAGTTGACAAATAAAGACTGTCGATGTTGTCTACGTGGACTTTTGACAAGGTCCCGCATGGGAGTTTACTCAGGAAGGTTCAGATGCTAGATATTCATGGTGAAGTAGTGAAATGGATTCAACAATGGCAACAATTCAACAAACCAGAGAGTGGTGGTGGACGTTACTTCTCAGACTATGACTAGTGACTAGTGGTGTGCCCCAGAGATCAGTGCTGGGACAATTGTTATTTGTTTGTCATCTATATCAGTAGTTTTAAAACTTGTTCTTGCCACTCACATACCACTTTAAGTATTCCCTATGCCATAAGTGCCATAAGTGCTTAAGGTGGTATGTGAGTGACAAGAACCACTGATCTATATCAATTATCTGGATAATAATGTGGTGAATTGGATTAGCAAGTTTGCAGATGTTGCTAAGATTAAAGGTGTTGTGGACTGTGATGGTTTTCAAAGCTTGTAGAGGGATCTGGTCCAGCTGGAAAAATGGGCTGAAAAATGGCAGATGGAGTTTAATGCAGACAAGTGTGAGGTGTTGCATTTTGGAAGGATGAACCAAGAAAAGACACATGGTCGGGCACTGAGGAGTGTGGTAGAACAGAGGGACCTGGGAATACAGATACACAATTCCCTGAAAGTGGTGCCACGTGGACAGGGTTATAAAGATATCTTTTGGCATATTGGCCTTCATAATTCAAAGTACTTAGTACAGTAGTTGGGAAATTATGTTAACATTGGATAAGACAATGATGAGGCCAAATTTGGAGAATTGTGTGCAGTTTTGGTCCCCTAAGTATAGGAAAGATATCAATAAGATAGAAAAAAATGCAGATTTACTAGGATGTTGCCTGGACTTCTGGAGCTGAGTTACAGGGAATGGTTAAACAGGTTGGGACTTTATTCCCTGGACCATAGAAGAATGAAGGAAGATTTGATAAAAGTTTTTTAAAATTATGAGGGGGATAGACAGAGTAAATGTAGATAGACTTTTTCCACTGCGGGTAGGTGAGATACAAACCAGAGGACATGGGTTAAAGAGGATTTTAGGGCAAACATTAGGGGGAATTTCTTCACACACAGAGTGATGAGAGTTGCCAGCTGAAGTGGTGAATGCGGGCTCAATTTTAACATTTAAGAAGAATTTGGACAGATACGTGGATGGGAGAGGTATGGAGGGCTATAAACTGGGTGCAGGTCAGTGGGACGAGGAAAAAAAATCGCTTAGCACAAACCAGAATGGCTGAAGGGACTGTTTCTGTTCTGTAATGTTCTATGGTTCTATGGTTGCTTGATATACTGGGCATGTGCTTAAAAAAAATCTTGAAAAATCAAAAAGCAACAAATTAATCGGAATGGTCGCTTCTTCCTAATTCTTCATGTGCAATGCCAACAATGCTTTGGTTAAAGTCACCAGGATTATCATATAGTACAGAGGCCAAGGCAAAAGCAAAAACACATTTATGCTGAACCAATTGCAAATCTTGCGGTAATTAGCAACATCTCTGTAAAGTGCTTCGATGATCTGTTTGAGGTTTTGTCATTAAATTGTCTTCATATCAGTGGAACATTACAGCACAATACAAGGCCATCAGCCCACAATGTTGTAACCTGCTCCACAACTATCTAACTCTTCCCTCCCTCTCACTCATCACCCTTCATTTTTCTTCCATCACTCAACCAAAGGTTAAGGCTTTTCCTTTGTGATCAAATGCTAGGGCGAAACACAATTATATAGAACATAGAACATTAGAGCACAGTACAGGCTCTGCGGCCCTCGATGTTGTGCCAACAATTTATGAGAATACTTTGTGAAGCTTTTAAATTTCAACATTGTTTGTGATGTAAACGTTGCTGGAATTCTCAAAATTATAAAGTAATGTGCCAATGTTTCTTCACTTAGAGTTGAGAAGCAAAGAAGGGTGGTATGGTTGAGTAGTGGATAGCGCAATGCCATTACAGTGCCAATGACCTAGTTTTGAATCTGCCGTTGTCTGTAAGGAGTTTGTTTTTTCTCTCTCTGACCTGTGTGGGTTATCTCCAGGTGATGCGGTTTCCTCTTGTATGGAGCTGGCATGTTAATTAGGTGTAATTTGGTGGCACGGATTTCATGAGTCACGAGGGCTTTTCACCATGCTGCATCGTTAAATTTAAAAATATTAAAGGAGTTCACACATCATGTGGTATTTTAGCCGCAACTGTTCACTTCGACTTGAAGCTGAGTTCTCCAGCAAGTTCACTGAATAACAATATTGAACTCAAGGTTCTAAAAATTAACATTGACCTTTGCAATTTGAGAAGCCCAAATGTGAGAGGAAATCACACCGTAAGACGCTTAGATGCAGAGAGGGATCTTGAGGTGCAAATGCCCGACCATTTACCGTATGTGTCTTTTCTTGGTTCATCCTTCCAAAATGCAACACCTCACACTTGTCTGCATTAAACTCCATCTGCCATTTTTCAGCCCATTTTTCTAGCTGAACCAGATCCCTCTTTGTTGAATTTAACGCTTTTGACATGGCCCCAGTGAATTTGACATTCAAGATTTGCAGAATGACCAAAGTCCACCAAATGTTTGAGCTTTCCACACGACTTCTATTGTCCCATCTTAGCAGGATGCTCCGATTTGTTGGGGTCACCGCCACCACACAACACTGCTGACATCGTGCTTTCCCCATCATTGATGCTAGGTACTTAACTACAGGAACAATGACAATAAGATTGAAAGTGTAGGGAAAATTTACTGTGCACATTATTTATTCCTGAATATGTTTTTTCCTCATTTTGCACAGACAGTTGGTATACATTTCTTTCTTTGTTTACATTTCTCTCCCGCGTATACTTAACTTTTTTGCTTGAATACAGTTTACAATTAGTAGAAATTCCACCTGGCCCACAGGTACATAGAACACATGTTGTGCCAAACCTTATGTTCCTTAAAAAATGTATTGAACCCACCCTACCCAGTAACCCTCTATTTTTCTTTCATCCATGTGTCCGTCCAAAAGTCTCTTAAATACCCCCAATGATCCAGTCTCCACCACCATCCCAGGCAATGCATTCCAGGCACCCACAATTCTCTGTGTAAAAAACTGACCCCGAATGTCTCCTCTAAACTTCCCTCCTGTAACAGGATCTCAGGGTTGTATTAGATGTCATGAATGTACTCTGACAATAAATTTGAATTTTGAACTTTAAACTTTGAACTGTGAAGATTTACAAGGATGTGGCCAGGACTTGAGAAACTGAGTTTCAGGGAATAATGAAACACATTAGGATTTTTATTCCCTGGAGCATCAGAGAATGGGGAGATTTGATAGAGGTATGCAAAATTATGACAGGAAAAAGGAAGCAGGCTTTTTCCACTGTGGATGGCTGAGGATGAAAGGTGACATTTTTAAAGGAAACATGAGGGGGGTCTTCATGTAGAGGGTATGGGAGTGTGGAACGAGCTGCCAGCTGATGTGGTGAATGCAGGCTCCATTTCAACATAAAAAAGTATTTGGTTAGGTCAATGGATCGGAGTGGTTTGGAGGGGTCTGGTCCGGGTGTAGGTCAATGGGACTAGGCAGATTCATAGTTTGGCATAGACTAGACGGGCTGAAGCGTCTGTTTCTGTAGTCTAATGATCCATGATTCTATAATAATTCTTTGTAGGTGTTGTCAGGTGAAAAGTTCCTCCTGATATGTATTCTATTTTCTGATCCTATTCATATTATCCAGGTCTTTCAACATCATCTGCTCTTTTTTCTCAGAGTAACAATGGACCTGACTAGATAAAGTAATGTGAGCAGTTTAATATCCCTTCTCAGAGTGTTTCCTCAAAGTTACCTTGATAAACATCTCTCAATGGTCTATGGTTTCAGCTAGTTTCATGTGTACCTCAGGCATAGTACACGTCTAACACAGTACAGGCCCTTCAGCCCTCGATGCTGTGCCGACCCATATATTCCAACCAAAATAAAACTAAAACCTTCTCACCCGATTTCATTCATATCTGTCTTAAGAGATTCTTAAATGCCCCCAATGTTTCAGCCACCACCACCATCCCTGGCAAGGCATTCTAGGCACCCACAACTCTCTGAATAAAAAATTAACCCCTGATGTCTCCCCTAAACCTTTCTCCCCTCACTTTGTAGAAGTGTCTCCTGATGTTTGCTATTATCACCCTGGGAAAAGGGTGCTGCTGTCCGCCATATCTATATCATTGATAATTGTAGACCTCCATCACATCTCTTCTCATCCTTTTTCACTCCAAAGAGAAAAGTCCCAGCTCTGCTAACCTTGTCTTATAAAACTTGTATTCTAATCCAGGAAACACCCTGGTAAATCTCCTCTGCACCCTCTCTATAGCTTCCACATCCTTCCTATAATGAGGTGACCAGAACTGAACACATGCTCTGTGTGATCTCATGTTGTAGAGTTGCAACATGACCTCTTGAACTCAATCCCCAGCTAATGAAGCCCAGTATCCCATAGGCCTTCTTAACTATCCTACCAACCTATGCAATGGCCTTAAGGGATGTATGAATTTGGACACCTAGGTCCCACTGCACACTGTTAAGTATCTGACCATTAACCATGTATTCAGCCTTCTAGTTTGACCTTCTAAAATGCACCTGAAACAGCACAATTCAGGAACAGGCCCTTTGGCCCATCAACTCTGTGCTGATCATACACTATATTCAATGACACCCCCCCCACACCCCCTGTTCCTTAAATTCCCTGGTCCCTATATTCCTGTTTGTTTTTGTGTCCTAAAGCCCTATTGAATTGTTATCATGTCTACTTCCCATTGCTCTCTGTGTGAAAACATTGGTCTCGCAAATCTCCTCTAAACTTTTCCTTCTTGCCTTAAATTGATGCCCTCTGGATTCAATATTTCCACCAGGGCAAAAAATAAACTGACTGCGCTCGACCTATGGTTCTCAGCATCGAGTGATAAGGGGAAAACAATCCAAGCACCCTTTCCAAAGGCACCAGTACATCACACAGTACCCTGACCAATGAAGGCAGTACTCTTTACCATCTGATCTCCTTGTATTGCCCCTCTCATGGAGCTATGGATTTGCATCTCAAGATCCCTCTCTGCATCTAAGCATCTTACGGTGTGATTTCCTCTCACATTTAGGCTTCTCAAATTGCAACATCCAGATGCTATCTGCCACTTCTCTGCCTTTATAGATAAAATTTCTCAAGATATATTTGATGGATGGAGAGACATGATCACCCATACTGAACAGCAAGGCATTTTGCAGACTTTCTTGCTTCAAAACATTTGTGTTTTTAATAACATTTGTGTATTTATAGTAGTATCCTGACCCAATTAATAAATTCATGGGCAGTGGCCGCCAGTCCAAATTTCTCAAGTTTTCTTTGGCTTGGCTTCACGGACGAAGATTTATGGAGGGGGTAAATGTCCACGTCAGTTGCAGGCTCGATTGTGGCTGACAAGTCCAATGTGGGACAGGCAGATACGGTTGCAGCGGTTGCAGGGGAAAATTGGTTGGTTGGGGTTGGGTGTTGGGTTTTTCCTCTGTTTTTTGTCAGTGAGGCGGGCTCTGTGGTCTTCTTTGAAGGAGGTTGCTGCCTGCCGAACTGTGAGGCGCCAAGATGCATGGTTTGAGGCGATATCAGCCCACTGGCGGTGATCAATGTGGCAGGCACCAAGAGATTTCTTTAGAGAAAGTCCTGCTCCAGTCTGTCGAAGACCTTCTCTGCATCCAAAGCGATGGCCACTCCTGGGATCCACCCCCAACTGTGCCAGATGTACTATATTAAGCAATCTGGCTATGATGTTTGCCGATTGCTTCCTTACTACAAATACAACTTGATCTGGATTTGTTAATTTCGGGAAATATACCATCAGCCTATTGGCCAATGCTTTTGCTACAGTTTTATAGCCTGCATTCAATAATGAGATGGGCCTGTAGGAAGAGGGACTCAATGGGTCCCTGTCTTATTTTTTTGGGATCACCGTAATGATTGCTGTTGAGAAAGACTCTGGGAGGTTATGTGTCTCCGCTGCCTGATCCACCACTTTCATAAGGAGGGGCTAAGAGATCTTTAAACTCTTTATAAAATTTCACTGGGAAACCATCCTACGCCGGTGATTTGTTAGCCTGCAATGAGCCCAAGTCTTTTCAATCTCTTCTCTAGAAATGGGGTCATTCAGCACCTCTCGATCCTCCTGATTCAAATTTGGTTGTTCCAATGCCAGCAAGAGATCATCAATTTTAGTGAGATCCATATAGTTTGAGTTCATGAGGGTCCCACAGGTTAAGAACCAGACCAAAATTGAGGTACAAAGCACATTTTTATTTCAGGGATGCAAATGGTCAATATGCCAGGCAAAACCTCTACACACATACATATACAATACGCAAGGGGTAAATATACACTTCAGAACACTTTGGTTCCTCTCTCAAGAAGACTGGGGGAAATTATATGAACATACACCTTCAACAGTCAGGATCAAGGTGCCCCCATCCCTTGACCGGTATGGACATGGCTCTTGCTACCTGGCCTCAGGACTCACCCCAACCCAGTGTGAAAGGTGCTATTAACATGCCACGAGGAGTCCTAAGAGGCAGAACAAAGGGGCATATGGCCCTTTATAGTTCTGGGGGAAAAACTGGGGGCCAATCATTCAGGACAGACTGGGACCTGTTAGCTGCTGTGGCCAATGGCTCGAAGCCAAGTGCAGGGGCTCAGCAGGTGTCAGCTGAGGTGATTCACCTGGGCCAATTGGGTGAAGGTCAGGGCTGAGTCTGAGCAGGCTGTCTGGACTGCAGCACCTGGTGATTTAGGTGGGCCAATCATAAGGATCATCTTGATGGCTTCGGGTGAGTCTTTGACCTTGATTGGCAGGTAATGTGTCCTGCGAACAGGAGCGCAGCAGCGCCATCAGATGGTGGACGCTGTCTGTCCATTTCAATCTACCTCTTCGGAAGACACACTGAATGCTAATAATATATGACAGGTTCTAACTAAGTCTAAGGGGGTAATGACAAGGCGTGTATAATTTGACAAGCACAACAAAGAATAGTTATGGCTATAATAATAAGAATACAGTCCTCCAGTATATGATAGTCGCCCAAAAACCCCCAATGGAGTCAAATGGCCACCATTTTCCCCATGAGGTGGTGTGTTGGAGGAACTGGTCCCTGAATTTTTAAATTTTGGCCATTGAGTCCCAAATGTGGTCAGCCATGTGGGTGATGTTAGAAGATTTGTCAGGTATATAGGTGCAGTGTCTTGCCAATGACTGCACAGGTACCACCATTTGCCAGGGCCATTTGAATTTGTAGTGCTATTACAGCTGTCAATTCCACAGCTGTTCAGGTCAGAACATCCTGTGTATGGTCCAGGGACACTGCCGTCTCATTGGCCAATGATTCCAGGAGGGCAGTAATCTTGGTCACTTTATTGGAAAGCCGGGCTGTACCATACTGGGGAAAGTGATCATCCAGAATCTTTCCGCCACACTAATGGTGTGGTGGTCGCCAATTGATGCGGTGGTCACCAAGCACTAGGTGCTCCCCCAGGTTGTCAAGAGAGTGGATGTAGGGCACCACGAGTGTAGGGAAACAGCAGCCGTACCAGGTGGCAAGGAGCCAGGGGTACGCACAGTGCCCAGATACCCAGTGGGTGCCATTCAAAGTCCAGGGAGCCTTCAGCTGGGCGACACCATTGGAGGTGGTGAGTGTGGAGCCCAGGTACCAACTGTGCAGACAGTCACTGCCGCTGACTGGGGGGTTGGAGGTGTGTCTGTCGGGGAGTCTGACCAACACTCCTTTGATCTATGGAGGAGCTGTGGGATGATGCGGAGGGTCGGGACTTAAGTCAGCAGGGAAATATCAGTTCCTGAAGCAGCCACCCCGTCAGCAGTTGGTGGAGGGGGTAGTGTTGAGCAGGGATGACAGGGGTGGTGGGCTGCCATTAGGCCCACCCCATACAGCTAACCCAAAACCCACTGGAGCAAAGAGTCTATGTAGGCAGTTCATCTGAGAGTCGTCCAGCAAGATGGGAGTAAATGGTAATGCTTGATCGGCGTGTGGTGCTGAAGTTGTAGGCAATGCGAAGAAACATGTTTGTCAGTGTGACATTGCCGATGGTCACCGCTATCAGGATGGGTAGATGCAGGGCTTGCATGTTCCTTTGGGGTGAAATAAACAAGAGAAAGGTGGGGGGGGGAAATTCATTGTCTCTGAGTGAGATGGTGGGTATGGAAACAGGAGAGGTTGGTCTGGCCTAGGAATGTGACCCAGCGGGTATCTCCAAGACTATGTGCGACAATCTCCCCTTTTTGGGGGGTACCTCATGGCTGTTGTCCTCAGTCTCGAGGAGTTTGGGGGCTCTGGTTCAAGGGATGGGGAGTGTGATAGGTGGTGAGACATGGGGGTGTCTCCTTGGCTGGTGTGGCATGTGTTTAAATGGACCACAGCCTGTTACATCATGGTCAGCCAACCCCTCATTGGAGGGGGGTCAGAGTGCAGATGCTCTCCTTGAGCAGGCCATTCATTCTCTCATCCAACCCCAAAGCCTGGGGCTGATAGGGTATGTGGAGGAGCCATGAGATCCCCACCTCAGCAACCCAGTCTTGGGCTTTAGACCCCGTGAAGTGTGAGTCCTAAACAGATTGCACTCTCATGGGACTCTGTAGATGGAGGAGAGGTGCTCCAATCCTTTAATGGTGTTTTTCTGGTTGGCTTTCTCACAGGGCTGCCACCAGTCCACCATTGTCAGGATATACTGCTTTTATTTTGGTGTGCGAGCAGTACAATATAATCAATCTGCCATTCGCGACCTACTCCTGTGCCGGAGCGAATGTGACCTGGTGGCCCCATTGCCACACAAGGCAGTTGAGCATGGCAGTTTTGCACTGGTCCAGGGTGAGGGCAACCCCGAACTGTTCTGCCCATTGTCATGTGCTGTCAGCCTCTCAGTGGCCACTTTTGCAGTGTGCCCATGCAGCCAGTGCCCCATTGTCAGTGTCTGGTGGGGAGGTGGAGGCAGTGCATATTTGGGTGGCTTGGTCCAAGGCCAATTTGTGCGCTTCCTCCACTGTGGTGTTGCATCTACTCGGTGGGTGCATCTACGTGGTGAACTGTGATCTCCCTGTGGGTGGCTTGGTCCCAGATCAGTTGCCAGAGAAGCTGTCCCACCCCGTGGATTTCCCATCCTGTCTCATGCCATCGGGCCATCCACACCGCCATACTGTCGGCCACTGCCCATGAATCGGTGTAGATGTGGATGGGCCCTGTGGTGTCCTGTAGTGAGTGCTACTGCTGCCAGCTCAGCAAGCTGGCTGGAACCCCCCCTCTCCCTCTTTGATGATGACTTTCCCCATGGCAAGGTGGAGTGCTGCTGCCTTCCAGTATTGCTTGCCCCCTTTCCAGTGGTTGGAGCCATCTGTGAACCAGGCGCATGTCCTTTGTTTGGGGTTGAGGGAGTCAAAGGAGCAGCCCCAGGGCATGGGGGAGGGCAGGTTTTTGGCCAGTTCTGGAGCAGTAAGTCATGACCTACTCATAGAGGTGGCTCACCCCTTCTGGGCCGGGCTCAATGCGGTCTGCAATGTACCACTTCCATTTTACTATGGCTGACTGCTGGGTCCAGCCTTCCTTGTGGGTGGACTTGGAGGATTTGACCCACTGCATTATGGACAGGTGTGGATGGAGGACAATGGGGTTAGTGCCTTTCTGGTGCTCGGTGACCATGAGGGCCAGATAGTGGGCAAGTAGCTGGCACTCGAACAGGCTGCAGTACACAGCAGCTTCAGGCAGGGACTTTGTCCAGAAGCCCAGCGGGACTCAACGACCTTGGAGCTTCTGCCAGAGCCTCCAGTCAGTGGTGGTCTCCCTCATTGAAACCTGTAATGCAAAAGGAACACCTGCCTGCCTGGGAGCGAGGGACAAAGCTTGTTCCACAGCTTGCTTGGCTGTTTTGAAACCAGCCTATTATTCGGGACCTCATTGGAAAGTGACTTTCTTTCATGAGACCCTATAGAGTAGTCTGAGGTTCAGAGTGAAGTTGGGTAGATGTTGTCGCCAGTAGCCCAAGAGACCCACAAAACTCTCTGTACTAGTTTTATAGGTGGGGACCACAGAGTTTAAAATGTTGTTCCTGGCTGATTCCGGTATCTACCTGTGTCCTGAGTGCCATGGAATACCTAGGAAATGGGCTTCACCAGAGGGCCCCTGAATCTTGTGCATATTCATGGCCCATCCCCTATCTCTCTGGAAAGCATTAGCATCTGAAGAGCCTCGGAGACAATGGTCTCAGGATGTCATCAATGTTAATGGGCAATCAACATCTTGGAGGAGAAGTCAATTGACTGCAGATTAGGCTGTGGCAGATGATGGGGCTGCGGAGGTAGCCCTGAGGGAGTTTACAGAAGGTGTATTGTTGTGCGTCCCAAGTGAATGCAAATTGATCTTGGGAATGGTTATGCAGGGAAATGGAGAAGAATGCATTAGTCAGGTCGACCACTGCATACCAGGGCTTATCTGGGTGGGAAGCTATGTCTTCCACTAAAGTAACAAGGTCTGGGACAGCAATGGCCATCAGGGATGGGGGAGGGGTGCAATTTTGTTTAGCAGCCTGTAGTCTACAGTCATCTTCCAGGTGCCATTTTTCTTTCTTTCAGATAGGGCTATTTAAAGGAGAGGCTGCTGGTCTGATGACCCCCTCCTACAGGAGAGCTTGCACAGCCTCTCTAATGACCTGGTGTCCTCTTGGGATGCAGTATTGCTGCATATTCATTACTTTGGAGAGGGGGGTATGACTACGGGCTCCCACTTAGCTGCCCCCACTACCATGGCCCTGGTTGGTATGGAGGGACTGTCACATTAATAAATTGATGCCCAAGATGCATTCAGGGGAGGGTGCAATGAGGACCCTGGTGGGTGCATGAGGTTGGTTCCCGATGGCCAGATGGATGGTGACCTCCTTTGGAGGCAGGAGGCAGCCTGCCAGCCACTCTATCAGCACTGGGGTCCCGTCCATCCCGCAGGGTTGCCAGGGATGGTGGTGTGTTGTGCACCTGTGTCCACGAGCACCAGCCAAAGCTACATATTGCCCTTTCCTCAATGTGCTGTGACAGGGATGTGTGGCCTCAGGTCCCACAGGTGGGAAAGGGCAACAGAGTGCACGTGCTGGGGATCCTGGACTCCATCCTATGGGAGAGGATTGAGGGTCTTCCACACACTGTTGATAGGCTGCTCACGCAGGGTGAGGGCAGACATCTCTTGCAGCAGCTGCTGCCGGATCTCAGCCTTAAGGGCTGGGGAGATGGGATCAGGTGGTATGGTCAGGACGACAGTGGGGGCTGGTTGGGTGGTGCAGGGGATGAGGGCACCCCAGCATTCTGCTTGCTGGCAGGGTGGCTGTCTGTCTTCCCCTGACTGGGCCCCCTTTACATAACTCCTTCCAGCAAGCATACAGATCAGGAGTGGGAATCCCATCAATGCTGGTGGTGTCCACTCCTGCGTGCAGCAGGTCGGAGTAGAGCCGCCTGCGAGGTGCTAGACTCTGGACTATGGACTAGTGCATGCATCTCCCGTGGCATGTATTCCAGCCTCTCCAGAATGGTGATGGTGTCCCATACTGTTCTCCCTGTGGCGGTCCCCATGAGCGGCAGAATGATCGATCTGAGGTCGGGGACAGCGGTAGTTACAAGGTGACCCGCGAGTGCGCTGGTCACCCTCATGGTCGGTGACCCCCCTCATAGATCCCATTGATCAGTGACCACTCCCTGATGAGCTGGTATGGAGGGACTGTCACATTAATAAATTGATGCCCAAGATGCATTCAGGGGAGGGTCCTCTCCCCTACCGTGGCCAAATGTGGTCTCGCGTGGAGGTTCCATTCCAGTTGGGTGGGGTACCAGGTCTGTTTGGCCGTGACGTTTATTTTGGGGATGCAAGTGGGACAACAGGGTCAATATGCCAGGCTAAACCTCTACATGGCCGTGACCACGCGCTCCCACAGGGATGACCCACTTTAGATCCCCTCCTGTGGTGCTCGCAGGGTGTTATTGACAGCCTGGGACTCTGAGATGTTCTCCAGGGCACTGGCCTACTGATTGGAGAGGGCAATATTAGCTCCCCCTCATCCCACAGTCTGAGGAGCCAAGCAGCAAGGCGGTGTCAGTCTGCCAGCTGGGTGAACTCCTTAGGGGAAAAATCCAATGTCTCAATGTTCTCTGAGGGCCGCCTGGCGCCCACCCCGGCTACCCCCTCCTCGTTGCACCCCCTCTCCTCTGTGGAGGACCCGGGACCACGTGGTGATGAGTTGGGCTTGTGATGGCTCAGCAGTGCGGGGAATGGGACAGTTGTGGTGGGACCCTGGCTCCCTGGGCATCCTATCCTCATCCATCTCCATCCAGATGTTCCCATTACCAGCCAAGTGTCCAGCGGCTCGCTTCACTGGACCAAGGCTCTAATTTTAATCGGGTCAGGTCGCCAGCCCGACCAACAGGTTGCCTGAACCAGTCGGCACTTGACTCAGTGCCTCCAGTCTTCAGGTCATTCGCTCTGCCTTGGGCAGCAAGAAGTGCCTCCTGCAGTCCACTGCAGGTCCATCCCAGGGCTTCTGTTTCCTTGTCCTTTTGGTCAGAGAGGATCTGTAGCTTTTCTACCAGCTGATTGGTGATCCCTACCTGGCATCTCAGCAGTGATGCCAGCAGCCAGTAGACCCCCTCTGACTGCCCCTTGCCTTGGGAAACCCTGACTCCTTAAGGAAGGCTAGCATATAGTGGCCCATTCGCTTGCCACGAGGCTCCAGCTGCTTGGTCCAATCCACGGGCTTACCGAAGTCAGCCAGCATGCCATTCCTCACTATTGTCTGCCCACCCAGGAATTTCTGTCTTTGGGGCCAGTACTGGCTTTCTTTCCCCCATTCCAAAGCATCCCTCTCTGATTTGTGCTTGGCCAAAACCCTTGGGACCCTGCTCGCAGCGCCAATTGTTGTTTGGGATTGTGTGGGTCCCACAGGTTAAGAACCAGACCAAAATTGAGGTACAAAGCACACGTTTATTTTGGGGATGCAAGTGGGACAACAGGGTCAATATGCCAGGCTAAACCTCTACATGCATAAATATACAATACGCAAGGGGTAAATATACACTTCAGATAACGAGGGAGGAACTGAAGAAGACTGGGGGAAATTACATGAACATACACCTTCAACAGTCAGGATCAAGGTGATACTACGTCCCCTCATGCCTTGACCAGTACAGACATGACTTTTGCTACCTGGCCACGAGACTCACCCCAACCCAATGTGAAAGGTACTACTTATGTGCCATAAGGAGTCCAAAGAGGAAGAACAAAAGGGCATATAGACCTTTATAGTTCTGGGTGCAGTGCTGGGGCAGCCAATCACTCGGGCCAGGCTGGGCCCTGTTAGCTGCTGTGGCCAATGGATCGAAGCCAAGTGCAGGGGCTCAGCAGGTGTCAGCTGAGGTGATTCACCTGGGCCAATTGGGTGAAGTTCAAGGCTGACTCTGGGCAGGCTGCCTGGACTGCAGCACCTGGTGATTTAGGTGGGCCAATCGTAAGGATCATCTTGATGGCTTGGGGTGAGTTTTTGTCCTTGATTGACAAGTAATGTGACCTCCGAACAGGAGCGCAGCATCGCCACCAGGTGGTGGACGCTACCTGTTCATTGCAATCCCCCGACTCTGATTTATACAGCTCATTATAGAACTTTCTACATGTTTCGTTTATTTCCTTTGGTTTGTGTGAAATCTTGCCTTTGAATCACATTGATTGTTCTTGAAACCTCTTCTATCCTCACCTGCAAGGACAAGACTTTATTGGCCCTCTCCTCCAGTTCATAATACTGTTGTCTAGATCTTAAGATCAACATTTCAGTCTTACCTGTTTGCAGTATATTACATTGAGCTTTTTATTAATTAATTTCCTATTATTTTCTTCTGAACCTGCTCTTTGATCATCTTTTTCCAATTGAGTTATTTCCTATTATAAATTGTTGATCTCCTCCATGTGCCCCTTTTTAATACCTTTGGTATATTCAATTATCTGGCCTTCAGTGTGTCCCATATTAGGAAATTATCATCAGTAGAATGAAAGTTCATCTCGCAAAACAACTCTATCTGAGCTCTAACAAAGCTACATAATTCTGGTTTTCCCAACAGCAACGGGTTCAAGCACCATTTATATACCATGGCTGCTTATCTGGCATTATGATGCACAAAATCAAGGGTGATTGATCCGGCAGCAATTGGCTGTGTACTTGGTCCCCACTATCCTAGTATTTAACTGGGCTGATGCCAAAAAGAAATCAGATCTGGTGTAGAAATTGTGTTTTCTCAGGTAAAAGGAATAATCCCTTTCTCTCAGATTCCAGCACCCCAAGCTAAAGTTATTACAAATGGGCAGATTTCTCCATTGTTTTAATTCACTAGATCTGGCAGGCAGGGCTGTCCATTGTCCCCAGTGCTGTTCCTACTGGCCATTGAGCCACTGGTGGAGGCCATTCAGCAGGATCCAGGCATAAGGGGGTTCAAGGTGGGCCAGGTGGAACACAAAATGAACCTATTCACTGATGATGTGTTAGTGCATTTGACAGACCAGGAGGTGGAGGGGTGGGATTCATTGGTCAGGCTGAGGACCACACTGGAGGATTATGGGAAGGTTTTGGTGTATAAGATAAATCTTGACAAGAGTGAGATCATGCCTCTGATGAAGGGGGATTATAGACAATATCAACAGGGAATAAATTCAAAAGCCCCCAAGAAGGCACTAAATATCTGGGTATAAAAAGACAAGGATTTATACAACTTGTACAAATTTAATTATCTCCCTCTCCTCCAGAAGTTTGAGAGAGTCTGATAACTGTGTCAAAATGAAGGTGATGCCAAGGCTACAATATTTATTTCAGTAGTTACCTATTTTGTTCCTCCAGGGTTTCTTTAAGAGGCTCAAAGGATGTGTCAGAAAATTCCTGTGGAATGGTAAAGTAGCTAGAATCTCCATGGAAAAGTTGACTTGGGATTAAAATTGCCAGATTTCAAAAAATATTACTGGTCCATTCAGCAAGATTCATCGGCTCAATCTTTAAGGAAGGTGACCCTCCTTCCTGGGCACAATCGAGGACAGCTCATGTCATTCGAGCAATTGAGGAATTTTTGTCTAATAGAACATTCTTCTGCTATCTGCAACTAAGATCTTTTTTGAGGGACAAATTGAGATGATCTATCACCATGGAGTTACTAATTCGAAGGGGAATGTGCATAAGTTTATTACCATGATGTATTTTATATTCCAAAGTGTGAGCCTGAAGCTGGGCTTATACAGGTTGAGGAAAAGGTGAGAGATGGACTTGGGCACAACAATCCATGAGCGGAGCTGGTCAGATCAATGTCTGGGCAGCATGACAGATGTTATTAATGCCAGGTACAGGTTGGTGTAATATAATTTCCTGCATCAACTGTACGTCACACCACAAACATTACATAAATTCAAACCAGAAATCTCAGAAATGTGCTTTAGGTGTGGTGTGAAGACCTGGCTCTTTACAAAGGTGAGATCCTTCTGGGAGAACCTTGGGGACATGCTGAAAAAAATTACAAAGGTGGATTTTCCACAGGATCCAGAATTGAACCTACTGGGAAACGTTATGGATGTGAGTTTTAAACTGTCCAGTTTGTGAATGTCAGTCGCCAGGAAGTGTAGAGCATTCACGTGGAAGTCTGACTCCCAGCTAAATATTGCACGACAGAATATGGAAATGCAGACTTGTACTCCCCTAGAGAAAATGATATATGGCCTGGTGCGGGCTACATGCTCCATTAGTCATTTTAAAATTTTAATTTCTTACCTTTGATTATCTTTGATTATTCGATAACCTCGGAGGGATTTTTTTTCTCTTCCCTAGGTTTCTGTAGGGCTTGTTGGGTCTTCATATCTGCATAATTTATATGACTTTATTCTTAGTTGTATCAGGACAATGGGGTGGGATGGGGATAAAAAACGGACTCTGGATATTATATTGGTGTTGGAAGAAATTGCATTGTATATTTGAATTTATACAAATCTGTGAAAATCAAAAATAAAATATGAAAAAATACATTTGTGTGTTCTGCTCCACATTTAGCTGTAGATCATTAGATCCAGTCAGTCACTTCAAGCAGCTTGATGTTGGTATAACATTTCCTGTAAGTCCATAGTGGAACTTTTTACCCCCTCCATAAATCTTCGTCCGCGAAGCCAAGCCAAAGATAGTGGAACAGGAGTGACTATTGATTATTTTACTTATTCATTTATTATGATATTTCCAAATTGTACTATTGCCCTTTTGATCTGCAAGCTCATTGCTCCTTTAGGGACCCTTCTCATCCAGCTCACTTTTTCTTTGACCATCAGGAAAGAGGTGCAGGAACATCAAAATCAGGCTCCTTCTCTCAAACTGAGGAAATCATCCCAAACTATTTATACACCAGCATATCATTTTCTATCAAAATGTATACATGTGATCATTATGTGCTGTGAATTGTGAGAGCATGTATGCATGCCATGGTCTGGAGAAACATTTTGTCTGGTTGTATATATACAGTCAGATGATCATGAACTTGAAGTGGAATGGTTTAGAGTGCACATCTAATGGGAGAAGGTTTGATAAGGGTGTCACCTTAATGGTGTTTGAATTAAGTGTTGGTGCATAGAACATATTATTTATCAAAGTGTTTTCAAGGTTGGTTGGTTTGAAAAGAGCTGAATTAAAATAGTGATCTCCTTGATAGCTGCAAGGTTAAGGGAAGCTGATTTGGTCAGGGCCATACACATGGAAACAGGCTATTCAGCCCAAACAGTCCACACCAACCATCACACCCAATCACATTATTACTGTTTTATTCTCACCACATTCCCATCAATTCCCACCCTATTCCATCACTCAGATGAGCTAGGATTTACAGAGGCCAGGACTGAGGTGATTCATCACCAACAACAGTGAGATTAGTGAGATTAGACTCAAACCATTGGAAAGATTTCTTCAATTTTCCCATTGACTCCAGTTATTCCAGGGCTCCCTAATGGTGTGTAAAATGGTAAAACAACAACAACCTGAGCCTCAACATAGACTAGAAAAGGAAATGACTGTGGACTTCAGGAGGATGAAGATCACCCATTCTCTATTACACATCAATGGGTCTGTGTGGAGAAGTGTAGAGTGCAAAGTTTCTTGGCATGACAACCTATCCTGGACCCACAACACCTCCTCAATAGTCAGGAAGGCGCAGCAGTCACTGGTCCCCATCTTGACAACATTTTACAGGAGCACAATTGAGAGCGTCCTGTTCAGCTGCATCACCGTGTGGGATGGTAGCTGCGAGGCATCAGACCAGAAGTCAACACAGAGAATCATCAAACTGGCCGAGAAGATCACTGGTGTCTTCCTTTCCTCTGTTGATGAATTTCACTAGCAGCATTGTTTAAATAGGACTGAAATAATTGTTGACCACCCTTTCCATCCAGCACATAGGATCCTTGACCCATTATCATCAGGAAGGGGGTACAGGAGCATCAAAATCAGGGCTGCCCTGCTGGGGAAGAGCTTCTTCCTGCAGGCTGTGAGGTTGATGAAGAATATTTTGTAACTGAGTAAATCATTCCAAAATATTCATATACATTTATTTTAAATTCTATCTTTATGCATATACTGTTTGTGATTATTTTGTGCTATGCATTTTGTATATATGTGGCAGATTATAATGAACTTGAACTTCATCGATGTGATTTTGCTTCTGCATGATGATCGCTTTTAATCAGATAAAATAAATACATTGTAGCATGCAAGCTACGTGAAGTGTGGAGTAAGAACAACACACACACATACACACACGGGGGAGTCGAGATTGAAGACTGATTTATTGCTCTGCCAGTTCTGTTTATATTCACTCCCTGCATCTACTAACAGGAGTGATATCATCGCAGTTGGCCAGCATTCCCACCATTGCCCCTTGTTGCCCGCCATGCAGGAGGTCATGCAGAGACAATGACTGCTGGTGCCTACCGCATTCACTGGCCATTTTGAGAGCCGGGTCACGACTTGGTTTGCAGGCCACTACCACAGATACATTAACAGTAATAATCAAATGATCTGCTTCATCGATTGCACCGAGAACATGACAATGCTTGGAAAATCCGGGCTTACATCTGTAAATTGCTCATTCCATTGCTGAACTTTAATGTGACCTCATCAATGTTGAAACCATCAATTAGTGATCTTGGTTTTGCAGTTCCTTGTCAATTCCTGAAATCCTCATGTGAATGTTGCAATAAGTATGAGAATGAGATTGCCTCAGTGGAGGTGTAGATTTAGTTGCATGAAGCCCTACAATAACCATGTCGAGATAGAAGCTGCTTAGAGGACTCCTCAATGAAGATGAATTGATGGACAGTATCCTGTAACTTTGGATCTCTTATCAATGAATCCTGGTCTGTTTCTCTTTCCATAGATGCATCTCAGCCAGGATTTTGAACACTTATGGCTTTTTATTTATATTTATTTAGACAGAGAAAATGGAGAAGGGAGGGGAAAAAATAGGGTGTGAGGCAAGGAGAAAGACAAGGGATAAAATGGCAATGAAACATGGGAAAAGCTATGCTCCAGAACTATGAGAAATACAATAAACACGAGGTTACGCATGATACAATATAATTGGTTACACAGGCTATACATCACAGCACAAAAGTTAAATAAATTGGACCCAACAGTATCAGATAGATGTTTTCACTGTAAGAAGGAAAGAGATGACAAAGGCCTGGTTGAGAAGCAAGCACAGAATAATTGTCTGAATTGCCAAAGGAATATACTGGAATTCATATAATTCAGGAAAAAAGCAGGTTCCTTAACCAATCAGATGGGAGGGCTGGGAAATGAGTAGATCACGCTTTGAATAAGGAAGTGATTTTGATGACACTGTACCTCCTGATGGCAGTAGGTCAAAGATCCCATGTGATGGATGGTAGTCATCTTCCATATTATTTGTTCCATACTCCACAGAAACAAGCCTTTTTTGGCCTATTTGGCTTGTCACAAACTATTATTCTCTCTCATCCAGTGGTTCTCAACCTTTTAATTCCACTTTAAGTATTCCCTATGCTATCAGTGCTCCGTGATTAGTAAGGGATTGCTTAAGGTGGGATGTGGGTGGAAAGAAAAAGTATGAAAACCACTGCTTTAATCATCCCTCATTGACTCGTTATGTGCACAGTTTCAGAACTCCAAAGGAAATGGACCAATGACAATTTTTCTCAAGCAAAATATTTCAGTCACAATTGGGCCTAGAGCAGTGGTTCTCAACCCCTTCCCACTCATCACAGAGCACTGATGGCATAGGGATTACTTAAAGTGGGATGTGAGTGGAAAGAGAAAGGTTGAGAACCACTGCTCTAAACCGTAATAACAGCAAAACCATGTTTACTTAATTTTGACATCAGCACAAAATTGTGCACTATCTTCATGACGAACAAGATTCTGACACCAGATACCACCTACATTTCACCTTTACTTTTTATAATTTTTAAAAAATTTTCACACTATGAACCATATTGACCAAAATACACATAAACATTTCCCTCTTGAATATACACAGTGTCATTTTCTCCCCTCTTTCCCCTCTCTTCCCTCCCTCCTTCCCACCCCCTCCCTACCCACTAAACATTCAACATATACGATACATTAAACCTATTAAACAATGTCATCACACAATGAAAATAAACATCTACTTTTACACACTGGGTCAGTTCATTTCATCTTCCTCTCATTCTGTCATTTTAGGGGGTGGAGGTCCACGGTAGGACTTCTCTGTTGTGTTCCATGTATGGTTCCCAAATTTGTTCAAATATTGTGATGTTATTTTATATGTTATTTTTTCTAATGGAATACATTTATTCATTTCTATGTACCATTGCTGTATTCTCAGGTTATCTTCTGATTTCCAGGTTGACATTATACATTTTTTTGCTACAGCTAAGGCTATCATAATAAATCTTTTTTTGTGCTTCATCCAAATCAAGGCCAAGTTCTTTACTTCTTATATTACTTAGAAGAAAGATCTCTGGATTTTTTGGTATGTTAATTTTTGTGATTTTATTTAATATCTGATTTAGATCTTCCCAAAACTTTTCCACTTTCTCACATCCCCAAACTGCATGTACTGTTGTTTCTGTTTCCTTCTTACAGTGAAAACATCTATCTGATATTGTTGGGTCCAATTTATTTAACTTTTGTGGTGTGATGTATAGCCTGTGTAACCAATTATATTGTATCATGCGTAACCTCGTGTTTATTGTATTTCTCATAGTTCTGGAGCATAGCTTTTCCCATGTTTCATTCTTTATCTTTATGCTTAGATCTTGTTCTCACTTTTGTTTGGGTTTACAGCTTATTTCATCGTTCTCTTTCTCTTGCAGTTTGATGTAAATGTTTGTTTTTTTTCAAAACTTTATTTATTAATTTTAACATATGAAGAAAGTAAGTAATTCACGTACAGAAAAAATACAAAATAAAGTAATACAAGTACAAAGTAACATAGTTAATACAATACCAATCTCGGCATCTCCCCCTAACAACTAAAAACTAAGACTAAAAAAAAACTAATTTTAACCCCTAAACCCCCCCTCCCCACCCCCACGATAAAGAGTGAAGAATTAATACTATTAGTATAATAAAAAAATTAAAAATATATATCTTAAAACAAAGATTGATATATATTAAAAAAAAACAAAAAAAATTAATTATTAATCCAAAAAAAATTTATTATATAAGAATATATATGAAAAAACAAAAACAAAAAGAATTTAAACAAAAAAAACTAATAATAAAAAAACTAAAAAAAAGAAAAAAAGAAAAAAAAGAAAGAAAAAAAAAGAAAACATATATATAGAAAAAATATATAATAAAAAAGTTGTTTTAAAGAAAAAAAAATGATTAGTTCAAACTTATTTAAATTGTATATAATCAATAAATGGGGTCGACTTTAACTCATAAAAAGACATCTTATCTTGTATAGAAAAAGATATTCTTTCCATAACCAAACCAAACTTCATCTCTGAATCTTCTTCTTTGGCTTGGCTTCGCGGACGAAGATTTATGGAGGGGGTAAAAAGTCCACATCAGCTGCAGGCTCGTTTGTGGCTGACAAGTCCGATGCGGGACAGGCAGACACGATTGCAGCGGTTGCAAGGGAAAATTGGTTGGTTGGGGTTGGGTGTTGGGTTTTTCCTCCTTTGCCTTTTGTCAGTGAGGTGGGCTCTGCGGTCTTCTTCAAAGGAGGTTGCTGCCCGCCAAACTGTGAGGCGCCAAGATGCACGGTTTGAGGCGTTATCAGCTCACTGGCGGTGGTCAATGTGGCAGGCACCAAGAGATTTCTTTAGGCAGTCCTTGTACCTTTTCTTTGGTGCACCTCTGTCATGGTGGCCAGTGGAGAGCTCGCCATATAACACGATCTTGGGAAGGCGATGGTCCTCCATTCTGGAGACGTGACCCATCCAGCGCAGCTGGATCTTCAGCAGCATGGACTCGATGCTGTCGACCTCTGCCATCTCGAGTACTTCGACGTTAGGGGTGTAAGCGCTCCAATGGATGTTGAGGATGGAGCGGAGACAACGCTGGTGGAAGCGTTCTAGGAGCCGTAGGTGGTGCCGGTAGAGGACCCATGATTCGGAGCCGAACAGGAGTGTGGGTATGACAACGGCTCTGTATACGCTTATCTTTGTGAGGTTTTTCAGTTGGTTGTTTTTCCAGACTCTTTTGTGTAGTCTTCCAAAGGCGCTATTTGCCTTGGCGAGTCTGTTGTCTATCTCATTGTCGATCCTTGCATCTGATGAAATGGTGCAGCCGAGATAGGTAAACTGGTTGACCGTTTTGAGTTTTGTGTGCCCGATGGAGATGTGGGGGGGCTGGTAGTCATGGTGGGGAGCTGGCTGATGGAGGACCTCAGTTTTCTTCAGGCTGACTTCCAGGCCAAACATTTTGGCAGTTTACATCCGGTACCGCACGGATGGCAGTCTCTTCAATCTGAGGCGCCTGCAAGCTCACACCAAGACACAAGAGAAACTTGTCCGTGAACTACTCTTTGCAGATGATGCCGCTTTAGTTGCCCATTCATCTCTGAATACCACCTATCTAAAGACAATACATTTCTATTCTTCCAAGTAATCACTATACATTTCTTGGCCATTGCCAGCGCTAAGTAAATAAAAGAGATCTGGTAATTATCTAATTCTAAATCAATCAACAGTTGCATATTCCCTAATAAAAATATATCAGGGTCTAATACAATATGAAGATTATATAGATTATTAAATACAGATTGAATACCTTTCCAAAATTGTTGTAACCAACCACACAACCAAACAGCATGTAAAAAAAGTACCAGAAACCTGATCACAATGAAAACAAAGATCTGACTTACTAAAACCAATTTTTTTAAATTTTTCGGGTGTTAAATATAATTGATGTATAAAACTATAATTAATCATCGCCAATCTAGCATTAATCAATTTTCGAACACTATTACGGCAGATTTCAGACCAATCTTCTTCAGTTATTGTTAAACTTAAATCTTTTTCCCATTTCATTTTATCTTTATCCCAATCTATTTTACTTTCACTTTCTAACAAAATACGATACAAACCTGATATATAATCCTTTTTTGGAAATGAGAGCACATATTTCTCAAAATCAGTTTCAGACAGTAAATTCATTTGACGACCGCATACCTGTTTTACAAAAGATCTTAACTGATAATACACAAATATAGAATAACCACTTATATCAAATCTCTTTTGCAATTCTACAAAAGAACAAAAATGACCTTCTAAAAAATAGTCAGATAAATTATGTATTCCTTTCTCCTCCCATTGTTTCAAAATAGTATTTGATACCGTGAAAGGAACAAGTTGATTATTATATAATGGTAATCTTCCCGACCACCTATTTTTCAATCCCATTTTATGTAATTTCCTTGTCCATAAATTCATTAAATGTTTCAATATTGGAACATCATAAGTTCGTAACAAATTTTTATTCCATTGAAATAAAAATTCATTTGAAAATTTTTCAGAAATAACTGCCAATTCTATCTGTGCCCAACTAGGCGTATCTTGTGTAGTCATTAATGCGCTAAGAAATCTAAATTGAGCTGCTTCATAATAAAATTGAAAGTTAGGTAGCAGTAACCCTCCAAATTGAAAATCCCACATCAATTTTTTCAACGCCACCCTAGGAAATTTTCCTTTCCACAAAAAATCCCTAATCCTTAAAAAATCTTTTTTGTAAACAACAAGGAATTGATTGAAATAAATATTGTATACGAGAAAAAATATTCATTTTTATAGTATTAATTCTTCCTAATAAACCCAAAGGTAAATCTTTCAATTTAACTAAATCTGCCTTAATCTTCTTCATTAAAGGAAGATAATTAAGTGAATATAAATTTTGGTAGTCAGTATTAACATTAATTCCCAAATATTTAATTTATTTCGTCCACTTCAAATTCGTAATATTTCTAAACATTGAATAATCATCTTTATTAATTGATAAAATTTCACTTTTAGTCCAATTAACCTTATAACCAGATAATTGACCATAAATCTCTAAGGAATCTTGAAGTGCTGGCAGAGAAAAATCAGGATCCACCAAATACAGCAAAACGTCATCCGCAAATAAATTTATTTTATATTCTTCATTCAAGACTCTCATACCTTTGATACTATCATTCTGACGTATTAATTGTGCTAGAGGTTCAATAACTAAAGCAAACAAGGCGGGTGATAATGGACATCCTTGTCTAGTAGATCTTGTTAAATTAAAGGATTCTGAAAGCAAACCATTAGTAACAACTCTAGCTTTCGGACCATTATACAGAGCCCTAATCATACCAATAAATGAGAGACCAAACGAAAACTTTTCAAGTACTTTAAATAAAAACTTCCATTCTACTCTATCAAATGCCTTTTCTGCATCCAATGAAACCACCATTGGAAAATTCTTCTGAGATTTAGATCTATTTATCAAAGTAATTAATCGTAGAATATTATCCGAAGCATACCTATTTTTTATAAAACCTGTTTGATCATGATGTATTATCTTTGGTAAATAGTGAGCCAACCTATTAGCCATAACTTTAGCCACTATTTTATAGTCTACATTTAACAACTGGCGGCCCCGGCCTCGGTCGAGTGGGGCAGGCGGAGGCCCTGATCAGGGCAGAGAGTGGGAGGCGGCGGCCCCAGTCCAGGCACAGGGTGAGCTGCGGCGGCCTCGGCCCCGGTCCGGGCAGTATGGACCGACCTAGGAGGGGAGGCAGGCCCCTCCAGCCAGGGTAAGAAACCTGCATAGGAGAAGGCCACTCCGATATAAAACCTACGACCCAAGGACCTCGCTGCCACGTCCCAGCTTGCTTGGCCACGGCACACGAACCATGGGTGTAAAGGGTGGGGCCAGTACTGCGCGCACTGCACTCCACCTAAAAGCTCCTTTGCGCAGGCCCGAGGACAGGTCCACGTCCTCCCCCTCCACGTCCTCCCCCTCCACGTCCTCCCCCTCCACGTCCTCCCCCTCAAAAGATGCTCACAAACTCAAGCTAGCATGCTGGAACATCAGAACCATGCTAGACAAGGCTGACAGCCACCGACCTGAACGTCGGTCTGCCCTCATTGCACATGAACTCCTCAGACTTGACATCGACATAGCCGCTCTCAGTGAAGTCTGCGTGGCAGATGTAGGCAGCCTCCAAGAACGCGGCGCAGGCTACACACTCTACTGGTCTGGCAAGCCTTCGGATGAACGACGCCTATCTGGTGTAGGCTTCATGGTCAAGAGCTTCATTGCCTCCAAACTCGAAAACCTTCCGACAGGCCTCTCGGACCGAATCATGTCCATACGACTCCCCCTTCAAAACAAGCGTCACATCACCCTCATCAGTGTCTATGCTCCAACCCTCCAGGCAGGACCAGCAGAAAAGGACAAGTTCTACACCGACCTGCGCAACCTCATCCAACGCACCCCTACAGCCGACAAGGTTGTCATCCTGGGCGACTTCAACGCTCGTGTCGGCAAAGACTCAGAAACCTGGCCAGGAATCCTGGGCAAGCATGGCGTCGGCAAGTGCAACGACAATGGGCGCCTCCTGTTGGAGCTCTGCGCAGAACAGCAGCTTGTCATTACAAACACCCTTTTTCAGCAGAGGGACAGCCTTAAGACCACCTGGATGCATCCCCGATCCAAACACTGGCACCTCCTGGACTACATCCTGGTGCGAGAAAGTGACAAACGAGATGTGCTCCACACCAGGGTCATGCCCAGCGCGGAATGCCACACTGACCTCTGGCTGGTTCGCTGCAAGCTCAACCTTCACTTCAAGCCAAAGCCCAGGAACAATAAAGCCCCCAGAAAGAGGTTCAATGTTGGAAACCTGCAGTCAGACGAAGCGAGAGGAAACTTCCAAGCAAACCTCAAAGCAAAGCTCGACAATGCAACCCGCCTCACGGACCCGTCCCCTGAAACCCTCTGGGATCAGTTGAAGACTACCATACTGCAATCCACTGAAGAGGTACTGGGCTTCTCCTCCAGGAAAAACAAGGACTGGTTTGACGAAAACAGCCAGGAAATCCAGGAGCTGCTGGCAAAGAAGCGAGCTGCCCACCAGGCTCACCTTACAAAGCCGTCCTGTCCAGAGAGGAAGCAAGCCTTCTGTCGCGCATGCAGCCATCTTCAGCGCAAACTCCGGGAGATCCAAAATGAGTGGTGGACTAGCCTCACCAAACGAACCCAGCTCAGCGCGGACATTGGCGACTTCAGGGGTTTCTACGAGGCTCTAAAGGCTGTGTACGGCCCCTCACCCCAAGTCCAAAGCCCGCTGCGCAGCTCAGATGGCAAAGTCCTCCTCAGCGACAAGATCTCCATCCTCAACCGATGGTCAGAACACTTCCAATCTCTTTTCAGTGCCAACTGCTCAGTCCAAGATTCCGCCCTGCTCCAGCTCCCTCAACAGCCCCTAAGGCTAGAGCTGGATGAGGTTCTCACCCTGGATGAGACATATAAGGGAATCGAACAACTGAAAAGTGGCAAAGCAGCAGGTATGGATGGAATCCCCCCAGAGGTCTGGAAGGCTGGCGGCAAAACTCTGCATGCCAAACTGCATGAGTTTTTCAAGCTTTGTTGGGACCAAGGAAAACTGCCTCAGGATCTTCGTGATGCCACCATCATCACCCTGTACAAAAACAAAGGTGAGAAATCAGACTGCTCAAACTACAGGGGAATCACGTTGCTCTCCATTGCAGGCAAAATCTTCGCTAGGATTCTACTAAATAGAATAATACCTAGTGTCGCCGAGAATATTCTCCCAGAATCACAGTGCGGCTTTCGCGCAAACAGAGGAACTACTGACATGGTCTTTGCCCTCAGACAGCTCCAAGAAAAGTGCAGAGAACAAAACAAAGGACTCTACATCACCTTTGTTGACCTCACCAAAGCCTTCGACACCGTGAGCAGGCTTTGGCAAATACTAGAGCGCATCGGATGTCCCCCAAAGTTCCTCAACATGATTATCCAACTGCACGAAAACCATCAAGGTCGGGTCAGATAGAGCAATGAGCTCTCTGAACCCTTCTCCATTAACAATGGCGTAAAGCAAGGCTGTGTTCTCGCACCAACCCTCTTTTCAATCTTCTTCAGCATGATGCTGAACCAAGCCATGAAAGACCCCAACAATGAAGACGCTGTTTACATCCGGTACCGCACGGATGGCAGTCTCTTCAATCTGAGGCGCCTGCAAGCTCACACCAAGACACAGGAGAAACTTGTCCGTGAACTACTCTTTGCAGACGATGCCGCTTTAGTTGCTCATTCAGAGCCAGCTCTTCAGCGCTTGACGTCCTGCTTTGCGGAAACTTCCAAAATGTTTGGCCTGGAAGTCAGCCTGAAGAAAATTGAGGTCTTCCATCAGCCAGCTCCCCACCATGACTACCAGCCCCCCCACATCTCCATCGGGCACACAAAACTCAAAACGGTCAACCAGTTTACCTATCTCGGCTGCACCATTTCATCAGATGTAAGGATCGACAATGAGATAGACAACAGACTCGCCAAGGCAAATAGCGCCTTTGGAAGACTACACAAAAGAGTCTGGAAAAACAACCAACTGAAAAACCTCACAAAGATAACCGTATACAGAGCCGTTGTCATACCCTCACTCCTGTTCGGCTCCGAATCATGGGTCCTCTACCGGCACCACCTACGGCTCCTAGAACGCTTCCACCAGCGTTGTCTCCGCTCCATCCTCAACATCCATTGGAGTGCTTTCATCCCTAGCGTCGAGGTGCTCGAGATGGCAGAGGTCGACAGCATCGAGTCCACGCTGCTGAAGATCCAGCTGCGCTGGATGGGTCTCGTCTCCAGAATGGAGGACCATCGCCTTCCTAAGATCGTGTTATATGGCAAGTTCTCCACTGGCCACCGTGGCAGAGGTGCACCAAAGAAAAGGTACAAGGACTGCCTAAAGAAATCTCTTGGTGCCTGCCACATTGACCACCACCAGTGGGCTGATAACGCCTCAAACCGTACATCTTGGCGCCTCACAGTTTGGCGGGCAGCAACCTCCTTTGAAGAAGACCGCAGAGCCCACCTCACTGACAAAAGGCAAAGGAGGAAAAACCCAACACCCAACCCCAACCAACCAATTTTCCCCTGCAACCGCTGCAACTGTGTCTGCCTGTCCCGCATCGGACTTGTCAGCCACAAACGAGCCTGCAGCTGACGTGGACTTTTTACCCCATCCATAAATCTTCGTCCGCGAAGCCAAGCCAAAGAAGAAGACATTTAACAAAGATATAGGACGGTAAGAAGCTACCTGTAAAGGAACTTTATCTTTTTTTGGTATAACTGTAATTATAGCATTAGAACAGGACTCAGGTATTTGAAAAGTATCATAAAGTTGTTGTTTTACATTCTTAAATAAGGAAGATATATCAACATAAAAAGTCTTGTAAAACTCAATAGAAAACCATCTCCACCAGGCGCTTTTCCATTTGGCATATCTTTTATAGCCATTTCAATTTCACTATCCATAAAAGGTTTATCTAACTCTTGTCTGTCTTCTTGAGATAACTGTGGTAAATTAATATTTTTCAAAAAAGAGTCTATTGCATCTTCTTTTATCTCTTTACATTCAGTCAAATAAAGTTTTTTGTAAAAATTACAAAATTCATCGTTAATTTCTTTTTGACTAAAAGTAATACCTGATTTATTTCTAATAGCTGGTATAATCCTAGATAACTGTTCTTTTTTTTAATTGCCAAGCTAATACTTTATGAGCTTTCTCACCCCATTCATAAAATTTATTTTTTGAACGATTCAACAGACATTCAAATCGATATGACTGTAACTTATTATACTTCAACTTTAAATTAGTTAATTGGATCTTTTGGAATTCGGTAGCTTTCTTTTGAAATTCTTTTTCACAGATTGTTATTTTCTTCTCCAAATCCTCAGTTTCTCTAACTCTCTCTTTCTTCGGTTTGGATGCATAACTGATAATTTGACCTCGTAAAAAAGCTTTCATGGCGTCCCACAAAACAAACTGATCAGAAACAGAGTGAACATTATTAGCAATGAAATCCCCAATTTGTTTTCTCAAATAAACAATAAATTCTGGCTTTTGTAGTAACATAGTATTAAATCTCCATTTAAAGTATGTTGTGTAACTTGATAACTTTGATATTCCAGTAATAACAATGAATGGTCCGAGACTAACCTTGCCTTATAATCCACAGATATAACCTTATCCTGTAAATGTGCCGAAATTAAAAAATAATCAAGTCTTGAAAAAGAATTATGTCGAGAAGAATAAAAAGAAAGGTCTTTCTGTGTAGGATTAAATCTACGCCAAATATCAACTAAATTCAAATTTTTCATCATATTAGCCATATGTATCACCATCTTAGATTTCTTAATTACCTTTGGATACTTATTCAATAACGGTTCTATTACCATATTTAAATCCCCCCCAATCATCACATTGGAATTAGCTTGTCCCAATAATAAAAATATTTCTCTAATAAAAGCAGTGTCTTCAACATTTGGAGCATAAACATCAATCAAAGTCCAGGCTTCATTCTTCTTTGGCTTGGCTTCGCGGACGAAGATTTATGGAGGGGGTAAAAAGTCCACGTCAGCTGCAGGATCGTTTGTGGCTGACAAGTCCGATGCGGGACAGGCAGACACGATTGCAGCGGTTGCAGGGGAAAATTGGTTGGTTGGGGTTGGGTGTTGGGTTTTTCCTCCTTTGCCTTTTGTCAGTGAGGTGGGCTCTGCGGTCTTCTTCAAAGGATGTTGCTGCCCGCCAAACTGTGAGGCGCCAAGATGCACGGTTTGAGGCGTTATCAGCCCACTGGCGGTGGTCAATGTGGCAGGCACCAAGAGATTTCTTTAGGCAGTCCTTGTACCTTTTCTTTGGTGCACCTCTGTCACGGTGGCCAGTGGAGAGCTCGCCATATAACACGATCTTGGGAAGGCGATGGTCCTCCATTCTGGAGATCATACAATTCAACTTAAGTAGTCTTCCTCCATTTTTCTCCTCATCTTGCAATTGAAACGGTAAATTCTTATGTACCAAAACCGCAACTCCTTTTGCCTTTGAATTAAATGAAGAATAGAAGACTTGTCCAACCCAATCCCGCTTAAGTTTCAAATGTTCTTTATCTGTCAAATGAGTTTCCTGTAAAAAGGCCAGATCTACTTTAAATTTTTTTAAATAAGCAAGTACTTTCTTACGCTTTATAGGATTATTCAAACCCTGAACATTAAGCGAAGCAAATTTAAATTTTGACATGTCTTACAACAGTTAGAAAAAAACCCCAATTCTTACCCCCTTACCCTCTCTTAATACGATCAAAAAAAGAAAAAAAAAGAGAAAAAAAAGGAAAAAAAATTTATTATTTAAACAAAAAAAAACCCTTCACTCTTTAATCTAATAATACAAAAAAAAAGAAAAAAATGGGTAGGAGATTAAAAATACCCCCTCCCGTCTAAACCGCGCAATGCGGTAACTCCCCAAAAAAATGGGTGTGAGATAACTCACACGTAGCAGATGACTTTCAGAAAATACTGCCTATCCAGTTCTCTCCCCAACTCTCACTTCATCTTAAACTAACATCATCATTATTTAATATCCCTTTTTTTTTGAAAAAAAGCATTAGAAAAAAAAAAGGACAACTCTTCTTTTAATCAGCTCCAACTGCCGAGTCAACATTACGACCATTGCTTCTTGGAGCACGGCTCTTTTCTTCCATCTCTTGTCTCCTTGGAGATCGTGGCGGACTATATCTCTGTTGAAACTGAGTGATTGGCAGCTCTTGAGCAAATGCTATAGCTTCCTTTGGAGAATCAAAGAACTTTGGTAACCATCTTGAAAAACCTTCAAAACAGCTGGATATCAAAAGGTTGCCTTATAACCTTTCTTCCACAACAACTCTTTAGCAGGGTTGAATTCCCATCGTTGGAACATAACATCTTGACTCAAATCCGCATAGAAGAAAACTCGATTATTTTGAATCATCAAGGGTGATTTTCTCTGTTGTGCATTTCTAATAGCCACTCGTAAAATTATTTCTCTGTCATAATAATTCAAGCAACGAACCAAAACAGGTTTTGGACTTTGACCTTAAATAGGTCTTCTACGCAAAGCTCTGTCAGCACGTTCCAGTATTATACCTTCTGGGAAATGTTCTTGACCCAGCACCTGCGGAATCCATTCAGTAAAAAATTTTCTTGGGTCTGGTCCCTCCATACCTTCCGGCAAACCAATAATCTTTATATTGTTCCGTCTGGATTGGTTTTCTAAATAATCAATCTTTTTCACCAAATTTTTATTTTGAGTTTGTAAGTCTTCAACCATTTTGGTCACATCAAGAACTTGATCCCGTATTTCGTCTATATCTTCTTCACACGAATTAAATTTATCTCTCACTTCAAGCTTAAAGGCTCCAAACTCAGCCATCTGTTGAGAATGTATTTTCACCAGGGTATTAAACCTAGTACCAAGTTCAGTCATAATCTTGGATAATCCCTGCATTGTATAATATAATTTAGATTCAAGATTCACAAGAATCTTTTCAATTGGAAGAGATCCTAGCTCAACAGATTCCTGCTTCTTCTGCATATCCAAAGGATCTTCTGTTCCTTCCTTCATTCTGGTTGCCTTCCTTGTAGTATGACTGCGTGTGGAAACCCCAGCCACAGCCTCTCCAGCAGTGACTGGAGGATGCTGACCGGGGTTTTCCCCAGTCCATAATGTATTAAGTTCTCCCAGTTCATCAAGTTGTATAGGTTCTTCTATCTCAAGAGGTGCAGTTTGCAGCACCACCGCTACAGTTGACAGATGCCTTTCCCCAGCCGGTGTTTCAGCTGGTAATACTTCAGCTGATGATACTACAAGTGGTTCATTCATAACATTGCCGTCAGATGCTACTGCGCACGTGCGAACCTGAGTAACTCTTTGTTCTAAAGGCTGTTTGGCGCCCTCTTTAGGGGGCTCTACCGATGTAACATAGAGCTCTGTATCCGAACACTGTACCTCTCTCCTGGGATCCATTTCACGCTGAGTCCCGGTGTCTTTTCTACAGGTAGGCTCCAAAACTTGAACTTTTGGAAAATGTAGTTTTTTGATGATCTGTTGTTGTTTTTTTTTGCTCTTTTTCACCAATTGTACCATCAGAAGTTAAATTAACAGCACTGAAGTTATCTAAACTTTTAAAGAATTTTAACGGGCATTTCTAGACAAAACAATAAGATAGAGTCAGGAGAGGTCTGGAAGCACATCTGATCCTTATGCCATCTTGCCATGCCCCCCCCCCCCCCGATGTAAATGTTTGTTATAAATCTTTTAATTATCATTGTGTCTGTAATCACATATTCAAAACTGCTTCCTTCTGGTAACCTCAGCCTGATCTTGCGTCAATATTAATTTTGGTAGTTGATAATTTATTTATTTTTCCTTTCTACATGAATCTTCTTCCAAATGTTGAGCAGATGGTGCAGTACTGGTGAATTCCTATGTTGCACCAACTTTTCATCCCACTTATATAGTATATGTTCAGGTATCTTCTCCCCTATTTTATCCAGCTCTAATCTGGTCCAATCTGGTTTTTCCCTTGTTTGATAAAAAGCTGATAGGGATCTTAATTGTGCTGCTCTATAATAATTCTTAAAGTTTGGTAGCTGTAAGCCCCCTTGTTTGTACCATTCTGTTACTTTATCGAGCGCTATCCTCAGTTTCCCCCCTTTCCATAAGAATTTCCTTACTATTTTCTTTAGCTCCTTGAAGAATTCCTCTGTTAGGTGAATTGGTAACGATTGAAAAAGGTATTGTATCCTTGGGAAGATATTCATTTTAATGAAATTTACCCTTTCTATCAGTGTTAATGGTAAATCTTTCCAATGTTCTAAGTCATCTTGTAATTTCTTCATTAATGGCTGATCATTTAATTTGTATAGATGGCCTAAATTATTATCTAGTTGAATACCTAGGTATTGGATTGTTTGTGTTTGCCATTTAAATGGTGATTCTTTCTTAAACTTTGTGAAATCCGCATTATTCATTGGCATTGCTTCACTTTTATTTGCGTTGATCTTGTACCCCGATACTTCTCCATATTCCTTCAATTTCTTGTGTAATTCTTTTATTGATAATTCTGGTTCTGTTAAGGATGCCGCTTTAGTTGCCCATTCAGAGCCAGCTCTTCAGCGCTTGATGTCCTGCTTTGCCGAAACTGCCAAAATGTTTGGCCTGGAAGTCAGCCTGAAGAAAACTGAGGTCCTCCATCAGCCAGCTCCCCACCATGACTACCAGCCCCCCCACATCTCCATCGGGCACACAAAACTCAAAACGGTCAACCAGTTTACCTATCTCGGCTGCACCATTTCATCAGATGCAAGGATCGACAATGAGATAGACAACAGACTCGCTAAGGCAAATAGCGCCTTTGGAAGACTACACAAAAGAGTCTGGAAAAACAACCAACTGAAAAACCTCACAAAGATAAGCGTATACAGAGCCGTTGTCATACCCACACTCCTGTTCGGCTCCGAATCATGGGTCCTCTACCGGCATCACCTACGGCTCCTAGAACGCTTCCACCAGCGTTGTCTCCGCTCCATCCTCAACATCCATTGGAGCGCTTTCATCCCTAACGTCGAAGTACTCGAGATGGCAGAGGTCGACAGCATCGAGTCCACGCTGCTGAAGATCCAGCTGCGCTGGGTGGGTCACGTCTCCAGAATGGAGGACCATCTCCTTCCCACGATTGTGTTATATGGCGAGCTCTCCACTGGCCACCGTGACAGAGGTGCACCAAAGAAAAGGTACAAGGACTGCCTAAAGAAATCTCTTGGTGCCTGCCACATTGACCACCGCCAGTGGGCTGATATCGCCTCAAACTGTGCATCTTGGCGCCTCACAGTTTGGCGGGCAGCAACCTCCTTTGAAGAAGACCGCAGAGCCCACCTCACTGACAAAAGGCAAAGGAGGAAAAACCCAACACCCAACCCCAACTAACCAATTTTCTCCTGCAGCCGCTGCAACCGTGTCTGCCTGTCCCGCATCGGACTTATCAGCCACAAACGAGCCTGCAGCTGACGTGGACATTTACCCCCTCCATAAATCTTCGTCCGCGAAGCCAAGCCAAAGAAGTATACTATGACGTCATCTGCAAATAGACGGATTTTATATTCCTTCCTTTTTATTTTTATCCCTCTTATTTTATTTTCTATTCTTATCAGTTCTGCCAATGGTTCTATAGCTAACGCGAACATTGAAGGAGATAGTGGACATCCCTGCCTAGTTGACCTGCTTAATTTAAATTGATTTGATATATATCCATTTACTTTCACTTTCGCCAGTGGTCCCTTATATAATGCTTTAATCCATTTAATATATTTCTCTGGTAGGATGAACCTCTGTAGTATTTTGAGTAAATAATTCCATTCTACTCTGTCAAAGGCTTTCTCTGCATCAAAGGCAACCGTCACTGTTGGCGTCTTGTTTCCTTTTACTGCATGGATTAAGTTAATGAACTTACAGATATTGTCCATTGTTCATGTTTTCTTAATAAATTCAGTTTGATCTAGTTTTACTATTTTTGGTACACAGTCGGCCAATCTGTTTGCTAATAGTTTAGCAAACATCTTATAATCTGAGGAGTAGAGATATTGGTCTATATGATGCTGGTGTTAGTGGATCTTTCCCCATCTTTGGTATTACTATTTTGCATGAATCTGGTTCATTACTTCCAGGAGAGGAGAAATTAATAAGTCTTTAAGTGTTTTATAGAATTTTATTGGGAGTCCGACCTCTCCCAGCATTTTATTGTTCGGTAGTTTTTTTTAATATATCCTGTAGTTCCTCTATTTCAAATGATTTTATTAATTTGCTTTGCTCCTCTTCTTGCAATTTCGGTAGTTCAATTTTAGCTAGAAACTCATCTACTTTGTCCTCTTTCCCTTCGTTCTCAGTTATTTCACCTTTACTTTAAGTGGGTAATAAAGAATGATTTGAACCAACCATTTCTACCTGTGGACGCTGCTTACCTGTTGTGTTCCTCCATTAATTCTTTGCCTGAACTCTCTCAATAATGAAGAAGTAATTGAATGAAAAATCATCTTATTCCATTGATTGCAATAAAATACTGGAAAAATTCAGCAGGTGATGCAGGATCCAGAGGAATGGAAAGGTAATGAATGATTCGGATCTGGGGACCCTTCATCAGGGATAGGGATAAAAAGGTGGGGGAGAGGGTAGAGGAGAACAGACTAACAGGCAAGGGGTCCTAGGTGGATACAAATGGGAGGGTAGAAGATGACAAGTAATGGGGAGAGCGTAGCTGTCTGAGAGGAGTTGAAGGTAAGGAGACAGATAGCTAGGGACCTGGAGGAGGGGGCTAATGGAAATTGGACAAGTTGACATGAATGCTGCCTGGTTGGAGTCTGCCAACATGGTGCTGTTCCTCCAATTTGGCATGGTTGGCACACCGGTCAGTGCAACTTGGTTACAGCACCATCGAATAGAACCAGGGTTCGAATCCTGCACTGTCTATAAGGAGTTGGTATGCTCTCTCCATGTATCTGTGGGATTTTCCCATGGGCTTCAGATTCCTCCCACCATTCAAAATGTATCGGGGTGGGTGGGGGGGTTGGTTAATTGGGTGTAATTGGGTGGCATGGGCTCAAGGGCCAAAAGGGCCTGTTAATATGCTGTATGTCTAATTGATGAATTAATTAGGATGTTGGATGATTTTTAAATTCATCTGAACTAAATGTCACTATTTCTTATCCCCTAGTGCTGCCTGAGTATAGGTAGGGTCTTACTGTTCTTGGAGGAGCCTGCTGTTGTCCAGGGTAGTCTGTCTGCCCTTGGCACCAATGAAGCTGATGGCACCCACCCCACGTCAGAGTTCACAGGCTTCTATATCACGCAGGCTTAATTGATATTTGCCTCCCATGATTGATGAGGAATTGGCAGAATCTGTTGCCAAAGCAACAAATCACCCACCCTGCGCTAGAATGAGCTCATGCTGTGATGTGCTTTAACAAATACGTGAACACTAGACACTTAGGTGTCTGGGTCTGGCACATGTAAATCCTTGAATAAACAAGTTAGCAAGTGGTGTTTTTTTAAATTTAGTGATATTTTACTAACTGTGGCAGTTAACACAACACCCTTACAGCACCGGTAACTCACGTACAATTCAGCCACTGAATATAAGGAGTTTGTACGCTCTCCCTGTGACCTGTGCGGGTTTCCTACGGGTGCTCCAGTCTCCATCCACATTCCAAAGATGTACAGGGATGGTAGGTTAATTGGTCACGTAGGGGCGGCACGGCTTTGTGGGCTGGAAGGGCCTGTTACTGTGCTGTATCTCCAAATTAATCAAAACTAAATTAATTAGTGCTTCACTTTTTATCATTAATTTTAAAATGTTGGTTTCCCTCCCCTTTTGTCCTGTTGTGGCTGGCACACAGTGCGGGATTGTGAACCACCACCATCAGTTCACAGACTTACCTGACATATCGCGGGCTAGCAGTGCTGGGCACCAAGGTACACCTAGTGGATCAGATGAAGCCCCTGCCTACCATAGTATTCACTACACTGTGATCAATAACTAGGAGGTATCTAACACAAACTTATGGTAAACCTCTGTCTGATTGGTTTATTCGCCTGCCTTCCTGTTGTGACAAAGATCACTTCTACTGAGAAATGTCCAGGATGGAGAATCATCTGTACTGGGGTCAGGAATTAACCCCTTGGTTCCTGGGATGAGCACAGGAACCACCATTTTTCTCCACTGACCAGGGAAAATGCCCCAACGTCCTTTGTCATGGTCTCTATTTGTAACGGCTTGCTTTGTGTCACCTCACGTTTAAAACCACATTGCACCATCCAGTGGCTCGTGAGTTGTATGACATTTGTGCTTATAACTTTATCACCAAAGTCTAAAATATGCAGGTTAACCAGAAAATAAACAAATTGCTGCACTGCATTGTTATACAGTTGTGGCATCAGGTGGTGCCACTAGGGTTGGTGTCACCCAATGTGGTAACTTATGAGGTTGTCCCCCTTGCCACCCCCACCCCCCGCAAGACCTCTTCCCATACCAGACCATACAGAATCTTTAGTAATGTTCTTTATACTAATGTTGCTCGTAAATCACAATTCTTGCAGATCACTAAATGTAATGGCGATCGTAGCAATGAGCAAAATTAAAATTACATCTTCAAATTACAATATCATATGCACAGCCTCAGTGAACTTACATTCACATAGTTTCCTGCAGTTAAAGTGAAAATTTGTAAGGAAACAATAGAATTCAAAATAAAAACATTTAAGAACAATGTCAAAATTATGTTGATTTTAACATTAAACTTTTTTGTTATGAAATACATTAATGGTCAGGTTTGCATAATCAATAATGGCCCAAATAATGTAGAACTTGTAAACAAATGGAGACATACTCATAAATGAAATAAGACCATAAAAATAAACAGGAATAAATACACAAGCAGTTCAACACTAGTGAACATCTCGATGAATTCCGATCCCTTATTTCCTTGCCATCAAAGCTGCGAACTTGTGAATCATTTCATTGAAATCAATGCTTTTCACCAACTCACTTTCAAACGCAAGATCGGAAAGCCTTGACTCTCCTAGGGCGGATAGCAAATAGTTCTTTATAAGTTTCAGCTTTGTAAAGCTCCTCTCACATGAAGCCACCGACTCACAGATCATCAGAAATAATTTTAGGCTGTGTGAAAGGGTTGGGAGAGATTCGACAAAGTTCCTTTCAGCTGTGAATGTCAAAACGTCTAATGTCGCCCAACCTTTGGTTTCTTTCAGATCAATCTCTGCTGCTTTCAGGTGCCTTCTCAGCCTTGATATTTCTAGTAAAAGCTCACTCTCAGATACCTCTTCATAGAAAACAGCGACTATAAAGGCATCAGCAGCAATGAAAACAACAGCGCGTGTTTGTGGCGCGTGAAGATGAAACCACGTGATCTGAAGCATCGTTGTAATTAGCTTATAACGTGATCCAGAGTGCATTAGAAGGTTCAAAAGGTATATGACCATTGAGTTTTCGCCTTGTAGGTCTATTGATACATGTCAGCTGGGCTTTACAAAAAATATTTTTGTTGTTATAACTAACTAAAGGGATATTTTTATAAAATAATAATAAATATCTGCTGAAGCACTGCACAAAAATTTTATAGACAGTCATTTTGTTGTCACTCCCTCTGAGGGTGTCACCCGCTGTGATCGGCACCCCCCCCCCCCCCACCTACCGAGTGATGCATGACTGTCCCTTCCGTTACAGCATCATGATAGAAAGGAACAATGGGTCTCCCTGGCCTTCTCCCTCAAACAACAAAGAAGGGCATGTCAAACAGTATTTGATGGTATGTCTATTTTTGTAAATACAATGTGTGCAAATTGTGTTCATGCATAAGTACCTCAGAGAATTATCAACCAGTTTTGGCCATAATAAAGATTGCATGATCAACCGTTTCACATATAAGCTATAATTACCATTTAAATTCCCTCCTCTCTGAGTTCATATGGGTAGCAAGTTGGCAGATTACTGATTATCTATACAGTCACTGTGCAGACAAGCATATGCATGAACTTTAGAAATGCCAATGAATGTAGATATCAAAGCAGACTTGGGGAACGTGAAGTTTCTGGTTCCATCTCTTTATTCTCCACTTCACCACGGTTGCAAAAATATTGCACATCAAGCATCCAGAACGAGGGCTTTGTCGCTGCTTGAAGATCGACCAGATTCAAAGATTACACCATATAATTCAACATGGTCAGTGTTACTTTCTTTTTGTGATTCTTGGAGTAAACAGCTGCAGATTTACCAGTTTTATTAACTATTGATGGGCTTCTCCCCCAGTTACCTGATCATATTATCATCCATTTTTGTTTAATGGTAAGGTTGGCAATATTCAGTGTTACGAGAGAATAAAGTTCTGGAGGTAACGTGTGCAGTTCAGTACGATGTCAAAAGCAGCTGCCTAATTTGCCCTTCTGCACCTGAAGGTGCGCGGTACCAGTAAAACCATTGCAAAAGTGACTCAGACGTAAAATGCACGGAAGGTCATTTGCAAAGTTGCTCACGGTTAGCCTAAAATCAGAGGACTTGAATGTTTGGAGTAAAAGAGCATAAGTCATAGGAACAGAATTGGGCCATTCAGCCCCTCAAGTCTGCTCCGCCATTCAAATCAAGGCTGATGTATTTTTCTTCTCGATCCCATTCTCCATGCAACATTTGACACCCGTACTGATCAAGAACCTCCATTTTAAATCTACCCAGTGACTTGGGCTCTACAGCTGTCGGTGGCAACAAATCCCATGGACTCACCATCCTCTTGTTCCTTGTCTCTGTTCTAAAGGGATATGGGCTGCACCCTCTGGTCCCAGACTCTCCTACTACTTCTCCACATCCCCTTGATCCAGGCCTTTCAGTACTCAGCAGGTTTCAATGAGATCCTCCCCACCCCATTTATCATTCTGAACTCCAGTGAGTACCGGCCCAGGGCCGTTAATCATTTCTCATATGTAACTGTCTCAAACCCTAGATCATTCTTTTGATCATTCTTTGGACTCTCTCCAATTCAGGCAGAAAACTGTTCATGACACTCCACATGTGGTCTGACCAACAGCTTCTAAAGGCTCAGCATTAAATCTTTGCTTTAATGTTTAATCATTGAAGGAACAGAAACTTCAACATAAAGTTTAAATGTTCCAGCCATCAGCACAGGACCAGACCCTATGTATTGAGCAAAGATAAGCAGGTGGAACATCAGCACAGGTCCAGACGCTGTGTATTGGGCAGAGATAAGCAGGTGGACCATCAGCACAAGACCTGACCCTGTGTATTGGGCAGAGATAAGCAGGTGGACCATCAGCACAGGGCCAGACGCTGTGTACTGGGCAGAGATAAGCAGGTGGACATTCAGTACAGGTCCAGACCCTGTGTATTGGGCAGACATAAGCAGGTGGACCATCAGCACAGGTCCAGACCCTGTGTATTGGGCAGAGATAAGCAGGTGGACCATCAGCACTAGTCCAGAACCTGTGTATTGGGCCGGGATAAGCAGGTGGACCTTCAGCACAGGTCCAGACCATATGTTTTGGGAAGAGATAAGCAGGTGGACCATCACCACAGGTCCAGACCCTGTGTATTGTGCAGACATAAGAAAGTGGACCATCAGCACAGGTCCAGACCCTCTGTATTGGGAAGAGTTAAGCAGGTTGAACATCAGCACAGGTCCAGACCCTATGTATAGGGCAGAGATAAGCAGTTGGACCATCAGCACAGGTCCAGACGTTGTATATTGGGCAGAGATAAGCAGGTGGACCTTCAGCACAGCTCCAGACCCTGTGTATTGGGCAGAGATAAGCAGGTGGACCTTTAGCACAGATCCAGAACCTGCGCATTGGGCAGAGATAAGCAGGTGGACAATCAGCACAGGTCCAGACGCTGTGTATTGGGCAGAGATAAGCAGGTGGACCATCAGCACAGGTCCAGACCCTGTGTATTGGGCAGAGATAAACAGGTGGACATTCAGTACAGGTCCAGACCATGTGTATTGGGCAGACATAAGCAGGTGGACCATCAGCACAGGTCCAGACGCTGTGTATTGGGCAGAGATAAGCAGGTGGACCACCAGCACAGCTCCAGACCCTTTGTATTGGGAAGAGTTAAGCAGGTTGACCATCAGCACAGGTCCAGACACAGTGTATTGGGCAGAGATAAGCAGGTGAACCACCAGCACAGCTCCAGACACTATGTATTGGGCAGAGATAAGCAGGTGGACCATCAGCATAGGTCCAGATGCTGTGTATTGGGCAGATATAAGCAGGTGGACTATCAACACAGGTCCAGACACTGTGTATTGGGCAGAGATAAGCAGGTGGCCATCACCACAGGTCCAAATGCTGTGTATTGGGCAGAGATAAGAAGGGGGACCATCAGCATAGGTCCATACCCTGTGTATTGGTCAGAGATAAGCAGGTGGACCATCAGCACAGGTCCAGACCATGTGTATTGGGCAGAGATAAGCAGGTTGACCATCAGCACATGTCCAGACCCTGTGTATTGGGCAGAGATAAGCAGGTGGACCATCAGCACAGGTCCAGACACTGTGTATTGGGCAGAGATAAGCAGGTGGACCATCAGCACAGGTCCAGAACCTATGTATTGGGCAGAGATAAGCAGGTGGACCATCAGCACAGGTCCAGGACCTTTGTATTGGACAGAGATAAGCAGGTGGACCATCAGCACAGGTCCAGGACCTGTGTATTGGGCAGAGATAAGCAGGTAGACATACAGAACAGGTCCAGACCCTGTGTATTGGGCAGAGATAAGCAGGTGGACCTTCAGCACAGCTCCAGACCCTGTGTATTGGGCAGAGATAAGCAGGTGGACCATCAGCACAAGACCTGACCCTGTGTATTGGGCAGAGATAAGCAGGTGGACCATCAGCACAGGGCCAGACGCTGTGTACTGGGCAGAGATAAGCAGGTGGACATTCAGTACAGGTCCAGACCCTGTGTATTGGGCAGACATAAGCAGGTGGACCATCAGCACAGGTCCAGACCCTGTGTATTGGGCAGAGATAAGCAGGTGGACCATCAGCACTAGTCCAGATCCTGTGTATTGGGCCGGGATAAGCAGGTGGACCTTCAGCACAGGTCCAGACCATATGTTTTGGGAAGAGATAAGCAGGTGGACCATCACCACAGGTCCAGACCCTGTGTATTGTGCAGACATAAGAAGGTGGACAATCAGCACAGGTCCAGACCCTCTGTATTGGGAAGAGTTAAGCAGGTTCAACATCAGCACAGGTCCAGACCCTATGTATAGGGCAGAGATAAGCAGTTGGACCATCAGCACAGGTCCAGACGTTGTATATTGGGCAGAGATAAGCAGGTGGACCTTCAGCACAGCTCCAGACCCTGTGTATTGGGCAGAGATAAGCAGGTGGACCTTTAGCACAGATCCAGAACCTGCGCATTGGGCAGAGATAAGCAGGTGGACAATCAGCACAGGTCCAGACGCTGTGTATTGGGCAGAGATAAGCAGGTGGACCATCAGCACAGGTCCAGACCCTGTGTATTGGGCAGAGATAAACAGGTGGACCATCAGCACAGGACCAAACCCTGTGTATTGGGCAGAGATTAGCAGGTGGACATTCAGCACAGGTCCAGACCAAGTGTATTGGGCAGACATAAGCAGGTGGACCATCAGCACAGGTCCAGACGCTGTGTATTGGGCAGAGATAAGCAGGTCGACCATCAGCAGATGTCCAAACACTGTGTATTGGGCAGGGATAAGCAGGTGGACCATCAGCACAGGTCCAGACCCTGTGTATTGGGCAGAGATAAGCAGGTGGACCATCAGCACAGGTCCAGACGCTGTGTATTTGGCAGAGATAAGCAGGTCGACCATCAGCACAGGTCCAAACACTGTGTATTGGGCAGGGATAAGCAGGTGGACCATCAGCACAGGTCCATACCCTGTGTATTGGGAAGAGATAAGCAGGTGGACCATCAGCACAGGTCCAGATGCTGTGTATTGGGCAGAGATAAATAGGTGGACCATCAGCACAGGTCCTGACCCTGTGTATTGGTCAGAGATAAGCAAGTTGACCATCAGCACAGGACCAGACCCTCTGTATTGGGCAGAGATAAGCAGGTGAACCATCAGCACAGCTCCAGACCCTTTGTATTGGGAAGAGTTAAGCAGGTTGACCATCAGCACAGGTCCAGACACTATGTATTGGGCAGAGATAAGCAGGTGGACCATCAGCATAGGTCCAGATGCTGTGTATTGGGCAGATATAAGCAGGTGGACTATCAACACAGGTCCAGACACTGTGTATTGGGCAGAGATAAGCAGGTGGCCATCACCACAGGTCCAAATGCTGTGTATTGGGCAGAGATAAGAAGGGGGACCATCAGCATAGGTCCATACCCTGTGTATTGGTCAGAGATAAGCAGGTGGACCATCAGCACAGGTCCAGACCCTGTGTATTGGGCAGAGATAAGCAGGTGGACCATCAGCACAGGTCCAGACACTGTGTATTGGGCAGAGATAAGCAGGTGGACCATCAGCACAGGTCCAGAACCTATGTATTGGGCAGAGATAAGCAGGTGGACCATCAGCACAGGTCCAGGACCTTTGTATTGGACAGAGATAAGCAGGTGGACCATCAGCACAGGTCCAGACCCTCTGAATTAGGAAGAGTTAAGCCGGTTGATCATCAGCAAATGTCCAGACCCCGTGTATTGGGCAGAGATAAGCAGGTGGACCATCCGCACAGGTCCAGACCCTGTGCATCGGGCAGAGATAAGAAGGTGGACCATCAGCACAGGTCCAGACCCTGTGTATTGGGCAGACATAAGCAGGTGGACCATCAGCACAGGTCCAGACCCTGTGTATTGGGCAGAGATAAGCAGGTGGACCATCTGCCCAAGTCCAGAACCTGTGCATTGGGCAGAGATAAGTAGGTGGACCATCAGTACAGGTCAAGACCCTGTATATTGGGCAGAGATAAGCGGGTGGACCATCAGCACTGGTCAAGACCCTGTGTATTGGGCAGTGATAAGCAGGTGGACTATCAGCACAGGTCCAGATGCTGTGTATTGGGCAGAGATAAGAAGGTGGACCATCAGCATAGGTCCATACCGTGTGTATTGGTCAGAGATAAGCAGGTGGACCATCAGCACAGGTCCAGACCCTGTGTATTGGGCAGAGATAAGCAGGTGCACCATCAGCACATGTCCAGACCCTGTGTATTGGGCAGAGATAAGCAGGTGGACAATCAGCACAGGTCCAGACCCTGTGTATTGGGCAGAGATAAGCAGGTGGACCATCAGCACAGGTCCACAACCTGTGCATTGGGCAGCGATAAGCAGGTGGACCCTCAGCACTGGTCCAGGACCTGTGTATTGGGCAGAGATAAGCAGGTAGACATACAGAACAGGTCCAGACCCTGTGTATTGGGCAGAGATAAGCAGGTGGACCTTCAGCACAGCTCCAGACCCTGTGTATTGGGCAGAGATAAGCAGGTGGACCTTTAGCACAGATCCAGAACCTGCGCATTGGGCAGAGATAAGCAGGTGGACCATCAGCACAGGTCCAGATGATGTGTATTGGGCAGAGATAAGCAGGTGGACCATCAGCACAGGTCCAGACCCTGTGTATTGGGCAGAGATAAGCAGCTGGACCATCAGCAGAGGTCCAAACCCTGTGTATCGGGCAGAGATAAGCAGGTAGACATTCAGAACAGGTCCAGACCATGTGTATTGGGCAGACATAAGCAGGTGGACCATCAGCACAGGTCCAGACCCTGTGTATTGGGCAGAGATAAGCAGGTGGACCATCAGTACAGGTCCAGACCCTGTGAACTGGGCAGAGATAAGCAGGTAGATCATCAGCAAAGGACCAGACCCTGTGTATTGGGCAGAGATAAGCAGGTGGACCATCCGCACAGTTCCAGACACAGTGTATTGGGCAGAGATAAACAGGTGGACAATCAGCACAGATCCAGAACCTGTGTATTGGGCAGACATAAGCAGGTGGACCATCAGCACATGTCCAGACCCTGTGTATTGGGCAGAGATAAGCAGGTGGACAATCAGCACAGGTCCAGACCCTGTGTATTGGGCAGAGATAAACAGGTGGACCATCAGCACAGGTCCAGAACCTGTGCATTGGGCAGTGATAAGCAGGTGGACAATCAGCACAGGTCCAGACCCTGTGTATTGGGCAGAGATAAACAGGTGGACCATCAGCACAGGTCCAGATGCTGTGTATTGGGCAGAGATAAATAGGTGGACCATCAGCACAGGTCCTGACCCTGTGTATTGGGCAGAGATAAGCAAGTTGACCATCAGCACAGGACCAGACGCTCTGTATTGGGCAGAGATAAGCAGGTGAACCACCAGCACAGCTCCAGACCCTTTGTATTTGGAAGAGTTAAGCAGGTTGACCATCAGCACAGGTCCAGACACAGTGTATTGGGCAGAGATAAGCAGGTGAACCACCAGCACAGCTCCAGACACTATGTATTGGGCAGAGATAAGCAGGTGGACCATCAGCATAGGTCCAGATGCTGTGTATTGGGCAGAGATAAGCAGGTGGCCATCACCACAGGTCCAAATGCTGTGTATTGGGCAGAGATAAGAAGGGGGACCATCAGCATAGGTCCATACCCTGTGTATTGGTCAGAGATAAGCAGGTGGACCATCAGCACAGGTCCAGACCCTGTGTATTGGGCAGAGATAAGCAGGTGGACCATCAGCACAGGTCCAGACACTGTGTATTGGGCAGAGATAAGCAGGTGGACCATCAGCACAGGTCCAGAACCTATGTATTGGGCAGAGATAAGCAGGTGGACCATCAGCACAGGTCCAGGGCCTTTGTATTGGACAGAGATAAGCAGGTGGACCATCAGCACAGGTCCAGACCCTCTGAATTAGGAAGAGTTAAGCCGGTTGATCATCAGCAAATGTCCAGACCCCGTGTATTGGGCAGAGATAAGCAGGTGGACCATCCGCACAGGTCCAGACCCTGTGCATCGGGCAGAGATAAGAAGGTGGACCATCAGCACAGGTCCAGACCCTGTGTATTGGGCAGACATAAGCAGGTGGACCATCAGCACAGGTCCAGACCCTGTGTATTGGGCAGAGATAAGCAGGTGGACCATCTGCCCAAGTCCAGAACCTGTGCATTGGGCAGAGATAAGTAGGTGGACCATCAGTACAGGTCAAGACCCTGTATATTGGGCAGAGATAAGCGGGTGGACCATCAGCACTGGTCAAGACCCTGTGTATTGGGCAGTGATAAGCAGGTGGACTATCAGCACAGGTCCAGATGCTGTGTATTGGGCAGAGATAAGAAGGTGGACCATCAGCATAGGTCCATACCGTGTGTATTGGTCAGAGATAAGCAGGTGGACCATCAGCACAGGTCCAGACCCTGTGTATTGGGCAGAGATAAGCAGGTGCACCATCAGCACATGTCCAGACCCTGTGTATTGGGCAGAGATAAGCAGGTGGACAATCAGCACAGGTCCAGACCCTGTGTATTGGGCAGAGATAAGCAGGTGGACCATCAGCACAGGTCCACAACCTGTGCATTGGGCAGCGATAAGCAGGTGGACCCTCAGCACTGGTCCAGGACCTGTGTATTGGGCAGAGATAAGCAGGTAGACATACAGAACAGGTCCAGACCCTGTGTATTGGGCAGAGATAAGCAGGTGGACCTTCAGCACAGCTCCAGACCCTGTGTATTGGGCAGAGATAAGCAGGTGGACCTTTAGCACAGATCCAGAACCTGCGCATTGGGCAGAGATAAGCAGGTGGACCATCAGCACAGGTCCAGATGCTGTGTATTGGGCAGAGATAAGCAGGTGGACCATCAGCACAGGTCCAGACCCTGTGTATTGGGCAGAGATAAGCAGCTGGACCATCAGCAGAGGTCCAAACCCTGTGTATCGGGCAGAGATAAGCAGGTAGACATTCAGAACAGGTCCAGACCATGTGTATTGGGCAGACATAAGCAGGTGGACCATCAGCACAGGTCCAGACCCTGTGTATTGGGCAGAGATAAGCAGGTGGACCATCAGTACAGGTCCAGACCCTGTGAACTGGGCAGAGATAAGCAGGTAGATCATCAGCAAAGGACCAGACCCTGTGTATTGGGCAGAGATAAGCAGGTGGACCATCCGCACAGTTCCAGACACAGTGTATTGGGCAGAGATAAGCAGGTGAACCACCAGCACAGCTCCAGACACTATGTATTGGGCAGAGATAAGCAGGTGGACCATCAGCATAGGTCCAGATGCTGTGTATTGGGCAGATATAAGCAGGTGGACTATCAACACAGGTCCAGACACTGTGTATTGGGCAGAGATAAGCAAGTTGACCATCAGCACAGGACCAGACCCTCTGTATTGGGCAGAGATAAGCAGGTGAACCACCAGCACAGCTCCAGACCCTTTGTATTGGGAAGAGTTAAGCAGGTTGACCACCAGCACAGGTCCAGACACAGTGTATTGGGCAGAGATAAGCAGGTGAACCACCAGCACAGCTCCAGACACTATGTATTGGGCAGAGATAAGCAGGTGGACCATCAGCATAGGTCCAGATGCTGTGTATTGGGCAGATATAAGCAGGTGGACTATCAACACAGGTCCAGACACTGTGTATTGGGCAGAGATAAGCAGGTGGCCATCACCACAGGTCCAAATGCTGTGTATTGGGCAGAGATAAGAAGGGGGACCATCAGCATAGGTCCATACCCTGTGTATTGGTCAGAGATAAGCAGGTGGACCATCAGCACAGGTCCAGACCATGTGTATTGGGCAGAGATAAGCAGGTGGACCATCAGCACATGTCCAGACCCTGTGTATTGGGCAGAGATAAGCAGGTGGACCATCAGCACAGGTCCAGACACTGTGTATTGGGCAGAGATAAGCAGGTGGACCATCAGCACAGGTCCAGAACCTATGTATTGGGCAGAGATAAGCAGGTGGACCATCAGCACAGGTCCAGGACCTTTGTATTGGACAGAGATAAGCAGGTGGACCATCAGCACAGGTCCAGGACCTGTGTATTGGGCAGAGATAAGCAGGTAGACATACAGAACAGGTCCAGACCCTGTGTATTGGGCAGAGATAAGCAGGTGGACCTTCAGCACAGCTCCAGACCCTGTGTATTGGGCAGAGATAAGCAGGTGGACCATCAGCACAAGACCTGACCCTGTGTATTGGGCAGAGATAAGCAGGTGGACCATCAGAACAGGGCCAGACGCTGTGTACTGGGCAGAGATAAGCAGGTGGACATTCAGTACAGGTCCAGACCCTGTGTATTGGGCAGACATAAGCAGGTGGACCATCAGCACAGGTCCAGACCCTGTGTATTGGTCAGAGATAAGCAGGGGGACCATCAGCACTAGTCCAGATCCTGTGTATTGGGCCGGGATAAGCAGGTGGACCTGCAGCACAGGTCCAGACCATATGTTTTGGGAAGAGATAAGCAGGTGGACCATCACCACAGGTCCAGACCCTGTGTATTGTGCAGACATAAGAAGGTGGACAATCAGCACAGGTCCAGACCCTCTGTATTGGGAAGAGTTAAGCAGGTTGAACATCAGCACAGGTCCAGACCCTATGTATAGGGCAGAGATAAGCAGTTGGACCATCAGCACAGGTCCAGACGTTGTATATTGGGCAGAGATATGCAGGTGGACCTTCAGCACAGCTCCAAACCCTGTGTATTGGGCAGAGATAAGCAGGTGGACCTTTAGCACAGATCCAGTACCTGCGCATTGGGCAGAGATAAGCAGGTGGACAATCAGCACAGGTCCAGACGCTGTGTATTGGGCAGAGATAAGCAGGTGGACCATCAGCACAGGTCCAGACCCTGTGTATTGGGCAGAGATAAACAGGTGGACCATCAGCACAGGACCAAACCCTGTGTATTGGGCAGAGATTAGCAGGTGGACATTCAGCACAGGTCCAGACCAAGTGTATTGGGCAGACATAAGCAGGTGGACCATCAGCACAGGTCCAGACGCTGTGTATTGGGCAGAGATAAGCAGGTCGACCATCAGCAGATGTCCAAACACTGTGTATTGGGCAGGGATAAGCAGGTGGACCATCAGCACAGGTCCAGACCCTGTGTATTGGGCAGAGATAAGCAGGTGGACCATCAGCACAGGTCCAGACGCTGTGTATTTGGCAGAGATAAGCAGGTCGACCATCAGCACAGGTCCAAACACTGTGTATTGGGCAGGGATAAGCAGGTGGACCATCAGCACAGGTCCATACCCTGTGTATTGGGCAGAGATAAGCAGGTGGACCATCAGCACAGGTCCAGATGCTGTGTATTGGGCAGAGATAAATAGGTGGACCATCAGCACAGGTCCTGACCCTGTGTATTGGTCAGAGATAAGCAAGTTGACCATCAGCACAGGACCAGACCCTCTGTATTGGGCAGAGATAAGCAGGTGAACCATCAGCACAGCTCCAGACCCTTTGTATTGGGAAGAGTTAAGCAGGTTGACCATCAGCACAGGTCCAGACACTATGTATTGGGCAGAGATAAGCAGGTGGACCATCAGCATAGGTCCAGATGCTGTGTATTGGGCAGATATAAGCAGGTGGACTATCAACACAGGTCCAGACACTGTGTATTGGGCAGAGATAAGCAGGTGGCCATCACCACAGGTCCAAATGCTGTGTATTGGGCAGAGATAAGAAGGGGGACCATCAGCATAGGTCCATACCCTGTGTATTGGTCAGAGATAAGCAGGTGGACCATCAGCAAAGGACCAGACCCTGTGTATTGGGCAGAGATAAGCAGGTGGACCATCCGCACAGTTCCAGACACAGTGTATTGGGCAGAGATAAGCAGGTGAACCACCAGCACAGCTCCAGACACTATGTATTGGGCAGAGATAAGCAGGTGGACCATCAGCATAGGTCCAGATGCTGTGTATTGGGCAGATATAAGCAGGTGGACTATCAACACAGGTCCAGACACTGTGTATTGGGCAGAGATAAGCAAGTTGACCATCAGCACAGGACCAGACCCTCTGTATTGGGCAGAGATAAGCAGGTGAACCACCAGCACAGCTCCAGACCCTTTGTATTGGGAAGAGTTAAGCAGGTTGACCACCAGCACAGGTCCAGACACAGTGTATTGGGCAGAGATAAGCAGGTGAACCACCAGCACAGCTCCAGACACTATGTATTGGGCAGAGATAAGCAGGTGGACCATCAGCATAGGTCCAGATGCTGTGTATTGGGCAGATATAAGCAGGTGGACTATCAACACAGGTCCAGACACTGTGTATTGGGCAGAGATAAGCAGGTGGCCATCACCACAGGTCCAAATGCTGTGTATTGGGCAGAGATAAGAAGGGGGACCATCAGCATAGGTCCATACCCTGTGTATTGGTCAGAGATAAGCAGGTGGACCATCAGCACAGGTCCAGACCATGTGTATTGGGCAGAGATAAGCAGGTGGACCATCAGCACATGTCCAGACCCTGTGTATTGGGCAGAGATAAGCAGGTGGACCATCAGCACAGGTCCAGACACTGTGTATTGGGCAGAGATAAGCAGGTGGACCATCAGCACAGGTCCAGAACCTATGTATTGGGCAGAGATAAGCAGGTGGACCATCAGCACAGGTCCAGGACCTTTGTATTGGACAGAGATAAGCAGGTGGACCATCAGCACAGGTCCAGGACCTGTGTATTGGGCAGAGATAAGCAGGTAGACATACAGAACAGGTCCAGACCCTGTGTATTGGGCAGAGATAAGCAGGTGGACCTTCAGCACAGCTCCAGACCCTGTGTATTGGGCAGAGATAAGCAGGTGGACCATCAGCACAAGACCTGACCCTGTGTATTGGGCAGAGATAAGCAGGTGGACCATCAGAACAGGGCCAGACGCTGTGTACTGGGCAGAGATAAGCAGGTGGACATTCAGTACAGGTCCAGACCCTGTGTATTGGGCAGACATAAGCAGGTGGACCATCAGCACAGGTCCAGACCCTGTGTATTGGTCAGAGATAAGCAGGGGGACCATCAGCACTAGTCCAGATCCTGTGTATTGGGCCGGGATAAGCAGGTGGACCTGCAGCACAGGTCCAGACCATATGTTTTGGGAAGAGATAAGCAGGTGGACCATCACCACAGGTCCAGACCCTGTGTATTGTGCAGACATAAGAAGGTGGACAATCAGCACAGGTCCAGACCCTCTGTATTGGGAAGAGTTAAGCAGGTTGAACATCAGCACAGGTCCAGACCCTATGTATAGGGCAGAGATAAGCAGTTGGACCATCAGCACAGGTCCAGACGTTGTATATTGGGCAGAGATATGCAGGTGGACCTTCAGCACAGCTCCAAACCCTGTGTATTGGGCAGAGATAAGCAGGTGGACCTTTAGCACAGATCCAGTACCTGCGCATTGGGCAGAGATAAGCAGGTGGACAATCAGCACAGGTCCAGACGCTGTGTATTGGGCAGAGATAAGCAGGTGGACCATCAGCACAGGTCCAGACCCTGTGTATTGGGCAGAGATAAACAGGTGGACCATCAGCACAGGACCAAACCCTGTGTATTGGGCAGAGATTAGCAGGTGGACATTCAGCACAGGTCCAGACCAAGTGTATTGGGCAGACATAAGCAGGTGGACCATCAGCACAGGTCCAGACGCTGTGTATTGGGCAGAGATAAGCAGGTCGACCATCAGCAGATGTCCAAACACTGTGTATTGGGCAGGGATAAGCAGGTGGACCATCAGCACAGGTCCAGACCCTGTGTATTGGGCAGAGATAAGCAGGTGGACCATCAGCACAGGTCCAGACGCTGTGTATTTGGCAGAGATAAGCAGGTCGACCATCAGCACAGGTCCAAACACTGTGTATTGGGCAGGGATAAGCAGGTGGACCATCAGCACAGGTCCATACCCTGTGTATTGGGCAGAGATAAGCAGGTGGACCATCAGCACAGGTCCAGATGCTGTGTATTGGGCAGAGATAAATAGGTGGACCATCAGCACAGGTCCTGACCCTGTGTATTGGTCAGAGATAAGCAAGTTGACCATCAGCACAGGACCAGACCCTCTGTATTGGGCAGAGATAAGCAGGTGAACCATCAGCACAGCTCCAGACCCTTTGTATTGGGAAGAGTTAAGCAGGTTGACCATCAGCACAGGTCCAGACACTATGTATTGGGCAGAGATAAGCAGGTGGACCATCAGCATAGGTCCAGATGCTGTGTATTGGGCAGATATAAGCAGGTGGACTATCAACACAGGTCCAGACACTGTGTATTGGGCAGAGATAAGCAGGTGGCCATCACCACAGGTCCAAATGCTGTGTATTGGGCAGAGATAAGAAGGGGGACCATCAGCATAGGTCCATACCCTGTGTATTGGTCAGAGATAAGCAGGTGGACCATCAGCACAGGTCCAGACCCTGTGTATTGGGCAGAGATAAGCAGGTGGACCACCAGCACAGGTCCAGACACTGTGTATTGGGCAGAGATAAGCAGGTGGACCATCAGCACAGGTCCAGAACCTATGTATTGGGCAGAGATAAGCAGGTGGACCATCAGCACAGGTCCAGGACCTTTGTATTGGACAGAGATAAGCAGGTGGACCATCAGCACAGGTCCAGACCCTCTGAATTAGGAAGAGTTAAGCCGGTTGATCATCAGCAAACGTCCAGACCCCGTGTATTGGGCAGAGATAAGCAGGTGGACCATCCGCACAGGTCCAGACCCTGTGCATCGGGCAGAGATAAGAAGGTGGACCATCAGCACAGGTCCAGACCCTGTGTATTGGGCAGACATAAGCAGGTGGACCATCAGCACAGGTCCAGACCCTGTGTATTGGGCAGAGATAAGCAGGTGGACCATCTGCCCAAGTCCAGAACCTGTGCATTGGGCAGAGATAAGTAGGTGGACCATCAGTACAGGTCAAGACCCTGTATATTGGGCAGAGATAAGCGGGTGGACCATCAGCACTGGTCAAGACCCTGTGTATTGGGCAGTGATAAGCAGGTGGACTATCAGCACAGGTCCAGATGCTGTGTATTGGGCAGAGATAAGAAGGTGGACCATCAGCATAGGTCCATACCGTGTGTATTGGTCAGAGATAAGCAGGTGGACCATCAGCACAGGTCCAGACCCTGTGTATTGGGCAGAGATAAGCAGGTGCACCATCAGCACATGTCCAGACCCTGTGTATTGGGCAGAGATAAGCAGGTGGACAATCAGCACAGGTCCAGACCCTGTGTATTGGGCAGAGATAAGCAGGTGGACCATCAGCACAGGTCCACAACCTGTGCATTGGGCAGCGATAAGCAGGTGGACCCTCAGCACTGGTCCAGGACCTGTGTATTGGGCAGAGATAAGCAGGTAGACATACAGAACAGGTCCAGACCCTGTGTATTGGGCAGAGATAAGCAGGTGGACCTTCAGCACAGCTCCAGACCCTGTGTATTGGGCAGAGATAAGCAGGTGGACCTTTAGCACAGATCCAGAACCTGCGCATTGGGCAGAGATAAGCAGGTGGACCATCAGCACAGGTCCAGATGCTGTGTATTGGGCAGAGATAAGCAGGTGGACCATCAGCACAGGTCCAGACCCTGTGTATTGGGCAGAGAGAAGCAGCTGGACCATCAGCAGAGGTCCAAACCCTGTGTATCGGGCAGAGATAAGCAGGTAGACATTCAGAACAGGTCCAGACCATGTGTATTGGGCAGACATAAGCAGGTGGACCATCAGCACAGGTCCAGACCCTGTGTATTGGGCAGAGATAAGCAGGTGGACCATCAGTACAGGTCCAGACCCTGTGAACTGGGCAGAGATAAGCAGGTAGATCATCAGCAAAGGACCAGACCATGTGTATTGGGCAGAGATAAGCAGGTGGACCATCCGCACAGTTCCAGACACAGTGTATTGGGCAGAGATAAACAGGTGGACAATCAGCACAGATCCAGAACCTGTGTATTGGGCAGAGATAAGCAGGTGGCCATCACCACAGGTCCAGATGCTGTGTATTGGGCAGAGATAAGCAGGTGGCCATCACCACAGGTCCAAATGCTGTGTATTGGGCAGAGATAAGAAGGGGGACCATCAGCATAGGTCCATACCCTGTGTATTGGTCAGAGATAAGCAGGTGGACCATCAGCACAGGTCCAGACCCTGTGTATTGGGCAGAGATAAGCAGGTGGACCATCAGCACAGGTCCAGACACTGTGTATTGGGCAGAGATAAGCAGGTGGACCATCAGCACAGGTCCAGAACCTATGTATTGGGCAGAGATAAGCAGGTGGACCATCAGCACAGGTCCAGGACCTTTGTATTGGACAGAGATAAGCAGGTGGACCATCAGCACAGGTCCAGACCCTCTGAATTAGGAAGAGTTAAGCCGGTTGATCATCAGCAAATGTCCAGACCCCGTGTATTGGGCAGAGATAAGCAGGTGGACCATCCGCACAGGTCCAGACCCTGTGCATCGGGCAGAGATAAGAAGGTGGACCATCAGCACAGGTCCAGACCCTGTGTATTGGGCAGACATAAGCAGGTGGACCATCAGCACAGGTCCAGACCCTGTGTATTGGGCAGAGATAAGCAGGTGGACCATCTGCCCAAGTCCAGAACCTGTGCATTGGGCAGAGATAAGTAGGTGGACCATCAGTACAGGTCAAGACCCTGTATATTGGGCAGAGATAAGCGGGTGGACCATCAGCACTGGTCAAGACCCTGTGTATTGGGCAGTGATAAGCAGGTGGACTATCAGCACAGGTCCAGATGCTGTGTATTGGGCAGAGATAAGAAGGTGGACCATCAGCATAGGTCCATACCGTGTGTATTGGTCAGAGATAAGCAGGTGGACCATCAGCACAGGTCCAGACCCTGTGTATTGGGCAGAGATAAGCAGGTGCACCATCAGCACATGTCCAGACCCTGTGTATTGGGCAGAGATAAGCAGGTGGACAATCAGCACAGGTCCAGACCCTGTGTATTGGGCAGAGATAAGCAGGTGGACCATCAGCACAGGTCCACAACCTGTGCATTGGGCAGCGATAAGCAGGTGGACCCTCAGCACTGGTCCAGGACCTGTGTATTGGGCAGAGATAAGCAGGTAGACATACAGAACAGGTCCAGACCCTGTGTATTGGGCAGAGATAAGCAGGTGGACCTTCAGCACAGCTCCAGACCCTGTGTATTGGGCAGAGATAAGCAGGTGGACCTTTAGCACAGATCCAGAACCTGCGCATTGGGCAGAGATAAGCAGGTGGACCATCAGCACAGGTCCAGATGCTGTGTATTGGGCAGAGATAAGCAGGTGGACCATCAGCACAGGTCCAGACCCTGTGTATTGGGCAGAGAGAAGCAGCTGGACCATCAGCAGAGGTCCAAACCCTGTGTATCGGGCAGAGATAAGCAGGTAGACATTCAGAACAGGTCCAGACCATGTGTATTGGGCAGACATAAGCAGGTGGACCATCAGCACAGGTCCAGACCCTGTGTATTGGGCAGAGATAAGCAGGTGGACCATCAGTACAGGTCCAGACCCTGTGAACTGGGCAGAGATAAGCAGGTAGATCATCAGCAAAGGACCAGACCCTGTGTATTGGGCAGAGATAAGCAGGTGGACCATCCGCACAGTTCCAGACACAGTGTATTGGGCAGAGATAAACAGGTGGACAATCAGCACAGATCCAGAACCTGTGTATTGGGCAGACATAAGCAGGTGGACCATCAGCACATGTCCAGACCCTGTGTATTGGGCAGAGATAAGCAGGTGGACAATCAGCACAGGTCCAGACCCTGTGTATTGGGCAGAGATAAGCAGGTGGACCATCAGCACAGGTCCAGAACCTGTGCATTGGGCAGTGATAAGCAGGTGGACCCTCAGCACAGGTCCAGGACCTGTGTATTGGGCAGAGATAAGCAGGTAGACATACTGAACAGGTCCAGACCCTGTGTATTGGGCAGAGATAAGCAGGTGGACCTTCAGCACAGCTCCAGACTCTGTGTATTGGGCAGAGATAAGCAGGTGGACCATCAGCACAGGTCCAGGCCCTGTGTATTGGGCAGAGATAAGCAGGTGGACCATCAGTCCAGGTCAAGACCCTGTATATTGGGCAGAGATAAGCAGGTGGACCATCAGCACTGGTCAAGACCCTGTGTATTGGGCAGAGATAAGCAGGTGGACTATCAGCACAGGTCCAGATGCTGTGTATTGGGCAGAGATAAGAAGGTGGACCATCAGCATAGGTCCATACCCTGTCCATTCGTCAGAGATAAGCAGGTGGACCATCAGCACAGGTCCAGACCCTGTGTATTTGGCAGAGATAAGCAGGTGGACCATCAGCACATGTCCAGACCCTGTGTATTGGGCAGAGATAAGCAGGTGGACCTTCAGAACAACTCCAGACCCTGTGTATTGGGCAGAGATAATTAGGTGGACCATCAGCACAGGTCCAGACCCTCTGTATTAGGAAGAGTTAAGCCGGTTGACCATCAGCACATGTCCAGACCCCGTGTATTTGGCAGAGATAAGCAGGTGGACGATCCGCACAGGTCCAGACCCTGTGCATCGGGCAGAGATAAGCAGGTGAACCATCAGCACAGGTCCAGACCCTGTGTATTGGGCAGACATAAGCAGGTGGACCATCAGCACAGGTCCAGACCCTGTGTATTTGGCAGAGATAAGCAGGTGGACCATCTGCACAAGTCCAGAACCTGTGTTTTGGGCAGAGATAAGCAGGTGGACCATCAGTCCAGGTCAAGACCCTGTATATTGGGCAGAGATAAGCAGGTGGACCATCAGCACTGGTCAAGACCCTGTGTATTGGCAGAGATAAGCAGGTGGACTATCAGCACAGGTCCAGATGCTGTGTATTGGGCAGAGATAAGAAGGTGGACCATCAGCATAGGTCCATACCCTGTCCATTCGTCAGAGATAAGCAGGTGGAACATCAGCACAGGTCCAGACCCTGTGTATTGGGCAGAGATAAGCAGGTGGACCATCAGCACATGTCCAGACCCTGTGTATTGGGCAGAGATAAGCAGGTGGACCTTCAGCACAACTCCAGACCCTGTGTATTGGGCAGAGATAAATAGGTGGACCATCAGCACAGGTCCAGACCCTGTGTATTGGGCAGAGATAAGCAGGTTGACCATAAGCACAAGTCCAGACCCTTTGTATTGGGAAGAGTTAAGCAGGTTGACCATCATCACAGGTCCAGACACAGTGTATTGGGCAGAGATAAGCAGGTGGACCATCAGCAAAGGTCCAGATGCTGTGTATTGGGCAGACATAAGCATGTGGACTATCAACACAGGTCCAGACACTGTGTATTGGGCAGAGATAAGCAGGTGGCCATCACCACAGGTCCAAATGCTGTGTATTGTGCAGAGATAAGAAGGGGGAACATCAGCATAGGTCCATACCTTGTGTATTGGTCAGAGATAAGCAGGTGGACCATCAGCACAGGTCCAGACCATGTGTATTGGGCAGAGATAAGCAGGTGGACCATCAACACATGTCCAGACCCTGTGTATTGGGCAGAGATAAGCAGGTGGACCATCGGAACAGGTCCAGACACTGTGTATTGGGCAGAGATAAGCAGGTGGACCATCAGCACAGGTCCAGAACCTATGTATTGGGCAGAGATAAGCAGGTGGACCATCAGCACAGGTCCAGGACCTTTGTATTGGACAGAGATAAGCAGGTGGACCATCAGCACAGGTCCAGACCTTCTGTATTAGGAAGAGTTAAGCCGGTTGACCATCAGCACATGTCCAGACCCCGTGTATTTGGCAGAGATAAGCAGGTGGACAATCCGCACAGGTCCAGACCCTGTTCATCGGGCAGAGATAAGCAGGTGGACCTTCAGCACAGCTCCAGACTCTGTGTATTGGGCAGAGATAAGCAGGTGGACCATCAGCACAGGTCCAGGCCCTGTGTATTGGGCAGAGATAAGCAGGTGGACCATCAGTCCAGGTCAAGACCCTGTATATTGGGCAGAGATAAGCAGGTGGACCATCAGCACTGGTCAAGACCCTGTGTATTGGGCAGAGATAAGCAGGTGGACTATCAGCACAGGTCCAGATGCTGTGTATTGGGCAGATATAAGAAGGTGGACCATCAGCATAGGTCCATACCCTGTCCATTCGTCAGAGATAAGCAGGTGGACCATCAGCACAGGTCCAGACCCTGTGTATTTGGCAGAGATAAGCAGGTGGACCATCAGCACATGTCCAGACCCTGTGTATTGGGCAGAGATAAGCAGGTGGACCTTCAGAACAACTCCAGACCCTGTGTATTGGGCAGAGATAATTAGGTGGACCATCAGCACAGGTCCAGACCCTCTGTATTAGGAAGAGTTAAGCCGGTTGACCATCAGCACATGTCCAGACCCCGTGTATTTGGCAGAGATAAGCAGGTGGACGATCCGCACAGGTCCAGACCCTGTGCATCGGGCAGAGATAAGCAGGTGAACCATCAGCACAGGTCCAGACCCTGTGTATTGGGCAGACATAAGCAGGTGGACCATCAGCATAGGTCCAGATGCTGTGTATTGGGCAGAGATAAGCAGGTGGCCATCACCACAGGTCCAAATGCTGTGTATTGGGCAGAGATAAGAAGGGGGACCATCAGCATAGGTCCATACCCTGTGTATTGGTCAGAGATAAGCAGGTGGACCATCAGCACAGGTCCAGACCCTGTGTATTGGGCAGAGATAAGCAGGTGGACCATCAGCACAGGTCCAGACACTGTGTATTGGGCAGAGATAAGCAGGTGGACCATCAGCACAGGTCCAGAACCTATGTATTGGGCAGAGATAAGCAGGTGGACCATCAGCACAGGTCCAGGGCCTTTGTATTGGACAGAGATAAGCAGGTGGACCATCAGCACAGGTCCAGACCCTCTGAATTAGGAAGAGTTAAGCCGGTTGATCATCAGCAAATGTCCAGACCCCGTGTATTGGGCAGAGATAAGCAGGTGGACCATCCGCACAGGTCCAGACCCTGTGCATCGGGCAGAGATAAGAAGGTGGACCATCAGCACAGGTCCAGACCCTGTGTATTGGGCAGACATAAGCAGGTGGACCATCAGCACAGGTCCAGACCCTGTGTATTGGGCAGAGATAAGCAGGTGGACCATCTGCCCAAGTCCAGAACCTGTGCATTGGGCAGAGATAAGTAGGTGGACCATCAGTACAGGTCAAGACCCTGTATATTGGGCAGAGATAAGCGGGTGGACCATCAGCACTGGTCAAGACCCTGTGTATTGGGCAGTGATAAGCAGGTGGACTATCAGCACAGGTCCAGATGCTGTGTATTGGGCAGAGATAAGAAGGTGGACCATCAGCATAGGTCCATACCGTGTGTATTGGTCAGAGATAAGCAGGTGGACCATCAGCACAGGTCCAGACCCTGTGTATTGGGCAGAGATAAGCAGGTGCACCATCAGCACATGTCCAGACCCTGTGTATTGGGCAGAGATAAGCAGGTGGACAATCAGCACAGGTCCAGACCCTGTGTATTGGGCAGAGATAAGCAGGTGGACCATCAGCACAGGTCCACAACCTGTGCATTGGGCAGCGATAAGCAGGTGGACCCTCAGCACTGGTCCAGGACCTGTGTATTGGGCAGAGATAAGCAGGTAGACATACAGAACAGGTCCAGACCCTGTGTATTGGGCAGAGATAAGCAGGTGGACCTTCAGCACAGCTCCAGACCCTGTGTATTGGGCAGAGATAAGCAGGTGGACCTTTAGCACAGATCCAGAACCTGCGCATTGGGCAGAGATAAGCAGGTGGACCATCAGCACAGGTCCAGATGCTGTGTATTGGGCAGAGATAAGCAGGTGGACCATCAGCACAGGTCCAGACCCTGTGTATTGGGCAGAGATAAGCAGCTGGACCATCAGCAGAGGTCCAAACCCTGTGTATCGGGCAGAGATAAGCAGGTAGACATTCAGAACAGGTCCAGACCATGTGTATTGGGCAGACATAAGCAGGTGGACCATCAGCACAGGTCCAGACCCTGTGTATTGGGCAGAGATAAGCAGGTGGACCATCAGTACAGGTCCAGACCCTGTGAACTGGGCAGAGATAAGCAGGTAGATCATCAGCAAAGGACCAGACCCTGTGTATTGGGCAGAGATAAGCAGGTGGACCATCCGCACAGTTCCAGACACAGTGTATTGGGCAGAGATAAGCAGGTGAACCACCAGCACAGCTCCAGACACTATGTATTGGGCAGAGATAAGCAGGTGGACCATCAGCATAGGTCCAGATGCTGTGTATTGGGCAGATATAAGCAGGTGGACTATCAACACAGGTCCAGACACTGTGTATTGGGCAGAGATAAGCAAGTTGACCATCAGCACAGGACCAGACCCTCTGTATTGGGCAGAGATAAGCAGGTGAACCACCAGCACAGCTCCAGACCCTTTGTATTGGGAAGAGTTAAGCAGGTTGACCACCAGCACAGGTCCAGACACAGTGTATTGGGCAGAGATAAGCAGGTGAACCACCAGCACAGCTCCAGACACTATGTATTGGGCAGAGATAAGCAGGTGGACCATCAGCATAGGTCCAGATGCTGTGTATTGGGCAGATATAAGCAGGTGGACTATCAACACAGGTCCAGACACTGTGTATTGGGCAGAGATAAGCAGGTGGCCATCACCACAGGTCCAAATGCTGTGTATTGGGCAGAGATAAGAAGGGGGACCATCAGCATAGGTCCATACCCTGTGTATTGGTCAGAGATAAGCAGGTGGACCATCAGCACAGGTCCAGACCATGTGTATTGGGCAGAGATAAGCAGGTGGACCATCAGCACATGTCCAGACCCTGTGTATTGGGCAGAGATAAGCAGGTGGACCATCAGCACAGGTCCAGACACTGTGTATTGGGCAGAGATAAGCAGGTGGACCATCAGCACAGGTCCAGAACCTATGTATTGGGCAGAGATAAGCAGGTGGACCATCAGCACAGGTCCAGGACCTTTGTATTGGACAGAGATAAGCAGGTGGACCATCAGCACAGGTCCAGGACCTGTGTATTGGGCAGAGATAAGCAGGTAGACATACAGAACAGGTCCAGACCCTGTGTATTGGGCAGAGATAAGCAGGTGGACCTTCAGCACAGCTCCAGACCCTGTGTATTGGGCAGAGATAAGCAGGTGGACCATCAGCACAAGACCTGACCCTGTGTATTGGGCAGAGATAAGCAGGTGGACCATCAGAACAGGGCCAGACGCTGTGTACTGGGCAGAGATAAGCAGGTGGACATTCAGTACAGGTCCAGACCCTGTGTATTGGGCAGACATAAGCAGGTGGACCATCAGCACAGGTCCAGACCCTGTGTATTGGTCAGAGATAAGCAGGGGGACCATCAGCACTAGTCCAGATCCTGTGTATTGGGCCGGGATAAGCAGGTGGACCTGCAGCACAGGTCCAGACCATATGTTTTGGGAAGAGATAAGCAGGTGGACCATCACCACAGGTCCAGACCCTGTGTATTGTGCAGACATAAGAAGGTGGACAATCAGCACAGGTCCAGACCCTCTGTATTGGGAAGAGTTAAGCAGGTTGAACATCAGCACAGGTCCAGACCCTATGTATAGGGCAGAGAAAAGCAGTTGGACCATCAGCACAGGTCCAGACGTTGTATATTGGGCAGAGATATGCAGGTGGACCTTCAGCACAGCTCCAGACCCTGTGTATTGGGCAGAGATAAGCAGGTGGACCTTTAGCACAGATCCAGTACCTGCGCATTGGGCAGAGATAAGCAGGTGGACAATCAGCACAGGTCCAGACGCTGTGTATTGGGCAGAGATAAGCAGGTGGACCATCAGCACAGGTCCAGACCCTGTGTATTGGGCAGAGATAAACAGGTGGACCATCAGCACAGGACCAAACCCTGTGTATTGGGCAGAGATTAGCAGGTGGACATTCAGCACAGGTCCAGACCAAGTGTATTGGGCAGACATAAGCAGGTGGACCATCAGCACAGGTCCAGACGCTGTGTATTGGGCAGAGATAAGCAGGTCGACCATCAGCAGATGTCCAAACACTGTGTATTGGGCAGGGATAAGCAGGTGGACCATCAGCACAGGTCCAGACCCTGTGTATTGGGCAGAGATAAGCAGGTGGACCATCAGCACAGGTCCAGACGCTGTGTATTTGGCAGAGATAAGCAGGTCGACCATCAGCACAGGTCCAAACACTGTGTATTGGGCAGGGATAAGCAGGTGGACCATCAGCACAGGTCCATACCCTGTGTATTGGGCAGAGATAAGCAGGTGGACCATCAGCACAGGTCCAGATGCTGTGTATTGGGCAGAGATAAATAGGTGGACCATCAGCACAGGTCCTGACCCTGTGTATTGGTCAGAGATAAGCAAGTTGACCATCAGCACAGGACCAGACCCTCTGTATTGGGCAGAGATAAGCAGGTGAACCATCAGCACAGCTCCAGACCCTTTGTATTGGGAAGAGTTAAGCAGGTTGACCATCAGCACAGGTCCAGACACTATGTATTGGGCAGAGATAAGCAGGTGGACCATCAGCATAGATCCAGATGCTGTGTATTGGGCAGATATAAGCAGGTGGACTATCAACACAGGTCCAGACACTGTGTATTGGGCAGAGATAAGCAGGTGGCCATCACCACAGGTCCAAATGCTGTGTATTGGGCAGAGATAAGAAGGGGGACCATCAGCATAGGTCCATACCCTGTGTATTGGTCAGAGATAAGCAGGTGGACCATCAGCACAGGTCCAGACCCTGTGTATTGGGCAGAGATAAGCAGGTGGACCACCAGCACAGGTCCAGACACTGTGTATTGGGCAGAGATAAGCAGGTGGACCATCAGCACAGGTCCAGAACCTATGTATTGGGCAGAGATAAGCAGGTGGACCATCAGCACAGGTCCAGGACCTTTGTATTGGACAGAGATAAGCAGGTGGACCATCAGCACAGGTCCAGACCCTCTGAATTAGGAAGAGTTATGCCGGTTGATCATCAGCAAACGTCCAGACCCCGTGTATTGGGCAGAGATAAGCAGGTGGACCATCCGCACAGGTCCAGACCCTGTGCATCGGGCAGAGATAAGAAGGTGGACCATCAGCACAGGTCCAGACCCTGTGTATTGGGCAGACATAAGCAGGTGGACCATCAGCACAGGTCCAGACCCTGTGTATTGGGCAGAGATAAGCAGGTGGACCATCTGCCCAAGTCCAGAACCTGTGCATTGGGCAGAGATAAGTAGGTGGACCATCAGTACAGGTCAAGACCCTGTATATTGGGCAGAGATAAGCGGGTGGACCATCAGCACTGGTCAAGACCCTGTGTATTGGGCAGTGATAAGCAGGTGGACTATCAGCACAGGTCCAGATGCTGTGTATTGGGCAGAGATAAGAAGGTGGACCATCAGCATAGGTCCATACCGTGTGTATTGGTCAGAGATAAGCAGGTGGACCATCAGCACAGGTCCAGACCCTGTGTATTGGGCAGAGATAAGCAGGTGCACCATCAGCACATGTCCAGACCCTGTGTATTGGGCAGAGATAAGCAGGTGGACAATCAGCACAGGTCCAGACCCTGTGTATTGGGCAGAGATAAGCAGGTGGACCATCAGCACAGGTCCACAACCTGTGCATTGGGCAGCGATAAGCAGGTGGACCCTCAGCACTGGTCCAGGACCTGTGTATTGGGCAGAGATAAGCAGGTAGACATACAGAACAGGTCCAGACCCTGTGTATTGGGCAGAGATAAGCAGGTGGACCTTCAGCACAGCTCCAGACCCTGTGTATTGGGCAGAGATAAGCAGGTGGACCTTTAGCACAGATCCAGAACCTGCGCATTGGGCAGAGATAAGCAGGTGGACCATCAGCACAGGTCCAGATGCTGTGTATTGGGCAGAGATAAGCAGGTGGACCATCAGCACAGGTCCAGACCCTGTGTATTGGGCAGAGAGAAGCAGCTGGACCATCAGCAGAGGTCCAAACCCTGTGTATCGGGCAGAGATAAGCAGGTAGACATTCAGAACAGGTCCAGACCATGTGTATTGGGCAGACATAAGCAGGTGGACCATCAGCACAGGTCCAGACCCTGTGTATTGGGCAGAGATAAGCAGGTGGACCATCAGTACAGGTCCAGACCCTGTGAACTGGGCAGAGATAAGCAGGTAGATCATCAGCAAAGGACCAGACCATGTGTATTGGGCAGAGATAAGCAGGTGGACCATCCGCACAGTTCCAGACACAGTGTATTGGGCAGAGATAAACAGGTGGACAATCAGCACAGATCCAGAACCTGTGTATTGGGCAGAGATAAGCAGGTGGCCATCACCACAGGTCCAGATGCTGTGTATTGGGCAGAGATAAGCAGGTGGCCATCACCACAGGTCCAAATGCTGTGTATTGGGCAGAGATAAGAAGGGGGACCATCAGCATAGGTCCATACCCTGTGTATTGGTCAGAGATAAGCAGGTGGACCATCAGCACAGGTCCAGACCCTGTGTATTGGGCAGAGATAAGCAGGTGGACCATCAGCACAGGTCCAGACACTGTGTATTGGGCAGAGATAAGCAGGTGGACCATCAGCACAGGTCCAGAACCTATGTATTGGGCAGAGATAAGCAGGTGGACCATCAGCACAGGTCCAGGACCTTTGTATTGGACAGAGATAAGCAGGTGGACCATCAGCACAGGTCCAGACCCTCTGAATTAGGAAGAGTTAAGCCGGTTGATCATCAGCAAATGTCCAGACCCCGTGTATTGGGCAGAGATAAGCAGGTGGACCATCCGCACAGGTCCAGACCCTGTGCATCGGGCAGAGATAAGAAGGTGGACCATCAGCACAGGTCCAGACCCTGTGTATTGGGCAGACATAAGCAGGTGGACCATCAGCACAGGTCCAGACCCTGTGTATTGGGCAGAGATAAGCAGGTGGACCATCTGCCCAAGTCCAGAACCTGTGCATTGGGCAGAGATAAGTAGGTGGACCATCAGTACAGGTCAAGACCCTGTATATTGGGCAGAGATAAGCGGGTGGACCATCAGCACTGGTCAAGACCCTGTGTATTGGGCAGTGATAAGCAGGTGGACTATCAGCACAGGTCCAGATGCTGTGTATTGGGCAGAGATAAGAAGGTGGACCATCAGCATAGGTCCATACCGTGTGTATTGGTCAGAGATAAGCAGGTGGACCATCAGCACAGGTCCAGACCCTGTGTATTGGGCAGAGATAAGCAGGTGCACCATCAGCACATGTCCAGACCCTGTGTATTGGGCAGAGATAAGCAGGTGGACAATCAGCACAGGTCCAGACCCTGTGTATTGGGCAGAGATAAGCAGGTGGACCATCAGCACAGGTCCACAACCTGTGCATTGGGCAGCGATAAGCAGGTGGACCCTCAGCACTGGTCCAGGACCTGTGTATTGGGCAGAGATAAGCAGGTAGACATACAGAACAGGTCCAGACCCTGTGTATTGGGCAGAGATAAGCAGGTGGACCTTCAGCACAGCTCCAGACCCTGTGTATTGGGCAGAGATAAGCAGGTGGACCTTTAGCACAGATCCAGAACCTGCGCATTGGGCAGAGATAAGCAGGTGGACCATCAGCACAGGTCCAGATGCTGTGTATTGGGCAGAGATAAGCAGGTGGACCATCAGCACAGGTCCAGACCCTGTGTATTGGGCAGAGAGAAGCAGCTGGACCATCAGCAGAGGTCCAAACCCTGTGTATCGGGCAGAGATAAGCAGGTAGACATTCAGAACAGGTCCAGACCATGTGTATTGGGCAGACATAAGCAGGTGGACCATCAGCACAGGTCCAGACCCTGTGTATTGGGCAGAGATAAGCAGGTGGACCATCAGTACAGGTCCAGACCCTGTGAACTGGGCAGAGATAAGCAGGTAGATCATCAGCAAAGGACCAGACCCTGTGTATTGGGCAGAGATAAGCAGGTGGACCATCCGCACAGTTCCAGACACAGTGTATTGGGCAGAGATAAACAGGTGGACAATCAGCACAGATCCAGAACCTGTGTATTGGGCAGACATAAGCAGGTGGACCATCAGCACATGTCCAGACCCTGTGTATTGGGCAGAGATAAGCAGGTGGACAATCAGCACAGGTCCAGACCCTGTGTATTGGGCAGAGATAAGCAGGTGGACCATCAGCACAGGTCCAGAACCTGTGCATTGGGCAGTGATAAGCAGGTGGACCCTCAGCACAGGTCCAGGACCTGTGTATTGGGCAGAGATAAGCAGGTAGACATACTGAACAGGTCCAGACCCTGTGTATTGGGCAGAGATAAGCAGGTGGACCTTCAGCACAGCTCCAGACTCTGTGTATTGGGCAGAGATAAGCAGGTGGACCATCAGCACAGGTCCAGGCCCTGTGTATTGGGCAGAGATAAGCAGGTGGACCATCAGTCCAGGTCAAGACCCTGTATATTGGGCAGAGATAAGCAGGTGGACCATCAGCACTGGTCAAGACCCTGTGTATTGGGCAGAGATAAGCAGGTGGACTATCAGCACAGGTCCAGATGCTGTGTATTGGGCAGAGATAAGAAGGTGGACCATCAGCATAGGTCCATACCCTGTCCATTCGTCAGAGATAAGCAGGTGGACCATCAGCACAGGTCCAGACCCTGTGTATTTGGCAGAGATAAGCAGGTGGACCATCAGCACATGTCCAGACCCTGTGTATTGGGCAGAGATAAGCAGGTGGACCTTCAGAACAACTCCAGACCCTGTGTATTGGGCAGAGATAATTAGGTGGACCATCAGCACAGGTCCAGACCCTCTGTATTAGGAAGAGTTAAGCCGGTTGACCATCAGCACATGTCCAGACCCCGTGTATTTGGCAGAGATAAGCAGGTGGACGATCCGCACAGGTCCAGACCCTGTGCATCGGGCAGAGATAAGCAGGTGAACCATCAGCACAGGTCCAGACACTGTGTATTGGGCAGACATAAGCAGGTGGACCATCAGCACAGGTCCAGACCCTGTGTATTTGGCAGAGATAAGCAGGTGGACCATCTGCACAAGTCCAGAACCTGTGTTTTGGGCAGAGATAAGCAGGTGGACCATCAGTCCAGGTCAAGACCCTGTATATTGGGCAGAGATAAGCAGGTGGACCATCAGCACTGGTCAAGACCCTGTGTATTGGCAGAGATAAGCAGGTGGACTATCAGCACAGGTCCAGATGCTGTGTATTGGGCAGAGATAAGAAGGTGGACCATCAGCATAGGTCCATACCCTGTCCATTCGTCAGAGATAAGCAGGTGGAACATCAGCACAGGTCCAGACCCTGTGTATTGGGCAGAGATAAGCAGGTGGACCATCAGCACATGTCCAGACCCTGTGTATTGGGCAGAGATAAGCAGGTGGACCTTCAGCACAACTCCAGTCCCTGTGTATTGGGCAGAGATAAATAGGTGGACCATCAGCACAGGTCCAGACCCTGTGTATTGGGCAGAGATAAGCAGGTTGACCATAAGCACAAGTCCAGACCCTTTGTATTGGGAAGAGTTAAGCAGGTTGACCATCATCACAGGTCCAGACACAGTGTATTGGGCAGAGATAAGCAGGTGGACCATCAGCAAAGGTCCAGATGCTGTGTATTGGGCAGACATAAGCATGTGGACTATCAACACAGGTCCAGACACTGTGTATTGGGCAGAGATAAGCAGGTGGCCATCACCACAGGTCCAAATGCTGTGTATTGTGCAGAGATAAGAAGGGGGACCATCAGCATAGGTCCATACCTTGTGTATTGGTCAGAGATAAGCAGGTGGACCATCAGCACAGGTCCAGACCATGTGTATTGGGCAGAGATAAGCAGGTGGACCATCAACACATGTCCAGACCCTGTGTATTGGGCAGAGATAAGCAGGTGGACCATCGGAACAGGTCCAGACACTGTGTATTGGGCAGAGATAAGCAGGTGGACCATCAGCACAGGTCCAGAACCTATGTATTGGGCAGAGATAAGCAGGTGGACCATCAGCACAGGTCCAGGACCTTTGTATTGGACAGAGATAAGCAGGTGGACCATCAGCACAGGTCCAGACCTTCTGTATTAGGAAGAGTTAAGCCGGTTGACCATCAGCACATGTCCAGACCCCGTGTATTTGGCAGAGATAAGCAGGTGGACAATCCGCACAGGTCCAGACCCTGTTCATCGGGCAGAGATAAGCAGGTGGACCTTCAGCACAGCTCCAGACTCTGTGTATTGGTCAGAGATAAGCAGGTGGACCATCAGCACAGGTCCAGACCATGTGTATTGGGCAGAGATAAGCAGGTGGACCATCAACACATGTCCAGACCCTGTGTATTGGGCAGAGATAAATAGGTGGACCATCAGCACAGGTCCAGACCCTGTGTATTGGGCAGAGATAAGCAGGTGGACCTTCAGAACAACTCCAGACCCTGTGTATTGGGCAGAGATAATTAGGTGGACCATCAGCACAGGTCCAGACCCTCTGTATTAGGAAGAGTTAAGCCGGTTGACCATCAGCACATGTCCAGACCCCGTGTATTTGGCAGAGATAAGCAGGTGGACGATCCGCACAGGTCCAGACCCTGTGCATCGGGCAGAGATAAGCAGGTGAACCATCAGCACAGGTCCAGACCCTGTGTATTGGGCAGACATAAGCAGGTGGACCATCAGCACAGGTCCAGACCCTGTGTATTTGGCAGAGATAAGCAGGTGGACCATCTGCACAAGTCCAGAACCTGTGTTTTGGGCAGAGATAAGCAGGTGGACCATCATTCCAGGTCAAGACCCTGTATATTGGGCAGAGATAAGCAGGTGGACCATCAGCACTGGTCAAGACCCTGTGTATTGGCAGAGATAAGCAGGTGGACTATCAGCACAGGTCCAGATGCTGTGTATTGGGCAGAGATAAGAAGGTGGACCATCAGCATAGGTCCATACCCTGTCCATTCGTCAGAGATAAGCAGGTGGAACATCAGCACAGGTCCAGACCCTGTGTATTGGGCAGAGATAAGCAGGTGGACCATCAGCACATGTCCAGACCCTGTGTATTGGGCAGAGATAAGCAGGTGGACCTTCAGCACAACTCCAGACCCTGTGTATTGGGCAGAGATAAATAGGTGGACCATCAGCACAGGTCCAGACCCTGTGTATTGGGCAGAGATAAGCAGGTTGACCATAAGCACAAGTCCAGACCCTTTGTATTGGGAAGAGTTAAGCAGGTTGACCATCATCACAGGTCCAGACACAGTGTATTGGGCAGAGATAAGCAGGTGGACCATCAGCAAAGGTCCAGATGCTGTGTATTGGGCAGACATAAGCAGGTGGACTATCAACACAGGTCCAGACACTGTGTATTGGGCAGAGATAAGCAGGTGGCCATCACCACAGGTCCAAATGCTGTGTATTGTGCAGAGATAAGAAGGGTGACCATCAGCATAGGTCCATACCTTGTGTATTGGTCAGAGATAAGCAGGTGGACCATCAGCACAGGTCCAGACCATGTGTATTGGGCAGAGATAAGCAGGTGGACCATCAACACATGTCCAGACCCTGTGTATTGGGCAGAGATAAGCAGGTGGACCATCGGAACAGGTCCAGACACTGTGTATTGGGCAGAGATAAGCAGGTGGACCATCAGCACAGGTCCAGAACCTATGTATTGGGCAGAGATAAGCAGGTGGACCATCAGCACAGGTCCAGGACCTTTGTATTGGACAGAGATAAGCAGGTGGACCATCAGCACAGGTCCAGACCTTCTGTATTAGGAAGAGTTAAGCCGGTTGACCATCAGCACATGTCCAGACCCCGTGTATTTGGCAGAGATAAGCAGGTGGACAATCCGCACAGGTCCAGACCCTGTTCATCGGGCAGAGATAAGCAGGTGGACCATCAGCACAGGTCCAGACCCTGTGTATTTGGCAGACGTAAGCAGGTGGACCATCAGCACATGTCCAGACCCTGTGTATTGGGCAGAGATAAGCAGGTGGACAATCAGCACAGGTCCAGACCCTGTGTATTGGGCAGAGATAAGCAGGTGGACCATCAGCAAATGTCCAGATTCTGTGTATTGGGCAGACATAAGCAGGTGGACTATCAACACAGTTCCAGAGAATGTGTATTGGGCAGAGATAAGCAGGTGGCCATCACCACAGGTCCAGACCCTGTGCATCGGGCAGAGATAAGCAGGTGGACCATCAGCACAGGTCCAGACCCTGTGTATTGGGCAGACATTAGCAGGTGGACCATCAGCACAGGTGCAGACCCTGTGTATTGGGCAGAGATAAGCAGGTGGACCATCTGCCCAAGTCCAGAACCTGTGCTTTGGGCAGAGATAAGTAGGTGGACCATCAGTACAGGTCAAGACCCTGTATATTGGGCAGAGATAAGCGGGTGGACCATCAGCACTGGTCAAGACCCTGTGTATTGGGCAGTGATAAGCAGGTGGACTATCAGCACAGGTCCAGATGCTGTGTATTGGGCAGAGATAAGAAGGTGGACCATCAGCATAGGTCCATACCGTGTGTATTGGTCAGAGATAAGCAGGTGGACCATCAGCACAGGTCCAGACCCTGTGTATTGGGCAGAGATAAGCAGGTGCACCATCAGCACATGTCCAGACCCTGTGTATTGGGCAGAGATAAGCAGGTGGACAATCAGCACAGGTCCAGACCCTGTGTATTGGGCAGAGATAAGCAGGTGGACCATCGGAACAGGTCCAGACACTGTGTATTCGGCAGAGATAAGCAGGTGGCCATCACCACAGGTCCAAATGCTGTGTATTGGGCAGAGATAAGAAGGAGGACCATCAGCATAGGTCCATACCTTGTGTTTTGGTCAGAGATAAGCAGGTGGACCATCAGCACAGGTCCAGACCATGTGTATTGGGCAGAGATAAGCAGGTGGACAATCAAGACATGTCCAGACCCTATGTATTGGGCAGAGATAAGCAGGTGGACCATCGGAACAGGTCTAGACACTGTGTATTGGGCAGAGATAAGCAGGTGGACCATCAGCACAGGTCCAGAACCTATGTATTGGGCAGAGATAAGCAGGTGGACCATCAGCACAGGTCCAGGACCTTTGTATTGGACAGAGATAAGCAGGTGGACCATCAGCACAGGTCCAGACCCTCTGTATTAGGAAGAGTTAAGCCGGTTGACCATCAGCACATGTCAAGACCCCGTCTATTTGGCAGAGATAAGCAGGTGGACGATCCGCACAGGTCCAGACCCTGTGCATCGGGCAGAGATAAGCAGGTGGACCATCAGCCCAGGTCCAGACCCTGTGTATTGGGCAGACATAAGCAGGTGGACCTTCAGAACAACTCCAGACCCTGTGTATTGGGCAGAGATAAATAGGTGGACCATCAGCACAGGTCCAGACCCTCTGTATTAGGAAGAGTTAAGCCGGTTGACCATCAGCACATGTCCAGACCCCGTGTATTTGTCAGAGATAAGCAGGTGGACGATCCGCACAGGTCCAGACCCTGTGCATCGGGCAGAGATAAGCAGGTGAACCATCAGCACAGGTCCAGACCCTGTGTATTTGGCAGAGATAAGCAGGTGGACCATCTGCACAAGTCCAGAACCTGAGTTTTGGGCAGAGATAAGCAGGTGGACCATCAGTCCAGGTCAAGACCCTGTATATTGGGCAGAGATAATCAGGTGGACCATCAGCACTGGTCAAGACCCTGTGTATTGGGCAGAGATAAGCAGGTGGACTATCAGCACAGGTCCAGATGCTGTGTATTGGGCAGAGATAAGAAGGTGGACCATCAGCATAGGTCCATACCCTGTCCATTCGTCAGAGATAAGCAGGTGGACCATCAGCACAGGTCCAGACCCTCTGAATTAGGAAGAGTTAAGCCGGTTGATCATCAGCAAATGTCCAGACCCCGTGTATTGGGCAGAGATAAGCAGGTGGACCATCCGCACAGGTCCAGACCCTGTGCATCGGGCAGAGATAAGAAGGTGGACCATCAGCACAGGTCCAGACCCTGTGTATTGGGCAGACATAAGCAGGTGGACCATCAGCACAGGTCCAGACCCTGTGTATTGGGCAGAGATAAGCAGGTGGACCATCTGCCCAAGTCCAGAACCTGTGCATTGGGCAGAGATAAGTAGGTGGACCATCAGTACAGGTCAAGGCCCTGTATATTGGGCAGAGATAAGCGGGTGGACCATCAGCACTGGTCAAGACCCTGTGTATTGGGCAGTGATAAGCAGGTGGACTATCAGCACAGGTCCAGATGCTGTGTATTGGGCAGAGATAAGAAGGTGGACCATCAGCATAGGTCCATACCGTGTGTATTGGTCAGAGATAAGCAGGTGGACCATCAGCACAGGTCCAGACCCTGTGTATTGGGCAGAGATAAGCAGGTGCACCATCAGCACATGTCCAGACCCTGTGTATTGGGCAGAGATAAGCAGGTGGACAATCAGCACAGGTCCAGACCCTGTGTATTGGGCAGAGATAAGCAGGTGGACCATCAGCACAGGTCCACAACCTGTGCATTGGGCAGCGATAAGCAGGTGGACCCTCAGCACTGGTCCAGGACCTGTGTATTGGGCAGAGATAAGCAGGTAGACATACAGAACAGGTCCAGACCCTGTGTATTGGGCAGAGATAAGCAGGTGGACCTTCAGCACAGCTCCAGACCCTGTGTATTGGGCAGAGATAAGCAGGTGGACCTTTAGCACAGATCCAGAACCTGCGCATTGGGCAGAGATAAGCAGGTGGACCATCAGCACAGGTCCAGATGCTGTGTATTGGGCAGAGATAAGCAGGTGGACCATCAGCACAGGTCCAGACCCTGTGTATTGGGCAGAGAGAAGCAGCTGGACCATCAGCAGAGGTCCAAACCCTGTGTATCGGGCAGAGATAAGCAGGTAGACATTCAGAACAGGTCCAGACCATGTGTATTGGGCAGACATAAGCAGGTGGACCATCAGCACAGGTCCAGACCCTGTGTATTGGGCAGAGATAAGCAGGTGGACCATCAGTACAGGTCCAGACCCTGTGAACTGGGCAGAGATAAGCAGGTAGATCATCAGCAAAGGACCAGACCATGTGTATTGGGCAGAGATAAGCAGGTGGACCATCCGCACAGTTCCAGACACAGTGTATTGGGCAGAGATAAACAGGTGGACAATCAGCACAGATCCAGAACCTGTGTATTGGGCAGACATAAGCAGGTGGACCATCAGCACATGTCCAGACCCTGTGTATTGGGCAGAGATAAGCAGGTGGACAATCAGCACAGGTCCAGACCCTGTGTATTGGGCAGAGATAAGCAGGTGGACCATCAGCACAGGTCCAGAACCTGTGCATTGGGCAGTGATAAGCAGGTGGACCATCAGCACTGGTCAAGACCCTGTGTATTGGCAGAGATAAGCAGGTGGACTATCAGCACAGGTCCAGATGCTGTGTATTGGGCAGAGATAAGAAGGTGGACCATCAGCATAGGTCCATACCCTGTCCATTCGTCAGAGATAAGCAGGTGGACCATCAGCACAGGTCCAGACCCTGTGTATTGGGCAGAGATAAGCAGGTGGACCATCAGCACATGTCCAGACCCTGTGTATTGGGCAGAGATAAGCAGGTGGACCTTCAGCACAACTCCAGACCCTGTGTATTGGGCAGAGATAAATAGGTGGACCATCAGCACAGGTCCAGACCCTGTGTATTGGGCAGAGATAAGCAGGTTGACCATCAGCACAAGTCCAGACCCTTTGTATTGGGAAGAGTTAAGCAGGTTGACCATCATCACAGGTCCAGACACAGTGTATTGGGCAGAGATAAGCAGGTGGACCATCAGCAAAGGTCCAGATGCTGTGTATTGGGCAGACATAAGCAGGTGACTATCAGCACAGGTCCAGACACTGTGTATTGGGCAGAGATAAGCAGGTGGCCATCACCACAGGTCCAAATGCTGTGTATTGTGCAGAGATAAGAAGGGGGACCATCAGCATAGGTCCATACCTTGTGTATTGGTCAGAGATAAGCAGGTGGACCATCAGCACAGGTCCAGACCATGTGTATTGGGCAGAGATAAGCAGGTGGACCATCAACACATGTCCAGACCCTGTGTATTGGGCAGAGATAAGCAGGTGGACAATCAGCACAGGTCCAGACCCTGTGTATTGGGCAGAGATAAACAGGTGGACCATCAGCACAGGTCCAGAACCTGTGCATTGGGCAGTGATAAGCAGGTGGACAATCAGCACAGGTCCAGACCCTGTGTATTGGGCAGAGATAAACAGGTGGACCATCAGCACAGGTCCAGATGCTGTGTATTGGGCAGAGATAAATAGGTGGACCATCAGCACAGGTCCTGACCCTGTGTATTGGGCAGAGATAAGCAAGTTGACCATCAGCACAGGACCAGACGCTCTGTATTGGGCAGAGATAAGCAGGTGAACCACCAGCACAGCTCCAGACCCTTTGTATTGGGAAGAGTTAAGCAGGTTGACCATCAGCACAGGTCCAGACACAGTGTATTGGGCAGAGATAAGCAGGTGAACCACCAGCACAGCTCCAGACACTATGTATTGGGCAGAGATAAGCAGGTGGACCATCAGCATAGGTCCAGATGCTGTGTATTGGGCAGAGATAAGCAGGTGGCCATCACCACAGGTCCAAATGCTGTGTATTGGGCAGAGATAAGAAGGGGGACCATCAGCATAGGTCCATACCCTGTGTATTGGTCAGAGATAAGCAGGTGGACCATCAGCACAGGTCCAGACCCTGTGTATTGGGCAGAGATAAGCAGGTGGACCATCAGCACAGGTCCAGACACTGTGTATTGGGCAGAGATAAGCAGGTGGACCATCAGCACAGGTCCAGAACCTATGTATTGGGCAGAGATAAGCAGGTGGACCATCAGCACAGGTCCAGGACCTTTGTATTGGACAGAGATAAGCAGGTGGACCATCAGCACAGGTCCAGACCCTCTGAATTAGGAAGAGTTAAGCCGGTTGATCATCAGCAAATGTCCAGACCCCGTGTATTGGGCAGAGATAAGCAGGTGGACCATCCGCACAGGTCCAGACCCTGTGCATCGGGCAGAGATAAGAAGGTGGACCATCAGCACAGGTCCAGACCCTGTGTATTGGGCAGACATAAGCAGGTGGACCATCAGCTCAGGTCCAGACCCTGTGTATTGGGCAGAGATAAGCAGGTGGACCATCTGCCCAAGTCCAGAACCTGTGCATTGGGCAGAGATAAGTAGGTGGACCATCAGTACAGGTCAAGACCCTGTATATTGGGCAGAGATAAGCGGGTGGACCATCAGCACTGGTCAAGACCCTGTGTATTGAGCAGTGATAAGCAGGTGGACTATCAGCACAGGTCCAGATGCTGTGTATTGGGCAGAGATAAGAAGGTGGACCATCAGCATAGGTCCATATCGTGTGTATTGGTCAGAGATAAGCAGGTGGACCATCAGCACAGGTCCAGACCCTGTGTATTGGGCAGAGATAAGCAGGTGCACCATCAGCACATGTCCAGACCCTGTGTATTGGGCAGAGATAAGCAGGTGGACAATCAGCACAGGTCCAGACCCTGTGTATTGGGCAGAGATAAGCAGGTGGACCATCAGCACAGGTCCACAACCTGTGCATTGGGCAGCGATAAGCAGGTGGACCCTCAGCACTGGTCCAGGACCTGTGTATTGGGCAGAGATAAGCAGGTAGACATACAGAACAGGTCCAGACCCTGTGTATTGGGCAGAGATAAGCAGGTGGACCTTCAGCACAGCTCCAGACCCTGTGTATTGGGCAGAGATAAGCAGGTGGACCTTTAGCACAGATCCAGAACCTGCGCATTGGGCAGAGATAAGCAGGTGGACCATCAGCACAGGTCCAGATGCTGTGTATTGGGCAGAGATAAGCAGGTGGACCATCAGCACAGGTCCAGACCCTGTGTATTGGGCAGAGATAAGCAGCTAGACCATCAGCAGAGGTCCAAACCCTGTGTATCGGGCAGAGATAAGCAGGTAGACATTCAGAACAGGTCCAGACCATGTGTATTGGGCAGACATAAGCAGGTGGACCATCAGCACAGGTCCAGACCCTGTGTATTGGGCAGAGATAAGCAGGTGGACCATCAGTACAGGTCCAGACCCTGTGAACTGGGCAGAGATAAGCAGGTAGATCATCAGCAAAGGACCAGACCCTGTGTATTGGGCAGAGATAAGCAGGTGGACCATCCGCACAGTTCCAGACACAGTGTATTGGGCAGAGATAAACAGGTGGACAATCAGCACAGATCCAGAACCTGTGTATTGGGCAGACATAAGCAGGTGGACCATCAGCACATGTCCAGACCCTGTGTATTGGGCAGAGATAAGCAGGTGGACAATCAGCACAGGTCCAGACCCTGTGTATTGGGCAGAGATAAACAGGTGGACCATCAGCACAGGTCCAGAACCTGTGCATTGGGCAGTGATAAGCAGGTGGACAATCAGCACAGGTCCAGACCCTGTGTATTGGGCAGAGATAAACAGGTGGACCATCAGCACAGGTCCAGATGCTGTGTATTGGGCAGAGATAAATAGGTGGACCATCAGCACAGGTCCTGACCCTGTGTATTGGGCAGAGATAAGCAAGTTGACCATCAGCACAGGACCAGACGCTCTGTATTGGGCAGAGATAAGCAGGTGAACCACCAGCACAGCTCCAGACCCTTTGTATTGGGAAGAGTTAAGCAGGTTGACCATCAGCACAGGTCCAGACACAGTGTATTGGGCAGAGATAAGCAGGTGAACCACCAGCACAGCTCCAGACACTATGTATTGGGCAGAGATAAGCAGGTGGACCATCAGCATAGGTCCAGATGCTGTGTATTGGGCAGATATAAGCAGGTGGACTATCAACACAGGTCCAGACACTGTGTATTGGGCAGAGATAAGCAAGTTGACCATCAGCACAGGACCAGACCCTCTGTATTGGGCAGAGATAAGCAGGTGAACCACCAGCACAGCTCCAGACCCTTTGTATTGGGAAGAGTTAAGCAGGTTGACCATCAGCACAGGTCCAGACACAGTGTATTGGGCAGAGATAAGCAGGTGAACCACCAGCACAGCTCCAGACACTATGTATTGGGCAGAGATAAGCAGGTGGACCATCAGCATAGGTCCAGATGCTGTGTATTGGGCAGATATAAGCAGGTGGACTATCAACACAGGTCCAGACACTGTGTATTGGGCAGAGATAAGCAGGTGGCCATCACCACAGGTCCAAATGCTGTGTATTGGGCAGAGATAAGAAGGGGGACCATCAGCATAGGTCCATACCCTGTGTATTGGTCAGAGATAAGCAGGTGGACCATCAGCACAGGTCCAGACCATGTGTATTGGGCAGAGATAAGCAGGTGGACCATCAGCACATGTCCAGACCCTGTGTATTGGGCAGAGATAAGCAGGTGGACCATCAGCACAGGTCCAGACACTGTGTATTGGGCAGAGATAAGCAGGTGGACCATCAGCACAGGTCCAGAACCTATGTATTGGGCAGAGATAAGCAGGTGGACCATCAGCACAGGTCCAGGACCTTTGTATTGGACAGAGATAAGCAGGTGGACCATCAGCACAGGTCCAGGACCTGTGTATTGGGCAGAGATAAGCAGGTAGAAGTACAGAACAGGTCCAGACCCTGTGTATTGGGCAGAGATAAGCAGGTGGACCTTCAGCACAGCTCCAGACCCTGTGTATTGGGCAGAGATAAGCAGGTGGACCATCAGCACAAGACCTGACCCTGTGTATTGGGCAGAGATAAGCAGGTGGACCATCAGAACAGGGCCAGACGCTGTGTACTGGGCAGAGATAAGCAGGTGGACATTCAGTACAGGTCCAGACCCTGTGTATTGGGCAGACATAAGCAGGTGGACCATCAGCACAGGTCCAGACCCTGTGTATTGGTCAGAGATAAGCAGGTGGACCATCAGCACTAGTCCAGATCCTGTGTATTGGGCCGGGATAAGCAGGTGGACCTTCAGCACAGGTCCAGACCATATGTTTTGGGAAGAGATAAGCAGGTGGACCATCACCACAGGTCCAGACCCTGTGTATTGTGCAGACATAAGAAGGTGGACAATCAGCACAGGTCCAGACCCTCTGTATTGGGAAGAGTTAAGCAGGTTGAACATCAGCACAGGTCCAGACCCTATGTATAGGGCAGAGATAAGCAGTTGGACCATCAGCACAGGTCCAGACGTTGTATATTGGGCAGAGATAAGCAGGTGGACCTTCAGCACAGCTCCAGACCCTGTGTATTGGGCAGAGATAAGCAGGTGGACCTTTAGCACAGATCCAGAACCTGCGCATTGGGCAGAGATAAGCAGGTGGACAATCAGCACAGGTCCAGACGCTGTGTATTGGGCAGAGATAAGCAGGTGGACCAGCAGCACAGGTCCAGACCCTGTGTATTGGGCAGAGATAAACAGGTGGACCATCAGCACAGGACCAAACCCTGTGTATTGGGCAGAGATTAGCAGGTGGACATTCAGCACAGGTCCAGACCAAGTGTATTGGGCAGACATAAGCAGGTGGACCATCAGCACAGGTCCAGACGCTGTGTATTGGGCAGAGATAAGCAGGTCGACCATCAGCAGATGTCCAAACACTGTGTATTGGGCAGGGATAAGCAGGTGGACCATCAGCACAGGTCCAGACCCTGTGTATTGGGCAGAGATAAGCAGGTGGACCATCAGCACAGGTCCAGACGCTGTGTATTTGGCAGAGATAAGCAGGTCGACCATCAGCACAGGTCCAAACACTGTGTATTGGGCAGGGATAAGCAGGTGGACCATCAGCACAGGTCCATACCCTGTGTATTGGGCAGAGATAAGCAGGTGGACCATCAGCACAGGTCCAGATGCTGTGTATTGGGCAGAGATAAATAGGTGTACCATCAGCACAGGTCCTGACCCTGTGTATTGGTCAGAGATAAGCAAGTTGACCATCAGCACAGGACCAGACCCTCTGTATTGGGCAGAGATAAGCAGGTGAACCATCAGCACAGCTCCAGACCCTTTGTATTGGGAAGAGTTAAGCAGGTTGACCATCAGCACAGGTCCAGACACTATGTATTGGGCAGAGATAAGCAGGTGGACCATCAGCATAGGTCCAGATGCTGTGTATTGGGCAGATATAAGCAGGTGGACTATCAACACAGGTCCAGACACTGTGTATTGGGCAGAGATAAGCAGGTGGCCATCACCACAGGTCCAAATGCTGTGTATTGGGCAGAGATAAGAAGGGGGACCATCAGCATAGGTCCATACCCTGTGTATTGGTCAGAGATAAGCAGGTGGACCATCAGCACAGGTCCAGACCCTGTGTATTGGGCAGAGATAAGCAGGTGGACCATCAGCACAGGTCCAGACACTGTGTATTGGGCAGAGATAAGCAGGTGGACCATCAGCACAGGTCCAGAACCTATGTATTGGGCAGAGATAAGCAGGTGGACCATCAGCACAGGTCCAGGACCTTTGTATTGGACAGAGATAAGCAGGTGGACCATCAGCACAGGTCCAGACCCTCTGAATTAGGAAGAGTTAAGCCGGTTGATCATCAGCAAATGTCCAGACCCCGTGTATTGGGCAGAGATAACCAGGTGGACCATCCGCACAGGTCCAGACCCTGTGCATCGGGCAGAGATAAGAAGGTGGACCATCAGCACAGGTCCAGACCCTGTGTATTGGGCAGACATAAGCAGGTGGACCATCAGCACAGGTCCAGACCCTGTGTATTGGGCAGAGATAAGCAGGTGGACCATCTGCCCAAGTCCAGAACCTGTGCATTGGGCAGAGCTAAGTAGGTGGACCATCAGTACAGGTCAAGACCCTGTATATTGGGCAGAGATAAGCGGGTGGACCATCAGCACTGGTCAAGACCCTGTGTATTGGGCAGTGATAAGCAGGTGGACTATCAGCACAGGTCCAGATGCTGTGTATTGGGCAGAGATAAGAAGGTGGACCATCAGCATAGGTCCATACCGTGTGTATTGGTCAGAGATAAGCAGGTGGACCATCAGCACAGGTCCAGACCCTGTGTATTGGGCAGAGATAAGCAGGTGCACCATCAGCACATGTCCAGACCCTGTGTATTGGGCAGAGATAAGCAGGTGGACAATCAGCACAGGTCCAGACCCTGTGTATTGGGCAGAGATAAGCAGGTGGACCATCAGCACAGGTCCACAACCTGTGCATTGGGCAGCGATAAGCAGGTGGACCCTCAGCACTGGTCCAGGACCTGTGTATTGGGCAGAGATAAGCAGGTAGACATACAGAACAGGTCCAGACCCTGTGTATTGGGCAGAGATAAGCAGGTGGACCTTCAGCACAGCTCCAGACCCTGTGTATTGGGCAGAGATAAGCAGGTGGACCTTTAGCACAGATCCAGAACCTGCGCATTGGGCAGAGATAAGCAGGTGGACCATCAGCACAGGTCCAGATGCTGTGTATTGGGCAGAGATAAGCAGGTGGACCATCAGCACAGGTCCAGACCCTGTGTATTGGGCAGAGAGAAGCAGCTGGACCATCAGCAGAGGTCCAAACCCTGTGTATCGGGCAGAGATAAGCAGGTTGACATTCAGAACAGATCCAGACCATGTGTATTGGGCAGACATAAGCAGGTGGACCATCAGCACAGGTCCAGACCCTGTGTATTGGGCAGAGATAAGCAGGTGGACCATCAGTACAGGTCCAGACCCTGTGAACTGGGCAGAGATAAGCAGGTAGATCATCAGCAAAGAACCAGACCCTGTGTATTGGGCAGAGATAAGCAGGTGGACCATCCGCACAGTTCCAGACACAGTGTATTGGGCAGAGATAAACAGGTGGACAATCAGCACAGATCCAGAACCTGTGTATTGGGCAGACATAAGCAGGTGGACCATCAGCACATGTCCAGACCCTGTGTATTGGGCAGAGATAAGCAGGTGGACAATCAGCACAGGTCCAGACCCTGTGTATTGGGCAGAGATAAGCAGGTGGACCATCAGCACAGGTCCAGAACCTGTGCATTGGGCAGTGATAAGCAGGTGGACCCTCAGCACAGGTCCAGGACCTGTGTATTGGGCAGAGATAAGCAGGTAGACATACTGAACAGGTCCAGACCCTGTGTATTGGGCAGAGATAAGCAGGTGGACATTCAGCACAGCTCCAGACTCTGTGTATTGGGCAGAGATAAGCAGGTGGACCATCAGCACAGGTCCAGGCCCTGTGTATTGGGCAGAGATAAGCAGGTGGACCATCAGTCCAGGTCAAGACCCTGTATATTGGGCAGAGATAAGCAGGTGGACCATCAGCACTGGTCAAGACCCTGTGTATTGGGCAGAGATAAGCAGGTGGACTATCAGCACAGGTCCAGATGCTGTGTATTGGGCAGAGATAAGAAGGTGGACCATCAGCATAGGTCCATACCCTGTCCATTCGTCAGAGATAAGCAGGTGGACCATCAGCACAGGTCCAGACCCTGTGTATTTGGCAGAGATAAGCAGGTGGACCATCAGCACATGTCCAGACCCTGTGTATTGGGCAGAGATAAGCAGGTGGACCTTCAGAACAACTCCAGACCCTGTGTATTGGGCAGAGATAATTAGGTGGACCATCAGCACAGGTCCAGACCCTCTGTATTAGGAAGAGTTAAGCCGGTTGACCATCAGCACATGTCCAGACCCCGTGTATTTGGCAGAGATAAGCAGGTGGACGATCCGCACAGGTCCAGACCCTGTGCATCGGGCAGAGATAAGCAGGTGAACCATCAGCACAGGTCCAGACCCTGTGTATTGGGCAGACATAAGCAGGTGGACCATCAGCACAGGTCCAGACCCTGTGTATTTTGCAGAGATAAGCAGGTGGTCCATCTGCACAAGTCCAGAACCTGTGTTTTGGGCAGAGATAAGCAGGTGGACCATCAGTCCAGGTCAAGACCCTGTATATTGGGCAGAGATAAGCAGGTGGACCATCAGCACTGGTCAAGACCCTGTGTATTGGCAGAGATAAGCAGGTGGACTATCAGCACAGGTCCAGATGCTGTGTATTGGGCAGAGATAAGAAGGTGGACCATCAGCATAGGTCCATACCCTGTCCATTCGTCAGAGATAAGCAGGTGGAACATCAGCACAGGTCCAGACCCTGTGTATTGGGCAGAGATAAGCAGGTGGACCATCAGCACATGTCCAGACCCTGTGTATTGGGCAGAGATAAGCAGGTGGACCTTCAGCACAACTCCAGACCCTGTGTATTGGGCAGAGATAAATAGGTGGACCATCAGCACAGGTCCAGACCCTGTGTATTGGGCAGAGATAAGCAGGTTGACCATCAGCACAAGTCCAGACCCTTTGTATTGGGAAGAGTTAAGCAGGTTGACCATCATCACAGGTCCAGACACAGTGTATTGGGCAGAGATAAGCAGGTGGACCATCAGCAAAGGTCCAGATGCTGTGTATTGGGCAGACATAAGCAGGTGGACTATCAACACAGGTCCAGACACTGTGTATTGGGCAGAGATAAGCAGGTGGCCATCACCACAGGTCCAAATGCTGTGTATTGTGCAGAGATAAGAAGGGGGACCATCAGCATAGGTCCATACCTTGTGTATTGGTCAGAGATAAGCAGGTGGACCATCAGCACAGGTCCAGACCATGTGTATTGGGCAGAGATAAGCAGGTGGACCATCAACACATGTCCAGACCCTGTGTATTGGGCAGAGATAAGCAGGTGGACCATCGGAACAGGTCCAGACACTGTGTATTGGGCAGAGATAAGCAGGTGGACCATCAGCACAGGTCCAGAACCTATGTGTTGGGCAGAGATAAGCAGGTGGACCATCAGCACAGGTCCAGGACCTTTGTATTGGACAGAGATAAGCAGGTGGACCATCAGCACAGGTCCAGACCTTCTGTATTAGGAAGAGTTAAGCCGGTTGACCATCAGCACATGTCCAGACCCCGTGTATTTGGCAGAGATAAGCAGGTGGACAATCCGCACAGGTCCAGACCCTGTTCATCGGGCAGAGATAAGCAGGTGGACCATCAGCACAGGTCCAGACCCTGTGTATTTGGCAGACGTAAGCAGGTGGACCATCAGCACATGTCCAGACCCTGTGTATTGGGCAGAGATAAGCAGGTGGACAATCAGCACAGGTCCAGACCCTGTGTATTGGGCAGAGATAAGCAGGTGGACCATCAGCAAATGTCCAGATGCTGTGTATTGGGCAGACATAAGCAGGTGGACTATCAACACAGTTCCAGAGAATGTGTATTGGGCAGAGATAAGCAGGTGGCCATCACCACAGGTCCAGACCCTGTGCATCGGGCAGAGATAAGCAGGTGGACCATCAGCACAGGTCCAGACCCTGTGTATTGGGCAGACATTAGCAGGTGGACCATCAGCACAGGTGCAGACCCTGTGTATTGGGCAGAGATAAGCAGGTGGACCATCTGCCCAAGTCCAGAACCTGTGCTTTGGGCAGAGATAAGTAGGTGGACCATCAGTACAGGTCAAGACCCTGTATATTGGGCAGAGATAAGCGGGTGGACCATCAGCACTGGTCAAGACCCTGTGTATTGGGCAGTGATAAGCAGGTGGACTATCAGCACAGGTCCAGATGCTGTGTATTGGGCAGAGATAAGAAGGTGGACCATCAGCATAGGTCCATACCGTGTGTATTGGTCAGAGATAAGCAGGTGGACCATCAGCACAGGTCCGGACCCTGTGTATTGGGCAGAGATAAGCAGGTGCACCATCAGCACATGTCCAGACCCTGTGTATTGGGCAGAGATAAGCAGGTGGACAATCAGCACAGGTCCAGACCCTGTGTATTGGGCAGAGATAAGCAGGTGGACCATCGGAACAGGTCCAGACACTGTGTATTCGGCAGAGATAAGCAGGTGGCCATCACCACAGGTCCAAATGCTGTGTATTGGGCAGAGATAAGAAGGGGGACCATCAGCATAGGTCCATACCTTGTGTTTTGGTCAGAGATAAGCAGGTGGACCATCAGCACAGGTCCAGACCATGTGTATTGGGCAGAGATAAGCAGGTGGACCATCAAGACATGTCCAGACCCTATGTATTGGGCAGAGATAAGCAGGTGGACCATCGGAACAGGTCTAGACACTGTGTATTGGGCAGAGATAAGCAGGTGGACCATCAGCACAGGTCCAGAACCTATGTATTGGGCAGAGATAAGCAGGTGGACCATCAGCACAGGTCCAGGACCTTTGTATTGGACAGAGATAAGCAGGTGGACCATCAGCACAGGTCCAGACCCTCTGTATTAGGAAGAGTTAAGCCGGTTGACCATCAGCACATGTCAAGACCCCGTGTATTTGGCAGAGATAAGCAGGTGGACGATCCGCACAGGTCCAGACCCTGTGCATCGGGCAGAGATAAGCAGGTGGACCATCAGCCCAGGTCCAGACCCTGTGTATTGGGCAGACATAAGCAGGTGGACCTTCAGAACAACTCCAGACCCTGTGTATTGGGCAGAGATAAATAGGTGGACCATCAGCACAGGTCCAGACCCTCTGTATTAGGAAGAGTTAAGCCGGTTGACCATCAGCACATGTCCAGACCCCGTGTATTTGGCAGAGATAAGCAGGTGGACGATCCGCACAGGTCCAGACCCTGTGCATCGGGCAGAGATAAGCAGGTGAACCATCAGCACAGGTCCAGACCCTGTGTATTGGGCAGACATAAGCAGGTGGACCATCAGCACAGGTCCAGACCCTGTGTATTTGGCAGAGATAAGCAGGTGGACCATCTGCACAAGTCCAGAACCTGAGTTTTGGGCAGAGATAAGCAGGTGGACCATCAGTCCAGGTCAAGACCCTGTATATTGGGCAGAGATAATCAGGTGGACCATCAGCACTGGTCAAGACCCTGTGTATTGGGCAGAGATAAGCAGGTGGACTATCAGCACAGGTCCAGATGCTGTGTATTGGGCAGAGATAAGAAGGTGGACCATCAGCATAGGTCCATACCCTGTCCATTCGTCAGAGATAAGCAGGTGGACCATCAGCACAGGTCCAGACCCTGTGTATTGGGCAGAGATAAGCAGGTGGACCATCAGCACATGTCCAGACCCTGTGTATTGGGCAGAGATAAGCAGGTGGAGCTTCAGCACAACTCCAGACCCTGTGTATTGGGCAGAGATAAATAGGTGGACCATCAGCACAGGTCCAGACCCTGTGTATTGGGCAGAGATAAGCAGGTGGACCATCAGCAAAGGTCCAGATGCTGTGTATTGGGCAGACATAAGCAGGTGGACTATCAACACAGGTCCAGACACTGTGTATTGGGCAGAGATAAGCAGGTGGCCATCACCACAGGTCCAAATGCTGTGTATTGTGCAGAGATAAGAAGGGGGACCATCAGCATAGGTCCATACCTTGTGTATTGGTCAGAGATAAGCAGGTGGACCATCAGCACAGGTCCAGACCATGTGTATTGGGCAGAGATAAGCAGGTGGGCCATCAACACATGTCCAGACCCTGTGTATTGGGCAGAGATAAGCAGGTGGACCATCGGAACAGGTCCAGACACTGTGTATTGGGCAGAGATAAGCAGGTGGACCATCAGCACAGGTCCAGAACCTATGTATTGGGCAGAGATAAGCAGGTGGACCATCAGCACAGGTCCAGGACCTTTGTATTGGACAGAGATAAGCAGGTGGACCATCAGCACAGGTCCAGACCTTCTGTATTAGGAAGAGGTAAGCCGGTTGACCATCAGCACATGTCCAGACCCCGTGTATTTGGCAGAGATAAGCAGGTGGACAATCCGCACAGGTCCAGACCCTGTGCATCGGGCAGAGATAAGCAGGTGGACCATCAGCACAGGTCCAGACCCTGTGTATTTGGCAGACATAAGCAGGTGGACCATCAGCACATGTCCAGACCCTGTGTATTGGGCAGAGATAAGCAGGTGGACAATCAGCACAGGTCCAGACCCTGTGTATTGGGCAGAGATAAGCAGGTGGACCATCAGCAAAGGTCCAGATGCTGTGTATTGGGCAGACATAAGCAGGTGGACTATCAACACAGTTCCAGACAATGTGTATTGGGCAGAGATAAGCAGGTGGCCATCACCACAGGTCCAAATGCTGTGTATTGGGCAGAGATAAGAAGGGGGACCATCAGCATAGGTCCATACCTTGTGTTTTGGTCAGAGATAAGCAGGTGGACCATCAGCACAGGTCCAGACCATGTGTATTGGGCAGAGATAAGCAGGTGGACCATCAAGACATGTCCAGACCCTGTGTATTGGGCAGAGATAATCAGGTGGACCATCGGAACAGGTCCAGACACTGTGTATTGGGCAGAGATAAGCAGGTGGACCATCAGCACAGGTCCAGAACCTATGTATTGGGCAGAGATAAGCAGGTGGACCATCAGCACAGGTCCAGGACCTTTGTATTGGACAGAGATAAGCAGGTGGACCATCAGCACAGGTCCAGACCCTCTGTATTAGGAAGAGTTAAGCCGGTTGACCATCAGCACATGTCAAGACCCCGTGTATTTGGCAGAGATAAGCAGGTGGACGATCCGCACAGGTCCAGACCCTGTGCATCGGGCAGAGATAAGCAGGTGGACCATCAGCACAGGTCCAGACCCTGTGTATTGGGCAGACATAAGCAGGTGGACCATCAGCACATGTCCAGACCCTGTGTATTGGGCAGAGATAAGCAGGTGGACAATCAGCACAGGTCCAGACCCTGTGTATTGGGCAGAGATAAACAGGTGGACCATCAGCACAGGTCCAGGACCTGTGTATTGGGCAGAGATAAGCAGGTAGACATACTGAACAGGTCCAGACCCTGTGTATTGGGCAGAGATAAGCAGGTGGACCTTCAGCACAGCTCCAGACTCTGTGTATTGGGCAGAGATAAGCAGGTGGACCTTTAGCACAGATCCAGAATCTGCGCATTGGGCAGAGATAAGCAGGTGGACCATCAGCAAAGGTCCAGATGCTGTGTATTGGGCAGACATAAGCAGGTGGACTATCAACACAGGTCCAGACACTGTGTATTGGGCAGAGATAAGCAGGTGGCCATCACCACAGGTCCAAATGCTGTGTATTGGGCAGAGATAAGAAGGGGGACCATCAGCATAGGTCCATACCTTGTGTATTGGTCAGAGATAAGCAGGTGGACCATCAGCACAGGTCCAGACCATGTGTATTGGGCAGAGATAAGCAGGTGGACCATCAACACATGTCCAGACCCTGTGTATTGGGCAGAGATAAGCAGGTGGACCATCGGAACAGGTCCAGACACTGTGTATTGGGCAGAGATAAGCAGGTGGACCATCAGCACAGGTCCAGGCCCTGTGTATTGGGCAGAGATAAGCAGGTGGACCATCAGTCCAGGTCAAGACCCTGTATATTGGGCAGAGATAAGCAGGTGGACCATCAGCACTGGTCATGACCCTGTGTATTGGGCAGAGATAAGCAGGTGGACTATCAGCACAGGTCCAGATGCTGTGTATTGGGCAGAGATAAGAAGGTGGACCATCAGCATAGGTCCATACCCTGTCCATTCGTCAGAGATAAGCAGGTGGACCATCAGCACAGGTCCAGACCCTGTGTATTGGGCAGAGATAAGCAGGTGGACCATCAGCACATGTCCAGACCCTGTGTATTGGGCAGAGAGAAGCAGGTGGACCTTCAGAACAACTCCAGACCCTGTGTATTGGGCAGAGATAAATAGGTGGACCATCAGCACAGGTCCAGACCCTCTGTATTAGGAAGAGTTAAGCCGGTTGACCATCAGCACATGTCCAGACCCCGTGTATTTGGCAGAGATAAGCAGGTGGACGATCCGCACAGGTCCAGACCCTGTGCATCGGGCAGAGATAAGCAGGTGAACCATCAGCACAGGTCCAGAGCTTGTGTATTGGGCAGACATAAGCAGGTGGTCCATCAGCACAGGTCCAGACCCTGTGTATTTGGCAGATATAAGCAGGTGGACCATCTGCACAAGTCCAGAACCTGTGTTTTGGGCAGAGATAAGCAGGTGGACCATCAGTCCAGGTCAAGACCCTGTATATTGGGCAGAGATAAGCAGGTGGACCATCAGCACTGGTCAAGACCCTGTGTATTGGGCAGAGATAAGCAGGTGGACTATCAGCACAGGTCCAGATGCTGTGTATTGGGCAGAGATAAGAAGGTGGACCATCAGCATAGGTCCATACCCTGTCCATTCGTCAGAGATAAGCAGGTGGACCATCAGCACAGGTCCAGACCCTGTGTATTGGGCAGAGATAAGCAGGTGGACCATCAGCACATGTCCAGACCCTGTGTATTGGGCAGAGATAAGCAGGTGGACCTTCAGCACAACTCCAGACCCTGCGTATTGGGCAGAGATAAATAGGTGGACCATCAGCACAGGTCCAGACCCTGTGTATTGGGCAGAGATAAGCAGGTTGACCATCAGCACAGGTCCAGACCCTTTGTATTGGGAAGAGTTAAGCAGGTTGACCATCAGCACAGGTCCAGACCCAGTGTATTGGGCAGAGATAAGCAGGTGGACCATCAGCAAAGGTCCAGATGCTGTGTATTGGGCAGACATAAGCAGGTGGACTATCAACACAGGTCCAGACACTGTGTATTGGGCAGAGATAAGCAGGTGGCCATCACCACAGGTCCAAATGCTGTGTATTGTGCAGAGATAAGAAGGGGGACCATCAGCATAGGTCCATACCTTGTGTATTGGTCAGAGATAAGCAGGTGGACCATCAGCACAGGTCCAGACCATGTGTATTGGGCAGAGATAAGCAGGTGGACCATCAAGACATGTCCAGACCCTATGTATTGGGCAGAGATAAGCAGGTGGACCATCAGCACATGTCCAGACCCTGTGTATTGGGCAGAGATAAGCAGGTGGACAATCAGCACAGGTCCAGACCCTGTGTATTGGGCAGAGATAAGCAGGTGGACCATCGGAACAGGTCCAGACACTGTGTATTCGGCAGAGATAAGCAGGTGGCCATCACCACAGGTCCAAATGCTGTGTATTGGGCAGAGATAAGAAGGGGGACCATCAGCATAGGTCCATACCTTGTGTTTTGGTCAGAGATAAGCAGGTGGACCATCAGCACAGGTCCAGACCATGTGTATTGGGCAGAGATAAGCAGGTGGACCATCAAGACATGTCCAGACCCTATGTATTGGGCAGAGATAAGCAGGTGGACCATCGGAACAGGTCTAGACACTGTGTATTGGGCAGAGATAAGCAGGTGGACCATCAGCACAGGTCCAGAACCTATGTATTGGGCAGAGATAAGCAGGTGGACCATCAGCACAGGTCCAGGACCTTTGTATTGGACAGAGATAAGCAGGTGGACCATCAGCACAGGTCCAGACCCTCTGTATTAGGAAGAGTTAAGCCGGTTGACCATCAGCACATGTCAAGACCCCGTGTATTTGGCAGAGATAAGCAGGTGGACGATCCGCACAGGTCCAGACCCTGTGCATCGGGCAGAGATAAGCAGGTGGACCATCAGCCCAGGTCCAGACCCTGTGTATTGGGCAGACATAAGCAGGTGGACCTTCAGAACAACTCCAGACCCTGTGTATTGGGCAGAGATAAATAGGTGGACCATCAGCACAGGTCCAGACCCTCTGTATTAGGAAGAGTTAAGCCGGTTGACCATCAGCACATGTCCAGACCCCGTGTATTTGGCAGAGATAAGCAGGTGGACGATCCGCACAGGTCCAGACCCTGTGCATCGGGCAGAGATAAGCAGGTGAACCATCAGCACAGGTCCAGACCCTGTGTATTGGGCAGACATAAGCAGGTGGACCATCAGCACAGGTCCAGACCCTGTGTATTTGGCAGAGATAAGCAGGTGGACCATCTGCACAAGTCCAGAACCTGAGTTTTGGGCAGAGATAAGCAGGTGGACCATCAGTCCAGGTCAAGACCCTGTATATTGGGCAGAGATAATCAGGTGGACCATCAGCACTGGTCAAGACCCTGTGTATTGGGCAGAGATAAGCAGGTGGACTATCAGCACAGGTCCAGATGCTGTGTATTGGGCAGAGATAAGAAGGTGGACCATCAGCATAGGTCCATACCCTGTCCATTCGTCAGAGATAAGCAGGTGGACCATCAGCACAGGTCCAGACCCTGTGTATTGGGCAGAGATAAGCAGGTGGACCATCAGCACATGTCCAGACCCTGTGTATTGGGCAGAGATAAGCAGGTGGAGCTTCAGCACAACTCCAGACCCTGTGTATTGGGCAGAGATAAATAGGTGGACCATCAGCACAGGTCCAGACCCTGTGTATTGGGCAGAGATAAGCAGGTGGACCATCAGCAAAGGTCCAGATGCTGTGTATTGGGCAGACATAAGCAGGTGGACTATCAACACAGGTCCAGACACTGTGTATTGGGCAGAGATAAGCAGGTGGCCATCACCACAGGTCCAAATGCTGTGTATTGTGCAGAGATAAGAAGGGGGACCATCAGCATAGGTCCATACCTTGTGTATTGGTCAGAGATAAGCAGGTGGACCATCAGCACAGGTCCAGACCATGTGTATTGGGCAGAGATAAGCAGGTGGGCCATCAACACATGTCCAGACCCCGTGTATTGGGCAGAGATAAGCAGGTGGACCATCGGAACAGGTCCAGACACTGTGTATTGGGCAGAGATAAGCAGGTGGACCATCAGCACAGGTCCAGAACCTATGTATTGGGCAGAGATAAGCAGGTGGACCATCAGCACAGGTCCAGGACCTTTGTATTGGACAGAGATAAGCAGGTGGACCATCAGCACAGGTCCAGACCTTCTGTATTAGGAAGAGGTAAGCCGGTTGACCATCAGCACATGTCCAGACCCCGTGTATTTGGCAGAGATAAGCAGGTGGACAATCCGCACAGGTCCAGACCCTGTGCATCGGGCAGAGATAAGCAGGTGGACCATCAGCACAGGTCCAGACCCTGTGTATTTGGCAGACATAAGCAGGTGGACCATCAGCACATGTCCAGACCCTGTGTATTGGGCAGAGATAAGCAGGTGGACAATCAGCACAGGTCCAGACCCTGTGTATTGGGCAGAGATAAGCAGGTGGACCATCAGCAAAGGTCCAGATGCTGTGTATTGGGCAGACATAAGCAGGTGGACTATCAACACAGTTCCAGACAATGTGTATTGGGCAGAGATAAGCAGGTGGCCATCACCACAGGTCCAAATGCTGTGTATTGGGCAGAGATAAGAAGGGGGACCATCAGCATAGGTCCATACCTTGTGTTTTGGTCAGAGATAAGCAGGTGGACCATCAGCACAGGTCCAGACCATGTGTATTGGGCAGAGATAAGCAGGTGGACCATCAAGACATGTCCAGACCCTGTGTATTGGGCAGAGATAATCAGGTGGACCATCGGAACAGGTCCAGACACTGTGTATTGGGCAGAGATAAGCAGGTGGACCATCAGCACAGGTCCAGAACCTATGTATTGGGCAGAGATAAGCAGGTGGACCATCAGCACAGGTCCAGGACCTTTGTATTGGACAGAGATAAGCAGGTGGACCATCAGCACAGGTCCAGACCCTCTGTATTAGGAAGAGTTAAGCCGGTTGACCATCAGCACATGTCAAGACCCCGTGTATTTGGCAGAGATAAGCAGGTGGACGATCCGCACAGGTCCAGACCCTGTGCATCGGGCAGAGATAAGCAGGTGGACCATCAGCACAGGTCCAGACCCTGTGTATTGGGCAGACATAAGCAGGTGGACCATCAGCACATGTCCAGACCCTGTGTATTGGGCAGAGATAAGCAGGTGGACAATCAGCACAGGTCCAGACCCTGTGTATTGGGCAGAGATAAACAGGTGGACCATCAGCACAGGTCCAGGACCTGTGTATTGGGCAGAGATAAGCAGGTAGACATACTGAACAGGTCCAGACCCTGTGTATTGGGCAGAGATAAGCAGGTGGACCTTCAGCACAGCTCCAGACTCTGTGTATTGGGCAGAGATAAGCAGGTGGACCTTTAGCACAGATCCAGAATCTGCGCATTGGGCAGAGATAAGCAGGTGGACCATCAGCAAAGGTCCAGATGCTGTGTATTGGGCAGACATAAGCAGGTGGACTATCAACACAGGTCCAGACACTGTGTATTGGGCAGAGATAAGCAGGTGGCCATCACCACAGGTCCAAATGCTGTGTATTGGGCAGAGATAAGAAGGGGGACCATCAGCATAGGTCCATACCTTGTGTATTGGTCAGAGATAAGCAGGTGGACCATCAGCACAGGTCCAGACCATGTGTATTGGGCAGAGATAAGCAGGTGGACCATCAACACATGTCCAGACCCTGTGTATTGGGCAGAGATAAGCAGGTGGACCATCGGAACAGGTCCAGACACTGTGTATTGGGCAGAGATAAGCAGGTGGACCATCAGCACAGGTCCAGGCCATGTGTATTGGGCAGAGATAAGCAGGTGGACCATCAGTCCAGGTCAAGACCCTGTATATTGGGCAGAGATAAGCAGGTGGACCATCAGCACTGGTCATGACCCTGTGTATTGGGCAGAGATAAGCAGGTGGACTATCAGCACAGGTCCAGATGCTGTGTATTGGGCAGAGATAAGAAGGTGGACCATCAGCATAGGTCCATACCCTGTCCATTCGTCAGAGATAAGCAGGTGGACCATCAGCACAGGTCCAGACCCTGTGTATTGGGCAGAGATAAGCAGGTGGACCATCAGCACATGTCCAGACCCTGTGTATTGGGCAGAGAGAAGCAGGTGGACCTTCAGAACAACTCCAGACCCTGTGTATTGGGCAGAGATAAATAGGTGGACCATCAGCACAGGTCCAGACCCTCTGTATTAGGAAGAGTTAAGCCGGTTGACCATCAGCACATGTCCAGACCCCGTGTATTTGGCAGAGATAAGCAGGTGGACGATCCGCACAGGTCCAGACCCTGTGCATCGGGCAGAGATAAGCAGGTGAACCATCAGCACAGGTCCAGACCTTGTGTATTGGGCAGACATAAGCAGGTGGTCCATCAGCACAGGTCCAGACCCTGTGTATTTGGCAGATATAAGCAGGTGGACCATCTGCACAAGTCCAGAACCTGTGTTTTGGGCAGAGATAAGCAGGTGGACCATCAGTCCAGGTCAAGACCCTGTATATTGGGCAGAGATAAGCAGGTGGACCATCAGCACTGGTCAAGACCCTGTGTATTGGGCAGAGATAAGCAGGTGGACTATCAGCACAGGTCCAGATGCTGTGTATTGGGCAGAGATAAGAAGGTGGACCATCAGCATAGGTCCATACCCTGTCCATTCGTCAGAGATAAGCAGGTGGACCATCAGCACAGGTCCAGACCCTGTGTATTGGGCAGAGATAAGCAGGTGGACCATCAGCACATGTCCAGACCCTGTGTATTGGGCAGAGATAAGCAGGTGGACCTTCAGCACAACTCCAGACCCTGCGTATTGGGCAGAGATAAATAGGTGGACCATCAGCACAGGTCCAGACCCTGTGTATTGGGCAGAGATAAGCAGGTTGACCATCAGCACAGGTCCAGACCCTTTGTATTGGGAAGAGTTAAGCAGGTTGACCATCAGCACAGGTCCAGACCCAGTGTATTGGGCAGAGATAAGCAGGTGAACCATCAGCAAAGGTCCAGATGCTGTGTATTGGGCAGACATAAGCAGGTGGACTATCAACACAGGTCCAGACACTGTGTATTGGGCAGAGATAAGCAGGTGGCCATCACCACAGGTCCAAATGCTGTGTATTGTGCAGAGATAAGAAGGGGGACCATCAGCATAGGTCCATACCTTGTGTATTGGTCAGAGATAAGCAGGTGGACCATCAGCACAGGTCCAGACCATGTGTATTGGGCAGAGATAAGCAGGTGGACCATCAACACATGTCCAGACCCTGTGTATTGGGCAGAGATAAGCAGGTGGACCATCGGAACAGGTCCAGACACTGTGTATTGGGCAGAGATAAGCAGGTGGACCATCAGCACAGGTCCAGAACCTATGTATTGGGCAGAGATAAGCAGGTGGACCATCAGCACAGGTCCAGGACCTTTGTATTGGACAGTGATAAGCAGGTGGACCATCAGCACAGGTCCAGACCTTCTGTATTAGGAAGAGTTAAGCCGGTTGACCATCAGCACATGTCCAGACCCCGTGTATTTGGCAGAGATAAGCAGGTGGACAATCCGCACAGGTCCAGACCCTGTGCATCGGGCAGAGATAAGCAGGTGGACCATCAGCACAGGTCCAGACCCTGTGTATTTGGCAGACATAAGCAGGTGGACCATCAGCACATGTCCAGACCCTGTGTATTGGGCAGAGATAAACAGGTGGACAATCAGCACAGGTCCAGACCCTGTGCATTGGGCAGAGATAAACAGGTGGACCATCAGCACAGGTCCAGAACCTGTGCATTGTGCAGCGATAAGCAGGTGGACCCTCAGCACAGCTCCAGGACCTGTGTATTGGGCAGAGATAAGCAGGTAGACATACTGAAAAGGTCCAGACCCTGTGTATTGGGCAGAGATAAGCAGGTGGACATAAAGCACAGCTCCAGACCCTGTGTATTGGGCAGAGATAAGCAGGTGGACCTTTAGCAAAGATCCAGAACCTGCACATTGGGCAGAGATAAGCAGGTGGACCATCAGCACAGGTCCAGATGCAGTGTATTGGGCAGAGATAAGCAGGTGGACCATCAGCACAGGTCCAGACCCTGTGTATTGGGCAGAGATAAGCAGCTGGAACATCAGCAGAGGTCCAAACCCTGTGAATCGGGCAGAGATAAGCAGGGAGACATTCAGCACAGGTCCAGACCATGTGTATTGGGCAGACATAAGCAGGTGGACCATCAGCACAGGTCCAGGCCCTGTGTATTGGGCAGAGATAAGCAGGTGGACGATCAGTACAGGTCCAGACCCTGTGAATTGGGCAGAGATAAGCAGGTAGATCATCAGCAAAGGTCCAGACCCTGTGTATTGGGCAGAGATAAGCAGGTGGACCATCCGCACAGTTCCAGACCCTGTGTATTCGGCAGAGATAAGCAGGTGGACCATCAGCACAGGTCCAGACCCTGTGTATTGGGCAGAGATAAGCAGGTGGTCCATCAGCAAGGTCCAGACCCTGTGTATTGGGCAGAGATAATAAGGTGGACCATCAGCACAGGTTCAAACCCTGTGTATTGGTCAGAGATAAGCAGGTGGACCATCAGCACAGGTCCATACGCTGTGTATTGGGCAGAGATAAGCAGGTCGACCATCAGCACAGGTCCAAACACTGTGTATTGGGCAGGGATAAGCAGGTGGACCATAAGCACAGATCCAGACGCTGTGTATTGGGCAGAGATAAGCAGGTCAACCATCAGCACAGGTCCAGACCATGTGTATTGGGCAGAGATAAGCAGGTGGACCATCAACACATGTCCAGACCCTGTGTATTGGGCAGAGATAGCAGGTGGACCATCGGAACAGGTCCAGACACTGTGTATTGGGCAGAGATAAGCAGGTGGACCATCAGCACAGGTCCAGAACCTATGTATTGGGCAGAGATAAGCAGGTGGACCATCAGCACAGGTCCAGGACCTTTGTATTGGACAGAGATAAGCAGGTGGACCATCAGCACAGGTCCAGACCCTCTGTATTAGGAAGAGTTAAGCCGGTTGACCATCAGCACATGTCAAGTCCCCGTGTATTTGGCAGAGATAAGCAGGTGGACGATCCGCACACGTCCAGACCCTGTGCATCGGGCAGAGATAAGCAGGTGGACCATCAGCACAGGTCCAGACCCTGTGTATTGGGCAGACATAAGCAGGTGGAGATGTCCAGACCCTGTGTATTGGGCAGAGATAAGCAGGTGGACAATCAGCACAGGTCCAGACCCTGTGTATTGGGCAGAGATAAACAGGTGGACCATTAGCACAGGTCCGGAACCTGTGCATTGGGCAGTGATAAGCAGGTGGAACCTCAGCACAGGTCCAGGACCTGTGTATTGGGCAGAGATAAGCAGGTAGACATACTGAACAGGTCCAGACCCTGTGTATTGGGCAGAGATAAGCAGGTGGACCTTCAGCACAGCTCCAGACCCTGTGTATTGGGCAGAGATAAGCAGGTGGACCTTTAGCACAGATCCAGAATCTGCGCATTGGGCAGAGATAAGCAGGTGGACCATCAGCAAAGGTCCAGATGCTGTGTATTGGGCAGACATAAGCAGGTGGACTATCAACACAGGTCCAGACACTGTGTATTGGGCAGAGATAAGCAGGTGGCCATCACCACAGGTCCAAATGCTGTGTATTGGGCAGAGATAAGAAGGGGGACCATCAGCATAGGTCCATACCTTGTATATTGGTCAGAGATAAGCAGGTGGACCATCAGCACAGGTCCAGACCATGTGTATTGGGCAGAGATAAGCAGGTGGACCATTAACACATGTCCAGACCCTGTGTATTGGGCAGAGATAAGCAGATGGACCATCAGAACAGGTCCAGACACTGTGTATTGGGCAGAGATAAGCAGGTGGACCATCAGCACAGGTCCAGGCCCTGTGTATTGGGCAGAGATAAGCAGGTGGACCATCGGAACAGGTCCAGACACTGTGTATTGGGCAGAGATAAGCAGGTGGACCATCAGCACAGGTCCAGGCCCTGTGTATTGGGCAGAGATAAGCAGGTGGACCATCAGTCCAGGTCAAGACCCTGTATATTGGGCAGAGATAAGCAGGTGGACCATCAGCACTGGTCAAGACCCTGTGTATTGGGCAGAGATAAGCAGGTGGACCATCAGCATAGGTCCATACCCTGTCCATTCGTCAGAGATAAGCAGGTGGACCATCAGCACATGTCCAGACCCTGTGTATTGGGCAGAGATAAGCAGATGGACCTTCAGAACAACTCCAGACCCTGTGTATTGGGCAGAGATAAATAGGTGGACCATCAGCACAGGTCCAGACCCTCTGTATTAGGAAGAGTTAAGCCGGTTGACCATCAGCACATGTCCAGACCCCGTGTATTTGGCAGAGATAAGCAGGTGGACGATCCGCACAGGTCCAGACCCTGTGCATCGGGCAGAGATAAGCAGGTGAACCATCAGCACAGGTCCAGACCCTGTGTATTGGGCAGACATAAGCAGGTGGACCATCAGCACAGGTCCAGACCCTGTGTATTTGGCAGAGATAAGCAGGTGGACCATCTGCACAAGTCCAGAACCTGTGTTTTGGGCAGAGATAAGCAGGTGGACCATCAGTCCAGGTCAAGACCCTGTATATTGGGCAGAGATAAGCAGGTGGACCATCAGCACTGGTCAAGACCCTGTGTATTGGCAGAGATAAGCAGGTGGACTATCAGCACAGGTCCAGATGCTGTGTATTGGGCAGAGATAAGAAGGTGGACCATCAGCATAGGTCCATACCCTGTCCATTCGTCAGAGATAAGCAGGTGGACCATCAGCACAGGTCCAGACCCTGTGTATTGGGCAGAGATAAGCAGGTGGACCATCAGCACATGTCCAGACCCTGTGTATTGGGCAGAGATAAGCAGGTGGTCCTTCAGCACAACTCCAGACCCTGTGTATTGGGCAGAGATAAATAGGTGGACCATCAGCACAGGTCCAGACCCTGTGTATTGGTCAGAGATAAGCAGGTTGACCATCAGCACAAGTCCAGACCCTTTGTATTGGGAAGAGTTCAGCAGGTTGACCATCAGCACAGGTCCAGACACAGTGTATTGGGCAGAGATAAGCAGGTGGACCATCAGCAAAGGTCCAGATGCTGTGTATTGGGCAGACATAAGCAGGTGGACTATCAGCACAGGTCCAGACACTGTGTATTGGGCAGAGATAAGCAGGTGGCCATCACCACAGGTCCAAATGCTGTGTATTGTGCAGAGATAAGAAGGGGGACCATCAGCATAGGTCCATACCTTGTGTATTGGTCAGAGATAAGCAGGTGGACCATCAGCACAGGTCCAGACCATGTGTATTGGGCAGAGATAAGCAGGTGGACCATCAACACATGTCCAGTCCCTGTGTATTGGGCAGAGATAAACAGGTGGACCATCGGAACAGGTCCAGACACTGTGTATTGGGCAGAGATAAGCAGGTGGACCATCAGCACAGGTCCAGAACCTATGTATTGGGCAGAGATAAGCAGGTGGACAATCAGCACAGGTCCAGGACCTTTGTATTGGACAGAGATAAGCAGGTGGACCATCAGCACAGGTCCAGACCTTCTGTATTAGGAAGAGTTAAGCCGGTTGACCATCAGCACATGTCCAGACCCCGTGTATTTGGCAGAGATAAGCAGGTGGACAATCCGCACAGGTCCAGACCCTGTGCATCGGGCAGAGATAAGCAGGTGGACCATCAGCACAGGTCCAGACCCTGTGTATTTGGCAGATATAAGCAGGTGGACCATCAGCACATGTCCAGACCCTGTGTATTGTGCAGAGATAAGCAGGTGGACAATCAGCACAGGTCCAGACCCTGTGTATTGGGCAGAGATAAGCAGGTGGACCATCAGCAAATGTCCAGATGCTGTGTATTGGGCAGACATAAGCAGGTGGACTATCAACACAGTTCCAGACAATGTGTATTGGGCAAGAGATAAGCAGGTGGCCATCACCACAGGTCCAGACCCTGTGCATCGGGCAGAGATAAGCATGTGGACCATCAGCACAGGTCCAGACCCTGTGTATTGGGCAGACATAAGCAGGTGGACCATCAGCACAGGTGCAGACCCTGTGTATTGGGCAGAGATAAGCAGGTGGACCATCTGCCCAAGTCCAGAACCTGTGCATTGGGCAGAGATAAGTAGGTGGACCATCAGTACAGGTCAAGACCCTGTATATTGGGCAGAGATAAGCGGGTGGACCATCAGCACTGGTCAAGACACTGTGTATTGGGCAGTGATAAGCAGGTGGACTATCAGCACAGGTCCAGATGCTGTGTATTGGGCAGAGATAAGAAGGTGGACCATCAGCATAGGTCCATACCGTGTGTATTGGTCAGAGATAAGCAGGTGGACCATCAGCACAGGTCCAGACCCTGTGTATTGGGCAGAGATAAGCAGGTGCACCATCAGCACATGTCCAGACCCTGTGTATTGGGCAGAGATAAGCAGGTGGACAATCAGCACAGGTCCAGACCCTGTGTATTGGGCAGAGATAAGCAGGTGGACCATCGGAACAGGTCCAGACACTGTGTATTCGGCAGAGATAAGCAGGTGGCCATCACCACAGGTCCAAATGCTGTGTATTGGGCAGAGATAAGAAGGGGGACCATCAGCATAGGTCCATACCTTGTGTTTTGGTCAGAGATAAGCAGGTGGACCATCAGCACAGGTCCAGACCATGTGTATTGAGCAGAGATAAGCAGGTGGACCATCAAGACATGTCCAGACCCTATGTATTGGGCAGAGATAAGCAGGTGGACCATCGGAACAGGTCTAGACACTGTGTATTGGGCAGAGATAAGCAGGTGGACCATCAGCACAGGTCCAGACCATGTGTATTGGGCAGAGATAAGCAGGTGGACCATCAACACATGTCCAGACCCTGTGTATTGGGCAGAGATAAACAGGTGGACCATCGGAACAGGTCCAGACACTGTGTATTGGGCAGAGATAAGCAGGTGGACCATCAGCACAGGTCCAGAACCTATGTATTGGGCAGAGATAAGCAGGTGGACCATCAGCACAGGTCCAGGACCTTTGTATTGGACAGAGATAAGCAGGTGGACCATCAGCACAGGTCCAGACCTTCTGTATTAGGAAGAGTTAAGCCGGTTGACCATCAGCACATGTCCAGACCCCGTGTATTTGGCAGAGATAAGCAGGTGGACAATCCGCACAGGTCCAGACCCTGTGCATCGGGCAGAGATAAGCAGGTGGACAATCAGCACAGGTCCAGACCCTGTGTATTTGGCAGATATAAGCAGGTGGACCATCAGCACATGTCCAGACCCTGTGTATTGGGCAGAGATAAGCAGGTGGACAATCAGCACAGGTCCAGACCCTGTGTATTGGGCAGAGATAAGCAGGTGGACCATCAGCAAATGTCCAGATGCTGTGTATTGGGCAGACATAAGCAGGTGGACTATCAACACAGTTCCAGACAATGTGTATTGGGCAGAGATAAGCAGGTGGCCATCACCACAGGTCCAGACCCTGTGCATCGGGCAGAGATAAGCAGGTGGACCATCAGCACAGGTCCAGACCCTGTGTATTGGGCAGACATAAGCAGGTGGACCATCAGCACAGGTGCAGACCCTGTGTATTGGGCAGAGATAAGCAGGTGGACCATCTGCCCAAGTCCAGAACCTGTGCATTGGGCAGAGATAAGTAGGTGGACCATCAGTACAGGTCAAGACCCTGTATATTGGGCAGAGATAAGCGGGTGGACCATCAGCACTGGTCAAGACCCCGTGTATTGGGCAGTGATAAGCAGGTGGACTATCAGCACAGGTCCAGATGCTGTGTATTGGGCAGAGATAAGAAGGTGGACCATCAGCATAGGTCTATACCGTGTGTATTGGTCAGAGATAAGCAGGTGGACCATCAGCACAGGTCCAGACCCTGTGTATTGGGCAGAGATAAGCAGGTGCACCATCAGCACATGTCCAGACCCTGTGTATTGGGCAGAGATAAGCAGGTGGACAATCAGCACAGGTCCAGACCCTGTGTATTGGGCAGAGATAAGCAGGTGGACCATCGGAACAGGTCCAGACACTGTGTATTCGGCAGAGATAAGCAGGTGGCCATCACCACAGGTCCAAATGCTGTGTATTGGGCAGAGATAAGAAGGGGGACCATCAGCATAGGTCCATACCTTGTGTTTTGGTCAGAGATAAGCAGGTGGACCATCAGCACAGGTCCAGACCATGTGTATTGAGCAGAGATAAGCAGGTGGACCATCAAGACATGTCCAGACCCTATGTATTGGGCAGAGATAAGCAGGTGGACCATCGGAACAGGTCTAGACACTGTGTATTGGGCAGAGATAAGCAGGTGGACCATCAGCACAGGTCCAGAACCTATGTATTGGGCAGAGATAAGCAGGTGGACCATCAGCACAGGTCCAGGACCTTTGTATTGGACAGAGATAAGCAGGTGGACCATCAGCACAGGTCCAGACCCTCTGTATTAGGAAGAGTTAAGCCGGTTGACCATCAGCACATGTCAAGACCCCGTGTATTTGGCAGAGATAAGCAGGTGGACGATCCGCACAGGTCCAGACCCTGTGCATCGGGCAGAGATAAGCAGGTGGACCATCAGCACAGGTCCAGACCCTGTGTATTGGGCAGACATAAGCAGGTGGACCTTCAGAACAACTCCAGACCCTGTGTATTGGGCAGAGATAAATAGGTGGACCATCAGCATAGGTCCAGACCCTCCGTATTAGGAAGAGTTAAGCCGGTTGACCATCAGCACATGTCCAGACCCCATGTATTTGGCAGAGATAAGCAGGTGGACGATCCGCACAGGTCCAGACCCTGTGCATCGGGCAGAGATAAGCAGGTGAACCATCAGCACAGGTCCAGACCCTGTGTATTGGGCAGACATAAGCAGGTGGACCATCAGCACAGGTCCAGACCCTGTGTATTTGGCAGAGATAAGCAGGTGGACCATCTGCACAAGTCCAGAACCTGTGTTTTGGGCAGAGATAAGCAGGTGGACCATCAGTCCAGGTCAAGACCCTGTATATTGGGCAGAGATAATCAGGTGGACCATCAGCACTGGTCAAGACCCTGTGTATTGGGCAGAGATAAGCAGGTGGACTATCAGCACAGGTCCAGATGCTGTGTATTGGGCAGAGATAAGAAGGTGGACCATCAGCATAGGTCCATACCCTGTCCATTCGTCAGAGATAAGCAGGTGGACCATCAGCACAGGTCCAGACCCTGTGTATTGGGCAGAGATAAGCAGGTGGACCATCAGCACATGTCCAGACCCTGTGTATTGGGCAGAGATAGGCAGGTGGATCTTCAGCACAACTCCAGACCCTGTGTATTGGGCAGAGATAAATAGGTGGACCATCAGCACAGGTCCAGACCCTGTGTATTGGGCAGAGATAAGCAGGTTGACCATCAGCACGTCCAGACCCTTTGTATTGGGAAGAGTTAAGCAGGTTGACCATCAGCACAGGTCCAGACACAGTGTATTGGGCAGAGATAAGCAGGTGGACCATCAGCAAAGGTCCAGATGCTGTGTATTGGGCAGACATAAGCAGGTGGACTATCAACACAGGTCCAGACACTGTGTATTGGGCAGAGATAAGCAGGTGGCCATCACCACAGGTCCAAATGCTGTGTATTGTGCAGAGATAAGAAGGGGGACCATCAGCATAGGTCCATACCTTGTGTATTGGTCAGAGATAAGCAGGTGGACCATCAGCACAGGTCCAGACCATGTGTATTGGGCAGAGATAAGCAGGTGGACCATCAACACATGTCCAGACCCTGTGTATTGGGCAGAGATAAGCAGGTGGACCATCGGAACAGGTCCAGACACTGTGTATTGGGCAGAGATAAGCAGGTGGACCATCAGCACAGGTCCAGAACCTATGTATTGGGCAGAGATAAGCAGGTGGACCATCAGCACAGGTCCAGGACCTTTGTATTGGACAGAGATAAGCAGGTGGACCATCAGCACAGGTCCAGACCTTCTGTATTAGGAAGAGTTAAGCCGGTTGACCATCAGCACATGTCCAGACCCCGTGTATTTGGCAGAGATAAGCAGGTGGACAATCCGCACAGGTCCAGACCCTGTGCATCGGGCAGAGATAAGCAGGTGGACCATCAGCACAGGTCCAGACCCTGTGTATTTGGCAGACATAAGCAGGTGGACCATCAGCACATGTCCAGACCCTGTGTATTGGGCAGAGATAAGCAGGTGGACAATCAGCACAGGTCCAGACCCTGTGTATTCGGCAGAGATAAGCAGGTGGACCATCAGCAAAGGTCCAGATGCTGTGTATTGGGCAGACATAAGCAGGTGGACTATCAACACAGTTCCAGACAATGTGTATTGGGCAGAGATAAGCAGGTGGCCATCACCACAGGTCCAAATGCTGTGTATTGGGCAGAGATAAGAAGGGGGACCATCAGCATAGGTCCATACCTTGTGTTTTGGTCAGAGATAAGCAGGTGGACCATCAGCACAGGTCCAGACCATGTGTATTGGGCAGAGATAAGCAGGTGGACCATCAAGACATGTCCAGACCCTGTGTATTGGGCAGAGATAAGCAGGTGGACCATCGGAACAGGTCCAGACACTGTGTATTGGGCAGAGATAAGCAGGTGGACCATCAGCACAGGTCCAGAACCTATGTATTGGGCAGAGATAAGCAGGTGGACCATCAGCACAGGTCCAGGACCTTTGTATTGGACAGAGATAAGCAGGTGGACCATCAGCACAGGTCCAGACCCTCTGTATTAGGAAGAGTTAAGCCGGTTGACCATCAGCACATGTCAAGACCCCGTGTATTTGGCAGAGATAAGCAGGTGGACGATCCGCACAGGTCCAGACCCTGTGCATCGGGCAGAGATAAGCAGGTGGACCATCAGCACAGGTCCAGACCCTGTGTATTGGGCAGACATAAGCAGGTGGACCATCAGCACATGTCCAGACCCTGTGTATTGGGCAGAGATAAGCAGGTGGACAATCAGCACAGGTCCAGACCCTGTGTATTGGGCAGAGATAAACAGGTGGACCATCAGCACAGGTCCAGAACCTGTGCATTGGGCAGTGATAAGCAGGTGGACCCTCAGCACAGGTCCAGGACCTGTGTATTGGGCAGAGATAAGCAGGTAGACATACTGAACAGGTCCAGACCCTGTGTATTGGGCAGAGATAAGCAGGTGGACCTTCAGCACAGCTCCAGACTCTGTGTATTGGGCAGAGATAAGCAGGTGGACCTTTAGCACAGATCCAGAATCTGCGCATTGGGAAGAGATAAGCAGGTGGACCATCAGCAAAGGTCCAGATGCTGTGTATTGGGCAGACATAAGCAGGTGGACTATCAACACAGGTCCAGACACTGTGTATTGGGCAGAGATAAGCAGGTGGCCATCACCACAGGTCCAAATGCTGTGTATTGGGCAGAGATAAGAAGGGGGACCATCAGCATAGGTCCATACCTTGTGTATTGGTCAGAGATAAGCAGGTGGACCATCAGCACAGGTCCAGACCATGTGTATTGGGCAGAGATAAGCAGGTGGACCATCAACACATGTCCAGACCCTGTGTATTGGGCAGAGATAAGCAGGTGGACCATCGGAACAGGTCCAGACACTGTGTATTGGGCAGAGATAAGCAGGTGGACCATCAGCACAGGTCCAGGCCCTGTGTATTGGGCAGAGATAAGCAGGTGGACCATCAGTCCAGGTCAAGACCCTGTATATTGGGCAGAGATAAGCAGGTGGACCATCAGCACTGGTCAAGACCCTGTGTATTGGGCAGAGATAAGCAGGTGGACTATCAGCACAGGTCCAGATGCTGTGTATTGGGCAGAGATAAGAAGGTGGACCATCAGCATAGGTCCATACCCTGTCCATTCATCAGAGATAAGCAGGTGGACCATCAGCACAGGTCCAGACCCTGTGTATTGGGCAGAGATAAGCAGGTGGACGATCCGCACAGGTCCAGACCCTGTGCATCGGGCAGAGATAAGCAGGTGGACCATCAGCACAGGTCCAGACCCTGTGTATTGGGCAGACATAAGCAGGTGGACCTTCAGAACAACTCCAGACCCTGTGTATTGGGCAGAGATAAATAGGTGGACCATCAGCACAGGTCCAGACCCTCTGTATTAGGAAGAGTTAAGCCGGTTGACCATCAGCACATGTCCAGACCCCGTGTATTTGGCAGAGATAAGCAGGTGGACGATCCGCACAGGTCCAGACCCTGTGCATCGGGCAGAGATAAGCAGGTGAACCATCAGCACAGGTCCAGACCCTGTGTATTGGGCAGACATAAGCAGGTGGACCATCAGCACAGGTCCAGACCCTGTGTATTTGGCAGAGATAAGCAGGTGGACCATCTGCACAAGTCCAGAACCTGTGTTTTGGGCAGAGATAAGCAGGTGGACCATCAGTCCAGGTCAAGACCCTGTATATTGGGCAGAGATAATCAGGTGGACCATCAGCACTGGTCAAGACCCTGTGTATTGGGCAGAGATAAGCAGGTGGACTATCAGCACAGGTCCAGATGCTGTGTATTGGGCAGAGATAAGAAGGTGGACCATCAGCATAGGTCCATACCCTGTCCATTCGTCAGAGATAAGCAGGTGGACCATCAGCACTGGTCCAGACCCTGTGTATTGGGCAGAGATAAGCAGGTGAACCATCAGCACATGTCCAGACCCTGTGTATTGGGCAGAGATAAGCAGGTGGAGCTTCAGCACAACTCCAGACCCTGTGTATTGGGCAGAGATAAATAGGTGGACCATCAGCACAGGTCCAGACCCTGTGTATTGGGCAGGGATAAGCAAGTTGACCATCAGCACGTCCAGACCCTTTGTATTGGGAAGAGTTAAGCAGGTTGACCATCAGCACAGGTCCAGACACAGTGTATTGGGCAGAGATAAGCAGGTGGACCATCAGCAAAGGTCCAGATGCTGTGTATTGGGCAGACATAAGCAGGTGGACTATCAACACAGGTCCAGACACTGTGTATTGGGCAGAGATAAGCAGGTGGCCATCACCACAGGTCCAAATGCTGTGTATTGTGCAGAGATAAGAAGGGGGACCATCAGCATAGGTCCATACCTTGTGTATTGGTCAGAGATAAGCAGGTGGACCATCAGCACAGGTCCAGACCATGTGTATTGGGCAGAGATAAGCAGGTGGACCATCAACACATGTCCAGACCCTGTGTATTGGGCAGAGATAAGCAGGTGGACCATCGGAACAGGTCCAGACACTGTGTATTGGGCAGAGATAAGCAGGTGGACCATCAGCACAGGTCCAGAACCTATGTATTGGGCAGAGATAAGCAGGTGGACCATCAGCACAGGTCCAGGACATTTGTATTGGACAGAGATAAGCAGGTGGACCATCAGCACAGGTCCAGACCTTCTGTATTAGGAAGAGTTAAGCCGGTTGACCATCAGCACATGTCCAGACCCCGTGTATTTGGCAGAGATAAGCAGGTGGACAATCCGCACAGGTCCAGACCCTGTGCATCCGGCAGAGATAAGCAGGTGGACCATCAGCACATGTCCAGACCCTGTGTATTTGGCAGACATAAGCAGGTGGACCATCAGCACATGTCCAGACCCTGTGTATTGGGCAGAGATAAGCAGGTGGACAATCAGCACAGGTCCAGACCCTGTGTATTGGGCAGAGATAAGCAGGTGGACCATCAGCAAAGGTCCAGATGCTGTGTATTGGGCAGACATAAGCAGGTGGACTATCAACACAGTTCCAGACAATGTGTATTGGGCAGAGATAAGCAGGTGGCCATCACCACAGGTCCAAATGCTGTGTATTGGGCAGAGATAAGAAGGGGGACCATCAGCATAGGTCCATACCTTGTGTTTTGGTCAGAGATAAGCAGGTGGACCATCAGCACAGGTCCAGACCATGTGTATTGGGCAGAGATAAGCAGGTGGACCATCAAGACATGTCCAGACCCTGTGTATTGGGCAGAGATAAGCAGGTGGACCATCGGAACAGGTCCAGACACTGTGTATTGGGCAGAGATAAGCAGGTGGACCATCAGCACAGGTCCAGAACCTATGTATTGGGCAGAGATAAGAGTGTGGACCATCAGCACAGGTCCAGGACCTTTGTATTGGACAGAGATAAGCAGGTGGACCATCAGCACAGGTCCAGACCCTCTGTATTAGGAAGAGTTAAGCCGGTTGACCATCAGCACATGTCAAGACCCCGTGTATTTGGCAGAGATAAGCAGGTGGACGATCCGCACAGGTCCAGAACCTATGTATTGGGCAGAGATAAGCAGGTGGACAATCAGCACAGGTCCAGACCCTGTGTATTGGGCAGAGATAAACAGGTGGACCATCAGCACAGGTCCAGAACCTGTGCATTGGGCAGTGATAAGCAGGTGGACCCGCAGCACAGGTCCAGGACCTGTGTATTGGGCAGAGATAAGCAGGTAGACATACTGAACAGGTCCAGACCCTGTGTATTGGGCAGAGATAAGCAGGTGGACCTTCAGCACAGCTCCAGACTCTGTGTATTGGGCAGAGATAAGCAGGTGGACCTTTAGCACAGATCCAGAATCTGCGCATTGGGCAGAGATAAGCAGGTGGACCATCAGCAAAGGTCCAGATGCTGTGTATTGGGCAGACATAAGCAGGTGGACTATCAACACAGGTCCAGACACTGTGTATTGGGCAGAGATAAGCAGGTGGCCATCACCACAGGTCCAAATGCTGTGTATTGGGCAGAGATAAGAAGGGGGACCATCAGCATAGGTCCATACCTTGTGTATTGGTCAGAGATAAGCAGGTGGACCATCAGCACAGGTCCAGACCATGTGTATTGGGCAGAGATAAGCAGGTGGACCATCAACACATGTCCAGACCCTGTGTATTGGGCAGAGATAAGCAGGTGGACCATCGGAACAGGTCCAGACACTGTGTATTGGGCAGAGATAAGCAGGTGGACCATCAGCACAGGTCCAGGCCCTGTGTATTGGGCAGAGATAAGCAGGTGGACCATCAGTCCAGGTCAAGACCCTGTATATTGGGCAGAGATAAGCAGGTGGGCCATCAGCACTGGTCAAGACCCTGTGTATTGGGCAGAGATAAGCAGGTGGACTATCAGCACAGGTCCAGATGCTGTGTATTGGGCAGAGATAAGAAGGTGGACCATCAGCATAGGTCCATACCCTGTCCATTCGTCAGAGATAAGCAGGTGGACCATCAGCACAGGTCCAGACCCTGTGTATTGGGCAGAGATAAGCAGGTGGACCATCAGCACATGTCCAGACCCTGTGTATTGGGCAGAGATAAGCAGGTGGACCTTCAGAACAACTCCAGACCCTGTGTATTGGGCAGAGATAAATAGGTGGACCATCAGCACAGGTCCAGACCCTCTGTATTAGGAAGAGTTAAGCCGGTTGACCATCAGCACATGTCCAGACCCCGTGTATTTGGCAGAGATAAGCAGGTGGACGAACCGCACAGGTCCAGACCCTGTGCATCGGGCAGAGATAAGCAGGTGAACCATCAGCACAGGTCCAGACCCTGTGTATTGGGCAGACATAAGCAGGTGGTCCATCAGCACAGGTCCAGACCCTGTGTATTTGGCAGATATAAGCAGGTGGACCATCTGCACAAGTCCAGAACCTGTGTTTTGGGCAGAGATAAGCAGGTGGACCATCAGTCCAGGTCAAGACCCTGTATATTGGGCAGAGATAAGCAGGTGGACCATCAGCACTGGTCAAGACCCTGTGTATTGGGCAGAGATAAGCAGGTGGACTATCAGCACAGGTCCAGATGCTGTGTATTGGGCAGAGATAAGAAGGTGGACCATCAGCATAGGTCCATACCCTGTCCATTCGTCAGAGATAAGCAGGTGGACCATCAGCACAGGTCCAGACCCAGTGTATTGGGCAGAGATAAGCAGGTGGACCATCAGCACATGTCCAGACCCTGTGTATTGGGCAGAGATAAGCAGGTGGACCTTCAGCACAACTCCAGACCCTGCGTATTGGGCAGAGATAAATAGGTGGACCATCAGCACAGGTCCAGACCCTGTGTATTGGGCAGAGATAAGCAGGTTGACCATCAGCACAGGTCCAGACCCTTTGTATTGGGAAGAGTTAAGCAGGTTGACCATCAGCACAGGTCCAGACCCAGTGTATTGGGCAGAGATAAGCAGGTGGACCATCAGCAAAGGTCCAGATGCTGTGTATTGGGCAGACATAAGCAGGTGGACTATCAACACAGGTCCAGACACTGTGTATTGGGCAGAGATAAGCAGGTGGCCATCACCACAGGTCCAAATGCTGTGTATTGTGCAGAGATAAGAAGGGGGACCATCAGCATAGGTCCATACCTTGTGTATTGGTCAGAGATAAGCAGGTGGACCATCAGCACAGGTCCAGACCATGTGTATTGGGCAGAGATAAGCAGGTGGACCATCAACACATGTCCAGACCCTGTGTATTGGGCAGCGATAAGCAGGTGGACCATCTGAACAGGTCCAGACACTGTGTATTGGGCAGAGATAAGCAGGTGGACCATCAGCACAGGTCCAGAACCTATGTATTGGGCAGAGATAAGCAGGTGGACCATCAGCACAGGTCCAGGACCTTTGTATTGGACAGAGATAAGCAGGTGGACCATCAGCACAGGTCCAGACCTTCTGTATTAGGAAGAGTTAAGCCGGTTGACCATCAGCACATGTCCAGACCCCATGTATTTGGCAGAGATAAGCAGGTGGACAATCCGCACAGGTCCAGACCCTGTGCATCGGGCAGAGATAAGCAGGTGGACCATCAGCACAGGTCCAGACCCTGTGTATTTGGCAGACATAAGCAGGTGGACCATCAGCACATGTCCAGACCCTGTGTATTGGGCAGAGATAAGAAGGTGGACAATCAGCACAGGTCCAGACCCTGTGTATTGGGCAGAGATAAACAGGTGGACCATCAGCACAGGTCCAGAACCTGTGCATTGGGCAGCGATAAGCAGGTGGACCCTCAGCACAGCTCCAGGACCTGTGTATTGGGCAGAGATAAGCAGGTAGACATACTGAACAGGTCCAGACCCTGTGTATTGGGCAGAGATAAGCAGGTGGACCTAAAGCACAGCTCCAGACCCTGTGTATTGGGCAGAGATAAGCAGGTGGACCTTTAGCAAAGATCCAGAACCTGCACATTGGGCAGAGATAAGCAGGTGGACCATCAGCACAGGTCCAGATGCAGTGTATTGGGCAGAGATAAGCAGGTGGACCATCAGCACAGGTCCAGACCCTGTGTATTGGGCAGAGATAAGCAGCTGGACCATCAGCAGAGGTCCAAACCCTGTGAATCGGGCAGAGATAAGCTGGGAGACATTCAGCACAGGTCCAGACCATGTGTATTGGGCAGACATAAGCAGGTGGACCATCAGCACAGGTCCAGGCCCTGTGTATTGGGCAGAGATAAGCAGGTGGACGATCAGTACAGGTCCAGACCCTGTGAATTGGGCAGAGATAAGCAGGTAGATCATCAGCAAAGGTCCAGACCCTGTGTATTGGGCAGAGATAAGCAGGTGGACCATCCGCACAGTTCCGGACCCTGTGTATTGGGCAGAGATAAGCAGGTGGACCATCAGCACAGGTCCAGACCCTGTGTATTGGTCAGAGATAAGCAGGTGGTCCATCAGCAAGGTCCAGACCCTGTGTATTGGGCAGAGATAATAAGGTGGACCATCAGCACAGGTTCAAACCCTGTGTATTGGTCAGAGATAAGCAGGTGGACCATCAGCACAGGTCCATACGCTGTGTATTGGGCAGAGATAAGCAGGTCGACCATCAGCACAGGTCCAAACACTGTGTATTGGGCAGGGATAAGCAGGTGGACCATAAGCACAGATCCAGACGCTGTGTATTGGGCAGAGATAAGCAGGTCAACCATCAGCACAGGTCCAGACCATGTGTATTGGGCAGAGATAAGCAGGTGGACCATCAACACATGTCCAGACCCTGTGTATTGGGCAGAGATAAGCAGGTGGACCATCGGAACAGGTCCAGACACTGTGTATTGGGCAGAGATAAGCAGGTGGACCATCAGCACAGGTCCAGAACCTATGTATTGGGCAGAGATAAACAGGTGGACCATCAGCACAGGTCCAGGACCTTTGTATTGGACAGAGATAAGCAGGTGGACCATCAGCACAGGTCCAGACCCTCTGTATTAGGAAGAGTTAAGCCGGTTGACCATCAGCACATGTCAAGTCCCCGTGTATTTGGCAGAGATAAGCAGGTGGACGATCCGCACAGGTCCAGACCCTGTGCATCGGGCAGAGATAAGCAGGTGGACCATCAGCACAGGTCCAGACCCTGTGTATTGGGCAGACATAAGCAGGTGGAGATGTCCAGACCCTGTGTATTGGGCAGAGATAAGCAGGTGGACAATCAGCACAGGTCCAGACCCTGTGTATTGGGCAGAGATAAACAGGTGGACCATTAGCACAGGTCCAGAACCTGTGCATTGGGCAGTGATAAGCAGGTGGAACCTCAGCACAGGTCCAGGACCTGTGTATTGGGCAGAGATAAGCAGGTAGACATACTGAACAGGTCCAGACCCTGTGTATTGGGCAGAGATAAGAAGGTGGACCTTCAGCACAGCTCCAGACCCTGTGTATTGGGCAGAGATAAGCAGGTGGACCTTTAGCACAGATCCAGAATCTGCGCATTGGGCAGAGATAAGCAGGTGGACCATCAGCAAAGGTCCAGATGCTGTGTATTGGGCAGACATAAGCAGGTGGACTATCAACACAGGTCCAGACACTGTGTATTGGGCAGAGATAAGCAGGTGGCCATCACCACAGGTCCAAATGCTGTGTATTGGGCAGAGATAAGAAGGGGGACCATCAGCATAGGTCCATACCTTGTATATTGGTCAGAGATAAGCAGGTGGACCATCAGCACAGGTCCAGACCATGTGTATTGGGCAAAGATAAGCAGGTGGACCATCAACACATGTCCAGACCCTGTGTATTGGGCAGAGATAAGCAGGTGGACCATCGGAACAGGTCCAGACACTGTGTATTGGGCAGAGATAAGCAGGTGGACCATCAGTACAGGTCAAGACCCTGTATATTGGGCAGAGATAAGCAGGTGGACCATCAGCACTGGTCAAGACCCTGTGTATTGGGCAGAGATAAGCAGGTGGACTATCAGCACAGGTCCAGATGCTGTGTATTGGGCAGAGATAAGAAGGTGGACCATCAGCATAGGTCCATACCCTGTCCATTCGTCAGAGATAAGCAGGTGGACCATCAGCACAGGTCCAGACCCCGTGTATTGGGCAGAGATAAGCAGGTGGACCATCTGCACATGTCCAGACCCTGTGCATTGGGCAGAGATAAGCAGGTGGACGTTCAGCACAACTCCAGACCCTGTGTATTGGGCAGAGATAAATAGGTGGACCATCAGCACAGGTCCAGACCCTCTGTATTAGGAAGAGTTAAGCCGGTTGACCATCAGCACATGTCCAGACCCCGTGTATTTGGCAGAGATAAGCAGGTGGACGATCTGCACAGGTCCAGACCCTGTGAATTGGGCAGAGATAAGCAGGTAGATCATCAGCAAAGGTCCAGACCCTGTGTATTGGGCAGAGATAAGCAGGTGGACCATCCGCACAGTTCCAGACCCTGTGTATTGGGCAGAGATAAGCAGGTGGACCATCAGCACAGGTCCAGACCCTGTGTATTGGGCAGAGATAAGCAGGTGGTCCATCAGCAAGGTCCAGACCCTGTGTATTGGGCAGAGATAATAAGGTGGACCATCAGCACAGGTTCAAACCCTGTGTATTGGTCAGAGAAAAGCAGGTGGACCATCAGCACAGGTCCATACGCTGTGTATTGGGCAGAGATAAGCAGGTCGACCATCAGCACAGGTCCAAACACTGTGTATTGGGAAGGGATAAGCAGGTGGACCATAAGCACAGATCCAGACGCTGTGTATTGGGCAGAGATAAGCAGGTCAACCATCAGCACAGGTCCAGACCATGTGTATTGGGCAGAGATAAGCAGGTGGACCATCAACACATGTCCAGACCCTGTGTATTGGGCAGAGATAAGCAGGTGGACCACCGGAACAGGTCCAGACACTGTGTATTGGGCAGAGATAAGCAGGTGGACCATCAGCACAGGTCCAGAACCTATGTATTGGGCAGAGATAAGCAGGTGGACCATCAGCACAGGTCCAGGACCTTTGTATTGGACAGAGATAAGCAGGTGGACCATCAGCACAGGTCCAGACCCTCTGTATTAGGAAGAGTTAAGCCGGTTGACCATCAGCACATGTCAAGTCCCCGTGTATTTGGCAGAGATAAGCAGGTGGACGATCCGCACAGGTCCAGACCCTGTGCATCGGGCAGAGATAAGCAGGTGGACCATCAGCACAGGTCCAGACCCTGTGTATTGGGCAGACATAAGCAGGTGGAGATGTCCAGACCCTGTGTATTGGGCAGAGATAAGCAGGTGGACAATCAGCACAGGTCCAGACCCTGTGTATTGGGCAGAGATAAACAGGTGGACCATTAGCACAGGTCCAGAACCTGTGCATTGGGCAGTGATAAGCAGGTGCAACCTCAGCACAGGTCCAGGACCTGTGTATTGGGCAGAGATAAGCAGGTAGACATACTGAACAGGTCCAGACCCTGTGTATTGGGCAGAGATAAGCAGGTGGACCTTCAGCACAGCTCCAGACCCTGTGTATTGGGCAGAGATAAGCAGGTGGACATTTAGCACAGATCCAGAATCTGCGCATTGGGCAGAGATAAGCAGGTGGACCATCAGCAAAGGTCCAGATGCTGTGTATTGGGCAGAGATAAGAAGGTGGACCATCAGCATAGGTCCATACCCTGTCCATTCGTCAGAGATAAGCAGGTGGACCATCAGCACAGGTCCAGACCCTGTGTATTGGGCAGAGATAAGCAGGTGGACCATCAGCACATGTCCAGACCCTGTGTATTGGGCAGAGATAAGCAGGTGGACCTTCAGCACAACTCCAGACCCTGCGTATTGGGCAGAGATAAATAGGTGGACCATCAGCACAGGTCCAGACCCTGTGTATTGGGCAGAGATAAGCAGGTTGACCATCAGCACAGGTCCAGACCCTTTGTATTGGGAAGAGTTAAGCAGGTTGACCATCAGCACAGGTCCAGACCCAGTGTATTGGGCAGAGATAAGCAGGTGGACCATCAGCAAAGGTCCAGATGCTGTGTATTGGGCAGACATAAGCAGGTGGACTATCAACACAGGTCCAGACACTGTGTATTGGGCAGAGATAAGCAGGTGGCCATCACCACAGGTCCAAATGCTGTGTATTGTGCAGAGATAAGAAGGGGGACCATCAGCATAGGTCCATACCTTGTGTATTGGTCAGAGATAAGCAGGTGGACCATCAGCACAGGTCCAGACCATGTGTATTGGGCAGAGATAAGCAGGTGGACCATCAACACATGTCCAGACCCTGTGTATTGGGCAGCGATAAGCAGGTGGACCATCTGAACAGGTCCAGACACTGTGTATTGGGCAGAGATAAGCAGGTGGACCATCAGCACAGGTCCAGAACCTATGTATTGGGCAGAGATAAGCAGGTGGACCATCAGCACAGGTCCAGGACCTTTGTATTGGACAGAGATAAGCAGGTGGACCATCAGCACAGGTCCAGACCTTCTGTATTAGGAAGAGTTAAGCCGGTTGACCATCAGCACATGTCCAGACCCCATGTATTTGGCAGAGATAAGCAGGTGGACAATCCGCACAGGTCCAGACCCTGTGCATCGGGCAGAGATAAGCAGGTGGACCATCAGCACAGGTCCAGACCCTGTGTATTTGGCAGACATAAGCAGGTGGACCATCAGCACATGTCCAGACCCTGTGTATTGGGCAGAGATAAGAAGGTGGACAATCAGCACGGTCCAGACCCTGTGTATTGGGCAGAGATAAACAGGTGGACCATCAGCACAGGTCCAGAACCTGTGCATTGATCAGCGATAAGCAGGTGGACCCTCAGCACAGCTCCAGGACCTGTGTATTGGGCAGAGATAAGCAGGTAGACATACTGAACAGGTCCAGACCCTGTGTATTGGGCAGAGATAAGCAGGTGGACCTAAAGCACAGCTCCAGACCCTGTGTATTGGGCAGAGATAAGCAGGTGGACCTTTAGCAAAGATCCAGAACCTGCACATTGGGCAGAGATAAGCAGGTGGACCATCAGCACAGGTCCAGATGCAGTGTATTGGGCAGAGATAAGCAGGTGGACCATCAGCACAGGTCCAGACCCTGTGTATTGGGCAGAGATAAGCAGCTGGACCATCAGCAGAGGTCCAAACCCTGTGAATCGGGCAGAGATAAGCTGGGAGACATTCAGCACAGGTCCAGACCATGTGTATTGGGCAGACATAAGCAGGTGGACGATCAGTACAGGTCCAGACCCTGTGAATTGGGCAGAGATAAGCAGGTAGATCATCAGCAAAGGTCCAGACCCTGTGTATTGGGCAGAGATAAGCAGGTGGACCATCCGCACAGTTCCGGACCCTGTGTATTGGGCAGAGATAAGCAGGTGGACCATCAGCACAGGTCCAGACCCTGTGTATTGGGCAGAGATAAGCAGGTGGTCCATCAGCAAGGTCCAGACCCTGTGTATTGGGCAGAGATAATAAGGTGGACCATCAGCACAGGTTCAAACCCTGTGTATTGGTCAGAGATAAGCAGGTGGACCATCAGCACAGGTCCATACGCTGTGTATTGGGCAGAGATAAGCAGGTCGACCATCAGCACAGGTCCAAACACTGTGTATTGGGCAGGGATAAGCAGGTGGACCATAAGCACAGATCCAGACGCTGTGTATTGGGCAGAGATAAGCAGGTCAACCATCAGCACAGGTCCAGACCATGTGTATTGGGCAGAGATAAGCAGGTGGACCATCAACACATGTCCAGACCCTGTGTATTGGGCAGAGATAAGCAGGTGGACCATCGGAACAGGTCCAGACACTGTGTATTGGGCAGAGATAAGCAGGTGGACCATCAGCACAGGTCCAGAACCTATGTATTGGGCAGAGATAAGCAGGTGGACCATCAGCACAGGTCCAGGACCTTTGTATTGGACAGAGATAAGCAGGTGGACCATCAGCACAGGTCCAGACCCTCTGTATTAGGAAGAGTTAAGCCGGTTGACCATCAGCACATGTCAAGTCCCCGTGTATTTGGCAGAGATAAGCAGGTGGACGATCCGCACAGGTCCAGACCCTGTGCATCGGGCAGAGATAAGCAGGTGGACCATCAGCACAGGTCCAGACCCTGTGTATTGGGCAGACATAAGCAGGTGGAGATGTCCAGACCCTGTGTATTGGGCAGAGATAAGCAGGTGGACAATCAGCACAGGTCCAGACCCTGTGTATTGGGCAGAGATAAACAGGTGGACCATTAGCACAGGTCCAGAACCTGTGCATTGGGCAGTGATAAGCAGGTGGAACCTCAGCACAGGTCCAGGACCTGTGTATTGGGCAGAGATAAGCAGGTAGACATACTGAACAGGTCCAGACCCTGTGTATTGGGCAGAGATAAGCAGGTGGACCTTCAGCACAGCTCCAGACCCTGTGTATTGGGCAGAGATAAGCAGGTGGACCTTTAGCACAGATCCAGAATCTGCGCATTGGGCAGAGATAAGCAGGTGGACCATCAGCAAAGGTCCAGATGCTGTGTATTGGGCAGACATAAGCAGGTGGACTATCAACACAGGTCCAGACACTGTGTATTGGGCAGAGATAAGCAGGTGGCCATCACCACAGGTCCAAATGCTGTGTATTGGGCAGAGATAAGAAGGGGGACCATCAGCATAGGTCCATACCTTGTATATTGGTCAGAGATAAGCAGGTGGACCATCAGCACAGGTCCAGACCATGTGTATTGGGCAGAGATAAGCAGGTGGACCATCAACACATGTCCAGACCCTGTGTATTGGGCAGAGATAAGCAGGTGGACCATCGGAACAGGTCCAGACACTGTGTATTGGGCAGAGATAAGCAGGTGGACCATCAGTACAGGTCAAGACCCTGTATATTGGGCAGAGATAAGCAGGTGGACCATCAGCACTGGTCAAGACCCTGTGTATTGGGCAGAGATAAGCAGGTGGACTATCAGCACAGGTCCAGATGCTGTGTATTGGGCAGAGATAAGAAGGTGGACCATCAGCATAGGTCCATACCCTGTCCATTCGTCAGAGATAAGCAGGTGAACCATCAGCACAGGTCCAGACCCCGTGTATTGGGCAGAGATAAGCAGGTGGACCATCTGCACATGTCCAGACCCTGTGCATTGGGCAGAGATAAGCAGGTGGACCTTCAGCACAACTCCAGACCCTGTGTATTGGGCAGAGATAAATAGGTGGACCATCAGCACAGGTCCAGACCCTCTGTATTAGGAAGAGTTAAGCCGGTTGACCATCAGCACATGTCCAGACCCCGTGTATTTGGCAGAGATAAGCAGGTGGACGATCTGCACAGGTCCAGACCCTGTGAATTGGGCAGAGATAAGCAGGTAGATCATCAGCAAAGGTCCAGACCCTGTGTATTGGGCAGAGATAAGCAGGTGGACCATCCGCACAGTTCCAGACCCTGTGTATTGGGCAGAGATAAGCAGGTGGACCATCAGCACAGGTCCAGACCCTGTGTATTGGGCAGAGATAAGCAGGTGGTCCATCAGCAAGGTCCAGACCCTGTGTATTGGGCAGAGATAATAAGGTGGACCATCAGCACAGGTTCAAACCCTGTGTATTGGTCAGAGAAAAGCAGGTGGACCATCAGCACAGGTCCATACGCTGTGTATTGGGCAGAGATAAGCAGGTCGACCATCAGCACAGGTCCAAACACTGTGTATTGGGCAGGGATAAGCAGGTGGACCATAAGCACAGTTCCAGACGCTGTGTATTGGGCAGAGATAAGCAGGTCAACCATCAGCACAGGTCCAGACCATGTGTATTGGGCAGAGATAAGCAGGTGGACCATCAACACATGTCCAGACCCTGTGTATTGGGCAGAGATAAGCAGGTGGACCACCGGAACAGGTCCAGACACTGTGTATTGGGCAGAGATAAGCAGGTGGACCATCAGCACAGGTCCAGAACCTATGTATTGGGCAGAGATAAGCAGGTGGACCATCAGCACAGGTCCAGGACCTTTGTATTGGACAGAGATAAGCAGGTGGACCATCAGCACAGGTCCAGACCCTCTGTATTAGGAAGAGTTAAGCCGGTTGACCATCAGCACATGTCAAGTCCCCGTGTATTTGGCAGAGATAAGCAGGTGGACGATCCGCACAGGTCCAGACCCTGTGCATCGGGCAGAGATAAGCAGGTGGACCATCAGCACAGGTCCAGACCCTGTGTATTGGGCAGACATAAGCAGGTGGAGATGTCCAGACCCTGTGTATTGGGCAGAGATAAGCAGGTGGACAATCAGCACAGGTCCAGACCCTGTGTATTGGGCAGAGATAAACAGGTGGACCATTAGCACAGGTCCAGAACCTGTGCATTGGGCAGTGATAAGCAGGTGGAACCTCAGCACAGGTCCAGGACCTGTGTATTGGGCAGAGATAAGCAGGTAGACATACTGAACAGGTCCAGACCCTGTGTATTGGGCAGAGATAAGCAGGTGGACCTTCAGCACAGCTCCAGACCCTGTGTATTGGGCAGAGATAAGCAGGTGGACATTTAGCACAGATCCAGAATCTGCGCATTGGGCAGAGATAAGCAGGTGGACCATCAGCAAAGGTCCAGATGCTGTGTATTGGGCAGACATAAGCAGGTGGACTATCAACACAGGTCCAGACACTGTGTATTGGGCAGAGATAAGCAGGTGGCCATCACCACAGGTCCAAATGCTGTGTATTGGGCAGAGATAAGAAGGGGGACCATCAGCATAGGTCCATACCTTGTATATTGGTCAGAGATAAGCAGGTGGACCATCAGCACAGGTCCAGACCATGTGTATTGGGCAGAGATAAGCAGGTGGACCATCAACACATGTCCAGACCCTGTGTATTGGGCAGAGATAAGCAGGTGGACCATCGGAACAGGTCCAGACACTGTGTATTGGGCAGAGATAAGCAGGTGGACCATCAGCACAGGTCCAGGCCCTGTGTATTGGGCAGAGATAAGCAGGTGGACCATCAGTACAGGTCAAGACCCTGTATATTGGGCAGAGATAAGCAGGTGGACCATCAGCACTGGTCAAGACCCTGTGTATTGGGCAGAGATAAGCAGGTGGACTATCAGCACAGGTCCAGATGCTGTGTATTGGGCAGAGATAAGAAGGTGGACCATCAGCATAGGTCCATACCCTGTCCATTCGTCAGAGATAAGCAGGTGGACCATCAGCACAGGTCCAGACCCTGTGTATTGGGCAGAGATAAGCAGGTGGACCATCTGCACATGTCCAGACCCTGTGCATTGGGCAGAGATAAGCAGGTGGACCTTCAGCACAACTCCAGACCCTGTGTATTGGGCAGAGATAAATAGGTGGACCATCAGCACAGGTCCAGACCCTCTGTATTAGGAAGAGTTAAGCCGGTTGACCATCAGCACATGTCCAGACCCCGTGTATTTGGCAGAGATAAGCAGGTGGACGATCTGCACAGGTCCAGACCCTGTGCATCGGGCAGAGATAAGCAGGTGGACCATCAGCACAGGTCCAGACCCTGTGTATTGGGCAGACATAAGCAGGTGGACCATCAGCACAGGTCCAGACCCTGTGTATTTGGCAGAGATAAGCAGGTGGACCATCTGCACAAGTCCAGAACCTGTGTTTTGGGCAGAGATAAGCAGGTGGACCATCAGTCCAGGTCAAGACCCTGTATATTGGGCAGAGATAAGCAGGTGGACCATCAGCACTGGTCAAGACCCTGTGTATTGGGCAGAGATAAGCAGGTGGACTATCAGCACAGGACCAGATGCTGTGTATTGGGCAGAGATAAGAAGGTGGACCATCAGAATAGGTCCATACCCTGTCCATTCGTCAGAGATAAGCAGGTGGACCATCAGCACAGGTCCAGACCCTGTGTATTGGGCAGAGATAAGCAGGTGGACCATCAGCACATGTCCAGACCCTGTGTATTGGGCAGAGATAAGCAGGTGGACCTTCAGCACAACTCCAGACCCTGTGTATTGGGCAGAGATAAATAGGTGGACCATCAGCACAGGTCCAGACCCTGTGTATTGGGCAGAGATAAGCAGGTTGACCATCAGCACAGGTCCAGACCCTTTGTATTGGGAAGAGTTAAGCAGGTTGACCATCAGCACAGGTCCAGACACAGTGTATTGGGCAGAGATAAGCAGGTGGCCATCACCACAGGTCCAAATGCTGTGTATTGTGCAGAGATAAGAAGGGGGACCATCAGCATAGGTCCATACCTTGTGTATTGGTCAGGGATAAGCAGGTGGACCATCAGCACAGGTCCAGACCATGTGTATTGGGCAGAGATAAGCAGGTGGACCATCAACACATGTCCAGACCCTGTGTATTGGGCAGAGATAAGCAGGTGGACCATCGGAACAGGTCCAGACACTGTGTATTGGGCAGAGATAAGCAGGTGGACCATCAGCACAGGTCCAGAACCTATGTATTGGGCAGAGATAAGCAGGTGGACCATCAGCACAGGTCCAGGACCTTTGTATTGGACAGAGATAAGCAGGTGGACCATCAGCACAGGTCCAGACCTTCTGTATTAGGAAGCGTTAAGCCGGTTGACCATCAGCACATGTCCAGACCCCGTGTATTTGGCAGAGATAAGCAGGTGGACAATCCGCACAGGTCCAGACCCTGTGCATCGGGCAGAGATAAGCAGGTGGACCATCAGCACAGGTCCAGACCCTGTGTATTTGGCAGACATAAGCAGGTGGACCATCAGCACATGTCCAGACCCTGTGTATTGGGCAGAGATAAGCAGGTGGACAATCAGCACAGGTCCAGACCCTGTGTATTGGGCAGAGATAAACAGGTGGACCATCAGCACAGGTTCAGAACCTGTGCATTGGGCAGCGATAAGCAGGTGGACCCTCAGCACAGCTCCAGGACCTGTGTATTGGGCAGAGATAAGCAGGTAGACATACTGAACAGGTCCAGACCCTGTGTATTGGGCAGAGATAAGCAGGTGGACCTAAAGCACAGCTCCAGACCCTGTGTATTGGGCAGAGATAAGCAGGTGGACCTTTAGCAAAGATCCAGAACCTGCGCATTGGGCAGAGATAAGCAGGTGGACCATCAGCACAGGTCCAGATGCAGTGTATTGGGCAGAGATAAGCAGGTGGACCATCAGCACAGGTCCAGACCCTGTGTATTGGGCAGAGATAAGCAGCTGGACCATCAGCAGAGGTCCAAACCCTGTGAATCGGGCAGAGATAAGCAGGGAGACATTCAGCACAGGTCCAGACCATGTGTATTGGGCAGACATAAGCAGGTGGACCATCAGCACAGGTCCAGGCCCTGTGTATTGGGCAGAGATAAGCAGGTGGACGATCAGTACAGGTCCAGACCCTGTGAATTGGGCAGAGATAAGCAGGTAGAGCATCAGCAAAGGTCCAGACACTGTGTATTGGGCAGAGATAAGCAGGTGGACCATCCACACAGTTCCAGACCCTGTGTATTGGGCAGAGATAAGCAGGTGGACAATCAGCACAGGTCCAGACCCTGTGTATTGGGCAGAGATAAGCAGGTGGACCTTTAGCACAGATCCAGAATCTGCGCATTGGGCAGAGATAAGCAGGTGGACCATCAGCAAAGGTCCAGATGCTGTGTATTGGGCAGACATAAGCAGGTGGACTATCAACACAGGTCCAGACCCTGTGCATCGGGCAGAGATAAGCAGGTGGACCATCAGCACAGGTCCAGACCCTGTGTATTGGGCAGACATAAGCAGGTGGACCATCAGCACATGTCCAGACCCTGTGTATTTGGCAGAGATAAGCAGGTGGACCATCTGCACAAGTCCAGACCCTGTGTATTGGGCAGAGATAAGCAGGTGGACCATCCACACAGTTCCAGACCCTGTGTATTGGGCAGAGATAAGCAGGTGGACCATCAGCACAGGTCCAGACCCTGTGTATTGGGCAGAGATAAGCAGGTGGACCATCAGCAAGGTCCAGACCCTGTGTATTGGGCAGAGATAATAAGGTGGACCATCAGCACAGGTTCAAACCTTGTGTATTGGTCAGAGATAAGCAGGTGGACCATCAGCACAGGTCCATACGCTGTGTATTGGGCAGAGATAAGCAGGTCGACCATCAGCACAGGTCCAAACACTGTGTATTGGGCAGGGATAAGCAGGTGGACCATCAGCACAGATCCAAACGCTGTGTATTGGGCAGAGATAAGCAGGTGGACCATCAAGACATGTCCAGACCCTGTGTATTGGGCAGAGATAAGCAGGTGGACCATCGGAACAGGTCCAGACACTGTGTATTGGGCAGAGATAAGCAGGTGGACCATCAGCACAGGTCCAGAACCTATGTATTGGGCAGAGATAAGCAGGTGGACCATCAGCACAGGTCCAGGACCTTTGTATTGGACAGAGATAAGCAGGTGGACCATCAGCACAGGTCCAGACCCTCTGTATTAGGAAGAGTTAAGCCGGTTGACCATCAGCACAGGTCCAGACCCTGTGTATTGGGCAGAGATAAGCAGGTGGACCATCAGCAAAGGTCCAGATGCTGTGTATTGGGCAGACATAAGCAGGTGGACTATCAACACAGTTCCAGACAATGTGTATTGGGCAGAGATAAGCAGGTGGCCATCACCACATGTCCAAATGCTGTGTATTGGGCAGAGATAAGAAGGGTAACCATCAGCATAGGTCCATACCTTGTGTTTTGGTCAGAGATAAGCAGGTGGACCATCAGCACAGGTCCAGACCATGTGTATTGGGCAGAGATAAGCAGGTGGACCATCGGAACAGGTCCAGACACTGTGTATTGGGCAGAGATAAGCAGGTGGACCATCAGCACAGGTCCAGAACCTATGTATTGGGCAGAGATAAGCAGGTGGACCATCAGCACAGGTCCAGGACCTTTGTATTGGACAGAGATAAGCAGGTGGACCATCAGCACAGGTCCAGACCCTCTGTATTAGGAAGAGTTAAGCCGGTTGACCATCAGCACATGTCAAGACCCCGTGTATTTGGCAGAGATAAGCAGGTGGACGATCCGCACAGGTCCAGACCCTGTGCATCGGGCAGAGATAAGCAGGTGGACCATCAGCACAGGTCCAGACCCTGTGTATTGGGCAGACATAAGCAGGTGGACCATCAGCACATGTCCAGACCCTGTGTATTGGGCAGAGATAAGCAGGTGGACAATCAGCACAGGTCCAGACCCTGTGTATTGGGCAGAGATAAACAGGTGGACCATCAGCACAGGTCCAGACTCTGTGTATTGGGCAGAGATAAGCAGGTAGACATACTGAACAGGTCCAGACCCTGTGTATTGGGCAGAGATAAGCAGGTGGACCTTCAGCACAGCTCCAGACTCTGTGTATTGGGCAGAGATAAGCAGGTGGACCTTTAGCACAGATCCAGAATCTGCGCATTGGGCAGAGATAAGCAGGTGGACCATCAGCAAAGGTCCAGATGCTGTGTATTGGGCAGACATAAGCAGGTGGACTATCAACACAGGTCCAGACACTGTGTATTGGGCAGAGATAAGCAGGTGGCCATCACCACAGGTCCAAATGCTGTGTATTGGGCAGAGATAAGAAGGGGGACCATCAGCATAGGTCCATACCTTGTGTATTGGTCAGGGATAAGCAGGTGGACCATCAGCACAGGTCCAGACCATGTGTATTGGGCAGAGATAAGCAGGTGGACAATCAACACATGTCCAGACCCTGTGTATTGGGCAGAGATAAGCAGGTGGACCATCGGAACAGGTCCAGACACTGTGTATTGGGCAGAGATAAGTAGGTGGACCATCAGCACAGGTCCAGACCCTCTGTATTAGGAAGAGTTAAGCCGGTTGACCATCAGCACATGTCCAGACCCCGTGTATTTGGCAGAGATAAGCAGGTGGACGATCCGCACTGGTCCAGACCCTGTGCATCGGGCAGAGATAAGCAGGTGAACCATCAGCACCGGTCCAGACCCTGTGTATTGGGCAGACATAAGCAGGTGGTCCATCAGCACAGGTCCAGACCCTGTGTATTTGGCAGATATAAGCAGGTGGACCATCTGCACAAGTCCAGAACCTGTGTTTTGGGCAGAGATAAGCAGGTGGACCATCAGTCCAGGTCAAGACCCTGTATATTGGGCAGAGATAAGCAGGTGGACCATCAGCACTGGTCAAGACCCTGTGTATTGGGCAGAGATAAGCAGGTGGACTATCAGCACAGGTCCAGATGCTGTGTATTGGGCAGAGATAAGAAGGTGGACCATCAGCATAGGTCCATACCCTGTCCATTCGTCAGAGATAAGCAGGTGGACCATCAGCACAGGTCCAGACCCTGTGTATTGGGCAGAGATAAGCAGGTGGACCATCAGCACATGTCCAGACCCTGTGTATTGGGCAGAGATAAGCAGGTGGACCTTCAGCACAACTCCAGACCCTGCGTATTGGGCAGAGATAAATAGGTGGACCATCAGCACAGGTCCAGACCCTGTGTATTGGGCAGAGATAAGCAGGTTGACCATCAGCACAGGTCCAGACCCTTTGTATTGGGAAGAGATAAGCAGGTTGACCATCAGCACAGGTCCAGACCCAGTGTATTGGGCAGAGATAAGCAGGTGGACCATCAGCAAAGGTCCAGATGCTGTGTATTGGGCAGACATAAGCAGGTGGACTATCAACACAGGTCCAGACACTGTGTATTGGGCAGAGATAAGCAGGTGGCCATCACCACAGGTCCAAATGCTGTGTATTGTGCAGAGATAAGAAGGGGGACCATCAGCATAGGTCCATACCTTGTGTATTGGTCAGAGATAAGCAGGTGGACCATCAGCACAGGTCCAGACCATGTGTATTGGGCAGAGATAAGCAGGTGGACCATCAACACATGTCCAGACCCTGTGTATTGGGCAGAGATAAGCAGGTGGACCATCGGAACAGGTCCAGACACTGTGTATTGGGCAGAGATAAGCAGGTGGACCATCAGCACAGGTCCAGAACCTATGTATTGGGCAGAGATAAGCAGGTGGACCATCAGCACAGGTCCAGGACCTTTGTATTGGACAGAGATAAGCAGGTGGACCATCAGCACAGGTCCAGACCTTCTGTATTAGGAAGAGTTAAGCCGGTTGACCATCAGCACATGTCCAGACCCCGTGTATTTGGCAGAGATAAGCAGGTGGACAATCCGCACAGGTCCAGACCCTGTGCATCGGGCAGAGATAAGCAGGTGGACCATCAGCACAGGTCCAGACCCTGTGTATTTGGCAGACATAAGCAGGTGGACCATCAGCACATGTCCAGACCCTGTGTATTGGGCAGAGATAAGCAGGTGGACAATCAGCACAGGTCCAGACCCTGTGTATTGGGCAGAGATAAACAGGTGGACCATCAGCACAGGTCCAGAACCTGTGCATTGGGAAGCGATAAGCAGGTGGACCCTCAGCACAGCTCCAGGACCTGTGTATTGGGCAGAGATAAGCAGGTAGACATACTGAACAGGTCCAGACCTTGTGTATTGGGCAGAAATAAGCAGGTGGACCTAAAGCACAGCTCCAGACCCTGTGTATTGGGCAGAGATAAGCAGGTGGACCTTTAGCAAAGATCCAGAACCTGCACATTGGGCAGAGATAAGCAGGTGGACCATCAGCACAGGTCCAGATGCAGTGTATTGGGCAGAGATAAGCAGGTGGACCATCAGCACAGGTCCAGACCCTGTGTATTGGGCAGAGATAAGCAGCTGGACCATCAGCAGTGGTCCAAACCCTGTGAATCGGGCAGAGATAAGCAGGGAGACATTCAGCACAGGTCCAGACCATGTGTATTGGGCAGACATAAGCAGGTGGACCATCAGCACAGGTCCAGGCCCTGTGTATTGGGCAGAGATAAGCAGGTGGACGATCAGTACAGGTCCAGACCCTGTGAATTGGGCAGAGATAAGCAGGTAGATCATCAGCAAAGGTCCAGACCCTGTGTATTGGGCTGAGATAAGCAGGTGGACCATCCGCACAGTTCCAGACCCTGTGTATTGGGCAGAGATAAGCAGGTGGACCATCAGCACAGGTCCAGACCCTGTGTATTGGGCAGAGATAAGCAGGTGGTCCATCAGCAAGGTCCAGACCCTGTGTATTGGGCAGAGATAATAAGGTGGACCATCAGCACAGGTTCAAACCCTGTGTATTGGTCAGAGATAAGCAGGTGGACCATCAGCACAGGTCCAGACACTGTGTATTGGGCAGAGATAAGCAGGTGGTCCATCAGCAAGGTCCAGACCCTGTGTATTGGGCTGAGATAATAAGGTGGACCATCAGCACAGGTTCAAATGCTGTGTATTGGGCAGAGATAAGAAGGGGGACCATCAGCATAGGTCCATACCTTGTGTATTGGTCAGAGATAAGCAGGTGGACCATCAGCACAGGTCCAGACCATGTGTATTGGGCAGAGATAAGCAGGTGGACCATCAACACATGTCCAGACCCTGTGTATTGGGCAGAGATAAGCAGGTCGACCATCGGAACAGGTCCAGACACTGTGTATTGGGCAGAGATAAGCAGGTGGACCATCAGCACAGGTCCAGGCCCTGTGTATTGGGCAGAGATAAGCAGGTGGACCATCAGTCCAGGTCAAGACCCTGTATATTGGGCAGAGATAAGCAGGTGGACCATCAGCACTGGTCAAGACCCTGTGTATTGGGTAGAGATAAGCAGGTGGACTATCAGCACAGGTCCAGATGCTGTGTATTGGGCAGAGATAAGAAGGTGGACCATGAGCATAGGTCCATACCCTGTCCATTCGTCAGAGATAAGCAGGTGGACCATCAGCACAGGTCCAGACCCTGTGTATTGGGCAGAGATAAGCAGGTGGACCATCAGCTCATGTCCAGACCCTGTGTATTGGGCAGAGATAAGCAGGTGGACCTTCAGAACAACTCCAGACCCTGTGTATTGGGCAGAGATAAATAGGTGGACCATCAGCACAGGTCCAGACCCTCTGTATTAGGAAGAGTTAAGCCGGTTGACCATCAGCACATGTCCAGACCCCGTGTATTTGGCAGAGATAAGCAGGTGGACGATCCGCACAGGTCCAGACCCTGTGCATCGGGCAGAGATAAGCAGGTGGACCATCAGCACAGGTCCAGACCCTGTGTATTGGGCGGACATAAGCAGGTGGAGATGTCCAGACCCTGTGTATTGGGCAGAGATAAGCAGGTGGACAATCAGCACAGGTCCAGACCCTGTGTATTGGGCAGAGATAAACAGGTGGACCATTAGCACAGGTCCAGAACCTGTGCATTGGGCAGTGATAAGCAGGTGGAACCTCAGCACAGGTCCAGGACCTGTGTATTGGGCAGAGATAAGCAGGTAGACATACTGAACAGGTCCAGACCCTGTTTATTGGGCAGAGATAAGCAGGTGGACCTTCAGCACAGCTCCAGACCCTGTGTATTGGGCAGAGATAAGCAGGTGGACCTTTAGCACAGATCCAGAATCTGCGCATTGGGCAGAGATAAGCAGGTGGACCATCAGCAAAGGACCAGATGCTGTGTATTGGGCAGACATAAGCAGGTGGACTATCAACACAGGTCCAGACCCTGTGCATCGGGCAGAGATAAGCAGGTGGACCATCAGCACAGGTCCAGACCCTGTGTATTGGGCAGACATAAGCAGGTGGACCATCAGCACAGGTCCAGACCCTGTGTATTTGGCAGAGATAAGCAGGTGGACCATCTGCACAAGTCCAGAACCTGTGTTTTGGGCAGAGATAAGCAGGTGGACCATCAGTCCAGGTCAAGACACTGTATATTGGGCAGAGATAAGCAGGTGGACCATCAGCACTGGTCAAGACCCTGTGTATTGGGCAGAGATAAGCAGGTGGACTATCAGCACAGGTCCAGATGCTGTGTATTGGGCAGAGATAAGAAGGTGGACCATCAGCATAGGTCCATACCCTGTCCATTCGTCAGAGATAAGCAGGTGGACCATCAGCACAGGTCCAGACCCTGTGTATTGGGCAGAGATAAGCAGGTGGACCATCAGCACATGTCCAGACCCTGTGTATTGGGCAGAGATAAGCAGGTGGACCTTCAGCACAACTCCAGACCCTGTGTATTGGGCAGAGATAAATAGGTAGACCATCAGCACAGGTCCAGACCCTGTGTATTGGGCAGAGATAAGCAGGTTGACCATCAGCACAGGTCCAGACCCTTTGTATTGGGCAGAGATAAGCAGGTGGACCATCAGCAAAGGTCCAGATGCTGTGTATTGGGCAGACATAAGCAGGTGGACTATCAACACAGGTCCAGACACTGTGTATTGGGCAGAGATAAGCAGGTGGCCATCACCACAGGTCCAAATGCTGTGTATTGTGCAGAGATAAGAAGGGGGACCATCAGCATAGGTCCATACCTTGTGTATTGGTCAGGGATAAGCAGGTGGACCATCAGCACAGGTCCAGACCATGTGTATTGGGCAGAGATAAGCAGGTGGACCATCAACACATGTCCAGACCCTGTGTATTGGGCAGAGATAAGCAGGTGGACCATCGGAACAGGTCCAGACACTGTGTATTGGGCAGAGATAAGCAGGTGGACCATCAGCACAGGTCCAGAACCTATGTATTGGGCAGAGATAAGCAGGTGGACCAGCAGCACAGGTCCAGGACCTTTGTATTGGACAGAGATAAGCAGGTGGACCATCAGCACAGGTCCAGGCCTTCTGTATTAGGAAGCGTTAAGCCGGTTGACCATCAGCACATGTCCAGACCCCGTGTATTTGGCAGAGATAAGCAGGTGGACAATCCGCACAGGTCCAGACCCTGTGCATCGGGCAGAGATAAGCAGGTGGACCATCAGCACAGGTCCAGACCCTGTGTATTTGGCAGACATAAGCAGGTGGACCATCAGCACATGTCCAGACCCTGTGTATTGGGCAGAGATAAGCAGGTGGACAATCAGCACAGGTCCAGACCCTGTGTATTGGGCAGAGATAAACAGGTGGACCATCAGCACAGGTCCAGAACCTGTGCATTGGGCAGCGATAAGCAGGTGGACCCTCAGAACAGCTCCAGGACCTGTGTATTGGGCAGAGATAAGCAGGTAGACATACTGAACAGGTCCAGACCCTGTGTATTGGGCAGAGATAAGCAGGTGGACCTAAAGCACAGCTCCAGACCCTGTGTATTGGGCAGAGATAAGCAGGTGGAACTTTAGCAAAGATCCAGAACCTGCGCATTGGGCAGAGATAAGCAGGTGGACCATCAGCACAGGTCCAGATGCAGTGTATTGGGCAGAGATAAGCAGGTGGACCATCAGCACAGGTCCAGACCCTGTGTATTGGGCAGAGATAAGCAGCTGGACCATCAGCAGAGGTCCAAACCCTGTGAATCGGGCAGAGATAAGCAGGGAGACATTCAGCACAGGTCCAGACCATGTGTATTGGGCAGACATAAGCAGGTGGACCATCAGCACAGGTCCAGGCCCTGTGTATTGGGCAGAGATAAGCAGGTGGACGATCAGTACAGGTCCAGACCCTGTGAATTGGGCAGAGATAAGCAGGTAGAGCATCAGCAAAGGTCCAGACCCTGTGTATTGGGCAGAGATAAGCAGGTGGACCATCCGCACAGTTCCAGACCCTGTGTATTGGGCAGAGATAAGCAGGTGGACCATCAGCACAGGTCCAGACCCTGTGTATTGGGCAGAGATAAGCAGGTGGACCATCAGCAAGGTCCAGACCCTGTGTATTGGGCAGAGATAATAAGGTGGACCATCAGCACAGGTTCAAACCCTGTGTATTGGTCAGAGATAAGCAGGTGGACCATCAGCACAGGTCCAGGACCTTTGTATTGGACAGAGATAAGCAGGTGGACCATCAGCACAGGTCCAGACCTTCTGTATTAGGAAGCGTTAAGCCGGTTGACCATCAGCACATGTCCAGACCCCGTGTATTTGGCAGAGATAAGCAGGTGGACAATCCGCACAGGTCCAGACCCTGTGCATCGTGCAGAGATAAGCAGGTGGACCATCAGCACAGGTCCAGACCCTGTGTATTTGGCAGACATAAGCAGGTGGACCATCAGCACATGTCCAGACCCTGTGTATTGGGAAGAGATAAGCAGGTGGACAATCAGCACAGGTCCAGACCCTGTGTATTGGGCAGAGATAAACAGGTGGACCATCAGCACAGGTCCAGAACCTGTGCATTGGGCAGCGATAAGCAGGTGGACCCTCAGCACAGCTCCAGGACCTGAGTATTGGGCAGAGATAAGCAGGTAGACATACTGAACAGGTCCAGACCCTGTGTATTGGGCAGAGATAAGCAGGTGGACCTAAAGCACAGCTCCAGACCCTGTGTATTGGGCAGAGATAAGCAGGTGGAACTTTAGCAAAGATCCAGAACCTGCGCATTGGGCAGAGATAAGCAGGTGGACCATCATCACAGGTCCAGATGCAGTGTATTTGGCAGAGATAAGCAGGTGGACCATCAGCACAGGTCCAGACCCTGTGTATTGGGCAGAGATAAGCAGCTGGACCATCAGCAGAGGTCCAAACCCTGTGAATCGGGCAGAGATAAGCAGGGAGACATTCAGCACAGGTCCAGACCATGTGTATTGGGCAGACATAAGCAGGTGGACCATCAGCACAGGTCCAGGCCCTGTGTATTGGGCAGAGATAAGCAGGTGGACGATCAGTACAGGTCCAGACCCTGTGAATTGGGCAGAGATAAGCAGGTAGAGCATCAGCAAAGGACCAGACCCTGTGTATTGGGCAGAGATAAGCAGGTGGACCATCCGCACAGTTCCAGACCCTGTGTATTGGGCAGAGATAAGCAGGTGGACCATCAGCACAGGTCCAGACCCTGTGTATTGGGCAGAGATAAGCAGGTGGACCATCAGCAAGGTCCAGACCCTGTGTATTGGGCAGAGATAATAAGGTGGACCATCAGCACAGGTTCAAACCCTGTGTATTGGTCAGAGATAAGCAGGTGGACAATCAGCACAGGTCCAGACCCTGTGTATTGGGCAGAGATAAACAGGTGGACCATCAGCACAGGTCCAGAACCTGTGCATTGGGCAGCGATAAGCAGGTGGACCCTCAGCACAGCTCCAGGACCTGTGTATTGGGCAGAGATAAGCAGGTAGACATACTGAACAGGTCCAGACCCTGTGTATTGGGCAGAGATAAGCAGGTGGACCTAAAGCACAGCTCCAGACCCTGTGTATTGGGCAGAGATAAGCAGGTGGACCTTTAGCAAAGATCCAGAACCTGCGCATTGGGCAGAGATAAGCAGGTGGACCATCAGCACAGGTCCAGATGCAGTGTATTGGGCAGAGATAAGCAGGTGGACCATCAGCACAGGTCCAGACCCTGTGTATTGGGCAGAGATAAGCAGCTGGACCATCAGCAGAGGTCCAAACCCTGTGAATCGGGCAGAGATAAGCAGGGAGACATTCAGCACAGGTCCAGACCATGTGTATTGGGAAGACATAAGCAGGTGGACCATCAGCACAGGTCCAGGCCCTGTGTATTGGGCAGAGATAAGCAGGTGGACGATCAGTACAGGTCCAGACCCTGTGAATTGGGCAGAGATAAGCAGGTACAGCATCAGGAAAGGTCCAGACCCTGTGTATTGGGCAGAGATAAGCAGGTGGACCATCCACACAGTTCCAGACCCTGTGTATTGGGCAGAGATAAGCAGGTGGACCATCAGCACAGGTCCAGACCCTGTGTATTGGGCAGAGATAAGCAGGTGGACCATCAGCAAGGTCCAGACCCTGTGTATTGGGCAGAGATAATAAGGTGGACCATCAGCACAGGTTCAAACCTTGTGTATTGGTCAGAGATAAGCAGGTGGACCATCAGCACAGGTCCATACGCTGTGTATTGGGCAGAGATAAGCAGGTCGACCATCAGCACAGGTCCAAACACTGTGTATTGGGCAGGGATAAGCAGGTGGACCATCAGCACAGATCCAAACGCTGTGTATTGGGCAGAGATAAGCAGGTGGACCATCAAGACATGTCCAGACCCTGTGTATTGGGCAGAGATAAGCAGGTGGACCATCGGAACAGGTCCAGACACTGTGTATTGGGCACAGATAAGCAGGTGGACCATCAGCACAGGTCCAGAACCTATGTATTGGGCAGAGATAAGCAGGTGGACCATCAGCACAGGTCCAGGACCTTTGTATTGGACAGAGATAAGCAGGTGGACCATCAGCACAGGTCCAGACCCTCTGTATTAGGAAGAGTTAAGCCGGTTGACCATCAGCACAGGTCCAGACCCTGTGTATTGGGCAGAGATAAGCAGGTGGACCATCAGCAAAGGTCCAGATGCTGTGTATTGGGCAGACATAAGCAGGTGGACTATCAACACAGTTCCAGACAATGTGTATTGGGCAGAGATAAGCAGGTGGCCATCACCACAGGTCCAAATGCTGTGTATTGGGCAGAGATAAGAAGGGGGACCATCAGCATAGGTCCATACCTTGTGTTTTGGTCAGAGATAAGCAGGTGGACCATCAGCACAGGTCCAGACCATGTGTATTGGGCAGAGATAAGCAGGTGGACCATCAAGACATGTCCAGACCCTGTGTATTGGGCAGAGATAAGCAGGTGGACCATCGGAACAGGTCCAGACACTGTGTATTGGGCAGAGATAAGCAGGTGGACCATCAGCACAGGTCCAGAACCTATGTATTGGGCAGAGATAAGCAGGTGGACCATCAGCACAGGTCCAGGACCTTTGTATTGGACAGAGATAAGCAGGTGGACCATAAGCACAGATCCAGACGCTGTGTATTGGGCAGAGATAAGCAGGTCAACCATCAGCACAGGTCCAGACCATGTGTATTGGGCAGAGATAAGCAGGTGGACCATCAACACATGTCCAGACCCTGTGTATTGGGCAGAGATAAGCAGGTGGACCACCGGAACAGGTCCAGACACTGTGTATTGGGCAGAGATAAGCAGGTGGACCATCAGCACAGGTCCAGAACCTATGTATTGGGCAGAGATAAGCAGGTGGACCATCAGCACAGGTCCAGGACCTTTGTATTGGACAGAGATAAGCAGGTGGACCATCAGCACAGGTCCAGACCCTCTGTATTAGGAAGAGTTAAGCCGGTTGACCATCAGCACATGTCAAGTCCCCGTGTATTTGGCAGAGATAAGCAGGTGGACGATCCGCACAGGTCCAGACCCTGTGCATCGGGCAGAGATAAGCAGGTGGACCATCAGCACAGGTCCAGACCCTGTGTATTGGGCAGACATAAGCAGGTGGAGATGTCCAGACCCTGTGTATTGGGCAGAGATAAGCAGGTGGACAATCAGCACAGGTCCAGACCCTGTGTATTGGGCAGAGATAAACAGGTGGACCATTAGCACAGGTCCAGAACCTGTGCATTGGGCAGTGATAAGCAGGTGGAACCTCAGCACAGGTCCAGGACCTGTGTATTGGGCAGAGATAAGCAGGTAGACATACTGAACAGGTCCAGACCCTGTGTATTGGGCAGAGATAAGCAGGTGGACCTTCAGCACAGCTCCAGACCCTGTGTATTGGGCAGAGATAAGCAGGTGGACATTTAGCACAGATCCAGAATCTGCGCATTGGGCAGAGATAAGCAGGTGGACCATCAGCAAAGGTCCAGATGCTGTGTATTGGGCAGACATAAGCAGGTGGACTATCAATACAGGTCCAGACACTGTGTATTGGGCAGAGATAAGCAGGTGGCCATCACCACAGGTCCAAATGCTGTGTATTGGGCAGAGATAAGAAGGGGGACCATCAGCATAGGTCCATACCTTGTATATTGGTCAGAGATAAGCAGGTGGACCATCAGCACAGGTCCAGACCATGTGTATTGGGCAGAGATAAGCAGGTGGACCATCAACACATGTCCAGACCCTGTGTATTGGGCAGAGATAAGCAGGTGGACCATCGGAACAGGTCCAGACACTGTGTATTGGGCAGAGATAAGCAGGTGGACCATCAGCACAGGTCCAGGCCCTGTGTATTGGGCAGAGATAAGCAGGTGGACCATCAGTACAGGTCAAGACCCTGTATATTGGGCATAGATAAGCAGGTGGACCATCAGCACTGGTCAAGACCCTGTGTATTGGGCAGAGATAAGCAGGTGGACTATCAGCACAGGTCCAGATGCTGTGTATTGGGCAGAGATAAGAAGGTGGACCATCAGCATAGGTCCATACCCTGTCCATTCGTCAGAGATAAGCAGGTGGACCATCAGCACAGGTCCAGACCCTGTGTATTGGGCAGAGATAAGCAGGTGGACCATCTGCACATGTCCAGACCCTGTGCATTGGGCAGAGATAAGCAGGTGGACCTTCAGCACAACTCCAGACCCTGTGTATTGGGCAGAGATAAATAGGTGGACCATCAGCACAGGTCCAGACCCTCTGTATTAGGAAGAGTTAAGCCGGTTGACCATCAGCACATGTCCAGACCCCGTGTATTTGGCAGAGATAAGCAGGTGGACGATCTGCACCGGTCCAGACCCTGTGCATCGGGCAGAGATAAGCAGGTGGACCATCAGCACAGGTCCAGACCCTGTGTATTGGGCAGACATAAGCAGGTGGACCATCAGCACAGGTCCAGACCCTGTGTATTTGGCAGAGATAAGCAGGTGGACCATCTGCACAAGTCCAGAACCTGTGTTTTGGGCAGAGATAAGCAGGTGGACCATCAGTCCAGGTCAAGACCCTGTATATTGGGCAGAGATAAGCAGGTGGACCATCAGCACTGGTCAAGACCCTGTGTATTGGGCAGAGATAAGCAGGTGGACTATCAGCACAGGACCAGATGCTGTGTATTGGGCAGAGAGAAGAAGGTGGACCATCAGAATAGGTCCATACCCTGTCCATTCGTCAGAGATAAGCAGGTGGACCATCAGCACAGGTCCAGACCCTGTGTATTGGGCAGAGATAAGCAGGTGGACCATCAGCACATGTCCAGACCCTGTGTATTGGGCAGAGATAAGCAGGTGGACCTTCAGCACAACTCCAGACCCTGTGTATTGGGCAGAGATAAATAGGTGGACCATCAGCACAGGTCCAGACCCTGTGTATTGGGCAGAGATAAGCAGGTTGACCATCAGCACAGGTCCAGACCCTTTGTATTGGGAAGAGTTAAGCAGGTTGACCATCAGCACAGGTCCAGACACAGTGTATTGGGCAGAGATAAGCAGGTGGCCATCACCACAGGTCCAAATGCTGTGTATTGTGCAGAGATAAGAAGGGGGACCATCAGCATAGGTCCATACCTTGTGTATTGGTCAGGGATAAGCAGGTGGACCATCAGCACAGGTCCAGACCATGTGTATTGGGCAGAGATAAGCAGGTGGACCATCAACACATGTCCAGACCCTGTGTATTGGGCAGAGATAAGCAGGTGGACCATCGGAACAGGTCCAGACACTGTGTATTGGGCAGAGATAAGCAGGTGGACCATCAGCACAGGTCCAGAACCTATGTATTGGGCAGAGATAAGCAGGTGGACCATCAGCACAGGTCCAGGACCTTTGTATTGGACAGAGATAAGCAGGTGGACCATCAGCACAGGTCCAGACCTTCTGTATTAGGAAGCGTTAAGCCGGTTGACCATCAGCACATGTCCAGACCCCGTGTATTTGGCAGAGATAAGCAGGTGGACAATCCGCACAGGTCCAGACCCTGTGCATCGGGCAGAGATAAGCAGGTGGACCATCAGCACAGGTCCAGACCCTGTGTATTTGGCAGACATAAGCAGGTGGACCATCAGCACATGTCCAGACCCTGTGTATTGGGCAGAGATAAGCAGGTGGACAATCAGCACAGGTCCAGACCCTGTGTATTGGGCAGAGATAAACAGGTGGACCATCAGCACAGGTCCAGAACCTGTGCATTGGGCAGCGATAAGCAGGTGGACCCTCAGCACAGCTCCAGGACCTGTGTATTGGGCAGAGATAAGCAGGTAGACATACTGAACAGGTCCAGACCCTGTGTATTGGGCAGAGATAAGCAGGTGGACCTAAAGCACAGCTCCAGACCCTGTGTATTGGGCAGAGATAAGCAGGTGGACCTTTAGCAAAGATCCAGAACCTGCGCATTGGTCAGAGATAAGCAGGTGGACCATCAGCACAGGTCCAGATGCAGTGTATTGGGCAGAGATAAGCAGGTGGACCATCAGCACAGGTCCAGACCCTGTGTATTGGGCAGAGATAAGCAGCTGGACCATCAGCAGAGGTCCAAACCCTGTGAATCGGGCAGAGATAAGCAGGGAGACATTCAGCACAGGTCCAGACCATGTGTATTGGGCAGACATAAGCAGGTGGACCATCAGCACAGGTCCAGGCCCTGTGTATTGGGCAGAGATAAGCAGGTGGACGATCAGTACAGGTCCAGACCCTGTGAATTGGGCAGAGATAAGCAGGTAGAGCATCAGCAAAGGTCCAGACCCTGTGTATTGGGCAGAGATAAGCAGGTGGACCATCCACACAGTTCCAGACCCTGTGTATTGGGCAGAGATAAGCAGGTGGACAATCAGCACAGGTCCAGACCCTGTGTATTGGGCAGAGATAAGCAGGTGGACCTTTAGCACAGATCCAGAATCTGCGCATTGGGCAGAGATAAGCAGGTGGACCATCAGCAAAGGTCCAGATGCTGTGTATTGGGCAGACATAAGCAGGTGGACTATCAACACAGGTCCAGACCCTGTGCATCGGGCAGAGATAAGCAGGTGGACCATCAGCACAGGTCCAGACCCTGTGTATTGGGCAGACATAAGCAGGTGGACCTTCAGCACATGTCCAGACCCTGTGTATTTGGCAGAGATAAGCAGGTGGACCATCTGCACAAGTCCAGACCCTGTGTATTGGGCAGAGATAAGCAGGTGGACCATCCACACAGTTCCAGACCCTGTGTATTGGGCAGAGATAAGCAGGTGGACCATCAGCACAGGTCCAGACCCTGTGTATTGGGCAGAGATAAGCAGGTGGACCATCAGCAAGGTCCAGACCCTGTTTATTGGGCAGAGATAATAAGGTGGACCATCAGCACAGGTTCAAACCTTGTGTATTGGTCAGAGATAAGCAGGTGGACCATCAGCACAGGTCCATACGCTGTGTATTGGGCAGAGATAAGCAGGTCGACCATCAGCACAGGTCCAAACACTGTGTATTGGGCAGGGATAAGCAGGTGGACCATCAGCACAGATCCAAACGCTGTGTATTGGGCAGAGATAAGCAGGTGGACCATCATGACATGTCCAGACCCTGTGTATTGGGCAGAGATAAGCAGGTGGACCATCGGAACAGGTCCAGACACTGTGTATTGGGCAGAGATAAGCAGGTGGACCATCAGCACAGGTCCAGAACCTATGTATTGGGCAGAGATAAGCAGGTGGACCATCAGCACAGGTCCAGGACCTTTGTATTGGACAGAGATAAGCAGGTGGACCATCAGCACAGGTCCAGACCCTCTGTATTAGGAAGAGTTAAGCCGGTTGACCATCAGCACAGGTCCAGACCCTGTGTATTGGGCAGAGATAAGCAGGTGGACCATCAGCAAAGGTCCAGATGCTGTGTATTGGGCAGACATAAGCAGGTGGACTATCAACACAGTTCCAGACAATGTGTATTGGGCAGAGATAAGCAGGTGGCCATCACCACAGGTCCAAATGCTGTGTATTGGGCAGAGATAAGAAGGGTAACCATCAGCATAGGTCCATACCTTGTGTTTTGGTCAGAGATAAGCAGGTGGACCATCAGCACAGGTCCAGACCATGTGTATTGGGCAGAGATAAGCAGGTGGACCATCGGAACAGGTCCAGACACTGTGTATTGGGCAGAGATAAGCAGGTGGACCATCAGCACAGGTCCAGAACCTATGTATTGGGCAGAGATAAGCAGGTGGACCATCAGCACAGGTCCAGGACCTTTGTATTGGACAGAGATAAGCAGGTGGACCATCAGCACAGGTCCAGACCCTCTGTATTAGGAAGAGTTAAGCCGGTTGACCATCAGCACATGTCAAGACCCCGTGTATTTGGCAGAGATAAGCAGGTGGACGATCCGCACAGGTCCAGACCCTGTGCATCGGGCAGAGATAAGCAGGTGGACCATCAGCACAGGTCCAGACCCTGTGTATTGGGCAGACATAAGCAGGTGGACCATCAGCACATGTCCAGACCCTGTGTATTGGGCAGAGATAAGCAGGTGGACAATCAGCACAGGTCCAGACCCTGTGTATTGGGCAGAGATAAACAGGTGGACCATCAGCACAGGTCCAGACTCTGTGTATTGGGCAGAGATAAGCAGGTAGACATACTGAACAGGTCCAGACCCTGTGTATTGGGCAGAGATAAGCAGGTGGACCTTCAGCACAGCTCCAGACTCTGTGTATTGGGCAGAGATAAGCAGGTGGACCTTTAGCACAGATCCAGAATCTGCGCATTGGGCAGAGATAAGCAGGTGGACCATCAGCAAAGGTCCAGATGCTGTGTATTGGGCAGACATAAGCAGGTGGACTATCAACACAGGTCCAGACACTGTGTATTGGGCAGAGATAAGCAGGTGGCCATCACCACAGGTCCAAATGCTGTGTATTGGGCAGAGATAAGAAGGGGGACCATCAGCATAGGTCCATACCTTGTGTATTGGTCAGAGATAAGCAGGTGGACCATCAGCACAGGTCCAGACCATGTGTATTGGGCAGAGATAAGCAGGTGGACAATCAACACATGTCCAGACCCTGTGTATTGGGCAGAGATAAGCAGGTGGACCATCGGAACAGGTCCAGACACTGTGTATTGGGCAGAGATAAGTAGGTGGACCATCAGCACAGGTCCAGACCCTCTGTATTAGGAAGAGTTAAGCCGGTTGACCATCAGCACATGTCCAGACCCCGTGTATTTGGCAGAGATAAGCAGGTGGACGATCCGCACTGGTCCAGACCCTGTGCATCGGGCAGAGATAAGCAGGTGAACCATCAGCACAGGTCCAGACCCTGTGTATTGGGCAGACATAAGCAGGTGGTCCATCAGCACAGGTCCAGACCCTGTGTATTTGGCAGATAGAAGCAGGTGGACCATCTGCACAAGTCCAGAACCTGTGTTTTGGGCAGAGATAAGCAGGTGGACCATCAGTCCAGGTCAAGACCCTGTATATTGGGCAGAGATAAGCAGGTGGACCATCGGAACAGGTCCAGACACTGTGTATTGGGCAGAGATAAGTAGGTGGACCATCAGCACAGGTCCAGACCCTCTGTATTAGGAAGAGTTAAGCCGGTTGACCATCAGCACATGTCCAGACCCCGTGTATTTGGCAGAGATAAACAGGTGGACGATCCGCACTGGTCCAGACCCTGTGCATCGGGCAGAGATAAGCAGGTGAACCATCAGCACAGGTCCAGACCCTGTGTATTGGGCAGACATAAGCAGGTGGTTCATCAGCACAGGTCCAGACCCTGTGTATTTGGCAGATATAAGCAGGTGGACCATCTGCACAAGTCCAGAACCTGTGTTTTGGGCAGAGATAAGCAGGTGGACCATCAGTCCAGGTCAAGACCCTGTATATTGGGCAGAGATAAGCAGGTGGACCATCAGCACTGGTCAAGACCCTGTGTATTGGGCAGAGATAAGCAGGTGGACTATCAGCACAGGTCCAGATGCTGTGTATTGGGCAGAGATAAGAAGGTGGACCATCAGCATAGGTCCATACCCTGTCCATTCGTCAGAGATAAGCAAGTGGACCATCAGCACAGGTCCAGACCCTGTGTATTGGGCAGAGATAAGCAGGTGGACCATCAGCACATGTCCAGACCCTGTGTATTGGGCAGAGATAAGCAGGTGGACCTTCAGCACAACTCCAGACCCTGCGTATTGGGCAGAGATAAATAGGTGGACCATCAGCACAGGTCCAGACCCTGTGTATTGGGCAGAGATAAGCAGGTTGACCATCAGCACAGGTCCAGACCCTTTGTATTGGGAAGAGTTAAGCAGGTTGACCATCAGCACAGGTCCAGACCCAGTGTATTGGGCAGAGATAAGCAGGTGGACCATCAGCAAAGGTCCAGATGCTGTGTATTGGGCAGACATAAGCAGGTGGACTATCAACACAGGTCCAGACACTGTGTATTGGGCAGAGATAAGCAGGTGGCCATCACCACAGGTCCAAATGCTGTGTATTGTGCAGAGATAAGAAGGGGGACCATCAGCATAGGTCCATACCTTGTGTATTGGTCAGAGATAAGCAGGTGGACCATCAGCACAGGTCCAGACCATGTGTATTGGGCAGAGATAAGCAGGTGGACCATCAACACATGTCCAGACCCTGTGTATTGGGCAGAGATAAGCAGGTGGACCATCGGAACAGGTCCAGACACTGTGTATTGGGCAGAGATAAGCAGGTGGACCATCAGCACAGGTCCAGAACCTATGTATTGGGCAGAGATAAGCAGGTGGACCATCAGCACAGGTCCAGGACCTTTGTATTGGACAGAGATAAGCAGGTGGACCATCAGCACAGGTCCAGACCTTCTGTATTAGGAAGAGTTAAGCCGGTTGACCATCAGCACATGTCCAGACCCCGTGTATTTGGCAGAGATAAGCAGGTGGACAATCCGCACAGGTCCAGACCCTGTGCATCGGGCAGAGATAAGCAGGTGGACCATCAGCACAGGTCCAGACCCTGTGTATTTGGCAGACATAAGCAGGTGGACCATCAGCACATGTCCAGACCCTGTGTATTGGGCAGAGATAAGCAGGTGGACAATCAGCACAGGTCCAGACCCTGTGTATTGGGCAGAGATAAACAGGTGGACCATCAGCACAGGTCCAGAACCTGTGCATTGGGAAGCGATAAGCAGGTGGACCCTCAGCACAGCTCCAGGACCTGTGTATTGGGCAGAGATAAGCAGGTAGACATACTGAACAGGTCCAGACCTTGTGTATTGGGCAGAAATAAGCAGGTGGACCTAAAGCACAGCTCCAGACCCTGTGTATTGGGCAGAGATAAGCAGGTGGACCTTTAGCAAAGATCCAGAACCTGCACATTGGGCAGAGATAAGCAGGTGGACCATCAGCACAGGTCCAGATGCAGTGTATTGGGCAGAGATAAGCAGGTGGACCATCAGCACAGGTCCAGACCCTGTGTATTGGGCAGAGATAAGCAGCTGGACCATCAGCAGTGGTCCAAACCCTGTGAATCGGGCAGAGATAAGCAGGGAGACATTCAGCACAGGTCCAGACCATGTGTATTGGGCAGACATAAGCAGGTGGACCATCAGCACAGGTCCAGGCCCTGTGTATTGGGCAGAGATAAGCAGGTGGACGATCAGTACAGGTCCAGACCCTGTGAATTGGGCAGAGATAAGCAGGTAGATCATCAGCAAAGGTCCAGACCCTGTGTATTGGGCTGAGATAAGCAGGTGGACCATCCGCACAGTTCCAGACCCTGTGTATTGGGCAGAGATAAGCAGGTGGACCATCAGCACAGGTCCAGAACCTGTGTATTGGGCAGAGATAAGCAGGTGGTCCATCAGCAAGGTCCAGACCCTGTGTATTGGGCAGAGATAATAAGGTGGACCATCAGCACAGGTTCAAACCCTGTGTATTGGTCAGAGATAAGCAGGTGGACCATCAGCACAGGTCCAGACACTGTGTATTGGGCAGAGATAAGCAGGTGGTCCATCAGCAAGGTCCAGACCCTGTGTATTGGGCAGAGATAATAAGGTGGACCATCAGCACAGGTTCAAATGCTGTCTATTGGGCAGAGATAAGAAGGGGGACCATCAGCATAGGTCCATACCTTGTGTATTGGTCAGAGATAAGCAGGTGGACCATCAGCACAGGTCCAGACCATGTGTATTGGGCAGAGATAAGCAGGTGGACCATCAACACATGTCCAGACCCTGTGTATTGGGCAGAGATAAGCAGGTCGACCATCGGAACAGGTCCAGACACTGTGTATTGGGCAGAGATAAGCAGGTGGACCATCAGCACAGGTCCAGGCCCTGTGTATTGGGCAGAGATAAGCAGGTGGACCATCAGTCCAGGTCAAGACCCTGTATATTGGGCAGAGATAAGCAGGTGGACCATCAGCACTGGTCAAGACCCTGTGTATTGGGTAGAGATAAGCAGGTGGACTATCAGCACAGGTCCAGATGCTGTGTATTGGGCAGAGATAAGAAGGTGGACCATCAGCATAGGTCCATACCCTGTCCATTCGTCAGAGATAAGCAGTTGGACCATCAGCACAGGTCCAGACCCTGTGTATTGGGCAGAGATAAGCAGGTGGACCATCAGCACATGTCCAGACCCTGTGTATTGGGCAGAGATAAGCAGGTGGACCTTCAGAACAACTCCAGACCCTGTGTATTGGGCAGAGATAAATAGGTGGACCATCAGCACAGGTCCAGACCCTCTGTATTAGGAAGAGTTAAGCCGGTTGACCATCAGCACATGTCCAGACCCCGTGTATTTGGCAGAGATAAGCAGGTGGACGATCCGCACAGGTCCAGACCCTGTGCATCGGGCAGAGATAAGCAGGTGGACCATCAGCACAGGTCCAGACCCTGTGTATTGGGCGGACATAAGCAGGTGGAGATGTCCAGACCCTGTGTATTGGGCAGAGATAAGCAGGTGGACAATCAGCACAGGTCCAGACCCTGTGTATTGGGCAGAGATAAACAGGTGGACCATTAGCACAGGTCCAGAACCTGTGCATTGGGCAGTGATAAGCAGGTGGAACCTCAGCACAGGTCCAGGACCTGTGTATTGGGCAGAGATAAGCAGGTAGACATACTGAACAGGTCCAGACACTGTGTATTGGGCAGAGATAAGCAGGTGGACCTTCAGCACAGCTCCAGACCCTGTGTATTGGGCAGAGATAAGCAGGTGGACCTTTAGCACAGATCCAGAATCTGCGCATTGGGCAGAGATAAGCAGGTGGACCATCAGCAAAGGTCCAGATGCTGTGTATTGGGCAGACATAAGCAGGTGGACTATCAACACAGGTCCAGACCCTGTGCATCGGGCAGAGATAAGCAGGTGGACCATCAGCACAGGTCCAGACCCTGTGTATTGGGCAGACATAAGCAGGTGGACCATCAGCACAGGTCCAGACCCTGTGTATTTGGCAGAGATAAGCAGGTGGACCATCTGCACAAGTCCAGAACCTGTGTTTTGGGCAGAGATAAGCAGGTGGACCATCAGTCCAGGTCAAGACCCTGTATATTGGGCAGAGATAAGCAGGTGGACCATCAGCACTGGTCAAGACCCTGTGTATTGGGCAGAGATAAGCAGGTGGACTATAAGCACAGGTCCAGATGCTGTGTATTGGGCAGAGATAAGAAGGTCGACCATCAGCATAGGTCCATACCCTGTCCATTCGTCAGAGATAAGCAGGTGGACCATCAGCACAGGTCCAGACCCTGTGTATTGGGCAGAGATAAGCAGGTGGACCATCAGCACATTTCCAGACCCTGTGTATTGGGCAGAGATAAGCAGGTGGACCTTCAGCACAACTCCAGACCCTGTGTATTGGGCAGAGATAAATAGGTGGACCATCAGCACAGGTCCAGACCCTGTGTATTGGGCAGAGATAAGCAGGTTGACCATCAGCACAGGTCCAGACCCTTTGTATTGGGAAGAGTTAAGCAGGTTGACCATCAGCACAGGTCCAGACACAGTGTATTGGGCAGAGATAAGCAGGTGGACCATCAGCAAAGGTCCAGATGCTGTGTATTGGGCAGACATAAGCAGGTGGACTATCAACACAGGTCCAGACACTGTGTATTGGGCAGAGATAAGCAGGTGGCCATCACCACAGGTCCAAATGCTGTGAATTGTGCAGAGATAAGAAGGGGGACCATCAGCATAGGTCCATACCTTGTGTATTGGTCAGGGATAAGCAGGTGGACCATCAGCACAGGTCCAGACCATGTGTATTGGGCAGAGATAAGCAGGTGGACCATCAACACATGTCCAGACCCTGTGTATTGGGCAGAGATAAGCAGGTGGACCATCGGAACAGGTCCAGACACTGTGTATTGGGCAGAGATAAGCAGGTGGACCATCAGCACAGGTCCAGAACCTATGTATTGGGCAGAGATAAGCAGGTGGACCAGCAGCACAGGTCCAGGACCTTTGTATTGGACAGAGATAAGCAGGTGGACCATCAGCACAGGTCCAGACCTTCTGTATTAGGAAGCGTTAAGCCGGTTGACCATCAGCACATGTCCAGACCCCGTGTATTTGGCAGAGATAAGCAGGTGGACAATCCGCACAGGTCCAGACCCTGTGCATCGGGCAGAGATAAGCAGGTGGACCATCAGCACATGTCCAGACCCTGTGTATTGGGCAGAGATAAGCAGGTGGACAATCAGCACAGGTCCAGACCCTGTGTATTGGGCAGAGATAAACAGGTGGACCATCAGCACAGGTCCAGAACCTGTGCATTGGGCAGCGATAAGCAGGTGGACCCTCAGCACAGCTCCAGGATCTGTGTATTGGGCAGAGATAAGCAGGTAGACATACTGAACAGGTCCAGACCCTGTGTATTGGGCAGAGATAAGCAGGTGGACCTAAAGCACAGCTCCAGACCCTGTGTATTGGGCAGAGATAAGCAGGTGGAACTTTAGCAAAGATCCAGAACCTGCGCATTGGGCAGAGATAAGCAGGTGGACCATCAGCACAGGTCCAGATGCAGTGTATTGGGCAGAGATAAGCAGGTGGACCATCAGCACAGGTCCAGACCCTGTGTATTGGGCAGAGATAAGCAGCTGGACCATCAGCAGAGGTCCAAACCCTGTGAATCGGGCAGAGATAAGCAGGGAGACATTCAGCACAGGTCCAGACCATGTGTATTGGGCAGACATAAGCAGGTGGACCATCAGCACAGGTCCAGGCCCTGTGTATTGGGCAGAGATAAGCAGGTGGACGATCAGTACAGGTCCAGACCCTGTGAATTGGGCAGAGATAAGAAGGTAGAGCATCAGCAAAGGTCCAGACCCTGTGTATTGGGCAGAGATAAGCAGGTGGACCATCCGCACAGTTCCAGACCCTGTGTATTGGGCAGAGATAAGCAGGTGGACCATCAGCACAGGTCCAGACCCTGTGTATTGGGCAGAGATAAGCAGGTGGACCATCAGCAAGGTCCAGACCCTGTGTATTGGGCAGAGATAATAAGGTGGACCATCAGCACAGGTTCAAACCCTGTGTATTGGTCAGAGATAAGCAGGTGGACCATCAGCACAGGTCCAGGACCTTTGTATTGGACAGAGATAAGCAGGTGGACCATCAGCACAGGTCCAGACCTTCTGTATTAGGAAGCGTTAAGCCGGTTGACCATCAGCACATGTCCAGACCCCGTGTATTTGGCAGAGATAAGCAGGTGGACAATCCGCACAGGTCCAGACCCTGTGCATCGTGCAGAGATAAGCAGGTGGACCATCAGCACAGGTCCAGACCCTGTGTATTTGGCAGACATAAGCAGGTGGACCATCAGCACATGTCCAGACCCTGTGTATTGGGCAGAGATAAGCAGGTGGACAATCAGCACAGGTCCAGACCCTGTGTATTGGGCAGAGATAAACAGGTGGACCATCAGCACAGGTCCAGAACCTGTGCATTGGGCAGCGATAAGCAGGTGGACCCTCAGCACAGCTCCAGGACCTGAGTATTGGGCAGAGATAAGCAGGTAGACATACTGAACAGGTCCAGACCCTGTGTATTGGGCAGAGATAAGCAGGTGGACCTAAAGCACAGCTCCAGACCCTGTGTATTGGGCAGAGATAAGCAGGTGGAACTTTAGCAAAGATCCAGAACCTGCGCATTGGGCAGAGATAAGCAGGTGGACCATCATCACAGGTCCAGATGCAGTGTATTGGGCAGAGATAAGCAGGTGGACCATCAGCACAGGTCCAGACCCTGTGTATTGGGCAGAGATAAGCAGCTGGACCATCAGCAGAGGTCCAAACCCTGTGAATCGGGCAGAGATAAGCAGGGAGACATTCAGCACAGGTCCAGACCATGTGTATTGGGCAGACATAAGCAGGTGGACCATCAGCACAGGTCCAGGCCCTGTGTATTGGGCAGAGATAAGCAGGTGGACGATCAGTACAGGTCCAGACCCTGTGAATTGGGCAGAGATAAGCAGGTAGAGCATCAGCAAAGGACCAGACCCTGTGTATTGGGCAGAGATAAGCAGGTGGACCATCCGCACAGTTCCAGACCCTGTGTATTGGGCAGAGATAAGCAGGTGGACCATCACCACAGGTCCAGACCCTGTGTATTGGGCAGAGATAAGCAGGTGGACCATCAGCAAGGTCCAGACCCTGTGTATTGGGCAGAGATAATAAGGTGGACCATCCGCACAGGTTCAAACCCTGTGTATTGGTCAGAGATAAGCAGGTGGACAATCAGCACAGGTCCAGACCCTGTGTATTGGGCAGAGATAAACAGGTGGACCATCAGCACAGGTCCAGAACCTGTGCATTGGGCAGCGATAAGCAGGTGGACCCTCAGCACAGCTCCAGGACCTGTGTATTGGGCAGAGATAAGCAGGTAGACATACTGAACAGGTCCAGACCCTGTGTATTGGGCAGAGATAAGCAGGTGGACCTAAAGCACAGCTCCAGACCCTGTGTATTGGGCAGAGATAAGCAGGTGGACCTTTAGCAAAGATCCAGAACCTGCGCATTGGGCAGAGATAAGCAGGTGGACCATCAGCACAGGTCCAGATGCAGTGTATTGGGCAGAGATAAGCAGGTGGACCATCAGCACAGGTCCAGACCCTGTGTATTGGGCAGAGATAAGCAGCTGGACCATCAGCAGAGGTCCAAACCCTGTGAATCGGGCAGAGATAAGCAGGGAGACATTCAGCACAGGTCCAGACCATGTGTATTGGGAAGACATAAGCAGGTGGACCATCAGCACAGGTCCAGGCCCTGTGTATTGGGCAGAGATAAGCAGGTGGACGATCAGTACAGGTCCAGACCCTGTGAATTGGGCAGAGATAAGCAGGTACAGCATCAGCAAAGGTCCAGACCCTGTGTATTGGGCAGAGATAAGCAGGTGGACCATCCACACAGTTCCAGACCCTGTGTATTGGGCAGAGATAAGCAGGTGGACCATCAGCACAGGTCCAGACCCTGTGTATTGGGCAGAGATAAGCAGGTGGACCATCAGCAAGGTCCAGACCCTGTGTATTGGGCAGAGATAATAAGGTGGACCATCAGCACAGGTTCAAACCTTGTGTATTGGTCAGAGATAAGCAGGTGGACCATCAGCACAGGTCCATACGCTGTGTATTGGGCAGAGATAAGCAGGTCGACCATCAGCACAGGTCCAAACACTGTGTATTGGGCAGGGATAAGCAGGTGGACCATCAGCACAGATCCAAACGCTGTGTATTGGGCAGAGATAAGCAGGTGGACCATCAAGACATGTCCAGACCCTGTGTATTGGGCAGAGATAAGCAGGTGGACCATCGGAACAGGTCCAGACACTGTGTATTGGGCAGAGATAAGCAGGTGGACCATCAGCACAGGTCCAGAACCTATGTATTGGGCAGAGATAAGCAGGTGGACCATCAGCACAGGTCCAGGACCTTTGTATTGGACAGAGATAAGCAGGTGGACCATCAGCACAGGTCCAGACCCTCTGTATTAGGAAGAGTTAAGCCGGTTGACCATCAGCACAGGTCCAGACCCTGTGTATTGGGCAGAGATAAGCAGGTGGACCATCAGCAAAGGTCCAGATGCTGTGTATTGGGCAGACATAAGCAGGTGGACTATCAACACAGTTCCAGACAATGTGTATTGGGCAGAGATAAGCAGGTGACCATCACCACAGGTCCAAATGCTGTGTATTGGGCAGAGATAAGAAGGGGGACCATCAGCATAGGTCCATACCTTGTGTTTTGGTCAGAGATAAGCAGGTGGACCATCAGCACAGGTCCAGACCATGTGTATTGGGCAGAGATAAGCAGGTGGACCATCAAGACATGTCCAGACCCTGTGTATTGGGCAGAGATAAGCAGGTGGACCATCGGAACAGGTCCAGACACTGTGTATTGGGCAGAGATAAGCAGGTGGACCATCAGCACAGGTCCAGAACCTATGTATTGGGCAGAGATAAGCAGGTGGACCATCAGCACAGGTCCAGGACCTTTGTATTGGACAGAGATAAGCAGGTGGACCATCAGCACAGGTCCAGACCCTCTGTATTAGGAAGAGTTAAGCCGGTTGACCATCAGCACATGTCAAGACCCCGTGTATTTGGCAGAGATAAGCAGGTGGACGATCCGCACAGGTCCAGACCCTGTGCATCGGGCAGAGTTAAGCAGGTGGACCATCAGCACAGGTCCAGACCCTGTGTATTGGGCAGACATAAGCAGGTGGACCATCAGCACATGTCCAGACCCTGTGTATTGGGCAGAGATAAACAGGTGGACCATCAGCACAGGTCCAGAACCTGTGCATTGGGCAGTGATAAGCAGGTGGACCCTCAGCACAGGTCCAGGACCTGTGTATTGGGCAGAGATAAGCAGGTAGACATACTGAACAGGTCCAGACCCTGTGTATTGGGCAGAGATAAGCAGGTGGACCTTCAGCACAGCTCCAGACTCTGTGTATTGGGCAGAGATAAGCAGGTGGACCTTTAGCACACATCCAGAATCTGCGCATTGGGCAGAGATAAGCAGGTGGACCATCAGCAAAGGTCCAGATGCTGTGTATTGGGCAGACATAAGCAGGTGGACTATCAACACAGGTCCAGACACTGTGTATTGGGCAGAGATAAGCAGGTGGCCATCACCACAGGTCCAAATGCTGTGTATTGGGCAGAGATAAGAAGGGGGACCATCAGCATAGGTCCATACCTTGTGTATTGGTCAGAGATAAGCAGGTGGACCATCAGCACAGGTCCAGACCATGTGTATTGGGCAGAGATAAGCAGGTGGACCATCAACACATGTCCAGACCCTGTGTATTGGCAGAGATAAGCAGGTGGACCATCGGAACAGGTCCAGACACTGTGTATTGGGCAGAGATAAGCAGGTGGACCATCAGCACAGGTCCAGGCCCTGTGTATTGGGCAGAGATAAGCAGGTGGACCATCAGTCCAGGTCAAGACCCTGTATATTGGGCAGAGATAAGCAGGTGGACCATCAGCACTGGTCAAGACCCTGTGTATTGGGCAGAGATAAGCAGGTGGACTATCAGCACAGGTCCAGATGCTGTGTATTGGGCAGAGATAAGAAGGTGGACCATCAGCATAGGTCCATACCCTGTCCATTCGTCAGAGATAAGCAGGTGGACCATCAGCACAGGTCCAGACCCTGTGTATTGGGCAGAGATAAGCAGGTGGACCATCAGCACCTGTCCAGACCCTGTGTATTGGGCAGCGATAAGCAGGTGGACCTTCAGAACAACTTCAGACCCTGTGTATTGGGCAGAGATAAATAGGTGGACCATCAGCACAGGTCCAGACCCTCTGTATTAGGAAGAGTTAAGCCGGTTGACCATCAGCACATGTCCAGACCCCGTGTATTTGGCAGAGATAAGCAGGTGGACGATCCGCACTGGTCCAGACCCTGTGCATCGGGCAGAGATAAGCAGGTGAACCATCAGCACAGGTCCAGACCCTGTGTATTGGGCAGACATAAGCAGGTGGTCCATCAGCACAGGTCCAGACCCTGTGTATTTGGCAGATATAAGCAGGTGGACCATCTGCACAAGTCCAGAACCTGTGTTTTGGGCAGAGATAAGCAGGTGGACCATCAGTCCAGATCAAGACCCTGTATATTGGGCAGAGATAAGCAGGTGGACCATCAGCACTGGTCAAGACCCTGTGTATTGGGCAGAGATAAGCAGGTGGACTATCAGCACAGGTCCAGATGCTGTGTATTGGGCAGAGATAAGAAGGTGGACCATCAGCATAGGTCCATACCCTGTCCATTCGTCAGAGATAAGCAGGTGGACCATCAGCACAGGTCCAGACCCTGTGTATTGGGCAGAGATAAGCAGGTAGACCATCAGCACATGTCCAGACCCTGTGTATTGGGCAGAGATAAGCAGGTGGACCTTCAGCACCACTCCAGACCCTGCGTATTGGGCAGAGATAAATAGGTGGACCATCAGCACAGGTCCAGACCCTGTGTATTGGGCAGAGATAAGCAGGTTGACCATCAGCACAGGTCCAGACCCTTTGTATTGGGAAGAGTTAAGCAGGTTGACCATCAGCACAGGTCCAGACCCAGTGTATTGGGCAGAGATAAGCAGGTGGACCATCAGCAAAGGTCCAGATGCTGTGTATTGGGCAGACATAAGCAGGTGGACTATCAACACAGGTCCAGACACTGTGTATTGGGCAGAGATAAGCAGCTGGCCATCACCACAGGTCCAAATGCTGTGTATTGTGCAGAGATAAGAAGGGGGACCATCAGCATAGGTCCATACCTTGTGTATTGGTCAGAGATAAGCAGGTGGACCATCAGCACAGGTCCAGACCATGTGTATTGGGCAGAGATAAGCAGGTGGACCATCAACACATGTCCAGACCCTGTGTATTGGGCAGAGATAAGCAGGTGGACCATCGGAACAGGTCCAGACACTGTGTATTGGGCAGAGATAAGCAGGTGGACCATCAGCACAGGTCCAGAACCTATGTATTGGGCAGAGATAAGCAGGTGGACCATCAGCACAGGTCCAGGACCTTTGTATTGGACAGAGATAAGCAGGTGGACCATCAGCACAGGTCCAGACCTTCTGTATTAGGAAGAGTTAAGCCGGTTGACCATCAGCACATGTCCAGACCCCGTGTATTTGGCAGAGATAAGCAGGTGGACAATCCGCACAGGTCCAGACCCTGTGCATCGGGCAGAGATAAGCAGGTGGACCATCAGCACAGGTCCAGACCCTGTGTATTTGGCAGACATAAGCAGGTGGACCATCAGCACATGTCCAGACCCTGTGTATTGGGCAGAGATAAGCAGGTGGACAATCAGCACAGGTCCAGACCCTGTGTATTGGGCAGAGATAAACAGGTGGACCATCAGCACAGGTCCAGAACCTGTGCATTGGGAAGCGATAAGCAGGTGGACCCTCAGCACAGCTCCAGGACCTGTGTATTGGGCAGAGATAAGCAGGTAGACATACTGAACAGGTCCAGACCCTGTGTATTGGGCAGAAATAAGCAGGTGGACCTAAAGCACAGCTCCAGACCCTGTGTATTGGGCAGAGATAAGCAGGTGGACCTTTAGCAAAGATGCAGAACCTGCACATTGGGCAGAGATAAGCAGGTGGACCATCAGCACAGGTCCAGATGCAGTGTATTGGGCAGAGATAAGCAGGTGGACCATCAGCACAGGTCCAGACCCTGTGTATTGGGCAGAGATAAGCAGCTGGACCATCAGCAGAGGTCCAAACCCTGTGAATCGGGCAGAGATAAGCAGGGAGACATTCAGCACAGGTCCAGACCATGTGTATTGGGCAGACATAAGCAGGTGGACCATCAGCACAGGTCCAGGCCCTGTGTATTGGGCAGAGATAAGCAGGTGGACGATCAGTACAGGTCCAGACCCTGTGAATTGGGCAGAGATAAGCAGGTAGATCATCAGCAAAGGTCCAGACCCTGTGTATTGGGCAGAGATAAGCAGGTGGACCATCCGCACAGTTCCAGACCCTGTGTATTGGGCAGAGATAAGCAGGTGGACCATCAGCACAGGTCCAGACCCTGCGTATTGGGCAGAGATAAGCAGGTGGTCCATCAGCAAGGTCCAGACCCTGTGTATTGGGCAGAGATAATAAGGTGGACCATCAGCACAGGTTCAAACCCTGTGTATTGGTCAGAGATAAGCAGGTGGACAATCAGCACAGGTCCAGACACTGTGTATTGGGCAGAGATAAGCAGGTGGTCCATCAGCAAGGTCCAGACCCTGTGTATTGGGCAGAGATAATGAGGTGGACCATCAGCACAGGTTCAAACCCTGTGTATTGGTCAGAGATAAGCAGGTGGACCATCAGCACAGGTCCATACGCTGTGTATTGGGCAGAGATAAGCAGGTCGACCATCAGCACAGGTCCAAACACTGTGTATTGGGCAGGGATAAGCAGGTGGACCATAAGCACAGATCCAGATGCTGTGTATTGGGCAGAGATAAGCAGGTCAACCATCAGCACAGGTCCAGACCATGTGTATTGGGCAGAGATAAACAGGTGGACCATCAACACATGTCCAGACCCTGTGTATTGGGCAGAGATAAGCAGGTGGACCATCGGAACAGGTCCAGACACTGTGTATTGGGCAGAGATAAGCAGGTGGACCATCAGCACAGGTCCAGAACCTATGTATTGGGCAGAGATAAGCAGGTGGACCATCAGCACAGGTCCAGGACCTTTGTATTGGACAGAGATAAGCAGGTGGACCATCAGCACAGGTCCAGACCCTCTGTATTAGGAAGAGTTAAGCCGGTTGACCATCAGCACATGTCAAGTCCCCGTGTATTTGGCAGAGATAAGCAGGTGGACGATCCGCACAGGTCCAGACCCTGTGCATCGGGCAGAGATAAGCAGGTGGACCATCAGCACAGGTCCAGACCCTGTGTATTGGGCAGACATAAGCAGGTGGAGATGTCCAGACCCTGTGTATTGGGCAGAGATAAGCAGGTGGACAATCAGCACAGGTCCAGACCCTGTGTATTGGGCAGAGATAAACAGGTGGACCATTAGCACAGGTCCAGAACCTGTGCATTGGGCAGTGATAAGCAGGTGGAACCTCAGCACAGGTCCAGGATCTGTGTATTGGGCAGAGATAAGCAGGTAGACATACTGAACAGGTCCAGACCCTGTGTATTGGGCAGAGATAAGCAGGTGGACCTTCAGCACAGCTCCAGACCCTGTGTATTGGGCAGAGATAAGCAGGTGGACCTTTAGCACAGATCCAGAATCTGCGCATTGGGCAGAGATAAGCAGGTGGACCATCAGCAAAGGTCCAGATGCTGTGTATTGGGCAGACATAAGCAGGTGGACTATCAACACAGGTCCAGACACTGTGTATTGGGCAGAGATAAGCAGGTGGCCATCACCACAGGTCCAAATGCTGTGTATTGGGCAGAGATAAGAAGGGGGACCATCAGCATAGGTCCATACCTTGTATATTGGTCAGAGATAAGCAGGTGGACCATCAGCACAGGTCCAGACCATGTGTATTGGGCAGAGATAAGCAGGTGGACCATCAACACATGTCCAGACCCTGTGTATTGGGCAGAGATAAGCAGGTGGACCATCGGAACAGGTCCAGACACTGTGTATTGGGCAGAGATAAGCAGGTGGACCATCAGCACAGGTCCAGGCCCTGTGTATTGGGCAGAGATAAGAAGGTGGACCATCAGTACAGGTCAAGACCCTGTATATTGGGCAGAGATAAGCAGGTGGACCATCAGCACTGGTCAAGACCCTGTGTATTGGGCAGAGATAAGCAGGTGGACTATCAGCACAGGTCCAGATGCTGTGTATTGGGCAGAGATAAGAAGGTGGACCATCAGCATAGGTCCATACTCTGTCCATTCGTCAGAGATAAGCAGGTGGACCATCAGCACAGGTCCAGACCCTGTGTATTGGGCAGAGATAAGCAGGTGGACCATCTGCACATGTCCAGACCCTGTGCATTGGGCAGAGATAAGCAGGTGGACCTTCAGCACAACTCCAGACCCTGTGTATTGGGCAGAGGTAAATAGGTGGACCATCAGCACAGGTCCAGACCCTCTGTATTAGGAAGAGTTAAGCCGGTTGACCATCAGCACATGTCCAGACCCCGTGTATTTGGCAGAGATAAGCAGGTGGACGATCTGCACAGGTCCAGACCCTGTGCATCGGGCAGAGATAAGCAGGTGGACCATCAGCACAGGTCCAGACCCTGTGTATTGGGCAGACATAAGCAGGTGGACCATCAGCACAGGTCCAGACCCTGTGTATTTGGCAGAGATAAGCAGGTGGACCATCTGCACAAGTCCAGAACCTGTGTTTTGGGCAGAGATAAGCAGGTGGACCATCAGTCCAGGTCAAGACCCTGTATATTGGGCAGAGATAAGCAGGTGGACCATCAGCACTGGTCAAGACCCTGTGTATTGGGCAGAGATAAGCAGGTGGACTATCAGCACAGGTCCAGATGCTGTGTATTGGGCAGAGATAAGAAGGTGGACCATCAGCATAGGTCCATACCCTGTCCATTCGTCAGAGATAAGCAGGTGGACCATCAGCACAGGTCCAGACCCTGTGTATTGGGCAGAGATAAGCAGGTGGACCATCAGCACATGTCCAGACCCTGTGTATTGGGCAGAGATAAGCAGGTGGACCTTCAGCACAACTCCAGACCCTGTGTATTGGGCAGAGATAAATAGGTGGACCATCAGCTCAGGTCCAGACCCTGTGTATTGGGCAGAGATAAGCAGGTTGACCATCAGCACAGGTCCAGACCCTTTGTATTGGGAAGAGTTAAGCAGGTTGACCATCAGCACAGGTCCAGACACAGTGTATTGGGCAGAGATAAGCAGGTGGACCATCAGCAAAGGTCCAGATGCTGTGTATTGTGCAGACATAAGCAGGTGGACTATCAACACAGGTCCAGACATTGTGTATTGGGCAGAGATAAGCAGGTGGCCATCAGCACAGGTCCAAATGCTGTGTATTGTGCAGAGATAAGAAGGGGGACCATCAGCATAGGTCCATACCTTGTGTATTGGTCAGGGATAAGCAGGTGGACCATCAGCACAGGTCCAGACCCTGTGTATTGGGCAGAGATAAGCAGGTAGACATACTGAACAGGTCCAGAACCTGCGCATTGGGCAGAGATAAGCAGGTGGACCATCAGCACAGGTCCAGATGCAGTGTATTGGGCAGAGATAAGCAGGTGGACCATCAGCACAGGTCCAGACCCTGTGTATTGGGCAGAGATAAGCAGCTGGACCATCAGCAGAGGTCCAAACCCTGTGAATCGGGCAGAGATAAGCAGGGAGACATTCAGCACAGGTCCAGACCATGTGTATTGGGCAGACATAAGCAGGTGGACCATCACCACAGGTCCAGGCCCTGTGTATTTGGCAGAGATAAGCAGGTGGACAATCCGCACAGGTCCAGACCCTGTGCATCGGGCAGAGATAAGCAGGTGGACCATCAGCACAGGTCCAGACCTTCTGTATTAGGAAGCGTTAAGCCGGTTGACCATCAGCACATGTCCAGACCCCGTGTATTTGGCAGAGATAAGCAGGTGGACAATCCGCACAGGTCCAGACCCTGTGCATCGGGCAGAGATAAGCAGGTGGACCATCAGCACAGGTCCAGACCCTGTGTATTTGGCAGACATAAGCAGGTGGACCATCAGCACATGTCCAGACCCTGTGTATTGGGCAGAGATAAGCAGGTGGACAATCAGCACAGGTCCAGACCCTGTGTATTGGGCAGAGATAAACAGGTGGACCATCAGCACAGGTCCAGAACCTGTGCATTGGGCAGCGATAAGCAGGTGGACCCTCAGCACAGCTCCAGGACCTGTGTATTGGGCAGAGATAAGCAGGTAGACATACTGAACAGGTCCAGACCCTGTGTATTGGGCAGAGATAAGCAGGTGGACCTAAAGCACAGCTCCAGACCCTGTGTATTGGGCAGAGATAAGCAGGTGGAACTTTAGCAAAGATCCAGAACCTGCGCATTGGGCAGAGATAAGCAGGTGGACCATCAGCACAGGTCCAGATGCAGTGTATTGGGCAGAGATAAGCAGGTGGACCATCAGCACAGGTCCAGACCCTGTGTATTGGGCAGAGATAAGCAGCTGGACCATCAGCAGAGGTCCAAACCCTGTGAATCGGGCAGAGATAAGCAGGGAGACATTCAGCACAGGTCCAGACCATGTGTATTGGGCAGACATAAGCAGGTGGACCATCAGCACAGGTCCAGGCCCTGTGTATTGGGCAGAGATAAGCAGGTGGACGATCAGTACAGGTCCAGACCCTGTGAATTGGGCAGAGATAAGCAGGTAGAGCATCAGCAAAGGTCCAGACCCTGTGTATTGGGCAGAGATAAGCAGGTGGACCATCCGCACAGTTCCAGACCCTGTGTATTGGGCAGAGATAAGCAGGTGGACCATCAGCACAGGTCCAGACCCTGTGTATTGGGCAGAGATAAGCAGGTGGACCATCAGCAAGGTCCAGACCCTGTGTATTGGGCAGAGATAATAAGGTGGACCATCAGCACAGGTTCAAACCCTGTGTATTGGTCAGAGATAAGCAGGTGGACCATCAGCACAGGTCCAGGACCTTTGTATTGGACAGAGATAAGCAGGTGGACCATCAGCACAGGTCCAGACCTTCTGTATTAGGAAGCGTTAAGCCGGTTGACCATCAGCACATGTCCAGACCCCGTGTATTTGGCAGAGATAAGCAGGTGGACAATCCGCACAGGTCCAGACCCTGTGCATCGTGCAGAGATAAGCAGGTGGACCATCAGCACAGGTCCAGACCCTGTGTATTTGGCAGACATAAGCAGGTGGACCATCAGCACATGTCCAGACCCTGTGTATTGGGCAGAGATAAGCAGGTGGACAATCAGCACAGGTCCAGACCCTGTGTATTGGGCAGAGATAAACAGGTGGACCATCAGCACAGGTCCAGAACCTGTGCATTGGGCAGCGATAAGCAGGTGGACCCTCAGCACAGCTCCAGGACCTGAGTATTGGGCAGAGATAAGCAGGTAGACATACTGAACAGGTCCAGACCCTGTGTATTGGGCAGAGATAAGCAGGTGGACCTAAAGCACAGCTCCAGACCCTGTGTATTGGGCAGAGATAAGCAGGTGGAACTTTAGCAAAGATCCAGAACCTGCGCATTGGGCAGAGATAAGCAGGTGGACCATCATCACAGGTCCAGATGCAGTGTATTGGGCAGAGATAAGCAGGTGGACCATCAGCACAGGTCCAGACCCTGTGTATTGGGCAGAGATAAGCAGCTGGACCATCAGCAGAGGTCCAAACCCTGTGAATCGGGCAGAGATAAGCAGGGAGACATTCAGCACAGGTCCAGACCATGTGTATTGGGCAGACATAAGCAGGTGGACCATCAGCACAGGTCCAGGCCCTGTGTATTGGGCAGAGATAAGCAGGTGGACGATCAGTACAGGTCCAGACCCTGTGAATTGGGCAGAGATAAGCAGGTAGAGCATCAGCAAAGGACCAGACCCTGTGTATTGGGCAGAGATAAGCAGGTGGACCATCCGCACAGTTCCAGACCCTGTGTATTGGGCAGAGATAAGCAGGTGGACCATCAGCACAGGTCCAGACCCTGTGTATTGGGCAGAGATAAGCAGGTGGACCATCAGCAAGGTCCAGACCCTGTGTATTGGGCAGAGATAATAAGGTGGACCATCAGCACAGGTTCAAACCCTGTGTATTGGTCAGAGATAAGCAGGTGGACAATCAGCACAGGTCCAGACCCTGTGTATTGGGCAGAGATAAACAGGTGGACCATCAGCACAGGTCCAGAACCTGTGCATTGGGCAGCGATAAGCAGGTGGACCCTCAGCACAGCTCCAGGACCTGTGTATTGGGCAGAGATAAGCAGGTAGACATACTGAACAGGTCCAGACCCTGTGTATTGGGCAGAGATAAGCAGGTGGACCTAAAGCACAGCTCCAGACCCTGTGTATTGGGCAGAGATAAGCAGGTGGACCTTTAGCAAAGATCCAGAACCTGCGCATTGGGCAGAGATAAGCAGGTGGACCATCAGCACAGGTCCAGATGCAGTGTATTGGGCAGAGATAAGCAGGTGGACCATCAGCACAGGTCCAGACCCTGTGTATTGGGCAGAGATAAGCAGCTGGACCATCAGCAGAGGTCCAAACCCTGTGAATCGGGCAGAGATAAGCAGGGAGACATTCAGCACAGGTCCAGACCATGTGTATTGGGAAGACATAAGCAGGTGGACCATCAGCACAGGTCCAGGCCCTGTGTATTGGGCAGAGATAAGCAGGTGGACGATCAGTACAGGTCAAGACCCTGTGAATTGGGCAGAGATAAGCAGGTACAGCATCAGCAAAGGTCCAGACCCTGTGTATTGGGCAGAGATAAGCAGGTTGACCATCCACACAGTTCCAGACCCTGTGTATTGGGCAGAGATAAGCAGGTGGACCATCAGCACAGGTCCAGACCCTGTGTATTGGGCAGAGATAAGCAGGTGGACCATCAGCAAGGTCCAGACCCTGTGTATTGGTCAGAGATAATAAGGTGGACCATCAGCACAGGTTCAAACCTTGTGTATTGGTCAGAGATAAGCAGGTGGACCATCAGCACAGGTCCATACGCTGTGTATTGGGCAGAGATAAGCAGGTCGACCATCAGCACAGGTCCAAACACTGTGTATTGGGCAGGGATAAGCAGGTGGACCATCAGCACAGATCCAAACGCTGTGTATTGGGCAGAGATAAGCAGGTGGACCATCAAGACATGTCCAGACCCTGTGTATTGGGCAGAGATAAGCAGGTGGACCATCGGAACAGGTCCAGACACTGTGTATTGGGCAGAGATAAGCAGGTGGACCATCAGCACAGGTCCAGAACCTATGTATTGGGCAGAGATAAGCAGGTGGACCATCAGCACAGGTCCAGGACCTTTGTATTGGACAGAGATAAGCAGGTGGACCATCAGCACAGGTCCAGACCCTCTGTATTAGGAAGAGTTAAGCCGGTTGACCATCAGCACAGGTCCAGACCCTGTGTATTGGGCAGAGATAAGCAGGTGGACCATCAGCAAAGGTCCAGATGCTGTGTATTGGGCAGACATAAGCAGGTGGACTATCAACACAGTTCCAGACAATGTGTATTGGGCAGAGATAAGCAGGTGGCCATCACCACAGGTCCAAATGCTGTGTATTGGGCAGAGATAAGAAGGGGGACCATCAGCATAGGTCCATACCTTGTGTTTTGGTCAGAGATAAGCAGGTGGACCATCAGCACAGGTCCAGACCATGTGTATTGGGCAGAGATAAGCAGGTGGACCATCAAGACATGTCCAGACCCTGTGTATTGGGCAGAGATAAGCAGGTGGACCATCGGAACAGGTCCAGACACTGTGTATTGGGCAGAGATAAGCAGGTGGACCATCAGCACAGGTCCAGAACCTATGTATTGGGCAGAGATAAGCAGGTGGACCATCAGCACAGGTCCAGGACCTTTGTATTGGACAGAGATAAGCAGGTGGACCATCAGCACAGGTCCAGACCCTCTGTATTAGGAAGAGTTAAGCCGGTTGACCATCAGCACATGTCAAGACCCCGTGTATTTGGCAGAGATAAGCAGGTGGACGATCCGCACAGGTCCAGACCCTGTGCATCGGGCAGAGTTAAGCAGGTGGACCATCAGCACAGGTCCAGACCCTGTGTATTGGGCAGACATAAGCAGGTGGACCATCAGCACATGTCCAGACCCTGTGTATTGGGCAGAGATAAACAGGTGGACCATCAGCACAGGTCCAGAACCTGTGCATTGGGCAGTGATAAGCAGGTGGACCCTCAGCACAGGTCCAGGACCTGTGTATTGGGCAGAGATAAGCAGGTAGACATACTGAACAGGTCCAGACCCTGTGTATTGGGCAGAGATAAGCAGGTGGACCTTCAGCACAGCTCCAGACTCTGTGTATTGGGCAGAGATAAGCAGGTGGACCTTTAGCACAGATCCAGAATCTGCGCATTGGGCAGAGATAAGCAGGTGTACCATCAGCAAAGGTCCAGATGCTGTGTATTGGGCAGACATAAGCAGGTGGACTATCAACACAGGTCCAGACACTGTGTATTGGGCAGAGATAAGCAGGTGGCCATCACCACAGGTCCAAATGCTGTGTATTGGGCAGAGATAAGAAGGGGGACCATCAGCATAGGTCCATACCTTGTGTATTGGTCAGAGATAAGCAGGTGGACCATCAGCACAGGTCCAGACCATGTGTATTGGGCAGAGATAAGCAGGTGGACCATCAACACATGTCCAGACCCTGTGTATTGGCAGAGATAAGCAGGTGGACCATCGGAACAGGTCCAGACACTGTGTATTGGGCAGAGATAAGCAGGTGGACCATCAGCACAGGTCCAGGCCCTGTGTATTGGGCAGAGATAAGCAGGTGGACCATCAGTCCAGGTCAAGACCCTGTATATTGGGCAGAGATAAGCAGGTGGACCATCAGCACTGGTCAAGACCCTGTGTATTGGGCAGAGATAAGCAGGTGGACTATCAGCACAGGTCCAGATGCTGTGTATTGGGCAGAGATAAGAAGGTGGACCATCAGCATAGGTCCATACCCTGTCCATTCGTCAGAGATAAGCAGGTGGACCATCAGCACAGGTCCAGACCCTGTGTATTGGGCAGAGATAAGCAGGTGGACCATCAGCACCTGTCCAGACCCTGTGTATTGGGCAGCGATAAGCAGGTGGACCTTCAGAACAACTTCAGACCCTGTGTATTGGGCAGAGATAAATAGGTGGACCATCAGCACAGGTCCAGACCCTCTGTATTAGGAAGAGTTAAGCCGGTTGACCATCAGCACATGTCCAGACCCCGTGTATTTGGCAGAGATAAGCAGGTGGACGATCCGCACTGGTCCAGACCCTGTGCATCGGGCAGAGATAAGCAGGTGAACCATCAGCACAGGTCCAGACCCTGTGTATTGGGCAGACATAAGCAGGTGGTCCATCAGCACAGGTCCAGACCCTGTGTATTTGGCAGATATAAGCAGGTGGACCATCTGCACAAGTCCAGAACCTGTGTTTTGGGAAGAGATAAGCAGGTGGACCATCAGTCCAGATCAAGACCCTGTATATTGGGCAGAGATAAGCAGGTGGACCATCAGCACTGGTCAAGACCCTGTGTATTGGGCAGAGATAAGCAGGTGGACTATCAGCACAGGTCCAGATGCTGTGTATTGGGCAGAGATAAGAAGGTGGACCATCAGCATAGGTCCATACCCTGTCCATTCGTCAGAGATAAGCAGGTGGACCATCAGCACAGGTCCAGACCCTGTGTATTGGGCAGAGATAAGCAGGTAGACCATCAGCACATGTCCAGACCCTGTGTATTGGGCAGAGATAAGCAGGTGGACCTTCAGCACAACTCCAGACCCTGCGTATTGGGCAGAGATAAATAGGTGGACCATCAGCACAGGTCCAGACCCTGTGTATTGGGCAGAGATAAGCAGGTGGACCATCAGCACAGGTCCAGACCCTTTGTATTGGGAAGAGTTAAGCAGGTTGACCATCAGCACAGGTCCAGACCCAGTGTATTGGGCAGAGATAAGCAGGTGGACCATCAGCAAAGGTCCAGATGCTGTGTATTGGGCAGACATAAGCAGGTGGACTATCAACACAGGTCCAGACACTGTGTATTGGGCAGAGATAAGCAGGTGGCCATCACCACAGGTCCAAATGCTGTGTATTGTGCAGAGATAAGAAGGGGGACCATCAGCATAGGTCCATACCTTGTGTATTGGTCAGAGATAAGCAGGTGGACCATCAGCACAGGTCCAGACCATGTGTATTGGGCAGAGATAAGCAGGTGGACCATCAACACATGTCCAGACCCTGTGTATTGGGCAGAGATAAGCAGGTGGACCATCGGAACAGGTCCAGACACTGTGTATTGGGCAGAGATAAGCAGGTGGACAATCAGCACAGGTCCAGAACCTATGTATTGGGCAGAGATAAGCAGGTGGACCATCAGCACAGGTCCAGGACCTTTGTATTGGACAGAGATAAGCAGGTGGACCATCAGCACAGGTCCAGACCTTCTGTATTAGGAAGAGTTAAGCCGGTTGACCATCAGCACATGTCCAGACCCCGTGTATTTGGCAGAGATAAGCAGGTGGACAATCCGCACAGGTCCAGACCCTGTGCATCGGGCAGAGATAAGCAGGTGGACCATCAGCACAGGTCCAGACCCTGTGTATTTGGCAGACATAAGCAGGTGGACCATCAGCACATGTCCAGACCCTGTGTATTGGGCAGAGATAAGCAGGTGGACCTTCAGCACAGCTCCAGACTCTGTGTATTGGGCAGAGATAAGCAGGTGGACCTTTAGCACAGATCCAGAATCTGCGCATTGGGCAGAGATAAGCAGGTGTACCATCAGCAAAGGTCCAGATGCTGTGTATTGGGCAGACATAAGCAGGTGGACTATCAACACAGGTCCAGACACTGTGTATTGGGCAGAGATAAGCAGGTGGCCATCACCACAGGTCCAAATGCTGTGTATTGGGCAGAGATAAGAAGGGGGACCATCAGCATAGGTCCATACCTTGTGTATTGGTCAGAGATAAGCAGGTGGACCATCAGCACAGGTCCAGACCATGTGTATTGGGCAGAGATAAGCAGGTGGACCATCAACACATGTCCAGACCCTGTGTATTGGCAGAGATAAGCAGGTGGACCATCGGAACAGGTCCAGACACTGTGTATTGGGCAGAGATAAGCAGGTGGACCATCAGCACAGGTCCAGGCCCTGTGTATTGGGCAGAGATAAGCAGGTGGACCATCAGTCCAGGTCAAGACCCTGTATATTGGGCAGAGATAAGCAGGTGGACCATCAGCACTGGTCAAGACCCTGTGTATTGGGCAGAGATAAGCAGGTGGACTATCAGCACAGGTCCAGATGCTGTGTATTGGGCAGAGATAAGAAGGTGGACCATCAGCATAGGTCCATACCCTGTCCATTCGTCAGAGATAAGCAGGTGGACCATCAGCACAGGTCCAGACCCTGTGTATTGGGCAGAGATAAGCAGGTGGACCATCAGCACCTGTCCAGACCCTGTGTATTGGGCAGCGATAAGCAGGTGGACCTTCAGAACAACTTCAGACCCTGTGTATTGGGCAGAGATAAATAGGTGGACCATCAGCACAGGTCCAGACCCTCTGTATTAGGAAGAGTTAAGCCGGTTGACCATCAGCACATGTCCAGACCCCGTGTATTTGGCAGAGATAAGCAGGTGGACGATCCGCACTGGTCCAGACCCTGTGCATCGGGCAGAGATAAGCAGGTGAACCATCAGCACAGGTCCAGACCCTGTGTATTGGGCAGACATAAGCAGGTGGTCCATCAGCACAGGTCCAGACCCTGTGTATTTGGCAGATATAAGCAGGTGGACCATCTGCACAAGTCCAGAACCTGTGTTTTGGGAAGAGATAAGCAGGTGGACCATCAGTCCAGATCAAGACCCTGTATATTGGGCAGAGATAAGCAGGTGGACCATCAGCACTGGTCAAGACCCTGTGTATTGGGCAGAGATAAGCAGGTGGACTATCAGCACAGGTCCAGATGCTGTGTATTGGGCAGAGATAAGAAGGTGGACCATCAGCATAGGTCCATACCCTGTCCATTCGTCAGAGATAAGCAGGTGGACCATCAGCACAGGTCCAGACCCTGTGTATTGGGCAGAGATAAGCAGGTAGACCATCAGCACATGTCCAGACCCTGTGTATTGGGCAGAGATAAGCAGGTGGACCTTCAGCACAACTCCAGACCCTGCGTATTGGGCAGAGATAAATAGGTGGACCATCAGCACAGGTCCAGACCCTGTGTATTGGGCAGAGATAAGCAGGTTGACCATCAGCACAGGTCCAGACCCTTTGTATTGGGAAGAGTTAAGCAGGTTGACCATCAGCACAGGTCCAGACCCAGTGTATTGGGCAGAGATAAGCAGGTGGACCATCAGCAAAGGTCCAGATGCTGTGTATTGGGCAGACATAAGCAGGTGGACTATCAACACAGGTCCAGACACTGTGTATTGGGCAGAGATAAGCAGGTGGCCATCACCACAGGTCCAAATGCTGTGTATTGTGCAGAGATAAGAAGGGGGACCATCAGCATAGGTCCATACCTTGTGTATTGGTCAGACATAAGCAGGTGGACCATCAGCACAGGTCCAGACCATGTGTATTGGGCAGAGATAAGCAGGTGGACCATCAACACATGTCCAGACCCTGTGTATTGGGCAGAGATAAGCAGGTGGACCATCGGAACAGGTCCAGACACTGTGTATTGGGCAGAGATAAGCAGGTGGACAATCAGCACAGGTCCAGAACCTATGTATTGGGCAGAGATAAGCAGGTGGACCATCAGCACAGGTCCAGGACCTTTGTATTGGACAGAGATAAGCAGGTGGACCATCAGCACAGGTCCAGACCTTCTGTATTAGGAAGAGTTAAGCCGGTTGACCATCAGCACATGTCCAGACCCCGTGTATTTGGCAGAGATAAGCAGGTGGACAATCCGCACAGGTCCAGACCCTGTGCATCGGGCAGAGATAAGCAGGTGGACCATCAGCACAGGTCCAGACCCTGTGTATTTGGCAGACATAAGCAGGTGGACCATCAGCACATGTCCAGACCCTGTGTATTGGGCAGAGATAAGCAGGTGGACAATCAGCACAGGTCCAGACCCTGTGTATTGGGCAGAGATAAACAGGTGGACCATCAGCACAGGTCCAGAACCTGTGCATTGGGAAGCGATAAGCAGGTGGACCCTCAGCACAGCTCCAGGACCTGTGTATTGGGCAGAGATAAGCAGGTAGACATACTGAACAGGTCCAGACCCTGTGTATTGGGCAGAAATAAGCAGGTGGACCTAAAGCACAGCTCCAGACCCTGTGTATTGGGCAGAGATAAGCAGGTGGACCTTTAGCAAAGATGAAGAACCTGCACATTGGGCAGAGATAAGCAGGTGGACCATCAGCACAGGTCCAGATGCAGTGTATTGGGCAGAGATAAGCAGGTGGACCATCAGCACAGGTCCAGACCCTGTGTATTGGGCAGAGATAAGCAGCTGGACCATCAGCAGAGGTCCAAACCCTGTGAATCGGGCAGAGATAAGCAGGGAGACATTCAGCACAGGTCCAGACAATGTGTATTGGGCAGACATAAGCAGGTGGACCATCAGTACAGGTCCAGGCCCTGTGTATTGGGCAGAGATAAGCAGGTGGACGATCAGTACAGGTCCAGACCCTGTGAATTGGGCAGAGATAAGCAGGTAGATCATCAGCAAAGGTCCAGACCCTGTGTATTGGGCAGAGATAAGCAGGTGGACCATCCGCACAGTTCCAGACCCTGTGTATTGGGCAGAGATAAGCAGGTGGACCATCAGCACAGGTCCAGACCCTGCGTATTGGGCAGAGATAAGCAGGTGGTCCATCAGCAAGGTCCAGACCCTGTGTATTGGGCAGAGATAATAAGGTGGACCATCAGCACAGGTTCAAACCCTGTGTATTGGTCAGAGATAAGCAGGTGGACCATCAGCACAGGTCCAGACACTGTGTATTGGGCAGAGATAAGCAGGTGGTCCATCAGCAAGGTCCAGACCCTGTGTATTGGGCAGAGATAATGAGGTGGACCATCAGCACAGGTTCAAACCCTGTGTATTGGTCAGAGATAAGCAGGTGGACCATCAGCACAGGTCCATACGCTGTGTATTGGGCAGAGATAAGCAGGTCGACCATCAGCACAGGTCCAAACACTGTGTATTGGGCAGGCATAAGCAGGTGGACCATAAGCACAGATCCAGATGCTGTGTATTGGGCAGAGATAAGCAGGTCAACCATCAGCACAGGTCCAGACCATGTGTATTGGGCAGAGATAAGCAGGTGGACCATCAACACATGTCCAGACCCTGTGTATTGGGCAGAGATAAGCAGGTGGAGCATCGGAACAGGTCCAGACACTGTGTATTGGGCAGAGATAAGCAGGTGGACCATCAGCACAGGTCCAGAACCTATGTATTGGGCAGAGATAAGCAGGTGGACCATCAGCACAGGTCCAGGACCTTTGTATTGGACAGAGATAAGCAGGTGGACCATCAGCACAGGTCCAGACCCTCTGTATTAGGAAGAGTTAAGCCGGTTGACCATCAGCACATGTCAAGTCCCCGTGTATTTGGCAGAGATAAGCAGGTGGACGATCCGCACAGGTCCAGACCCTGTGCATCGGGCAGAGATAAGCAGGTGGACCATCAGCACAGGTCCAGACCCTGTGTATTGGGCAGACATAAGCAGGTGGAGATGTCCAGACCCTGTGTATTGGGCAGAGATAAGCAGGTGGACAATCAGCACAGGTCCAGACCCTGTGTATTGGGCAGAGATAAACAGGTGGACCATTAGCACAGGTCCAGAACCTGTGCATTGGGCAGTGATAAGCAGGTGGAACCTCAGCACAGGTCCAGGACCTGTGTATTGGGCAGAGATAAGCAGGTAGACATACTGAACAGGTCCAGACCCTGTGTATTGGGCAGAGATAAGCAGGTGGACCTTCAGCACAGCTCCAGACCCTGTGTATTGGGCAGAGATAAGCAGGTGGACCTTTAGCACAGATCCAGAATCTGCGCATTGGGCAGAGATAAGCAGGTGGACCATCAGCAAAGGTCCAGATGCTGTGTATTGGGCAGACATAAGCAGGTGGACTATCAACACAGGTCCAGACACTGTGTATTGGGCAGAGATAAGCAGGTGGCCATCACCACAGGTCCAAATGCTGTGTATTGGGCAGAGATAAGAAGGGGGACCATCAGCATAGGTCCATACCTTGTATATTGGTCAGAGATAAGCAGGTGGACCATCAGCACAGGTCCAGACCATGTGTATTGGGCAGAGATAAGCAGGTGGACCATCAACACATGTCCAGACCCTGTGTATTGGGCAGAGATAAGCAGGTGGACCATCGGAACAGGTCCAGACACTGTGTATTGGGCAGAGATAAGCAGGTGGACCATCAGCACAGGTCCAGGCCCTGTGTATTGGGCAGAGATAAGAAGGTGGACCATCAGTACAGGTCAAGACCCTGTATATTGGGCAGAGATAAGCAGGTGGACCATCAGCACTGGTCAAGACCCTGTGTATTGGGCAGAGATAAGCAGGTGGACTATCAGCACAGGTCCAGATGCTGTGTATTGGGCAGAGATAAGAAGGTGGACCATCAGCATAGGTCCATACTCTGTCCATTCGTCAGAGATAAGCAGGTGGACCATCAGCACAGGTCCAGACCCTGTGTATTGGGCAGAGATAAGCAGGTGGACCATCTGCACATGTCCAGACCCTGTGCATTGGGCAGAGATAAGCAGGTGGACCTTCAGCACAACTCCAGACCCTGTGTATTGGGCAGAGGTAAATAGGTGGACCATCAGCACAGGTCCAGACCCTCTGTATTAGGAAGAGTTAAGCCGGTTGACCATCAGCACATGTCCAGACCCCGTGTATTTGGCAGAGATAAGCAGGTGGACGATCTGCACAGGTCCAGACCCTGTGCATCGGGCAGAGATAAGCAGGTGGACCATCAGCACAGGTCCAGACCCTGTGTATTGGGCAGACATAAGCAGGTGGACCATCAGCACAGGTCCAGACCCTGTGTATTTGGCAGAGATAAGCAGGTGGACCATCTGCACAAGTCCAGAACCTGTGTTTTGGGCAGAGATAAGCAGGTGGACCATCAGTCCAGGTCAAGACCCTGTATATTGGGCAGAGATAAGCAGGTGGACCATCAGCACTGGTCAAGACCCTGTGTATTGGGCAGAGATAAGCAGGTGGACTATCAGCACAGGTCCAGATGCTGTGTATTGGGCAGAGATAAGAAGGTGGACCATCAGCATAGGTCCATACCCTGTCCATTCGTCAGAGATAAGCAGGTGGACCATCAGCACAGGTCCAGACCCTGTGTATTGGGCAGAGATAAGCAGGTGGACCATCAGCACATGTCCAGACCCTGTGTATTGGGCAGAGATAAGCAGGTGGACCTTCAGCACAACTCCAGACCCTGTGTATTGGGCAGAGATAAATAGGTGGACCATCAGCTCAGGTCCAGACCCTGTGTATTGGGCAGAGATAAGCAGGTTGACCATCAGCACAGGTCCAGACCCTTTGTATTGGGAAGAGTTAAGCAGGTTGACCATCAGCACAGGTCCAGACACAGTGTATTGGGCAGAGATAAGCAGGTGGACCATCAGCAAAGGTCCAGATGCTGTGTATTGGGCAGACATAAGCAGGTGGACTATCAACACAGGTCCAGACATTGTGTATTGGGCAGAGATAAGCAGGTGGCCATCACCACAGGTCCAAATGCTGTGTATTGTGCAGAGATAAGAAGGGGGACCATCAGCATAGGTCCATACCTTGTGTATTGGTCAGGGATAAGCAGGTGGACCATCAGCACAGGTCCAGACCCTGTGTATTGGGCAGAGATAAGCAGGTGGACCATCGGAACAGGTCCAGACACTGTGTATTGGGCAGAGATAAAGCAGGTGGACCATCAGCACAGGTCCAGAACCTATGTATTGGGCAGAGATAAGCAGGTGGACCATCAGCACAGGTCCAGGACCTTTGTATTGGACAGAGATAAGCAGGTGGACCATCAGCACAGGTCCAGACCTTCTGTATTAGGAAGCGTTAAGCCGGTTGACCATCAGCACATGTCCAGACCCCGTGTATTTGGCAGAGATAAGCAGGTGGACAATCCGCACAGGTCCAGACCCTGTGCATCGGGCAGAGATAAGCAGGTGGACCATCAGCACAGGTCCAGACCCTGTGTATTTGGCAGACATAAGCAGGTGGACCATCAGCACATGTCCAGACCCTGTGTATTGGGCAGAGATAAGCAGGTGGACAATCAGCACAGGTCCAGACCCTGTGTATTGGGCAGAGATAAACAGGTGGACCATCAGCACAGGTCCAGAACCTGTGCATTGGGCAGCGATAAGCAGGTGGACCCTCAGCACAGCTCCAGGACCTGTGTATTGGGCAGAGATAAGCAGGTAGACATACTGAACAGGTCCAGACCCTGTGTATTGGGCAGAGATAAGCAGGTGGACCTAAAGCACAGCTCCAGACCCTGTGTATTGGGCAGAGATAAGCAGGTGGAACTTTAGCAAAGATCCAGAACCTGCGCATTGGGCAGAGATAAGCAGGTGGACCATCAGCACAGGTCCAGATGCAGTGTATTGGGCAGAGATAAGCAGGTGGACCATCAGCACAGGTCCAGACCCTGTGTATTGGGCAGAGATAAGCAGCTGGACCATCAGCAGAGGTCCAAACCCTGTGAATCGGGCAGAGATAAGCAGGGAGACATTCAGCACAGGTCCAGACCATGTGTATTGGGCAGACATAAGCAGGTGGACCATCACCACAGGTCCAGGCCCTGTGTATTGGGCAGAGATAAGCAGGTGGACGATCAGTACAGGTCCAGACCCTGTGAATTGGGCAGAGATAAGCAGGTAGAGCATCAGCAAAGGTCCAGACCCTGTGTATTGGGCAGAGATAAGCAGGTGGACCATCCGCACAGTTCCAGACCCTGTGTATTGGGCAGAGATAAGCAGGTGGACCATCAGCACAGGTCCAGACCCTGTGTATTGGGCAGAGATAAGCAGGTGGACCATCAGCAAGGTCCAGACCCTGTGTATTGGGCAGAGATAATAAGGTGGACAATCAGCACAGGTTCAAACCCTGTGTATTGGTCAGAGATAAGCAGGTGGACCATCAGCACAGGTCCAGGACCTTTGTATTGGACAGAGATAAGCAGGTGGACCATCAGCACAGGTCCAGACCTTCTGTATTAGGAAGCGTTAAGCCGGTTGACCATCAGCACATGTCCAGACCCCGTGTATTTGGCAGAGATAAGCAGGTGGACAATCCGCACAGGTCCAGACCCTGTGCATCGTGCAGAGATAAGCAGGTGGACCATCAGCACAGGTCCAGACCCTGTGTATTTGGCAGACATAAGCAGGTGGACCATCAGCACATGTCCAGACCCTGTGTATTGGGCAGAGATAAGAAGGTGGACAATCAGCACAGGTCCAGACCCTGTGTATTGGGCAGAGATAAACAGGTGGACCATCAGCACAGGTCCAGAACCTGTGCATTGGGCAGCGATAAGCAGGTGGACCTTCAGCACAGCTCCGGGACCTGTGTATTGGGCAGAGATAAGCAGGTAGACATACTGAACAGGTCCAGACCCTGTGTATTGGGCAGAGATAAGCAGGTGGACCTAAAGCACAGCTCCAGACCCTGTGTATTGGGCAGAGATAAGCAGGTGGAACTTTAGCAAAGATCCAGAACCTGCGCATTGGACAGAGATAAGCAGGTGGACCATCAGCACAGGTCCAGATGCAGTGTATTGGGCAGAGATAAGCAGGTGGACCATCAGCACAGGTCCAGACCCTGTGTATTGGGAAGAGATAAGCAGCTGGACCATCAGCAGAGGTCCAAACCCTGTGAATCGGGCAGAGATAAGCAGGGAGACATTCAGCACAGGTCCAGACCATGTGTATTGGGCAGACATAAGCAGGTGGACCATCAGCACAGGTCCAGGCCCTGTGTATTGGGCAGAGATAAGCAGGTGGACGATCAGTACAGGTCCAGACCCTGTGAATTGGGCAGAGATAAGCAGGTAGAGCATCAGCAAAGGTCCAGACCCTGTGTATTGGGCAGAGATAAGCAGGTGGACCATCCGCACAGTTCCAGACCCTGTGTATTGGGCAGAGATAAGCAGGTGGACCATCAGCACAGGTCCAGACCCTGTGTATTGGGCAGAGATAAGCAGGTGGACCATCAGCAAGTCCAGACCCTGTGTATTGGGCAGAGATAATAAGGTGGACCATCAGCACAGGTTTAAACCCTGTGTATTGGTCAGAGATAAGCAGGTGGACCATCAGCACAGGTCCATACGCTGTGTATTGGGCAGAGATAAGCAGGTCGACCATCAGCACAGGTCCAAACACTGTGTATTGGGCAGGGATAAGCAGGTGGACCATCAGCACAGATCCAAACGCTGTGTATTGGGCAGAGATAAGCAGGTGGACCATCAAGACATGTCCAGACCCTGTGTATTGGGCAGAGATAAGCAGGTGGACCATCGGAACAGGTCCAGACACTGTGTATTGGGCAGAGATAAGCAGGTGGACCATCAGCACAGGTCCAGAACCTATGAATTGGGCAGAGATAAGCAGGTGGACCATCAGCACAGGTCCAGGACCTTTGTATTGGACAGAGATAAGCAGGTGGACCATCAGCACAAGTCCAGACCCTCTGTATTAGGAAGAGTTAAGCCGGTTGACCATCAGCACAGGTCCAGACCCTGTGTATTGGGCAGAGATAAGCAGGTGGACCATCAGCAAAAGTCCAGATGCTGTGTATTGGGCAGACATAAGCAGGTGGACTATCAACACAGTTCCAGACAATGTGTATTGGGCAGAGATAAGCAGGTGGCCATCACCACAGGTCCAAATTCTGTGTATTGTGCAGAGATAAGAAGGGGGACCATCAGCATAGGTCCATACCTTGTGTTTTGGTCAGAGATAAGCAGGTGGACCATCAGCACAGGTCCAGACCATGTGTATTGGGCAGAGATAAGCAGGTGGACCATCAAGACTTGTCCAGACCCTGTGTATTGGGCAGAGATAAGCAGGTGGACCATCGGAACAGGTCCAGACACTGTGTATTGGGCAGAGATAAGCAGGTGGACCATCAGCACAGGTCCAGAACCTATGTATTGGGCAGAGATAAGCAGGTGGACCATCAGCACATGTCCAGGACCTTTGTATTGGACAGAGATAAGCAGGTGGACCATCAGCACAGGTCCAGACCCTCTGTATTAGGAAGAGTTAAGCCGGTTGACCATCAGCACATGTCAAGACCCCGTGTGTTTGGCAGAGATAAGCAGGTGGACGATCCGCACAGGTCCAGACCCTGTGCATCGGGCAGAGATAAGCAGGTGGACCATCAGCACAGGTCCAGACCCTGTGTATTGGGCAGACATAAGCAGGTGGACCATCAGCACATGTCCAGACCCTGTGTATTGGGCAGAGATAAGCAGGTGGACAATCAGCACAGGTCCAGACCCTGTGTATTGGGCAGAGATAAACAGGTGGACCATCAGCACAGGTCCAGAACCTGTGCATTGGGCAGTGATAAGCAGGTGGACCCTCAGCACAGGTCCAGGACCTGTGTATTGGGCAGAGATAAGCAGGTAGACATACTGAACAGGTCCAGACCCTGTGTATTGGGCAGAGATAAGCAGGTGGACCTTCAGCACAGCTCCAGACTCTGTGTATTGGGCAGAGATAAGCAGGTGGACCTTTAGCACAGATCCAGAATCTGCGCATTGGGCAGAGATTAGCAGGTGGACCATCAGCAAAGGTCCAGATGCTGTGTATTGGGCAGACATAAGCAGGTGGACTATCAACACAGGTCCAGACACTGTGTATTGGGCAGAGATAAGCAGGTGGCCATCACCACAGGTCCAAATGCTGTGTATTGGGCAGAGATAAGAAGGGGGACCATCAGCATAGGTCCATACCTTGTGTATTGGTCAGAGATAAGCAGGTGGACCATCAGCACAGGTCCAGACCATGTGTATTGGGCAGAGATAAGCAGGTGGACCATCAACACATGTCCAGACCCTGTGTATTGGGCAGAGATAAGCAGGTGGACCATCGCAACAGGTCCAGACACTGTGTATTGGGCAGAGATAAGCAGGTGGACCATCAGCACAGGTCCAGGCCCTGTGTATTGGGCAGAGATAAGCAGGTGGACCATCAGTCCAGGTCAAGACCCTGTATATTGGGCAGAGATAAGCAGGTGGACCATCAGCACTGGTCAAGACCCTGTGTATTGGGCAGAGATAAGCAGGTGGACTATCAGCACAGGTCCAGATGCTGTGTATTGGGCAGAGATAAGAAGGTGGACCATCAGCATAGGTCCATACCCTGTCCATTCGTCAGAGATAAGCAGGTGGACCATCAGCACAGGTCCAGACCCTGTGTATTGGGCAGAGATAAGCAGGTGGACCATCAGCACATGTCCAGACCCTGTATATTGGGCAGAGATAAGCAGGTGGACCATCAGCACTGGTCAAGACCCTGTGTATTGGGCAGAGATAAGCAGGTGGACTATCAGCACAGGTCCAGATGCTGTGTATTGGGCAGAGATAAGAAGGTGGACCATCAGCATAGGTCCATACCCTGTACATTCGTCAGAGATAAGCAGGTGGACCATCAGCACAGGTCCAGACCCTGTGTATTGGGCAGAGATAAGCAGGTGGACCATCAGCACATGTCCAGACCCTGTGTATTGGGCAGAGATAAGCAGGTGGACCTTCAGCACAACTCCAGACCCTGCGTATTGGGCAGAGATAAATAGGTGGACCATCAGCACAGGTCCAGACCCTGTGTATTGGGCAGAGATAAGCAGGTTGACCATCAGCACAGGTCCAGACCCTTTGTATTGGGAAGAGTTAAGCAGGTTGACCATCAGCACAGGTCCAGACCCAGTGTATTGGGCAGAGATAAGCAGGTGGACCATCAGCAAAGGTCCAGATGCTGTGTATTGGGCAGACATAAGCAGGTGGACTATCAACACAGGTCCAGACACTGTGTATTGGGCAGAGATAAGCAGGTGGCCATCACCACAGGTCCAAATGTTGTGTATTGTGCAGAGATAAGAAGGGGGACCATCAGCATAGGTCCATACCTTGTGTATTGGTCAGAGATAAGCAGGTGGACCATCAGCACAGGTCCAGACCATGTGTATTGGGCAGAGATAAGCAGGTGGACCATTAACACATGTCCAGACCCTGTGTATTGGGCAGAGATAAGCAGGTGGACCATCGGAACAGGTCCAGACACTGTGTATTGGGCAGAGATAAGCAGGTGGACCATCAGCACAGGTCCAGAACCTATGTATTGGGCAGAGATAAGCAGGTGGACCATCAGCACTGGTCCAGGACCTTTGTATTGGACAGAGATAAGCAGGTGGACCATTAGCACAGGTCCAGACCTTCTGTATTAGGAAGAGTTAAGCCGGTTGACCATCAGCACATGTCCAGACCCCGTGTATTTGGCAGAGATAAGCAGGTGGACAATCCGCACAGGTCCAGACCCTGTGCATCGGGCAGAGATAAGCAGGTGGACCATCAGCACAGGTCCAGACCCTGTGTATTTGGCAGACATAAGCAGGTGGACCATCAGCACATGTCCAGACCCTGTGTATTGGGCAGAGATAAGCAGGTGGACAATCAGCACAGGTCCAGACCCTGTGTATTGGGCAGAGATAAACAGGTGGACCATCAGCACAGGTCCAGAACCTGTGCATTGGGCAGCGATAAGCAGGTGGACCCTCAGCACAGCTCCAGGACCTGTGTATTGGGCAGAGATAAGCAGGTAGACATACTGAACAGATCCAGACCCTGTGTATTGGGCAGAGATAAGCAGGTGGACCTAAAGCACAGCTCCAGACCCTGTGTATTGGGCAGAGATAAGCAGGTGGACCTTTAGCAAAGATCCAGAACCTGCACATTGGGCAGAGATAAGCAGGTGGACCATCAGCACAGGTCCAGATGCAGTGTATTGGGCAGAGATAAGCAGGTGGACCATCAGCACAGGTCCAGACCCTGTGTATTGGGCAGAGATAAGCAGCTGGACCATCAGCAGAGGTCCAAACCCTGTGAATCGGGCAGAGATAAGCAGGGAGACATTCAGCACAGGTCCAGACCATGTGTATTGGGCAGACATAAACAGGTGGACCATCAGCACAGGTCCAGGCCCTGTGTATTGGGCAGAGATAAGCAGGTGGACGATCAGTACAGGTCCAGACCCTGTGAATTTGGCAGAGATAAGCAGGTAGATCATCAGCAAAGGTCCAGACCCTGTGTATTGGGCAGAGATAAGCAGGTGGACCATCCGCACAGTTCCAGACCCTGTGTATTGGGCAGAGATAAGCAGGTGGACCATCAGCACAGGTCGAGACCCTGTGTATTGGGCAGAGATAAGCAGGTGGTCCATCAGCAAGGTCCAGACCCTGTGTATTGGGCAGAGATAATAAGGTGGACCATCAGCACAGGTTCAAACCCTGTGTATTGGTCAGAGATAAGCAGGTGGACCATCAGCACAGGTCCATACGCTGTGTATTGGGCAGAGATAAGCAGGTCGACCATCAGCACAGGTCCAAACACTGTGTATTGGGCAGGGATAAGCAGGTGGACCATAAGCACAGATCCAGACGCTGTGTATTGGGCAGAGATAAGCAGGTCAACCATCAGCACAGGTCCAGACCATGTGTATTGGGCAGAGATAAGCAGGTGGACCATCAACACATGTCCAGACCCTGTGTATTGGGCAGAGATAAGCAGGTGGACCATCGGAACAGGTCCAGACACTGTGTATTGGGCAGAGATAAGCAGGTGGACCATCAGCACAGGTCCAGAACCTATGTATTGGGCAGAGATAAGCAGGTGGACCATCAGCACAGGTCCAGGACCTTTGTATTGGACAGAGATAAGCAGGTGGACCATCAGCACAGGTCCAGACCCTCTGTATTAGGAAGAGTTAAGCCGGTTGACCATCAGCACATGTCAAGTCCCCGTGTATTTGGCAGAGATAAGCAGGTGGACGATCCGCACAGGTCCAGACCCTGTGCATCGGGCAGAGATAAGCTGGTGGACCATCAGCACAGGTCCAGACCCTGTGTATTGGGCAGACATAAGCAGGTGGAGATGTCCAGACCCTGTGTATTGGGCAGAGATAAGCAGGTGGACAATCAGCACAGGTCCAGACCCTGTGTATTGGGCAGAGATAAACAGGTGGACCATTAGCACAGGTCCAGAACCTGTGTATTGGGCAGAGATAAGCAGGTGGACCATCAGCACAGGTCCAGACCCTGTGTATTGGGCAGAGATAAGCAGGTGGACCATCAGCAAGGTCCAGACCCTGTGTATTGGGCAGAGATAATAAGGTGGACCATCAGCACAGGTTCAAACCCTGTGTATTGGTCAGAGATAAGCAGGTGGACAATCAGCACAGGTCCAGACCCTGTGTATTGGGCAGAGATAAACAGGTGGACCATCAGCACAGGTCCAGAACCTGTGCATTGGGCAGCGATAAGCAGGTGGACCCTCAGCACAGCTCCAGGACCTGTGTATTGGGCAGAGATAAGCAGGTAGACATACTGAACAGGTCCAGACCCTGTGTATTGGGCAGAGATAAGCAGGTGGACCTAAAGCACAGCTCCAGACCCTGTGTATTGGGCAGAGATAAGCAGGTGGACCTTTAGCAAAGATCCAGAACCTGCGCATTGGGCAGAGATAAACAGGTGGACCATCAGCACAGGTCCAGATGCAGTGTATTGGGCAGAGATAAGCAGGTGGACCATCAGCACAGGTCCAGACCCTGTGTATTAGGCAGAGATAAGCAGCTGGACCATCAGCAGAGGTCCAAACCCTGTGAATCGGGCAGAGATAAGCAGGGAGACATTCAGCACAGGTCCAGACCATGTGTATTGGGAAGACATAAGCAGGTGGACCATCAGCACAGGTCCAGGCCCTGTGTATTGGGCAGAGATAAGCAGGTGGACGATCAGTACAGGTCCAGACCCTGTGAATTGGGCAGAGATAAGCAGGTAGAGCATCAGCAAAGGTCCAGACACTGTGTATTGGGCAGAGATAAGCAGGTGGTCCATCAGCAAGGTCCAGACCCTGTGTATTGGGCAGAGATAATAAGGTGGACCATCAGCACAGGTTCAAACCCTGTGTATTGGTCAGAGATAAGCAGATGGACCATCAGCACAGGTCCATACGCTGTGTATTGGGCAGAGATAAGCAGGTCGACCATCAGCACAGGTCCAAACACTGTGTATTGGGCAGGGATAAGCAGGTGGACCATAAGCACAGATCTAGAGGCTGTGTATTGGGCAGAGATAAGCAGGTCAACCATCAGCACAGGTCCAGACCATGTGTATTGGGCAGAGATAAGCAGGTGGACCATCAACACATGTCCAGACCCTGTGTATTGGGCAGAGATAAGCAGGTGGACCATCGGAACAGGTCCAGACACTGTGTATTGGGCAGAGATAAGCAGGTGGACCATCAGCACAGGTCCAGAACCTATGTATTGGGCAGAGATAAGCAGGTGGACCATCAGCACAGGTCCAGGACCTTTGTATTGGACAGAGATAAGCAGGTGGACCATCAGCACAGGTCCAGACCCTCTGTATTAGGAAGAGTTAAGCCGGTTGACCATCAGCACATGTCAAGTCCCCGTGTATTTGGCAGAGATAAGCAGGTGGACGATCCGCACAGGTCCAGACCCTGTGCATCGGGCAGAGATAAGCTGGTGGACCATCAGCACAGGTCCAGACCCTGTGTATTGGGCAGACATAAGCAGGTGGAGATGTCCAGACCCTGTGTATTGGGCAGAGATAAGCAGGTGGACAATCAGCACAGGTCCAGACCCTGTGTATTGGGCAGAGATAAACAGGTGGACCATTAGCACAGGTCCAGAACCTGTGTATTGGGCAGAGATAAGCAGGTGGACCATCAGCACAGGTCCAGACCCTGTGTATTGGGCAGAGATAAGCAGGTGGACCATCAGCAAGGTCCAGACCCTGTGTATTGGGCAGAGATAATAAGGTGGACCATCAGCACAGGTTCAAACCCTGTGTATTGGTCAGAGATAAGCAGGTGGACAATCAGCACAGGTCCAGACCCTGTGTATTGGGCAGAGATAAACAGGTGGACCATCAGCACAGGTCCAGAACCTGTGCATTGGGCAGCGATAAGCAGGTATACCCTCAGCACAGCTCCAGGACCTGTGTATTGGGCAGAGATAAGCAGGTAGACATACTGAACAGGTCCAGACCCTGTGTATTGGGCAGAGATAAGCAGGTGGACCTAAAGCACAGCTCCAGACCCTGTGTATTGGGCAGAGATAAGCAGGTGGACCTTTAGCAAAGATCCAGAACCTGCGCATTGGGCAGAGATAAGCAGGTGGACCATCAGCACAGGTCCAGATGCAGTGTATTGGGCAGAGATAAGCAGGTGGACCATCAGCACAGGTCCAGACCCTGTGTATTGGGCAGAGATAAGCAGCTGGACCATCAGCAGAGGTCCAAACCCTGTGAATCGGGCAGAGATAAGCAGGGAGACATTCAGCACAGGTCCAGACCATGTGTATTGGGAAGACATAAGCAGGTGGACCATCAGCACAGGTCCAGGCCCTGTGTATTGGGCAGAGATAAGCAGGTGGACGATCAGTACAGGTCCAGACCCTGTGAATTGGGCAGAGAAAAGCAGGTAGAGCATCAGCAAAGGTCCAGACACTGTGTATTGGGCAGAGATAAGCAGGTGGACCATCAGCACAGGTCCAGAACCTATGTATTGGGCAGAGATAAGCAGGTGGACCATCAGCACAGGTCCAGGACCTTTGTATTGGACAGAGATAAGCAGGTGGACCATCAGCACAGGTCCAGACCCTCTGTATTCGGAAGAGTTAAGCCGGTTGACCATCAGCACAGGTCCAGACCCTGTGTATTGGGCAGAGATAAGCAGGTGGACCATCAGCAAAGGTCCAGATGCTGTGTATTGGGCAGACATAAGCAGGTGGACTATCAACACAGTTCCAGACAATGTGTATTGGGCAGAGATAAGCAGGTGGCCATCACCACAGGTCCAAATGCTGTGTATTGGGCAGAGATAAGAAGGGGGACCATCAGCATAGGTCCATACCTTGTGTTTTGGTCAGAGATAAGCAGGTGGACCATCAGCACAGGTCCAGACCCTGTGTACTGGGCAGAGATAAGCAGGTGGACCATCAAGACATGTCCAGACCCTGTGTATTGGGCAGAGATAAGCAGGTGGACCATCGGAACAGGTCCAGACACTGTGTATTGGGCAGAGATAAGCAGGTGGACCATCAGCACAGGTCCAGAACCTATGTATTGGGCAGAGATAAGCAGGTGGACCATCAGCACAGGTCCAGGACCTTTGTATTGGACAGAGATAAGCAGGTGGACCATCAGCACAGGTCCAGACCCTCTGTATTAGGAAGAGTTAAGCCGGTTGACCATCAGCACATGTCAAGACCCCGTGTATTTGGCAGAGATAAGCAGGTGGACGATCCGCACAGGTCCAGACCCTGTGCATCGGGCAGAGATAAGCAGGTGGACCATCAGCACAGGTCCAGACCCTGTGTATTGGGCAGACATAAGCAGGTGGACCATCAGCACATGTCCAGACCCTGTGTATTGGGCAGAGATAAGCAGGTGGACAATCAGCACAGGTCCATACCCTGTGTATTGGGCAGAGATAAACAGGTGGACCATCAGCACAGCTCCAGAACCTGTGCATTGGGCAGTGATAAGCAGGTGGACCCTCAGCACAGGTCCAGGACCTGTGTATTGGGCAGAGATAAGCAGGTAGACATACTGAACAGGTCCAGACCCTGTGTATTGGGCAGAGATAAGCAGGTGGACCTTCAGCACAGCTCCAGACTCTGTGTATTGGGCAGAGATAAGCAGGTGGACCTTTAGCACAGATCCAGAATCTGCGCATTGGGCAGAGATAAGCAGGTGGACCATCAGCAAAGGTCCAGATGCTGTGTATTGGGCAGACATAAGCAGGTGGACTATCAACACAGGTCCAGACACTGTGTATTGGGCAGAGATAAGCAGGTGGCCATCACCACAGGTCCAAATGCTGTGTATTGGGCAGAGATAAGAAGGGGGACCATCAGCATAGGTCCATACCTTGTGTATTGGTCAGAGATAAGCAGGTGGACCATCAGCACAGGTCCAGACCATGTGTAGTGGGCAGAGATAAGCAGGTGGACCATCAACACATGTCCAGACCCTGTGTATTGGGCAGAGATAAGCAGGTGGACCATCGGAACAGGTCCAGACACTGTGTATTGCGCAGAGATAAGCAGGTGGACCATCAGCACAGGTCCAGGCCCTGTGTATTGGGCAGAGATAAGCAGGTGGACCATCAGTCCAGGTCAAGACCCTGTATATTGGGCAGAGATAAGCAGGTGGACCATCAGCACTGGTCAAGACCCTGTGTATTGGGCAGAGATAAGCAGGTGGACTATCAGCACAGGTCCAGATGCTGTGTATTGGGCAGAGATAAGAAGGTGGACCATCAGCATAGGTCCATACCCTGTCCATTCGTCAGAGATAAGCAGGTGGACCATCAGCACAGGTCCAGACCCTGTGTATTGGGCAGAGATAAGCAGGTGGACCATCAGCACATGTCCAGACCCTGTGTATTGGGCAGAGATAAGCAGGTGGACCTTCAGAACAACTCCAGACCCTGTGTATTGGGCAGAGATAAATAGGTGGACCATCAGCACAGGTCCAGACCCTCTGTATTAGGAAGAGTTAAGCCGGTTGACCATCAGCACATGTCCAGACCCCGTGTATTTGGCAGAGATAAGCAGGTGGACGATCCGCACTGGTCCAGACCCTGTGCATCGGGCAGAAATAAGCAGGTGAACCATCAGCACAGGTCCAGACCCTGTGTATTGGGCAGACATAAGCAGGTGGTCCATCAGCACAGGTCCAGACCCTGTGTATTTGGCAGATATAAGCAGGTGGACCATCTGCACAAGTCCAGAACCTGTGTTTTGGGCAGAGATAAGCAGGTGGACCATCAGTCCAGGTCAAGACCCTGTATATTGGGCAGAGATAAGCAGGTGGACCATCAGCACTGGCCAAGACCCTGTGTATTGGGCAGAGATAAGCAGGTGGACTATCAGCACAGGTCCAGATGCTGTGTATTGGGCAGAGATAAGAAGGTGGACCATCAGCATAGGTCCATACCCTGTCCATTCGTCAGAGATAAGCAGGTGGACCATCAGCACAGGTCCAGACCCTGTGTATTGGGCAGAGATAAGCAGGTGGACCATCAGCACATGTCCAGACCCTGTGTATTGGGCAGAGATAAGCAGGTGGACCTTCAGCACAACTCCAGACCCTGCGTATTGGGCAGAGATAAATAGGTGGACCATCAGCACAGGTCCAGACCCTGTGTATTGGGCAGAGATAAGCAGGTTGACCATCAGCACAGGTCCAGACCCTTTGTATTGGGAAGAGTTAAGCAGGTTGACCATCAGCACAGGTCCAGACCCAGTGTATTGGGCAGAGATAAGCAGGTGGACCATCAGCAAAGGTCCAGATGCTGTGTATTGGGCAGACATAAGCAGGTGGACTATCAACACAGGTCCAGACACTGTGTATTGGGCAGAGATAAGCAGGTGGCCATCACCACAGGTCCAAATGCTGTGTATTGTGCAGAGATAAGAAGGGGGACCATCAGCATAGGTCCATACCTTGTGTATTGGTCAGAGATAAGCAGGTGGACCATCAGCACAGGTCCAGACCATGTGTATTGGGCAGAGATAAGCAGGTGGACCATCAACACATGTCCAGACCCTGTGTATTGGGCAGAGATAAGCAGGTTGACCATCGGAACAGGTCCAGACACTGTGTATTGGGCAGAGATAAGCAGGTGGACCATCAGCACAGGTCCAGAACCTATGTATTGGGCAGAGATAAGCAGGTGGACCATCAGCACAGGTCCAGGACCTTTGTGTTGGACAGAGATAAGCAGGTGGACCATCAGCACAGGTCCAGACCTTCTGTATTAGGAAGAGTTAAGCCGGTTGACCATCAGCACATGTCCAGACCCCGTGTATTTGGCAGAGATAAGCAGGTGGACAATCCGCACAGGTCCAGACCCTGTGCATCGGGCAGAGATAAGCAGGTGGACCATCAGCACAGGTCCAGACCCTGTGTATTTGGCAGACATAAGCAGGTGGACCATCAGCACATGTCCAGACCCTGTGTATTGGGCAGAGATAAGCAGGTGGACAATCAGCACATGTCCAGACCCTGTGTATTGGGCAGAGATAAGCAGGTGGACAATCAGCACAGGTCCAGACCCTGTGCATTGGGAAGCGATAAGCAGGTGGACCCTCAGCACAGCTCCAGGACCTGTGTATTGGGCAGAGATAAGCAGGTAGACATACTGAACAGGTCCAGACCCTGTGTATTGGGCAGAAATAAGCAGGTGGACCTAAAGCACAGCTCCAGACCCTGTGTATTGGGCAGAGATAAGCAGGTGGACCTTTAGCAAAGATCCAGAACCTGCACATTGGGCAGAGATAAGCAGGTGGACCATCAGCACAGGTCCAGATGCAGTGTATTGGGCAGAGATAAGCAGGTGGACCATCAGCACAGGTCCAGACCCTGTGTATTGGGCAGAGATAAGCAGCTGGACCATCAGCAGAGGTCCAAACCCTGTGAATCGGGCAGAGATAAGCAGGGAGACATTCAGCACAGGTCCAGACCATGTGTATTGGGCAGACATAAGCAGGTGGACCATCAGCACAGGTCCAGGCCCTGTGTATTGGGCAGAGATAAGCAGGTGGACGATCAGTACAGGTCCAGACCCTGTGAATTGGGCAGAGATAAGCAGGTAGATCATCAGCAAAGGTCCAGACCCTGTGTATTGGGCAGAGATAAGCAGGTGGACCATCCGCACGGTTCCAGACCCTGTGTATTGGGCAGAGATAAGCAGGTGGACCATCAGCACAGGTCCAGACCCTGTGTATTGGGCAGAGATAAGCAGGTGGTCCATCAGCAAGGTCCAGACCCTGTGTATTGGGCAGAGATAATAAGGTGGACCATCAGCACAGGTTCAAACCCTGTGTATTGGTCAGAGATAAGCAGGTGGACCATCAGCACAGGTCCAGACACTGTGTATTGGGCAGAGATAAGCAGGTGGTCCATCAGCAAGGTCCAGACCCTGTGTATTGGGCAGAGATAATAAGGTGGACCATCAGCACAGGTTCAAACCCTGTGTATTGGTCAGAGATAAGCAGGTGGACCATCAGCACAGGTCCATACGCTGTGTATTGGGCAGAGATAAGCAGGTCGACCATCAGCACAGGTCCAAACACTGTGTATTGGGCAGGGATAAGCAGGTGGACCATAAGCACAGATCCAGACGCTGTGTATTGGGCAGAGATAAGCAGGTCAACCATCAGCACAGGTCCAGACCATGTGTATTGGGCAGAGATAAGCAGGTGGACCATCAACACATGTCCAGACCCTGTGTATTGGGCAGAGATAAGCAGGTGGACCATCGGAACAGGTCCAGACACTGTGTATTGGGCAGAGATAAGCAGGTGGACCATCAGCACAGGTCCAGAACCTATGTATTGGGCAGAGATAAGCAGGTGGACCATCAGCACAGGTCCAGGACCTTTGTATTGGACAGAGATAAGCAGGTGGACCATCAGCACAGGTCCAGACCCTCTGTATTAGGAAGAGTTAAGCCGGTTGACCATCAGCACATGTCAAGTCCCCGTGTATTTGGCAGAGATAAGCAGGTGGACGATCCGCACAGGTCCAGACCCTGTGCATCGGGCAGAGATAAGCAGGTGGACCATCAGCACAGGTCCAGACCCTGTGTATTGGGCAGACATAAGCAGGTGGAGATGTCCAGACCCTGTGTATTGGGCAGAGATAAGCAGGTGGACAATCAGCACAGGTCCAGACCCTGTGTATTGGGCAGAGATAAACAGGTGGACCATTAGCACAGGTCCAGAACCTGTGCATTGGGCAGTGATAAGCAGGTGGAACCTCAGCACAGGTCCAGGACCTGTGTATTGGGCAGAGATAAGCAGGTAGACATACTGAACAGGTCCAGACCCTGTGTATTGGGCAGAGATAAGCAGGTGGACCTTCAGCACAGCTCCAGACCCTGTGTATTGGGCAGAGATAAGCAGGTGGACCTTTAGCACAGATCCAGAATCTGCGCATTGGGCAGAGATAAGCAGGTGGACTATCAGCAAAGGTCCAGATGCTGTGTATTGGGCAGACATAAGCAGGTGGACTATCAACACAGGTCCAGACACTGTGTATTGGGCAGAGATAAGCAGGTGGCCATCACCACAGGTCCAAATGCTGTGTATTGGGCAGAGATAAGAAGGGGGACCATCAGCATAGGTCCATACCTTGTATATTGGTCAGAGATAAGCAGGTGGACCATCAGCACAGGTCCAGACCATGTGTATTGGGCAGAGATAAGCAGGTGGACCATCAACACATGTCCAGACCCTGTGTATTGGGCAGAGATAAGCAGGTGGACCATCGGAACAGGTCCAGACACTGTGTATTGGGCAGAGATAAGCAGGTGGACCATCAGCACAGGTCCAGGCCCTGTGTATTGGGCAGAGATAAGCAGGTGGACCATCAGTACACGTCAAGACCCTGTATATTGGGCAGAGATAAGCAGGTGGACCATCAGCACTGGTCAAGACCCTGTGTATTGGGCAGAGATAAGCAGGTGGACTATCAGCACAGGTCCAGATGCTGTGTATTGGGCAGAGATAAGAAGGTGGACCATCAGCATAGGTCCATACCCTGTCCATTCGTCAGAGATAAGCAGGTGGACCATCAGCACAGGTCCAGACCCTGTGTATTGGGCAGAGATAAGCAGGTGGACCATCTGCACATGTCCAGACCCTGTGCATTGGGCAGAGATAAGCAGGTGGACCTTCAGCACAACTCCAGACCCTGTGTATTGGGCAGAGATAAATAGGTGGACCATCAGCACAGGTCCAGACCCTCTGTATTAGGAAGAGTTAAGCCGGTTGACCATCAGCACATGTCCAGACCCCGTGTATTTGGCAGAGATAAGCAGGTGGACGATCTGCACAGGTCCAGACCCTGTGCATCGGGCAGAGATAAGCAGGTGGACCATCAGCACAGGTCCAGACCCTGTGTATTGGGCAGACATAAGCAGGTGGACCATCAGCACAGGTCCAGACCCTGTGTATTTGGCAGAGATAAGCAGGTGGACCATCTGCACAAGTCCAGAACCTGTGTTTTGGGCAGAGATAAGCAGGTGGACCATCAGTCCAGGTCAAGACCCTGTATATTGGGCAGAGATAAGCAGGTGGACCATCAGCACTGGTCAAGACCCTGTGTATTGGGCAGAGATAAGCAGGTGGACTATCAGCACAGGTCCAGATGCTGTGTATTGGGCAGAGATAAGAAGGTGGACCATCAGCATAGGTCCATACCCTGTCCATTCGTCAGAGATAAGCAGGTGGACCATCAGCACAGGTCCAGACCCTGTGTATTGGGCAGAGATAAGCAGGTGGACCATCAGCACATGTCCAGACCCTGTGTATTGGGCAGAGATAAGCAGGTGGACCTTCAGCACAACTCCAGACCCTGTGTATTGGGCAGAGATAAATAGGTGGACCATCAGCACAGGTCCAGACCCTGTGTATTGGGCAGAGATAAGCAGGTTGACCATCAGCACAGGTCCAGACCCTTTGTATTGGGAAGAGTTAAGCAGGTTGACCATCAGCACAGGTCCAGACACAGTGTATTGGGCAGAGATAAGCAGGTGGACCATCAGCAAAGGTCCAGATGCTGTGCATTGGGCAGACATAAGCAGGTGGACTATCAACACAGGTCCAGACACTGTGTATTGGGCAGAGATAAGCAGGTGGCCATCACCACAGGTCCAAATGCTGTGTATTGTGCAGAGATAAGAAGGGGGACCATCAGCATAGGTCCATACCTTGTGTATTGGTCAGGGATAAGCAGGTGGACCATCAGCACAGGTCCAGACCATGTGTATTGGGCAGAGATAAGCAGGTGGACCATCAACACATGTCCAGACCCTGTGTATTGGGCAGAGATAAGCAGGTGGACCATCGGAACAGGTCCAGACACTGTGTATTGGGCAGAGATAAGCAGGTGGACCATCAGCACAGGTCCAGAACCTATGTATTGGGCAGAGATAAGCAGGTGGACCATCAGCACAGGTCCAGGACCTTTGTATTGGACAGAGATAAGCAGGTGGACCATCAGCACAGGTCCAGACCTTCTGTATTAGGAAGCGTTAAGCCGGTTGACCATCAGCACATGTCCAGACCCCGTGTATTTGGCAGAGATAAGCAGGTGGACAATCCGCACAGGACCAGACCCTGTGCATCGGGCAGAGATAAGCAGGTGGACCATCAGCACAGGTCCAGACCCTGTGTATTTGGCAGACATAAGCAGGTGGACCATCAGCACATGTCCAGACCCTGTGTATTGGGCAGAGATAAGCAGGTGGACAATCAGCACAGGTCCAGACCCTGTGTATTGGGCAGAGATAAACAGGTGGACCATCAGCACAGGTCCAGAACCTGTGCATTGGGCAGCGATAAGCAGGTGGACCCTCAGCACAGCTCCAGGACCTGTGTATTGGGCAGAGATAAGCAGGTAGACATACTGAACAGGTCCAGACCCTGTGTATTGGGCAGAGATAAGCAGGTGGACCTAAAGCACAGCTCCAGACCCTGTGTATTGGGCAGAGATAAGCAGGTGGAACTTTAGCAAAGATCCAGAACCTGCGCATTGGGCAGAGATAAGCAGGTGGACCATCAGCACAGGTCCAGATGCAGTGTATTGGGCAGAGATAAGCAGGTGGACCATCAGCACAGGTCCAGACCCTGTGTATTGGGCAGAGATAAGCAGCTGGACCATCAGCAGAGGTCCAAACCCTGTGAATCGGGCAGAGATAAGCAGGGAGACATTCAGCACAGGTCCAGACCATGTGTATTGGGCAGACATAAGCAGGTGGACCATCACCACAGGTCCAGGCCCTGTGTATTGGGCAGAGATAAGCAGGTGGACGATCAGTACAGGTCCAGACCCTGTGAATTGGGCAGAGATAAGCAGGTAGAGCATCAGCAAAGGTCCAGACCCTGTGTATTGGGCAGAGATAAGCAGGTGGACCATCCGCACAGTTCCAGACCCTGTGTATTGGGCAGAGATAAGCAGGTGGACCATCAGCACAGGTCCAGACCCTGTGTATTGGGCAGAGATAAGCAGGTGGACCATCAGCAAGGTCCAGACCCTGTGTATTGGGCAGAGATAATAAGGTGGACCATCAGCACAGGTTCAAACCCTGTGTATTGGTCAGAGATAAGCAGGTGGACCATCAGCACAGGTCCAGGACCTTTGTATTGGACAGAGATAAGCAGGTGGACCATCAGCACAGGTCCAGACCTTCTGTATTAGGAAGCGTTAAGCCGGTTGACCATCAGCAAATGTCCAGACCCCGTGTATTTGGCAGAGATAAGCAGGTGGACAATCCGCACAGGTCCAGACCCTGTGCATCGGGCAGAGATAAGCAGGTGGACCATCAGCACAGGTCCAGACCCTGTGTATTTGGCAGACATAAGCAGGTGGACCATCAGCACATGTCCAGACCCTGTGTATTGGGCAGAGATAAGCAGGTGGACAATCAGCACAGGTCCAGACCCTGTGTATTGGGCAGAGATAAACAGGTGGACCATCAGCACAGGTCCAGAACCTGTGCATTGGGCAGCGATAAGCAGGTGGACCCTCAGCACAGCTCCAGGACCTGTGTATTGGGCAGAGATAAGCAGGTAGACATACTGAACAGGTCCAGACCCTGTGTATTGGGCAGAGATAAGCAGGTGGACCTAAAGCACAGCTCCAGACCCTGTGTATTGGGCAGAGATAAGCAGGTGGAACTTTAGCAAAGATCCAGAACCTGCGCATTGGGCAGAGATAAGCAGGTGGACCATCAGCACAGGTCCAGATGCAGTGTATTGGGCAGAGATAAGCAGGTGGACCATCAGCACAGGTCCAGACCCTGTGTATTGGGAAGAGATAAGCAGCTGGACCATCAGCAGAGGTCCAAACCCTGTGAATCGGGCAGAGATAAGCAGGGAGACATTCAGCACAGGTCCAGACCATGTGTATTGGGCAGACATAAGCAGGTGGACCATCAGCACAGGTCCAGGCCCTGTGTATTGGGCAGAGATAAGCAGGTGGACGATCAGTACAGGTCCAGACCCTGTGAATTGGGCAGAGATAAGCAGGTAGAGCATCAGCAAAGGTCCAGACCCTGTGTATTGGGCAGAGATAAGCAGGTGGACCATCCGCACAGTTCCAGACCCTGTGTATTGGGCAGAGATAAGCAGGTGGACCATCAGCACAGGTCCAGACCCTGTGTATTGGGCAGAGATAAGCAGGTGGACCATCAGCAAGGTCCAGACCCTGTGTATTGGGCAGAGATAATAAGGTGGACCATCAGCACAGGTTCAAACCCTGTGTATTTGTCAGAGATAAGCAGGTGGACCATCAGCACAGGTCCATACGCTGTGTATTGGGCAGAGATAAGCAGGTCGACCATCAGCACAGATCCAAACGCTGTGTATTGGGCAGAGATAAGCAGGTGGACCATCAAGACATGTCCAGATCCTGTGTATTGGGCAGAGATAATCAGGTGGACCATCGGAACAGGTCCAGACACTGTGTATTGGGCAGAGATAAGCAGGTGGACCATCAGCACAGGTCCAGAACCTATGAATTGGGCAGAGATAAGCAGGTGGACCATCCGCACAGGTCCAGGACCTTTGTATTGGACAGAGATAAGCAGGTGGACCATCAGCACAGGTCCAGACCCTCTGTATTAGGAAGAGTTAAGCCGGTTGACCATCAGCACAGGTCCAGACCCTGTGTATTGGGCAGAGATAAGCAGGTGGACCATCAGCAAAAGTCCAGATGCTGTGTATTGGGCAGACATAAGCAGGTGGACTATCAACACAGTTCCAGACAATGTGTATTGGGCAGAGATAAGCAGGTGGCCATCACCACAGGTCCAAATGCTGTGTATTGTGCAGAGATAAGAAGGGGGACCATCAGCATAGGTCCATACCTTGTGTTTTGGTCAGAGATAAGCAGGTGGACCATCAGCACAGGTCCAGACCATGTGTATTGGGCAGAGATAAGCAGGTGGACCATCAAGACATGTCCAGACCCTGTGTATTGGGCAGAGATAAGCAGGTGGACCATCGGAACAGGTCCAGACACTGTGTATTGGGCAGAGATAAGCAGGTGGACCATCAGCACAGGTCCAGAACCTATGTATTGGGCAGAGATAAGCAGGTGGACCATCAGCACAGGTCCAGGACCTTTGTATTGGACAGAGATAAGCAGGTGGACCATCAGCACAGGTCCAGACCCTCTGTATTAGGAAGTGTTAAGCCGGTTGACCATCAGCACATGTCAAGACCCCGTGTATTTGGCAGAGATAAGCAGGTGGACGATCCGCACAGGTCCAGACCCTGTGCATCGGGCAGAGATAAGCAGGTGGACCATCAGCACAGGTCCAGACCCTGTGTATTGGGCAGACATAAGCAGGTGGACCATCAGCACATGTCCAGACCCTGTGTATTGGGCAGAGATAAGCAGGTGGACAATCAGCACAGGTCCAGACCCTGTGTATTGGGCAGAGATAAACAGGTGGACCATCAGCACAGGTCCAGAACCTGTGCATTGGGCAGTGATAAGCAGGTGGACCCTCAGCACAGGTCCAGGACCTGTGTATTGGGCAGAGATAAGCAGGTAGACATACTGAACAGGTCCAGACCCTGTGTATTGGGCAGAGATAAGCAGGTGGACCTTCAGCACAGCTCCAGACTCTGTGTATTGGGCAGAGATAAGCAGGTGGACCTTTAGCACAGATCCAGAATCTGCGCATTGGGCAGAGATTAGCAGGTGGACCATCAGCAAAGGTCCAGATGCTGTGTATTGGGCAGACATAAGCAGGTGGACTATCAACACAGGTCCAGACACTGTGTATTGGGCAGAGATAAGCAGGTGGCCATCACCACAGGTCCAAATGCTGTGTATTGGGCAGAGATAAATAGGTGGACCATCAGCACAGGTCCAGACCCTCTGTATTAGGAAGAGTTAAGCCGGTTGACCATCAGCACATGTCCAGACCCCGTGTATTTGGCAGAGATAAGCAGGTGGACGATCTTCACAGGTCCAGACCCTGTGCATCGGGCAGAGATAAGCAGGTGGACCATCAGCACAGGTCCAGACCCTGTGTATTGGGCAGACATAAGCAGGTGGACCATCAGCACAGGTCCAGACCCTGTGTATTTGGCAGAGATAAGCAGGTGGACCATCTGCACAAGTCCAGAACCTGTGTTTTGGGCAGAGATAAGCAGGTGGACCATCAGTCCAGGTCAAGACCCTGTATATTGGGCAGAGATAAGCAGGTGGACCATCAGCACTGGTCAAGACCCTGTGTATTGGGCAGAGATAAGCAGGTGGACTATCAGCACAGGTCCAGATGCTGTGTATTGGGCAGAGATAAGAAGGTGGACCATCAGCATAGGTCCATACCCTGTCCATTCGTCAGAGATAAGCAGGTGGACCATCAGCACAGGTCCAGACCCTGTGTATTGGGCAGAGATAAGCAGGTGGACCATCAGCACATGTCCAGACCCTGTGCATTGGGCAGAGATAAGCAGGTGGACCTTCAGCACAACTCCAGACCCTGTGTATTGGGCAGAGATAAATAGGTGGACCATCAGCACAGGTCCAGACCCTGTGTATTGGGCAGAGATAAGCAGGTTGACCATCAGCACAGGTCCAGACCCTTTGTATTGGGAAGAGTTAAGCAGGTTGACCATCAGCACAGGTCCAGACACAGTGTATTGGGCAGAGATAAGCAGGTGGACCATCAGCAAAGGTCCAGACACAGTGTATTGGGCAGAGATAATAAGGTGGACCATCAGCACAGGTTCAAACCCTGTGTATTGGACAGAGATAAGCAGGTTGACCATCAGCACAGGTCCAGACCCAGTGTATTGGGCAGAGATAAGCAGGTGGACCATCAGCAAAGGTCCAGATGCTGTGTATTGGGCAGACATAAGCAGGTGGACTATCAACACAGGTCCAGACACTGTGTATTGGGCAGAGATAAGCAGGTGGCCATCACCACAGGTCCAAATGCTGTGTATTGTGCAGAGATAAGAAGGGGGACCATCAGCATAGGTCCATACCTTGTGTATTGGTCAGAGATAAGCAGGTGGACCATCAGCACAGGTCCAGACCATGTGTATTGGGCAGAGATAAGCAGGTGGACCATTAACACATGTCCAGACCCTGTGTATTGGGCAGAGATAAGCAAGTGGACCATCGGAACAGGTCCAGACACTGTGTATTGGGCAGAGATAAGCAGGTGGACCATCAGCACAGGTCCAGAACCTATGTATTGGGCAGAGATAAGCAGGTGGACCATCAGCACAGGTCCAGGACCTTTGTATTGGACAGAGATAAGCAGGTGGACCATCAGCACAGGTCCAGACCTTCTGTATTAGGAAGAGTTAAGCCGGTTGACCATCAGCACATGTCCAGACCCCGTGTATTTGGCAGAGATAAGCAGGTGGACAATCCGCACAGGTCCAGACCCTGTGCATCGGGCAGAGATAAGCAGGTGGACCATCAGCACAGATCCAGACCCTGTGTATTTGGCAGACATAAGCAGGTGGACCATCAGCACATGTCCAGACCCTGTGTATTGTGCAGAGATAAGCAGGTGGACAATCAGCACAGGTCCAGACCCTGTGTATTGGGCAGAGATAAACAGGTGGACCATCAGCACAGGTCCAGAACCTGTGCATTGGGCAGCGATAAGCAGGTGGACCCTCAGCACAGCTCCAGGACCTGTGTATTGGGCAGAGATAAGCAGGTAGACATACTGAACAGATCCAGACCCTGTGCATTGGGCAGAGATAAGCAGGTGGACCTAAAGCACAGCTCCAGACCCTGTGTATTGGGCAGAGATAAGCAGGTGGACCTTTAGCAAAGATCCAGAACCTGCACATTGGGCAGAGATAAGCAGGTGGACCATCAGCACAGGTCCAGATGCAGTGTATTGGGCAGAGATAAGCAGGTGGACCATCAGCACAGGTCCAGACCCTGTGTATTGGGCAGAGATAAGCAGCTGGACCATCAGCAGAGGTCCAAACCCTGTGAATCGGGCAGAGATAAGCAGGGAGACATTCAGCACAGGTCCAGACCATGTGTATTGGGCAGACATAAGCAGGTGGACCATCAGCACAGGTCCAGGCCCTGTGTATTGGGCAGAGATAAGCAGGTGGACGATCAGTACAGGTCCAGACCCTGTGAATTTGGCAGAGATAAGCAGGTAGATCATCAGCAAAGGTCCAGACCCTGTGTATTGGGCAGAGATAAGTAGGTGGACCATCCGCACAGTACCAGACCCTGTGTATTGGGCAGAGATAAGCAGGTGGACCATCAGCACAGGTCCAGACCCTGTGTATTGGGCAGAGATAAGCAGGTGGTCCATCAGCAAGGTCCAGACCCTGTGTATTGGGCAGAGATAATAAGGTGGACCATCAGCACAGGTTCAAACCCTGTGTATTGGTCAGAGATAAGCAGGTGGACCATCAGCACAGGTCCATACGCTGTGTATTGGGCAGAGATAAGCAGGTCGACCATCAGCACAGGTCCAAACACTGTGTATTGGGCAGGGATAAGCAGGTGGACCATAAGCACAGATCCAGACGCTGTGTATTGGGCAGAGATAAGCAGGTCAACCATCAGCACAGGTCCAGACCATGTGTATTGGGCAGAGATAAGCAGGTGGACCATCAACACATGTCCAGACCCTGTGTATTGGGCTGAGATAAGCAGGTGGACCATCGGAACAGGTCCAGACACTGTGTATTGGGCAGAGATAAGCAGGTGGACCATCAGCACAGGTCCAGAACCTATGTATTGGGCAGAGATAAGCAGGTGGACCATCAGCACAGGTCCAGGACCTTTGTATTGGACAGAGATAAGCAGGTGGACCATCAGCACAGGTCCAGACCCTCTGTATTAGGAAGAGTTAAGCCGGTTGACCATCAGCACATGTCAAGTCCCCGTGTATTTGGCAGAGATAAGCAGGTGGACGATCCGCACAGGTCCAGACCCTGTGCATCGGGCAGAGATAAGCAGGTGGACCATCAGCACAGGTCCAGACCCTGTGTATTGGGCAGACATAAGCAGGTGGAGATGTCCAGACCCTGTGTATTGGGCAGAGATAAGCAGGTGGACAATCAGCACAGGTCCAGACCCTGTCTATTGGGCAGAGATAAACAGGTGGACCATTAGCACAGGTCCAGAACCTGTGCATTGGGCAGTGATAAGCAGGTGGAACCTCAGCACAGGTCCAGGACCTGTGTATTGGGCAGAGATAAGCAGGTAGACATACTGAACAGGTCCAGACCCTGTGTATTGGGCAGAGATAAGCAGGTGGACCTTCAGCACAGCTCCAGACCCTGTGTATTGGGCAGAGATAAGCAGGTGGACCTTTAGCACAGATCCAGAATCTGCGCATTGGGCAGAGATAAGCAGGTGGACCATCAGCAAAGGTCCAGATGCTGTGTATTGGGCAGACATAAGCAGGTGGACTATCAACACAGGTCCAGACACTGTGTATTGGGCAGAGATAAGCAGGTGGCCATCACCACAGGTCCAAATGCTGTGTATTGGGCAGAGATAAGAAGGGGGACCATCAGCATAGGTCCATACCTTGTATATTGGTCAGAGATAAGCAGGTGGACCATCAGCACAGGTCCAGACCATGTGTATTGGGCAGAGATAAGCAGGTGGACCATCAACACATGTCCAGACCCTGTGTATTGGGCAGAGATAAGCAGGTGGACCATCGCAACAGGTCCAGACACTGTGTATTGGGCAGAGATAAGCAGGTGGACCATCAGCACAGGTCCAGGCCCTGTGTATTGGGCAGAGATAAGCAGGTGGACCATCAGTACAGGTCAAGACCCTGTATATTGGGCAGAGATAAGCAGGTGGACCATCAGCACTGGTCAAGACCCTGTGTATTGGGCAGAGATAAGCAGGTGGACTATCAGCACAGGTCCAGATGCTGTGTATTGGGCAGAGATAAGAAGGTGGACCATCAGCATAGGTCCATACCCTGTCCATTCGTCAGAGATAAGCAGGTGGACCATCAGCACAGGTCCAGACCCTGTGTATTGGGCAGAGATAAGCAGGTGGACCATCTGCACATGTCCAGACCCTGTGCATTGGGCAGAGATAAGCAGGTGGACCTTCAGCACAACTCCAGACCCTGTGTATTGGGCAGAGATAAATAGGTGGACCATCAGCACAGGTCCAGACCCTCTGTATTAGGAAGAGTTAAGCCGGTTGACCATCAGCACATGTCCAGACCCCGTGTATTTGGCAGAGATAAGCAGATGGACGATCTGCACAGGTCCAGACCCTGTGCATCGGGCAGAGATAAGCAGGTGGACCATCAGCACAGGTCCAGACCCTGTGTATTGGGCAGACATAAGCAGGTGGACCATCAGCACAGGTCCAGACCCTGTGTATTTGGCAGAGATAAGCAGGTGGACCATCTGCACAAGTCCAGAACCTGTGTTTTGGGCAGAGATAAGCAGGTGGACCAACAGTCCAGGTCAAGACCCTGTATATTGGGCAGAGATAAGCAGGTGGACCATCAGCACTGGTCAAGACCCTGTGTATTGGGCAGAGATAAGCAGGTGGACTATCAGCACAGGTCCAGATGCTGTGTATTGGGCAGAGATAAGAAGGTGGACCATCAGCATAGGTCCATACCCTGTCCATTCGTCAGAGATAAGCAGGTGGACCATCAGCACAGGTCCAGACCCTGTGTATTGGGCAGAGATAAGCAGGTGGACCATCAGCACATGTCCAGACCCTGTGTATTGGGCAGAGATAAGCAGGTGGACCTACAGCACAACTCCAGACCCTGTGTATTGGGCAGAGATAAATAGGTGGACCATCAGCACAGGTCCAGACCCTGTGTATTGGGCAGAGATAAGCAGGTTGACCATCAGCACAGGTCCAGACCCTTTGTATTGGGAAGAGTTAAGCAGGTTGACCATCAGCACAGGTCCAGACACAGTGTATTGGGCAGAGATAAGCAGGTGGACCATCAGCAAAGGTCCAGATGCTGTGTATTGGGCAGACATAAGCAGGTGGACTATCAACACAGGTCCAGACACTGTGTATTGGGCAGAGATAAGCAGGTGGCCATCACCACAGGTCCAAATGCTGTGTATTGTGCAGAGATAAGAAGGGGGACCATCAGCATAGGTCCATACCTTATGTATTGGTCAGGGATAAGCAGGTGGACCATCAGCACAGGTCCAGACCATGTGTATTGGGCAGAGATAAGCAGGTGGACCATCAACACATGTCCAGACCCTGTGTATTGGGCAGAGATAAGCAGGTGGACCATCGGAACAGGTCCAGACACTGTGTATTGGGCAGAGATAAGCAGGTGGACCATCAGCACAGGTCCAGAACCTATGTATTGGGCAGAGATAAGCAGGTGGACCATCAGCACAGGTCCAGGACCTTTGTATTGGACAGAGATAAGCAGGTGGACCATCAGCACAGGTCCAGACCTTCTGTATTAGGAAGCGTTAAGCCGGTTGACCATCAGCACATGTCCAGACCCCGTGTATTTGGCAGAGATAAGCAGGTGGACAATCCGCACAGGTCCAGACCCTGTGCATCGGGCAGAGATAAGCAGGTGGACCATCAGCACAGGTCCAGACCCTGTGTATTTGGCAGACATAAGCAGGTGGACCATCAGCACATGTCCAGACCCTGTGTATTGGGCAGAGATAAGCAGGTGGACAATCAGCACAGGTCCAGACCCTGTGTATTGGGCAGAGATAAACAGGTGGACCATCAGCACAGGTCCAGAACCTGTGCATTGGGCAGCGATAAGCAGGTGGACCCTCAGCACAGCTCCAGGACCTGTGTATTGGGCAGAGATAAGCAGGTAGACATACTGAACAGGTCCAGACCCTGTCTATTGGGCAGAGATAAGCAGGTGGACCTAAAGCACAGCTCCAGACCCTGTGTATTGGGCAGAGATAAGCAGGTGGACCTTTAGCAAAGATCCAGAACCTGCGCATTGGGCAGAGATAAGCAGGTGGACCATCAGCACAGGTCCAGATGCAGTGTATTGGGCAGAGATAAGCAGGTGGACCATCAGCACAGGTCCAGACCCTGTGTATTGGGCAGAGATAAGCAGCTGGACCATCAGCAGAGGTCCAAACACTGTGAATCGGGCAGAGATAAGCAGGGAGACATTCAGCACAGGTCCAGACCATGTGTATTGGGCAGACATAAGCAGGTGGACCATCAGCACAGGTCCAGGCCCTGTGTATTGGGCAGATATAAGCAGGTGGACGATCAGTACAGGTCCAGACCCAGTGAATTGGGCAGAGATAAGCAGGTAGAGCATCAGCAAAGGTCCAGACCCTGTGTATTGGGCAGAGATAAGCAGGTGGACCATCCGCACAGTTCCAGACCCTGTGTATTGGGCAGAGATAAGCAGGTGGACCATCAGCACAGGTCCAGACCCTGTGTATTGGGCAGAGATAAGCAGGTGGACAATCAGCAAGGTCCAGACCCTGTGTATTGGGCAGAGATAATAAGGTGGACCATCAGCACAGGTTCAAACCCTGTGTATTGGTCAGAGATAAGCAGGTGGACCATCAGCACAGGTCCATACGCTGTGTATTGGGCAGAGATAAGCAGGTCGACCATCAGCACAGGTCCAAACACTGTGTATTTGGCAGGGATAAGCAGGTGGACCATCAGCACAGATCCAAACGCTGTGTATTGGGCAGAGATAAGCAGGTCAACCATCAGCATAGGTCCAGACCCTCTGTATTAGGAAGAGTAAAGCCGGTTGACAATCAGCACAGGTCCAGACCCTCTGTGTTGGGAAGAGATAAGCAGGTGGACCATCAGCACAGGTCCAGACCCTGTGTATTGGGCAGACATAAGCAGGTGGACCATCAGCACAGGTCTAGACCCTGTGTATTGGGCAGAGATAAGCAGGTGGACCATCAGCACAAGTCCAGATCCTGTGTGTTGGGCAGAGATAAGCAGGTGGACCATCAGCACAGGTCCAGGACCTTTGTATTGGACATAGATAAGCAGGTGGACCATCAGCACAGGTCCAGACCTTCTGTATTAGGAAGAGTTAAGCCGGTTGACCATCAGCACAGGTCCAGACCCTCTGTGTTGGGAAGAGATAAGCAGGTGGACCATCAGCACAGGTCCAGACCCTGTGTATTGGGCAGACATAAGCAGGTGGACCATCAGCACAGGTCTAGACCCTGTGTATTGGGCAGAGATAAGCAGGTGGACCATCAGCACAAGTCCGGATCCTGTGTGTTGGGCAGAGATAAGCAGGTGGACAATCAGCACAGGTCCAGACCCTGTGTATTGGGCAGAGATAAACAGGAGGACCATCAGCACAGGTCCAGACACTGTGTATTGGGCAGAGATAAGCAGGTGGACCATCAGCACAGGTCCAGAACCTATGTATTGGACAGAGATAAGCAGGTGGACCATCAGCACAGGTCCAGGACCTTTGTATTGGACAGAGATAAGCAGGTGAACCATCAGCACAGGTCCAGACCCTTTGTATTGGGAAGAGTTAAGCAGGTTGACCATCAGCACAGGTCCAGACACTGTGTATTGGGCAGAGATAAGCAGGTGGAACATCAGCAAAGGTCCAGATGCTGTGTATTGGGCAGAGATAAGCAGGTGGACTATCAACACAGGTCCAGACACTGTGTATTGTGCAGAGATAAGCAGGTGGCCATCACCACAGGTCCAAATGCTGTGTATTGGGCAGAGATAAGAAGGGGGACCATCAGCATATGTCCATACCTTGTGTATTGGTCAGAGATAAGCACGTGGACCATCAGCACAGGTCCAGACCATGTGTATTGGGCAGAGTTAAGCAGGTGGACCATCAACACATGTCCAGACCCTGTGTATTGGGCAGAGATAAGCAGCTGGACCATCAGCAGAGGTCCAAACCCTGTGAATCGGGCAGAGATAAGCAGGGAGACATTCAGCACGGGTCCAGACCATGTGTATTGGGCAGACATAAGCAGGTGGACCATCAGCACAGGTCCAGGCCCTGTGTATTGGGCAGAGATAAGCAGGTGGACGATCAGTACAGGTCCAGACCCAGTGAATTGGGCAGAGATAAGCAGGTAGAGCATCAGCAAAGGTCCAGACCCTGTGTATTGGGCAGAGATAAGCAGGTGGACCATCCGCACAGGTCCAGATGCAGTGTATTGGGCAGAGATAAGCAGGTGGACCATCAGCACAGGTCCAGACCCTGTGTATTGGGCAGAGATAAGCAGCTGGACCATCAGCAGAGGTCCAAAGCCTGTGAATCGGGCAGAGATAAGCAGGGAGACATTCAGCACAGGTCCAGACCATGTGTATTGGGCAGACATAAGCAGGTGGACCATCAGCACAGGTCCAGGCCCTGTGTATTGGGCAGAGATAAGCAGGTGGACGATCAGTACAGGTCCAGACCCAGTGAATTGGGCAGAGATAAGCAGGTAGAGCATCAGCAAAGGTCCAGACCCTGTGTATTGGGCAGAGATAAGCAGGTGGACCATCCGCACAGTTCCAGACCCTGTGTATTGGGCAGAGATAAGCAGGTGGACCATCAGCACAGGTCCAGACCCTGTGTATTGGGCAGAGATAAGCAGGTGGACCATCAGCAAGGTCCAGACCCTGTGTATTGGGCAGAGATAATAAGGTGGACCATCAGCACAGGTTCAAACCCTGTGTATTGGTCAGAGATAAGCAGGTGGACCATCAGCACAGGTCCATACGCTGTGTATTGGGCAGAGATAAGCAGGTCGACCATCAGCACAGGTCCAAACACTGTGTATTGGGCAGGGATAAGCAGGTGGACCATCAGCACAGATCCAAACGCTGTGTATTGGGCAGAGATAAGCAGGTCAACCATCAGCATAGGTCCATACCCTCTGTATTAGGAAGAGTAAAGCCGGTTGACCATCAGCACAGGTCCAGACCCTCTGTGTTGGGAAGAGATAAGCAGGTGGACCATCAGCACAGGTCCAGACCCTGTGTATTGGGCAGACATAAGCAGGTGGACCATCAGCACAGGTCTAGACCCTGTGTATTGGGCAGAGATAAGCAGGTGGACCATCAGCACAAGTCCAGATCCTGTGTGTTGGGCAGAGATAAGCAGGTGGACCATCAGCACAGGTCCAGGACCTTTGTATTGGACAGAGATAAGCAGGTGGACCATCAGCACAGGTCCAGACCTTCTGTATTAGGAAGAGTTAAGCCGGTTGACCATCAGCACAGGTCCAGACCCTCTGTGTTGGGAAGAGATAAGCAGGTGGACCATCAGCACAGGTCCAGACCCTGTGTATTGGGCAGACATAAGCAGGTGGACCATCAGCACAGGTCTAGACCCTGTGTATTGGGCAGAGATAAGCAGGTGGACCATCAGCACAAGTCCAGATCCTGTGTGTTGGGCAGAGATAAGCAGGTGGACAATCAGCACAGGTCCAGACCCTGTGTATTGGGCAGAGATAAACAGGTGGACCATCAGCACAGGTCCAGACACTGTGTATTGGGCAGAGATAAGCAGGTGGACCATCAGCACAGGTCCAGAACCTATGTATTGGGCAGAGATAAGCAGGTGGACCATCAGCACAGGTCCAGGACCTTTGTATTGGACAGAGATAAGCAGGTGAACCATCAGCACAGGTCCAGACCCTTTGTATTGGGAAGAGTTAAGCAGGTTGACCATCAGCACAGGTCCAGACACTGTGTATTGGGCAGAGATAAGCAGGTGGAACATCAGCAAAGGTCCAGATGCTGTGTATTGGGCAGAGATAAGCAGGTGGACTATCAACACAGGTCCAGACACTGTGTATTGGGCAGAGATAAGCAGGTGGCCATCACCACAGGTCCAAATGCTGTGTATTGGGCAGAGATAAGAAGGGGGACCATCAGCATATGTCCATACCTTGTGTATTGGTCAGAGATAAGCACGTGGACCATCAGCACAGGTATAGACCATGTGTATTGGGCAGAGATAAGCAGGTGGACCATCAACACATGTCCAGAACCTGTGTATTGGGCAGAGATAAGCAGGTGGACCATCAGAACAGGTCCAGACACTGTGTATTGGGCAGAGATAAGAAGGTGGACCATCAGCACAGGTCCAGAACCTCTGTATTGGGCAGAGATAAGCAGGTGGACCATCAGCACAGGTCCAGGACATTTGTATTGGACAGAGATAAGCAGGTGGACCATCAGCACAGGTCCAGACCCTCTGTATTAGGAAGAGTTAAGCCGGTTGACCATCAGCTCATGTCCAGACCCCGTGTATTTGGCCGAGATAAGCATGTGGACGATCCGCACAGGTCCAGACCCTGTGCATCGGGCAGAGATAAGCAGGTGGACCATCAGCAGAGGTCCAGACCCTGTGTATTGGGCAGAGATAAGCAGGTGGACCATCAGTCCAGGTCAAGACCCTGTATATTGGGCAGAGATAAGCAGGTGGACAATCAGCACTGGTGAAGACCCTGTGTATTGGGCAGAGATAAGCAGGTGGACCATCAGCACAGGTCCAGACCCTGTGTATTGGGCAGAGATAAGCAGGTGGACCATCAGCACATGTCCAGACCCTGTGTATTGTGCAGAGATAAGAAGGTGGACCATCAGCACAGGTCCAGACCCTGTGTATTGGTTAGAGATAAGCAGGTGGACCATCAGCACAGATCTAGACCCTGTGTATTGGGCAGAGATAAGCAGGTGGACCATCAGCACAGGTCCTGACGCTGTTTATTGGGCAGAGCTAAGCAGGTGGACCATCAGCACAGGTCCAGACGCTGTATATTGGGCAGAGATAAGCAGGTGGATCATCAGCACAGGTCCAAACACTGTGTATTTGTCAGAGATAAGCAGATGGACCATCAGCACAGGTCCAAACCCTGTGTATTGGGCAGAGATAAGCAGGTGGACCATCAGCACAGGTCCAGACACTGTATAGGGCAGAGATAAGCAGGTGGACCATCAGCACAGCTTCAGACCCTGTTTATTGGGCATAGATAAGCAGGTGAAGAATCAGCACAAGTCCAGAAACTGTGTATTGGGCAGAGATAAGCAGGTGGACCTTCAGCACAGGTCCAGACCATGTGTATGAGGCAGAGATAAGCAGGTGGACCATCACCACAGGTCCAGACCCTGTGTATTGCGCAGAGATAAGCAGGTGGACCATCAGCACAGGTCCAGACCCTGTGCATTGGCCAGAGATAAGCAGATGGACCATCAGCACAGGTCCAGACCCTGTGTATTGGGCAGAGATAAGCAGGTGGACCATCAGCACAGGACCAAACCCTGTGTATTGGGCAGAGATAAGCAGGTGGACCATCAGCACAGGACCAGACCCTGTGTATTGGGCAGAGATTAGCAGGTGGACCTTCAGCACAGGTTGTGACCCTGTGTATTGGGCAGAAATAAGCAGGTGGATCATCAGCACAGGTCCAGACCCTGTGTATTGGGCAGAGATAAGCATGTGGACCATCAGCACACCTCCAGACCCTGTGTATTGTGCAGACATAAGAAGGTGGACAATGAGCACAGGTCCAGTCCCTCTGTATTGGGAAGAGTCAAGCAGGTTGACCATCAGACCCTTTGTATAGGGCAGAGATAAGCAGGTGGACCATCAGCACAGCTCCAGACGCTGTGTATTGCGCAGATATAAGCAGGTGGACCATCAGCACAGGTCCAAACCCTGTTTATCAAGCAGAGATAAGCAGGTGGACCTTCAGCACTGGTGAAGACCCTATGTATTGGGCAGAGATAAGCAGGTGGACCATCAGCACAGGTCCAGACCCTGTGTATTGGGCAGAGATAAGCAGGTGGACCATCAGCACATGTCCAGACCCTGTGTATTGTGCAGAGATAAGAAGGTGGACCATCAGCACAGGTCCAGACCCTGTGTATTGGGCAGAGATAAGCAGGTGGACCATCAGTCCAGGTCAAGACCCTGTATATTGGGCAGAGATAAGCAGGTGGACCATCAGCACTGGTGAAGACCCTGTGTATTGGGCAGAGATAAGCAGGTGGACTATCAGCACAGGTCCAGACCCTGTGTATTGGGCAGAGATAAGCAGGTGGACCATCAGCACACCTCCAGACCCTGTGCATTGTGCAGACATAAGAAGGTGGACAATGAGCACAGGTCCAGTCCCTCTGTATTGGGAAGAGTCAAGCAGGTTGACCATCAGACCCTTTGTATAGGGCAGATATAAGCAGGTGGACCATCAGCACAGGACCAGACCCTCTGTATTGGGCAGAGATAAGCAGGTGAACCATTAGCACAGGTCCAGACCCTTTGTATTGGGAAGAGTTAAGCAGGTTGACCATCAGCACAGGTCCAGACACTGTGTATTGGGCAGAGATAAGCAGGTGGACCATCAGCAAAGGTCCAGATGCTGTGTATTGGGCAGAGATAAGCAGGTGGACTATCAACACAGGTCCAGACACTGTGTATTGGGCAGAGATAAGCAGGTGGCCATCACCACAGGTCCAAATGCTGTGTATTGGGCAGAGATAAGAAGGGGGACCATCAGCATAGGTCCATACCTTGTGTATTGGTCAGAGATAAGCACGTGGACCATCAGCACACGTCCAGACCATGTGTATTGGGCAGAGATAAGCAGGTGGACCATCAACACATGTCCAGACCCTGTGTATTGGGCAGAGATAAGCAGGTGGACCATCAGAACAGGTCCAGACACTGTGTATTGGGCAGAGATAAGCAGGTGGACCATAAGCACAGGTCCAGAACCTCTGTATTGGGCAGAGATAAGCAGGTGGACCATCAGCACAGGTCCAGGACCTTTGTATTGGACAGAGATAAGCAGGTGAACCATCAGCACAGGTCCAGACCCTGTGTATTGGGCAGACATAAGCAGGTGGACCATCAGCACAGGTCTAGACCCTGTGTATTGGGCAGAGATAAGCAGGTGGACCATCAGCACAAGTCCAGATCCTGTGTGTTGGGCAGAGATAAGCAGGTGGACCATCAGCACAGGTCCAGGACCTTTGTATTGGACAGAGATAAGCAGGTGGACCATCAGCACAGGTCCAGACCTTCTGTATTAGGAAGAGTTAAGCCGGTTGACCATCAGCACAGGTCCAGACCCTCTGTGTTGGGAAGAGATAAGCAGGTGGACCATCAGCACAGGTCCAGACCCTGTGTATTGGGCAGACATAAGCAGGTGGACCATCAGCACAGGTCTAGACCCTGTGTATTGGGCAGAGATAAGCAGGTGGACCATCAGCACAAGTCCAGATCCTGTGTGTTGGGCAGAGATAAGCAGGTGGACAATCAGCACAGGTCCAGACCCTGTGTATTGGGCAGAGATAAACAGGAGGACCATCAGCACAGGTCCAGACACTGTGTATTGGGCAGAGATAAGCAGGTGGACCATCAGCACAGGTCCAGAACCTATGTATTGGGCAGAGATAAGCAGGTGGACCATCAGCACAGGTCCAGGACCTTTGTATTGGACAGAGATAAGCAGGTGAACCATCAGCACAGGTCCAGACCCTTTGTATTGGGAAGAGTTAAGCAGGTTGACCATCAGCACAGGTCCAGACACTGTGTATTGGGCAGAGATAAGCAGGTGGAACATCAGCAAAGGTCCAGATGCTGTGTATTGGGCAGAGATAAGCAGGTGGACTATCAACACAGGTCCAGACACTGTGTATTGTGCAGAGATAAGCAGGTGGCCATCACCACAGGTCCAAATGCTGTGTATTGGGCAGAGATAAGAAGGGGGACCATCAGCATATGTCCATACCTTGTGTATTGGTCAGAGATAAGCACGTGGACCATCAGCACAGGTCCAGACCATGTGTATTGGGCAGAGATAAGCAGGTGGACCATCAACACATGTCCAGACCCTGTGTATTGGGCAGAGATAAGCAGCTGGACCATCAGCAGAGGTCCAAACCCTGTGAATCGGGCAGAGATAAGCAGGGAGACATTCAGCACAGGTCCAGACCATGTGTATTGGGCAGACATAAGCAGGTGGACCATCAGCACAGGTCCAGGCCCTGTGTATTGGGCAGAGATAAGCAGGTGGACGATCAGTACAGGTCCAGACCCAGTGAATTGGGCAGAGATAAGCAGGTAGAGCATCAGCAAAGGTCCAGACCCTGTGTATTGGGCAGAGATAAGCAGGTGGACCATCCGCACAGGTCCAGATGCAGTGTATTGGGCAGAGATAAGCAGGTGGACCATCAGCACAGGTCCAGACCCTGTGTATTGGGCAGAGATAAGCAGCTGGACCATCAGCAGAGGTCCAAACCCTGTGAATCGGGCAGAGATAAGCAGGGAGACATTCAGCACAGGTCCAGACCATGTGTATTGGGCAGACATAAGCAGGTGGACCATCAGCACAGGTCCAGGCCCTGTGTATTGGGCAGAGATAAGCAGGTGGACGATCAGTACAGGTCCAGACCCAGTGAATTGGGCAGAGATAAGCAGGTAGAGCATCAGCAAAGGTCCAGACCCTGTGTATTGGGCAGAGATAAGCAGGTGGACCATCCGCACAGTTCCAGACCCTGTGTATTGGGCAGAGATAAGCAGGTGGACCATCAGCACAGGTCCAGACCCTGTGTATTGGGCAGAGATAAGCAGGTGGACCATCAGCAAGGTCCAGACCCTGTGTATTGGGCAGAGATAATAAGGTGGACCATCAGCACAGGTTCAAACCCTGTGTATTGGTCAGAGATAAGCAGGTGGACCATCAGCACAGGTCCATACGCTGTGTATTGGGCAGAGATAAGCAGGTCGACCATCAGCACAGGTCCAAACACTGTGTATTGGGCAGGGATAAGCAGGTGGACCATCAGCACAGATCCAAACGCTGTGTATTGGGCAGAGATAAGCAGGTCAACCATCAGCATAGGTCCAGACCCTCTGTATTAGGAAGAGTAAAGCCGGTTGACCATCAGCACAGGTCCAGACCCTCTGTGTTGGGAAGAGATAAGCAGGTGGACCATCAGCACAGGTCCAGACCCTGTGTATTGGGCAGACATAAGCAGGTGGACCATCAGCACAGGTCTAGACCCTGTGTATTGGGCAGAGATAAGCAGGTGGACCATCAGCACAAGTCCAGATCCTGTGTGTTGGGCAGAGATAAGCAGGTGGACCATCAGCACAGGTCCAGACCTTCTGTATTAGGAAGAGTTAAGCCGGTTGACCATCAGCACAGGTCCAGACCCTCTGTGTTGGGAAGAGATAAGCAGGTGGACCATCAGCACAGGTCCAGACCCTGTGTATTGGGCAGACATAAGCAGGTGGACCATCAGCACAGGTCTAGACCCTGTGTATTGGGCAGAGATAAGCAGGTGGACCATCAGCACAAGTCCAGATCCTGTGTGTTGGGCAGAGGTAAGCAGGTGGACCATCAGCACAGGTCCAGACCCTGTGTATTGGGCAGACATAAGCAGGTGGACCATCAGCACAGGTCTAGACCCTGTGTATTGGGCAGAGATAAGCAGGTGGACCATCAGCACAAGTCCAGATCCTGTGTGTTGGGCAGAGGTAAGCAGGTGGACAATCAGCACAGGTCCAGACCCTGTGTATTGGGCAGAGATAAACAGGTGGACCATCAGCACAGGTCCAGACACTGTGTATTGGGCAGAGATAAGCAGGTGGACCATCAGCACAGGTCCAGAACCTATGTATTGGGCAGAGATAAGCAGGTGGACCATCAGCACAGGTCCAGGACCTTTGTATTGGACAGAGATAAGCAGGTGAACCATCAGCACAGGTCCAGACCCTTTGTATTGGGAAGAGTTAAGCAGGTTGACCATCAGCACAGGTCCAGACACTGTGTATTGGGCAGAGATAAGCAGGTGGAACATCAGCAAAGGTCCAGATGCTGTGTATTGGGCAGAGATAAGCAGGTGGACTATCAACACAGGTCCAGACACTGTGTATTGGGCAGAGATAAGCAGGTGGCCATCACCACAGGTCCAAATGCTGTGTATTGGGCAGAGATAAGAAGGGGGACCATCAGCATATGTCCATACCTTGTGTATTGGTCAGAGATAAGCACGTGGACCATCAGCACAGGTCCAGACCATGTGTATTGGGCAGAGATAAGCAGGTGGACCATCAACACATGTCCAGAACCTGTGTATTGGGCAGAGATAAGCAGGTGGACCATCAGAACAGGTCCAGACACTGTGTATTGGGCAGAGATAAGAAGGTGGACCATCAGCACAGGTCCAGAACCTCTGTATTGGGCAGAGATAAGCAGGTGGACCATCAGCACAGGTCCAGGACATTTGTATTGGACAGAGATAAGCAGGTGGACCATCAGCACAGGTCCAGACCCTCTGTATTAGGAAGAGTTAAGCCGGTTGACCATCAGCTCATGTCCAGACCCCGTGTATTTGGCCGAGATAAGCATGTGGACGATCCGCACAGGTCCAGACCCTGTGCATCGGGCAGAGATAAGCAGGTGGACCATCAGCAGAGGTCCAGACCCTGTGTATTGGGCAGAGATAAGCAGGTGGACCATCAGTCCAGGTCAAGACCCTGTATATTGGGCAGAGATAAGCAGGTGGACAATCAGCACTGGTGAAGACCCTGTGTATTGGGCAGAGATAAGCAGGTGGACCATCAGCACAGGTCCAGACCCTGTGTATTGGGCAGAGATAAGCAGGTGGACCATCAGCACATGTCCAGACCCTGTGTATTGTGCAGAGATAAGAAGGTGGACCATCAGCACAGGTCCAGACCCTGTGTATTGGTTAGAGATAAGCAGGTGGACCATCAGCACAGATCTAGACCCTGTGTATTGGGCAGAGATAAGCAGGTGGACCATCAGCACAGGTCCTGACGCTGTGTATTGGGCAGAGCTAAGCAGGTGGACCATCAGCACAGGTCCAGACGCTGTATATTGGGCAGAGATAAGCAGGTGGATCATCAGCACAGGTCCAAACACTGTGTATTTGTCAGAGATAAGCAGATGGACCATCAGCACAGGTCCAAACCCTGTGTATTGGGCAGAGATAAGCAGGTGGACCATCAGCACAGGTCCAGACACTGTATAGGGCAGAGATAAGCAGGTGGACCATCAGCACAGCTTCAGACCCTGTTTATTGGGCATAGATAAGCAGGTGAAGAATCAGCACAAGTCCAGAAACTGTGTATTGGGCAGAGATAAGCAGGTGGACCTTCAGCACAGGTCCAGACCATGTGTATGAGGCAGAGATAAGCAGGTGGACCATCACCACAGGTCCAGACCCTGTGTATTGCGCAGAGATAAGCAGGTGGACCATCAGCACAGGTCCAGACCCTGTGCATTGGCCAGAGATAAGCAGATGGACCATCAGCACAGGTCCAGACCCTGTGTATTGGGCAGAGATAAGCAGGTGGACCATCAGCACAGGACCAAACCCTGTGTATTGGGCAGAGATAAGCAGGTGGACCATCAGCACAGGACCAGACCCTGTGTATTGGGCAGAGATTAGCAGGTGGACCTTCAGCACAGGTTGTGACCCTGTGTATTGGGCAGAAATAAGCAGGTGGATCATCAGCACAGGTCCAGACCCTGTGTATTGGGCAGAGATAAGCATGTGGACCATCAGCACACCTCCAGACCCTGTGTATTGTGCAGACATAAGAAGGTGGACAATGAGCACAGGTCCAGTCCCTCTGTATTGGGAAGAGTCAAGCAGGTTGACCATCAGACCCTTTGTATAGGGCAGAGATAAGCAGGTGGACCATCAGCACAGCTCCAGACGCTGTGTATTGCGCAGATATAAGCAGGTGGACCATCAGCACAGGTCCAAACCCTGTTTATCAAGCAGAGATAAGCAGGTGGACCTTCAGCACTGGTGAAGACCCTGTGTATTGGGCAGAGATAAGCAGGTGGACCATCAGCACAGGTCCAGACCCTGTGTATTGGGCAGAGATAAGCAGGTGGACCATCAGCACATGTCCAGACCCTGTGTATTGTGCAGAGATAAGAAGGTGGACCATCAGCACAGGTCCAGACCCTGTGTATTGGGCAGAGATAAGCAGGTGGACCATCAGTCCAGGTCAAGACCCTGTATATTGGGCAGAGATAAGCAGGTGGACCATCAGCACTGGTGAAGACCCTGTGTATTGGGCAGAGATAAGCAGGTGGACTATCAGCACAGGTCCAGACCCTGTGTATTGGGCAGAGATAAGCAGGTGGACCATCAGCACACCTCCAGACCCTGTGCATTGTGCAGACATAAGAAGGTGGACAATGAGCACAGGTCCAGTCCCTCTGTATTGGGAAGAGTCAAGCAGGTTGACCATCAGACCCTTTGTATAGGGCAGATATAAGCAGGTGGACCATCAGCACAGGACCAGACCCTCTGTATTGGGCAGAGATAAGCAGGTGAACCATTAGCACAGGTCCAGACCCTTTGTATTGGGAAGAGTTAAGCAGGTTGACCATCAGCACAGGTCCAGACACTGTGTATTGGGCAGAGATAAGCAGGTGGACCATCAGCAAAGGTCCAGATGCTGTGTATTGGGCAGAGATAAGCAGGTGGACTATCAACACAGGTCCAGACACTGTGTATTGGGCAGAGATAAGCAGGTGGCCATCACCACAGGTCCAAATGCTGTGTATTGGGCAGAGATAAGAAGGGGGACAATCAGCATAGGTCCATACCTTGTGTATTGGTCAGAGATAAGCACGTGGACCATCAGCACACGTCCAGACCATGTGTATTGGGCAGAGATAAGCAGGTGGACCATCAACACATGTCCAGACCCTGTGTATTGGGCAGAGATAAGCAGGTGGACCATCAGAACAGGTCCAGACACTGTGTATTGGGCAGAGATAAGCAGGTGGACCATAAGCACAGGTCCAGAACCTCTGTATTGGGCAGAGATAAGCAGGTGGACCATCAGCACAGGTCCAGGACATTTGTATTGGACAGAGATAAGCAGGTGGACCATCAGCACAGGTCCAGACCCTCTGTATTAGGAAGTGTTAAGCCGGTTGACCATCAGCTCATGTCCAGACCCCGTGTATTTGGCAGAGATAAGCATGTGGACAATCCGCACAGGTCCAGACCCTGTGCATCGGGCAGAGATAAGCAGGTGGACCATCAGCAGAGGTCCAGACCCTGTGTATTGGGCAGACATAAGCAGGTGGACCATCAGGACAGGTCCAGACCCTGTGTATTGGGCAGAGATAAGCAGGTGGACCATCTGCACAAGTCCAGAACCTGTGTATTGGGCAGAGATAAGCAGGTTGACCATCAGTCCAGGTCAAGACCCTGTGTATTGGGCAGAGATAAGCAGGTGGACCATCAGCACTGGAGAAGACCCTGTGTATTGGGCAGAGATAAGCAGGTGGACCATCAGCACATGTCCAGACCCTGTGTATTGGGCAGAGATAAGCAGGTGGACCTTCAGCACAACTCCAGACCCTGTGTATTGGGCAGAGATAAATAGGTGGACCATCAGCACAGGTCCAGACCCTGTGTATTGGGCAGAGATAAGCAGGTTGACCATCAGCACAGGTCCAGACCCTTTGTATTGGGAAGAGTTAAGCAGGTTGACCATCAGCACAGGTCCAGACAGAGTGTATTGGGCAGAGATAAGCAGGTGGACCATCAGCAAAGGTCCAGATGCTGTGTATTGGGCAGACATAAGCAGGTGGACTATCAACACAGGTCCAGACACTGTGTATTGGGCAGAGAAAAGCAGGTGGCCATCACCACAGGTCCAAATGATGTGTATTGTGCAGAGATAAGAAGGGGGACCATCAGCATAGGTCCATACCTTGTGTATTGGTCAGAGATAAGCAGGTGGACCATCAGCACAGGTCCAGACCATGTGTATTGGGCAGAGATAAGCAGGTGGACCATCAACACATGTCCAGACCCTGCGTATAGGGCAGAGATAAGCAGGTGGACCATCGGAACAGGTCCAGACACTGTGTATTGGGCAGAGATAAGCAGGTGGACCATCAGCACAGGTCCAGAACCTATGTATTGGGCAGAGATAAGCAGGTGGACCATCAGCACAGGTCCGGGACCTTTGTATTGGACATAGATAAGCAGGTGGACCATCAGCACAGGTCCAGACCTTCTGTATTAGGAAGAGTTAAGCCGGTTGACCATCAGCACATGTCCAGACCCCGTGTATTTGGCAGAGATAAGCAGGTGGACAATCCGCACAGGTCCAGACCCTGTGCATCGGGCAGAGATAAGCAGGTGGACCATCAGCAGAGGTCCAGACCCTGTGTATTTGGCAGACATAAGCAGGTGGACCATCAGCACATGTCCAGACCCTGTGTATTGGGCAGAGATAAGCAGGTGGACAATCAGCACAGGTCCAGACCCTGTGTATTGGGCAGAGATAAACAGGTGGACCATCAGCACAGGTCCAGAACCTGTGCATTGGGCAGCGATAAGCAGGTGGACACTCAGCACAGCTCCAGGACCTGTGTATTGGGCAGAGATAAGCAGGTAGACATACTGAACAGGTCCAGACCCTGTGTATTGGGCAGAGATAAGCAGGTGGACCTAAAGCACAGCTCCAGACCCTGTGTATTGGGCAGAGATAAGCAGGTGGACCTTTAGCAAAGATCCAGAACCTGCGCATTGGGCAGAGATAAGCAGGTGGACAATCAGCACAGGTCCAGATGCAGTATATTGGGCAGAGATAAGCAGGTGGACCATCAGCACAGGTCCAGACCCTGTGTATTGGGCAGAGATAAGCAGCTGGACCATCAGCAGAGGTCCAAACCCTGTGAATCGGGCAGAGATAAGCAGGGAGACATTCAGCACAGGTCCAGACCATGTGTATTGGGCAGACATAAGCAGGTGGACCATCAGCACAGGTCCAGGCCCTGTGTATTGGGCAGAGATAAGCAGGTGGACGATCAGTACAGGTCCAGACCCTGTGAATTGGGCAGAGATAAGCAGGTAGAGCATCAGCAAAGGTCCAGACCCTGTGTATTGGGCAGAGATAAGCAGGTGGACCATCCGCAAGTTCCAGACCCTGTGTATTGGGCAGAGATAAGCAGGTGGACCATCAGCACAGGTCCAGACCCTGTGTATTGGGCAGAGATAAGCAGGTGGACCATCAGCAAGGTCCAGACCCTGTGTATTGGGCAGAGATAATAAGGTGGACCATCAGCACAGGTTCAAACCCTGTGTATTGGTCAGAGATAAGCAGTTGGACCATCAGCACAGGTCCATACGCTGTGTATTGGGCAGAGATAAGCAGGTCGACCATCAGCACAGGTCCAAACACTGTGTATTGGGCAGGGATAAGCAGGTGGACCATCAGCACATATCCAGACGCTGTGTATTGGGCAGAGATAAGCAGGTCAACCATCAGCATAGGTCCAGACCCTCTGTATTAGGAAGAGTTAAGCCGGTTGACCATCAGCACAGGTCCAGACCCTCTGTGTTGGGAAGAGATAAGCAGGTGGACCATCAGCACAGGTCCAGACCCTGTGTATTGGGCAGACATAAGCAGGTGGACCATCAGCACAGGTCTACACCCCGTGTATTGGGCAGAGATAAGCAGGTGGACCATCAGCACAAGTCCAGATCCTGTGTGTTGGGCAGAGATAAGCAGGTGGACCATCAGTACAGGTCAAGACCCTGTGTATTGTGCAGAGATAACAGGTGGACCATCAGCACAGCTCAAGACCCTCTGTATTGGGAAGAGTTAAGCAGGTTGACCATCAGCACAGGACCAGACCCTGTGTATTGGGCAGAGATAAGCACGTGGACAATCAGTACAGGTCCACACCCTGTGTATTGGGCAGAGATAAGCAGGTGGACCATCTGCACAGGTCCAGACACTGTGTATTGGGCAGAGATAAGCAGGTGGACCATCAGCACAGGTCCAGACCCTGTGTATTGGGCAGACATAAGCAGGTGGACCATCAGCACTGCTCCTGACCCTGTGTATTGGGCAGAGATAAGCAGGTGGACCTTTAGCACAGATCCAGAACCTGCGCATTGGGCAGAGATAAGCAGGTGGACAATCAGCACAGGTCCAGACGCTGTGTATTGGGCAGAGATAAGCAGGTGGAACATCAGCACAGGTCCAGACCCTGTGTATTGGGCAGATATAAACAGGTGGACCATCAGCACAGGACCAAACCATGTGTATTGGGCAGAGATTAGCAGGTGGACCTTCAGCACAGGTCCAACCCTGTGTATTGGGCAGGGATATGCAGGTGGACCATCAGCAGAGGTCCAAATTCTGAGTATCGGGCAGAGATAAGCAGGTGGATATTCAGCACAGGTCCAGACCATGTGTATTGGGCAGTCATAAGCAGGTTGACCATCAGCACAGGTCCAGACCCTGTGTATTGGGCAGAGATAAGCAGTTAGATCATCAGCAAAGGTCCAGACCCTGTGTATTGGGCAGAGATAAGCAGGTCGACCATCAGCAGATGTCCAAACACTGTGTATTGGGCAGGGATAAGCAGGTGGACCGTCAGCACAGGGCCAGACCCTGTGTATTGGGCAGAGATAAGCAGGTGGACCATCTGCACAGGTCCAGACGCTGTGTATTGGACAGAGATAAGCAGGTCGACCATCAGCACAGGTCCAAACACTGTGTATTGGGCAGGGATAAACAGGTGGACCATCAGCACTGGCCCAGACCCTGTGTATTGGGCAGAGATAAGCAGGTGGACCATCAGCACAGGTCCAGACCCTGTGTATTGGGCAGAGATAAGCAGGTTGACCATCAGCACAGGACCAGACCCTCTGTATTGGGCAGAGATAAGCAGGTGAACCATCAGCACAGGTCCAGACCCTTTGTATTGGGAAGAGTTAAGCAGGTTGACCATCAGCACAGGTCCAGACACTGTGTATTGGGCAGAGATAAGCAGGTGGACCATCAGCAAAGGTCCAGATGCTGTGTATTGGGCAGAGATAAGCAGGTGGACTATCAACACAGGTCCAGACACTGTGTATTGGGCAGAGATAAGCAGGTGGCCATCACCACAGGTCCAAATGCTGTGTATTGGGCAGAGATAAGAAGGGGGACCATCAGCATATGTCCATACCTTGTGTATTGGTCAGAGATAAGCACGTGGACCATCAGCACAGGTCCAGACCATGTGTATTGGGCAGAGATAAGCAGGTGGACCATCAACACATGTCCAGACCCTGTGTATTGGGCAGTGATAAGCAGGTGGACCATCAGAACAGGTCCAGACACTGTGTATTGGGCAGAGATAAGCAGGTGGACCATCAGCACAGGTCCAGAACCTCTGTTTTGGGCAGAGATAAGCAGGTGGACCATCAGCACAGGTCCAGGACATTTGTATTGGACAGAGATAAGCAGGTGGACCATCAGCACAGGTCCAGACCCTGTGTATTGGGCAGAGATAAGCAGGTGGACCATCAGCACAGGTCCAGACCCTGTGTATTGTGCAGAGATAAGAAGGTGGACCATCAGCACAGGTCCAGACCCTGTGTATTGGGCAGAGATAAGCAGGTGGACCATCAGTCCAGGTCAAGACCCTGTATATTGGGCAGAGATAAGCAGGTGGACCATCAGCACTGGTGAAGACCCTGTGTATTGGGCAGAGATAAGCAGGTGGACTATCAGCACAGGTCCAGACCCTGTGTATTGGGCAGAGATAAGCAGGTGGACCATCAGCACACCTCCAGACCCTGTGCATTGTGCAGACATAAGAAGGTGGACAATGAGCACAGGTCCAGTCCCTCTGTATTGGGAAGAGTCAAGCAGGTTGACCATCAGACCCTTTGTATAGGGCAGATATAAGCAGGTGGACCATCAGCACAGGACCAGACCCTCTGTATTGGGCAGAGATAAGCAGGTGAACCATTAGCACAGGTCCAGACCCTTTGTATTGGGAAGAGTTAAGCAGGTTGACCATCAGCACAGGTCCAGACACTGTGTATAGGGCAGAGATAAGCAGGTGGACCATCAGCAAAGGTCCAGATGCTGTGTATTGGGCAGAGATAAGCAGGTGGACTATCAACACAGGTCCAGACACTGTGTATTGGGCAGAGATAAGCAGGTGGCCATCACCACAGGTCCAAATGCTGTGTATTGGGCAGAGATAAGAAGGGGGACCATCAGCATAGGTCCATACCTTGTGTATTGGTCAGAGATAAGCACGTGGACCATCAGCACACGTCCAGACCATGTGTATTGGGCAGAGATAAGCAGGTGGACCATCAACACATGTCCAGACCCTGTGTATTGGGCAGAGATAAGCAGGTGGACCATCAGAACAGGTCCAGACACTGTGTATTGGGCAGAGATAAGCAGGTGGACCATCAGCACACGTCCAGACCATGTGTATTGGGCAGAGATAAGCAGGTGGACCATCAACACATGTCCAGACCCTGTGTATTGGGCAGAGATAAGCAGGTGGACCATCAGAACAGGTCCAGACACTGTGTATTGGGCAGAGATAAGCAGGTGGACCATAAGCACAGGTCCAGAACCTCTGTATTGGGCAGAGATAAGCAGGTGGACCATCAGCACAGGTCCAGGACATTTGTATTGGACAGAGATAAGCAGGTGGACCATCAGCACACCTCCAGACCCTGTGCATTGTGCAGACATAAGAAGGTGGATAATGAGCACAGGTCCAATCCCTCTGTATTGGGAAGAGTCAAGCAGGTTGACCATCAGACCCTTTGTATAGGGCAGATATAAGCAGGTGGACCATCAGCACAGGACCAGACCCTCTGTATTGGGCAGAGATAAGCAGGTGAACCATTAGCACAGGTCCAGACCCTTTGTATTGGGAAGAGTTAAGCAGGTTGACCATCAGCACAGGTCCAGACACTGTGTATTGGGCAGAGATAAGCAGGTGGACCATCAGCAAAGGTCCAGATGCTGTGTATTGGGCAGAGATAAGCACGTGGACCATCAGCACACGTCCAGACCATGTGTATTGGGCAGAGATAAGCAGGTGGACCATCAACACATGTCCAGACCCTGTGTATTGGGCAGAGATAAGCAGGTGGACCATCAGAACAGGTCCAGACACTGTGTATTGGGCAGAGATAAGCAGGTGGACCATAAGCACAGGTCCAGAACCTCTGTATTGGGCAGAGATAAGCAGGTGGACCATCAGCACAGGTCCAGGACATTTGTATTGGACAGAGATAAGCAGGTGGACCATCAGCACAGGTCCAGACCCTCTGTATTAGGAAGTGTTAAGCCGGTTGACCATCAGCTCATGTCCAGACCCCGTGTATTTGGCAGAGATAAGCATGTGGACGATCCGCACAGGTCCAGACCCTGTGCATCGGGCAGAGATAATCAGGTGGACCATCAGCAGAGGTCCAGACCCTGTGTATTGGGCAGACATAAGCAGGTGGACCATCAGCACAGGTCCAGACCCTGTGTATTGGGCAGAGATAAGCAGGTGGACCATCTGCACAAGACCAGAACCTGTGTATTGGGCAGAGATAAGCAGGTTGACCATCAGTCCAGGTCAAGACCCTGTGTATTGGGCAGAGATAAGCAGGTGGACCATCAGCACTGGTGAAGACCCTGTGTATTGGGCAGAGATAAGCAGGTGGACCATCAGCACATGTCCAGACCCTGTGTATTGGGCAGAGATAAGCAGGTGGACCTTCAGCACAACTCCAGACCCTGTGTATTGGGCAGAGATAAATAGGTGGACCATCAGCACAGGTCCAGACCCTGTGTATTGGGCAGAGATAAGCAGGTTGACCATCAGCACAGGTCCAGAACCTTTGTATTGGGAAGAGTTAAGCAGGTTGACCATCAGCACAGGTCCAGACAGAGGTATTGGGCAGAGATAAGCAGGTGGACCATCAGCAAAGGTCCAGATGCTGTGTATTGGGCAGACATAAGCAGGTGGACTATCAACACAGGTCCAGACACTGTGTATTGGGCAGAGAAAAGCAGGTGGCCATCACCACAGGTCCAAATGATGTGTATTGTGCAGAGATAAGAAGGGGGACCATCAGCATAGGTCCATACCTTGTGTATTGGTCAGAGATAAGCAGGTGGACCATCAGCACAGGTCCAGACCATGTGTATTGGGCAGAGATAAGCAGGTGGACCATCAACACATGTCCAGACCCTGTGTATAGGGCAGAGATAAGCAGGTGGACCATCGGAACAGGTCCAGACACTGTGTATTGGGCAGAGATAAGCAGGTGGACCATCAGCACAGGTCCAGAACCTATGTATTGGGCAGAGATAAGCAGGTGGACCATCAGCACAGGTCCGGGACCTTTGTATTGGACATAGATAAGCAGGTGGACCATCAGCACAGGTCCAGACCTTCTGTATTAGGAAGAGTTAAGCCGGTTGACCATCAGCACATGTCCAGACCCCGTGTATTTGGCAGAGATAAGCAGGTGGACAATCCGCACAGGTCCAGACCCTGTGCATCGGGCAGAGATAAGCAGGTGGACCATCAGCACAGGTCCAGACCCTGTGTATTTGGCAGACATAAGCAGGTGGACCATCAGCACATGTCCAGACCCTGTGTATTGGGCAGAGATAAGCAGGTGGACAATCAGCACAGGTCCAGACCCTGTGTATTGGGCAGAGATAAACAGGTGGACCATCAGCACAGGTCCAGAACCTGTGCATTGGGCAGCGATAAGCAGGTGGACACTCAGCACAGCTCCAGGACCTGTGTATTGGGCAGAGATAAGCAGGTAGACATACTGAACAGGTCCAGACCCTGTGTATTGGGCAGAGATAAGCAGGTGGACCTAAAGCACAGCTCCAGACCCTGTGTATTGGGCAGAGATAAGCAGGTGGACCTTTAGCAAAGATCCAGAACCTGCGCATTGGGCAGAGATAAGCAGGTGGACCATCAGCACAGGTCCAGATGCAGTATATTGGGCAGAGATAAGCAGGTGGACCATCAGCACAGGTCCAGACACTGTGTATTGGGCAGAGATAAGCAGCTGGACCATCAGCAGAGGTCCAAACCCTGTGAATCGGGCAGAGATAAGCAGGGAGACATTCAGCACAGGTCCAGACCATGTGTATTGGGCAGACATAAGCAGGTGGACCATCAGCACAGGTCCAGGCCCTGTGTATTGGGCAGAGATAAGCAGGTGGACGATCAGTACAGTTCCAGACCCTGTGAATTGGGCAGAGATAAGCAGGTAGAGCATCAGCAAAGGTCCAGACCCTGTGTATTGGGCAGAGATAAGCAGGTGGACCATCCGCAAGTTCCAGACCCTGTGTATTGGGCAGAGATAAGCAGGTGGACCATCAGCACAGGTCCAGACCCTGTGTATTGGGCAGAGATAAGCAGGTGGACCATCAGCAAGGTCCAGACCCTGTGTATTGGGCAGAGATAATAAGGTGGACCATCAGCACAGGTTCAAACCCTGTGTATTGGTCAGAGATAAGCAGGTGGACCATCAGCACAGGTCCATACGCTGTGTATTGGGCAGAGATAAGCAGGTCGACCATCAGCACAGGTCCAAACACTGTGTATTGGGCAGGGATAAGCAGGTGGACCATCAGCACATATCCAGACGCTGTGTATTGGGCAGAGATAAGCAGGTCAACCATCAGCATAGGTCCAGACCCTCTGTATTAGGAAGAGTTAAGCCGGTTGACCATCAGCACAGGTCCAGACCCTCTGTGTTGGGAAGAGATAAGCAGGTGGACCATCAGCACAGGTCCAGACCCTGTGTATTGGGCAGACATAAGCAGGTGGACCATCAGCACAGGTCTACACCCTGTGTATTGGGCAGAGATAAGCAGGTGGACCATCAGCACAAGTCCAGATCCTGTGTGTTGGGCAGAGATAAGCAGGTGGACCATCAGTACAGGTCAAGACCCTGTGTATTGTGCAGAGATAACAGGTGGACCATCAGCACAGCTCAAGACCCTCTGTATTGGGAAGAGTTAAGCAGGTTGACCATCAGCACAGGACCAGACCCTGTGTATTGGGCAGAGATAAGCACGTGGACAATCAGTACAGGTCCACACCCTGTGTATTGGGCAGAGATAAGCAGGTGGACCATCTGCACAGGTTTAGACACTGTGTATTGGGCAGAGATAAGCAGGTGGACCATCAGCACAGGTCCAGACCCTGTGTATTGGGCAGACATAAGCAGGTGGACCATCAGCACTGCTCCTGACCCTGTGTATTGGGCAGAGATAAGCAGGTGGACCTTTAGCACAGATCCAGAACCTGCGCATTGGGCAGAGATAAGCAGGTGGACAATCAGCACAGGTCCAGACGCTGTGTATTGGGCAGAGATAAGCAGGTGGAACATCAGCACAGGTCCAGACCCTGTGTATTGGGCAGATATAAACAGGTGGACCATCAGCACAGGACCAAACCATGTGTATTGGGCAGAGATTAGCAGGTGGACCTTCAGCACAGGTCCAACCCTGTGTATTGGGCAGAGATAAGCAGGTGGACCATCAGCAGAGGTCCAAATTCTGAGTATCGGGCAGAGATAAGCAGGTGGATATTCAGCACAGGTCCAGACCATGTGTATTGGGCAGTCATAAGCAGGTTGACCATCAGCACAGGTCCAGACCCTGTGTATTGGGCGGAGATAAGCAGTTAGATCATCAGCAAAGGTCCAGACCCTGTGTATTGGGCAGAGATAAGCAGGTCGACCATCAGCAGATGTCCAAACACTGTGTATTGGGCAGGGATAAGCAGGTGGACCGTCAGCACAGGGCCAGACCCTGTGTATTGGGCAGAGATAAGCAGGTGGACCATCAGCACAGGTCCAGACGCTGTGTATTGGACAGAGATAAGCAGGTCGACCATCAGCACAGGTCCAAACACTGTGTATTGGGCAGGGATAAGCAGGTGGACCATCAGCACTGGCCCAGACCCTGTGTATTGGGCAGAGATAAGCAGGTGGACCATCAGCACAGGTCCAGACCCTGTGTATTGGGCAGAGATAAGCAGGTTGACCATCAGCACAGGACCAGACCCTCTGTATTGGGCAGAGATAAGCAGGTGAACCATCAGCACAGGTCCAGACCCTTTGTATTGGGAAGAGTTAAGCAGGTTGACCATCAGCACAGGTCCAGACACTGTGTATTGGGCAGAGATAAGCAGGTGGACCATCAGCAAAGGTCCAGATGCTGTGTATTGGGCAGAGATAAGCAGGTGGACTATCAACACAGGTCCAGACACTGTGTATTGGGCAGAGATAAGCAGGTGGCCATCACCACAGGTCCAAATGCTGTGTATTGGGCAGAGATAAGAAGGGGGACCATCAGCATATGTCCATACCTTGTGTATTGGTCAGAGATAAGCACGTGGACCATCAGCACAGGTCCAGACCATGTGTATTGGGCAGAGATAAGCAGGTGGACCATCAACACATGTCCAGACCCTGTGTATTGGGCAGTGATAAGCAGGTGGACCATCAGAACAGGTCCAGACACTGTGTATTGGGCAGAGATAAGCAGGTGGACCATCAGCACAGGTCCAGAACCTCTGTTTTGGGCAGAGATAAGCAGGTGGACCATCAGCACAGGTCCAGACCCTGTGTATTGGGCAGAGATAAGCAGGTGGACCATCAGCACAGGTCCAGACACTGTATTGGGCAGAGATAAGCAGGTGGACCATCAGCACATGTCCAGACCCTGTGTATTGTGCAGAGATAAGAAGGTGGACCATCAGCACAGGTCCAGACCCTGTGTATTGGTCAGAGATAAGCAGGTGGACCATCAGCACAGATCTAGACCCTGTGTATTGGGCAGAGATAAGCAGGTGGACCATCAGCACAGGTCCTGACGCTGTGTATTGGGCAGAGCTAAGCAGGTGGACCATCAGCACAGGTCCAGATGCTGTATATTGGGCAGAGATAAGCAGGTGGATCATCAGCACAGGTCCAAACACTGTGTATTTGTCAGAGATAAGCAGATGGACCATCAGCACAGGTCCAAACCCTGTGTATTGGGCAGAGATAAGCAGGTGGACCATCAGCACAGGTCCAGACACTGTATTGGGCAGAGATAAGCAGGTGGACCATCAGCACAGCTTCAGACCCTGTTTATTGGGCATAGATAAGCAGGTGAAGCATCAGCACAAGTCCAGAAACTGTGTATTGGGCAGAGATAAGCAGGTGGACCTTCAGCACAGGTCCAGACCATGTGTATGAGGCAGAGATAAGCAGGTGGACCATCACCACAGGTCCAGACCCTGTGTATTGCGCAGAGATAAGCAGGTGGACCATCAGCACAGGTCCAGACCCTGTGCATTGGGCAGAGATAAGCAGATGGATCATCAGCACAGGTCCAGACCCTGTGTATTGGGCAGAGATAAGCAGGTGGACCATCAGCACAGGACCAAACCCTGTGTATTGGGCAGAGATAAGCAGGTGGACCATCAGAACAGGACCAAACCCTGTGTATTGGGCAGAGATTAGCAGGTGGACCTTCAGCACAGGTTGTGACCCTGTGTATTGGGCAGAAATAAGCAGGTGGATCATCAGCACAGGTCCAGACCCTGTGTATTGGGCAGAGATAAGCAGGTGGACCATCAGCACACCTCCAGACCCTGTGTATTGTGCAGACATAAGAAGGTGAACAATGAGCACAGGTCCAGTCCCTCTGTATTGGGAAGAGTCAAGCAGGTTGACCATCAGACCCTTTGTATAGGGCAGAGATAAGCAGGTGGATCATCAGCACAGCTCCAGACGCTGTGTATTGCGCAGATATAAGCAGGTGGACCATCAGCACAGGTCCAAACCCTGTTTATCAAGCAGAGATAAGCAGGTGGACCTTCAGCACTGGTGAAGACCCTGTGTATTGGGCAGAGATAAGCAGGTGGACCATCAGCACAGGTCCAGACCCTGTGTATTGGGCATAGATAAGCAGGTGGACCATCAGCACATGTCCAGACCCTGTGTATTGTGCAGAGATAAGAAGGTGGACCATCAGCACAGGTCCAGACCCTGTGTATTGGGCAGAGATAAGCAGGTGGACCATCAGTCCAGGTTAAGACCCTGTATATTGGGCAGAGATAAGCAGGTGGACCATCAGCACTGGTGAAGACCCTGTGTATTGGGCAGAGATAAGCAGGTGGACCATCAGCACAGGTCCAGACCCTGTGTATTGGGCAGAGATAAGCAGGTGGACCATCAGCACACCTCCAGACCCTGTGCATTGTGCAGACATAAGAAGGTGGACAATGAGCACAGGTCCAGTCCCTCTGTATTGGGAAGAGTCAAGCAGGTTGACCATCAGACCCTTTGTATAGGGCAGAGATAAGCAGGTGGACCATCAGCACAGGACCAGACCCTCTGTATTGGGCAGAGATAAGCAGGTGAACCATCAGCGCAGGTCCAGACCCTTTGTATTGGGAAGAGATAAGCAGGTGGACCATCAGCAAAGGTCCAGATGCTGTGTATTGGGCATGGATAAGCAGGTGGACTATCAACACAGGTCCAGACACTGTGTATTGGGCAGAGATAAGCAGGTGGCCATCACCACAGGTCCAAATGCTGTGTGTTGGGCAGAGATAAGAAGGGGGACCATCAGCATAGGTCCATACCTTGTGTATTGGTCAGAGATAAGCACGTGGACCATCAGCACAGGTCCAGACCATGTGTATTGGGCAGAGATAAGCAGGTGGACCATCAACACATGTCCAGACCCTGTGTATTGGGCAGAGATAAGCAGGTGGACCATCAGAACAGGTCCAGACACTGTGTATTGGGCAGAGATAAGCAGGTGGACCATCAGCACAGGTCCAGAACCTCTGTATTGGGCAGAGATATGCAGGTGGACCATCAGCACAGGTCCAGGACATTTGTATTGGACAGAGATAAGCAGGTGGACCATCAGCAGAGGTCCAGACCCTGTGTATTGGGCAGACATAAGCAGGTGGACCATCAGCACAGGTCCAGACCCTGTGTATTGGGCAGAGATAAGCAGGTGGACCATCTGCACAAGTCCAGAACCTGTGTATTGGGCAGAGATAAGCAGGTGGACCATCAGTCCAGGTCAAGACACTGTATATTGGGCAGAGATAAGCAGGTGGACCATCAGCACTGGTGAAGACCCTGTGTATTGGGCAGAGATAAGCAGGTGGACCATCAGCACAGGTCCAGACCCTGTGTATTGGGCAGAGATAAGCAGGTGGACCATCAGCACAGATCTAGACCCTGTGTATTGGGCAGAGATAAGCAGGTGGACCATCAGCACAGGTCCTGACGCTGTGTATTGGGCAGAGCTAAGCAGGTGGACCATCAGCACAGGTCCAGACGCTGTATATTGGGCAGAGATAAGCAGGTGGATCATCAGCACAGGTCCAAACACTGTGTATTTGTCAGAGATAAGCAGATGGACCATCAGCACAGGTCCAAACGCTGTGTATTGGGCAGAGATAAGCAGGTGGACCATCAGCACAGGTCCAGACACTGTATTGGGCAGAGATAAGCAGGTGGACCATCAGCACAGCTTCAGACCCTGTTTATTGGGCATAGATAAGCAGGTGAAGCATCAGCACAAGTCCAGAAACTGTGTATTGGGCAGAGATAAGCAGGTGGACCTTCAGCACAGGTCCAGACCATGTGTATGAGGCAGAGATAAGCAGGTGGACCATCACCACAGGTCCAGACTCTGTGTATTGCGCAGAGATAAGCAGGTGGACCATCAGCAAGGTCCAGACCCTGTGTATTGGGCAGAGATAATAAGGTGGACCATCAGCACAGGTTCAAACCCTGTGTATTGGTCAGAGATAAGCAGGTGGACCATCAGCACAGGTCCATACGCTGTGTATTGGGCAGAGATAAGCAGGTCGACCATCAGCACAGGTCCAAACACTGTGTATTGGGCAGGGATAAGCAGGTGGACCATCAGCACAGATCCAGACGCTGTGTATGGGGCAGAGATAAGCAGGTCAACCATCAGCATAGGTCCAGACCCTCTGTATTAGGAAGAGTTAAGCCGGTTGACCATCAGCACAGGTCCAGACCCTCTGTGTTGGGAAGAGATAAGCAGGTGGACCATCAGCACAGGTCCAGACCCTGTGTATTGGGCAGACATAAGCAGGTGGACCATCAGCACAGGTCTAGACCCTGTGTATTGGGCAGAGATAAGCAGGTGGACCATCAGCACAAGTCCAGATCCTGTGTGTTGGGCAGAGATAAGCAGGTGGACCATCAGTACAGTTCAAGACCCTGTGTATTGTGCAGAGATAAGCAGGTGGACCATCAGCACAGCTCAAGACCCTCTGTATTGGGAAGAGTTAAGCAGGTTGACAATCAGCACAGGACCAGACCCTGTGTATTGGGCAGAAATAAGCACGTGGACAATCAGTACAGGTCCACACCCTGTGTATTGGGCAGAGATAAGCAGGTGGACCATCTGCACAGGTCCAGACACTGTGTATTGGGCAGAGATAAGCAGGTGGACCATCAGCACAGGTCCAGATCCTGTGTATTGGGCAGACATAAGCAGGTGGACCTTCAGCACTGCTCCTGACCCTGTGTATTGGGCAGAGATAAGCAGGTGGACCTTTAGCACAGATCCAGAACCTGCGCATTGGGCAGAGATAAGCAGGTGGACAATCAGCACAGGTCCAGACGCTGTGTATTGGGCAGAGATAAGCAGGTGGAACATCAGCACAGGTCCAGACCCTGTGTATTGGGCAGATATAAACAGGTGGACCATCAGCACAGGACCAAACCATGTGTATTGGGCAGAGATTAGCAGGTGGACCTTCAGCACAGGTCCAACCTTGTGTATTGGGCAGAGATAAGCAGGTGGACCATCAGCAGAGGTCCAAATCCTGAGTATCGGGCAGAGATAAGCAGGTGGATATTCAGCACAGGTCCAGACCATGTGTATTGGGCAGAGATAAGCAGTTACATCATCAGCAAAGGTCCAGACCCTGTGTATTGGGCAGAGATAAGCAGGTCGACCATCAGCAGATGTCCAAACACTGTGTATTGGGCAGGGATAAGCAGGTGGACCGTCAGCACAGGGCCAGACCCTGTGTATTGGGCAGAGATAAGCCGGTGGACCATCAGCACAGGTCCAGACGCTGTGTATTGGGCAGAGATAAGCAGGTCGACCATCAGCACAGGTCCAAACACTGTGTATTGGGCAGGGATAAGCAGGTGGACCATCAGCACTGGTCCAGACCCTGTGTATTGGGCAGAGATAAGCAGGTGGACCATCAGCACAGGTCCAGACCCTGTGTATTGGGCAGAGATAAGCAGGTTGACCATCAGCACAGGACCAGACCCTCTGTATTGGGCAGAGATAAGCAGGTGAACCATCAGCACAGGTCCAGACCCTTTGTATTGGGAAGAGTTAAGCAGGTTGACCATCAGCACAGGTCCAGACACTGTGTATTGGGCAGAGATAAGCAGGTGGACCATCAGCAAAGGTCCAGATGCTGTGTATTGGGCAGAGATAAGCAGGTGGACTATCAACACAGGTCCAGACACTGTGTATTGGGCAGAGATAAGCAGGTGGCCATCACCACAAGTCCAAATGCTGTGTATTGGGCAGAGATAAGAAGGGGGACCATCAGCATATGTCCATACCTTGTGTATTGGTCAGAGATAAGCACGTGGACCATCAGCACAGGTCCAGACCATGTGTATTGGGCAGAGATAAGCAGGTGGACCATCAACACATGTCCAGACCCTGTGTATTGGGCAGTGATAAGCAGGTGGACCATCAGAACATGTCCAGACACTGTGTATCGGGCAGAGATAAGCAGGTGGACCATCAGCACAGGTCCAGAACCTCTGTATTGGGCAGAGATAAGCAGGTGGACCATCAGCACAGGTGCAGGACATTTGTATTGGACAGAGATAAGCAGGTGGACCATCAGCACAGGTCCAGACCCTCTGTATTAGGAAGAGTTAAGCCGGTTGACCATCAGCTCATGTCCAGACCCCGTGTATTTGGCAGAGATAAGCATGTGGACGATCCGCACAGGTTCAGACCCTGTGCATCGGGCAGAGATAAGCAGGTGGACCATCAGCAGAGGTCCAGACCCTGTGTATTGGGCAGAGATAAGCAGGTGGACCATCAGTCCAGGTCAAGACCCTGTATATTGGGCAGAGATAAGCAGGTGGACCATCAGCACTGGTGAAGACCCTGTGTATTGGGCAGAGATAAGCAGGTGGACCATCAGCACAGGTCCAGACCCTGTGTATTGGGCAGAGATAAGCAGGTGGACCATCAGCACATGTCCAGACCCTGTGTATTGTGCAGAGATAAGAAGGTGGACCATCAGCACAGGTCCAGACCCTGTGTATTGGTCAGAGATAAGCAGGTGGACCATCAGCACAGATCTAGACCCTGTGTATTGGGCAGAGATAAGCAGGTGGACCATCAGCACAGGTCCTGACGCTGTGTATTGGGCAGAGCTAAGCAGGTGGACCATCAGCACAGGTCCAGATGCTGTATATTGGGCAGAGATAAGCAGGTGGATCATCAGCACAGGTCCAAACACTGTGTATTTGTCAGAGATAAGCAGAAGGACCATCAGCACAGGTCCAAACCCTGTGTATTGGGCAGAGATAAGCAGGTGGACCATCAGCACAGGTCCAGACACTGTATTGGGCAGAGATAAGCAGGTGGACCATCAGCACAGCTTCAGACCCTGTTTATTGGGCATAGATAAGCAGGTGAAGCATCAGCACAAGTCCAGAAACTGTGTATTGGGCAGAGATAAGCAGGTGGACCTTCAGCACAGGTCCAGACCATGTGTATGAGGCAGAGATAAGCAGGTGGACCATCACCACGGGTCCAGACCCTGTGTATTGCGCAGAGATAAGCAGGTGGACCATCAGCACAGGTCCAGACCCTGTGCATTGGGCAGAGATAAGCAGATGGACCATCAGCACAGGTCCAGACCCTGTGTATTGGGCAGAGATAAGCAGGTGGACCATCAGCACAGGACCAAACCATGTGTATTGGGCAGAGACAAGCAGGTGGACCATCAGAACAGGACCAAACCCTGTGTATTGGGCAGAGATTAGCAGGTGGACCTTCAGCACAGGTTGTGACCCTGTGTATTGGGCAGAAATAAGCAGGTGGATCATCAGCACAGGTCCAGACCCTGTGTATTGGGCAGAGATAAGCAGGTGGACCATCAGCACACCTCCAGACCCTGTGTATTGTGCAGACATAAGAAGGTGGACAATGAGCACAGGTCCAGTCCCTCTGTATTGGGAAGAGTCAAGCAGGTTGACCATCAGACCCTTTGTATAGGGCAGAGATAAGCAGGTGGACCATCAGCACAGCTCCAGACGCTGTGTATTGCGCAGATATAAGCAGGTGGACCATCAGCACAGGTCCAAACCCTGTTTATGAAGCAGAGATAAGCAGGTGGACCTTCAGCACTGGTGAAGACCCTGTGTATTGGGCAGAGATAAGCAGGTGGACCATCAGCACAGGTCCAGACCCTGTGTATTGGGCAGAGATAAGCAGGTGGACCATCAGCACATGTCCAGACCCTGTGTATTGTGCAGAGATAAGAAGGTGGACCATCAGCACTGGTCCAGACCCTGTGTATTGGGCAGAGATAAGCAGGTGGACCATCAGTCCAGGTTAAGACCCTGTATATTGGGCGGAGATAAGCAGGTGGACCATCAGCACTGGTGAAGACCCTGTGTATTGGGCAGAGATAAGCAGGTGGACCATCAGCACAGGTCCAGACCCTGTGTATTGGGCAGAGATAAGCAGGTGGACCATCAGCACACCTCCAGACCCTGTGCATTGTGCAGACATAAGAAGGTGGACAATGAGCACAGGTCCAGTCCCTCTGTATTGGGAAGAGTCAAGCAGGTTGACCATCAGACCCTTTGTATAGGGCAGAGATAAGCAGGTGGACCATCAGCACAGGTCCAGACCCTTTGTATTGGGAAGAGTTAAGCAGGTTGACCATCAGCACAGGTCCAGACACTGTGTATTGGGCAGAGATAAGCAGGTGGACCATCAGCAAAGGTCCAGATGCTGTGTATTGGGCAGAGATAAGCAGGTGGACTATCAACACAGGTCCAGACACTGTCTATTGGGCAGAGATAAGCAGGTGGCCATCACCACAGGTCCAAATGCTGTGTATTGGGCAGAGATAAGAAGGGGGACCATCAGCATAGGTCCATACCTTGTGTATTGGTCAGAGATAAGCACGTGGACCATCAGCACAGGTCCAGACCATGTGTATTGGGCAGAGATAAGCAGGTGGACCATCAACACATGTCCAGACCCTGTGTATTGGGCAGAGATAAGCAGGTGGACCATCAGAACAGGTCCAGACACTGTGTATTGGGCAGAGATAAGCAGGTGGACCATCAGCACAGGTCCAGAACCTCTGTATTGGGCAGAGATAAGCAGGTGGACCATCAGCACAGGTCCAGGACATTTGTATTGGACAGAGATAAGCAGGTGGACCATCAGCACAGGTCCAGACCCTCTGTATTAGGAAGGGTTAAGCCGGTTGACCATCAGCTCATGTCCAGACCCCGTGTATTTGGCAGAGATAAGCATGTGGACGATCCGCACAGGTCCAGACCCTGTGCATCGGGCAGAGATAAGCAGGTGGACCATCAGCAGAGGTCCAGACCCTGTGTATTGGGCAGACATAAGCAGGTGGACCATCAGCACAGGTCCAGACCCTGTGTATTGGGCAGAGATAAGCAGGTGGACCATCTGCACAAGTCCAGAACCTGTGTATTGGGCAGAGATAAGCAGGTGGACCATCAGTCCAGGTCAAGACACTGTATATTGGGCAGAGATAAGCAGGTGGACCATCAGCACTGGTGAAGACCCTGTGTATTGGGCAGAGATAAGCAGGTGGACCATCAGCACAGGTCCAGACCCTGTGTATTGGGCAGAGATAAGCAGGTGGACCATCAGCACATGTCCAGACCCTGTGTATTGGGCAGAGATAAGCAGGTGGACCATCAGCACAGGTCCAGACCCTGTGTATTGGGCAGAGATAAGCAGGTGGACCATCAGCACATCTCCAGACCCTGTGTATTGTGCAGAGATAAGAAGGTGGACCATCAGCACCAGTCCAGACCCTGTGTATTGGTCAGAGATAAACAGGTGGACCATCAGCACAGATCTAGACCCTGTGTATTGGGCAGAGATAAGCAGGTGGACCATCAGCACAGGTCCTGACGCTGTGTATTGGGCAGAGCTAAGCAGGTGGACCATCAGCACAGGTCCAGACGCTGTATATTGGGCAGAGATAAGCAGGTGGATCATCAGCACAGGTCCAAACACTGTGTATTTGTCAGAGATAAGCAGATGGACCATCAGCACAGGTCCAAACCCTGTGTATTGGGCAGAGATAAGCAGGTGGACCATCAGCACAGGTCCAGACACTGTATTGGGCAGAGATAAGCAGGTGGACCATCAGCACAGCTTCAGACCCTGTTTATTGGGCATAGATAAGCAGGTGAAGCATCAGCACAAGTCCAGAAACTGTGTATTGGGCAGAGATAAGCAGGTGGACCTTCAGCACAGGTCCAGACCATGTGTATGAGGCAGAGATAAGCAGGTGGACCATCACCACAGGTCCAGACTCTGTGTATTGCGCAGAGATAAGCAGGTGGACCATCAGCACAGGTCCAGACCCTGTGCATTGGGCAGAGATAAGCAGGTGGACCATCAGCACAGGTCCAGAACCTGTGTATTGTGCAGAGATAAGCAGGTGGACCATCAGCACAGGACCAAACCATGTGTATTGGGCAGAGACAAGCAGGTGGACCATCAGAACAGGACCAAACCCTGTGTATTGGGCAGAGATTAGCAGGTGGACCTTCAGCACAGGTTGTGACCCTGTGTATTGGGCAGAAATAAGCAGGTGGATCATCAGCACAGGTCCAGACCCTGTGTATTGGGCAGAGATAAGCAGGTGGACCATCAGCACACCTCCAGACCCTGTGTATTGTGCAGACATAAGAAGGTGGACAATGAGCACAGGTCCAGTCCCTCTGTATTGGGAAGAGTCAAGCAGGTTGACCATCAGACCCTTTGTATAGGGCAGAGATAAGCAGGTGGACCATCAGCACAGCTCCAGACGCTGTGTATTGCGCAGATATAAGCAGGTGGACCATCAGCACAGGTCCAAACCCTGTTTATGAAGCAGAGATAAGCAGGTGGACCTTCAGCACTGGTGAAGACCCTGTGTATTGGGCAGAGATAAGCAGGTGGACCATCAGCACAGGTCCAGACCCTGTGTATTGGGCAGAGATAAGCAGGTGGACCATCAGCACATGTCCAGACCCTGTGTATTGTGCAGAGATAAGAAGGTGGACCATCAGCACTGGTCCAGACCCTGTGTATTGGGCAGAGATAAGCAGGTGGACCATCAGTCCAGGTTAAGACCCTGTATATTGGGCGGAGATAAGCAGGTGGACCATCAGCACTGGTGAAGACCCTGTGTATTGGGCAGAGATAAGCAGGTGGACCATCAGCACAGGTCCAGACCCTGTGTATTGGGCAGAGATAAGCAGGTGGACCATCAGCACACCTCCAGACCCTGTGCATTGTGCAGACATAAGAAGGTGGACAATGAGCACAGGTCCAGTCCCTCTGTATTGGGAAGAGTCAAGCAGGTTGACCATCAGACCCTTTGTATAGGGCAGAGATAAGCAGGTGGACCATCAGCACAGGTCCAGACCCTTTGTATTGGGAAGAGTTAAGCAGGTTGACCATCAGCACAGGTCCAGACACTGTGTATTGGGCAGAGATAAGCAGGTGGACCATCAGCAAAGGTCCAGATGCTGTGTATTGGGCAGAGATAAGCAGGTGGACTATCAACACAGGTCCAGACACTGTGTATTGGGCAGAGATAAGCAGGTGGCCATCACCACAGGTCCAAATGCTGTGTATTGGGCAGAGATAAGAAGGGGGACCATCAGCATAGGTCCATACCTTGTGTATTGGTCAGAGATAAGCACGTGGACCATCAGCACAGGTCCAGACCATGTGTATTGGGCAGAGATAAGCAGGTGGACCATCAACACATGTCCAGACCCTGTGTATTGGGCAGAGATAAGCAGGTGGACCATCAGAACAGGTCCAGACACTGTGTATTGGGCAGAGATAAGCAGGTGGACCATCAGCACAGGTCCAGAACCTCTGTATTGGGCAGAGATAAGCAGGTGGACCATCAGCACAGGTCCAGGACATTTGTATTGGACAGAGATAAGCAGGTGGACCATCAGCACAGGTCCAGACCCTCTGTATTAGGAAGGGTTAAGCCGGTTGACCATCAGCTCATGTCCAGACCCCGTGTATTTGGCAGAGATAAGCATGTGGACGATCCGCACAGGTCCAGACCCTGTGCATCGGGCAGAGATAAGCAGGTGGACCATCAGCAGAGGTCCAGACCCTGTGTATTGGGCAGACATAAGCAGGTGGACCATCAGCACAGGTCCAGACCCTGTGTATTGGGCAGAGATAAGCAGGTGGACCATCTGCACAAGTCCAGAACCTGTGTATTGGGCAGAGATAAGCAGGTGGACCATCAGTCCAGGTCAAGACACTGTATATTGGGCAGAGATAAGCAGGTGGACCATCAGCACTGGTGAAGACCCTGTGTATTGGGCAGAGATAAGCAGGTGGACCATCAGCACAGGTCCAGACCCTGTGTATTGGGCAGAGATAAGCAGGTGGACCATCAGCACATGTCCAGACCCTGTGTATTGGGCAGAGATAAGCAGGTGGACCATCAGCACAGGTCCAGACCCTGTGTATTGGGCAGAGATAAGCAGGTGGACCATCAGCACATCTCCAGACCCTGTGTATTGTGCAGAGATAAGAAGGTGGACCATCAGCACCAGTCCAGACCCTGTGTATTGGTCAGAGATAAGCAGGTGGACCATCAGCACAGATCTAGACCCTGTGTATTGGGCAGAGATAAGCAGGTGGACCATCAGCACAGGTCCTGACGCTGTGTATTGGGCAGAGCTAAGCAGGTGGACCATCAGCACAGGTCCAGACGCTGTATATTGGGCAGAGATAAGCAGGTGGATCATCAGCACAGGTCCAATCACTGTGTATTTGTCAGAGATAAGCAGATGGACCATCAGCACAGGTCCAAACCCTGTGTATTGGGCAGAGATAAGCAGGTGGACCATCAGCACAGGTCCAGACACTGTATTGGGCAGAGATAAGCAGGTGGACCATCAGCACAGCTTCAGACCCTGTTTATTGGGCATAGATAAGCAGGTGAAGCATCAGCACAAGTCCAGAAACTGTGTATTGGGCAGAGATAAGCAGGTGGACCTTCAGCACAGGTCCAGACCATGTGTATGAGGCAGAGATAAGCAGGTGGACCATCACCACAGGTCCAGACTCTGTGTATTGCGCAGAGATAAGCAGGTGGACCATCAGCACAGGTCCAAACCCTGTTTATCAAGCAGAGATAAGCAGGTGGACCTTCAGCACAGGTCGAGACCATGTGTATAGGGCAGAGATAAGCAGGTGGACCATCAGCACATGTCCAGACCCTGTGTATTGGGCAGTGATAAGCAGGTGTACCATCAGTACCGGTCCAGACCCTAGGTATTGGGCAGAGATAAGCAGGTGGATCATCAGCAAAGGTCCAGACCCTGTGTATTGGGCAGAGATATGCAGATGGACCATCAGCACAGGTCGAGACACTGTGTATTGGGCAGAGATAAACAGGTGGACCATCAGCATAGGTCCAGACGCTGTGTATTGGGCAGAGATAAGCTGGTGGACCATCAGCACAGGTCCAGACGCTGTGTATTGGGCAGAGATAAGCAGGTGGACCATCAGTACAGGTCCAAACACTGTGTATTTGACAGAGATAAGCAGGTGGATCATCAGCACAGGACCAGACCCTGTGTATTGGGTAGAGATAAGCAGGTGGACCATCAGCACAAGTCCTGATCCTGTGTATTGGGCAGAGATAAGAAGGTGGACCTTCAGCACAGGTCCAGATCATGTGTATTAGGCAGAGATAAGCAGGTGGACCATCGCCACAGGTCGAGACCCTGTGTATTGCGAAGAGTTAAGCAGGTGGACCATCAGCACAGGTCCAGACCCTCTGCATTGGGCAGCGATAAGCAGGTGGATCATCAGTACAGGTCCAGACCCTGTGTATTGGGCAGAGATAAGCAGGTGGACCATCAGCACAGGTCCAGACCCCGTGTATTGTGCAGACATAAGAAGGTGGACCATCAGCACATGTCCAGTCCCTCTGTATTGGGAAGAGTCAAGCAGGTTGACCATCAGACCCAATGTATAGGGCAGAGATAAGTAGGTCGAACATCAGCACAGGTCCAGACGCTGTGTTTTGGGCAGTGATAAGCAGGTGGACCTTCAGCACAGGTCCAGACCCTGTGTATTGGGCAGACATAAGCAGGTGGACCTTCTGCACAGCTGCAGACCCTGTACATTGGGCAGAGATAAGCAGGTGGACCTTGAGTACAGGTCCAGAACATGTGTATTGGGAAGAGATAAGCAGGTGGAGCATCAGCACAGGTCCAGACCCTGTTTATTTGGCAGAGATATGCAGGTGGACCATCAGCACAGGTCCAGACACTGTGTATTGGGCAGAGATAAGCAGGTGGACTATCAGCACAGGTCCAGATGCTGTGTATTGGGCAGAGATAAGAAGGTGGACCATCAGCATAGGTCCATACCCTGTGTATTGGTCAGAGATAAGCAGGTGGACCATCAGCACAGGTCCAGACCCTGTGTATTGGGCAGAGATAAGCAGGTAGACATACAGAACAGGTCCAGACCCTGTGCATTGGGCAGAGATAAGCAGGTGGACCATCAGTACAGGTCCAGAACCTGTGTATTGGGCAGAGATGAGCAGGTGGACCATCAGCACAGCTCCAGACACTGTGTATTGTGCAGACAAAAGAAGGTGGACCATCAGCACAGGTCGAGTCCCTCTGTATTGGGAAGAGTGAAGCAGGTTGACCATCAGACCCTATGTATAGGGCAGAGATAAGCAGGTGGACCATCAGCACAGGTTCAGACGCTGTGTATTGGGCAGAGATAAGCAGGTGGACCATCAGCACATGTCCAGAACCTGTGTATTGGGCCGGGATAAGCAGGTGGACCTTCAGCACAGGTCCAGACCATATGTTTTGGGAAGAGATAAGCAGGTGGACCATCACCACAGGTCCAGACCCTGTGTATTGTGCAGACATAAGAAGGTGGACCATCAGCATAGGTCCAGACCCTCTGTATTGGGAATAGTTAAGCAGGTTGAACATCAGCACAGGTCCAGACCCTATGTATAGGGCAGAGATAAGCAGTTGGACCATCAGCACAGGTCCAGACGTTGTGTATTGGGCAGAGATAAGCAGGTAGAAATTCAGCACAGGTCCAGACCCTGTGTATTGGGCAGAGATAAGCAGGTGGACCTTCAGCACAGCTCCAGACCCTGTGTATTGGGCAGAGATAAGCAGGTGGACCTTTAGCACAGATCCAGATGCTGTGTATTGGGCAGAGATAAGCAGGTGGACCATCAGCAAAGGTCCAGATGCTGTGTATTGGGCAGAGATAAGCAGGTGGACTATCAACACAGGTCCAGACACTGTGTATTGGGCAGAGATAAGCAGGTGGCCATCACCACAGGTCCAAATGCTGTGTATTGGGCAGAGATAAGAAGGGGGACCATCAGCATAGGTCCATACCTTGTGTATTGGTCAGAGATAAGCACGTGGACCATCAGCACAGGTCCAGACCATGTGTATTGGGCAGAGATAAGCAGGTGGACCATCAGTCCAGGTCAAGACACTGTATATTGGGCAGAGATAAGCAGGTGGACCATCAGCACTGGTGAAGACCCTGTGTATTGGGCAGAGATAAGCAGGTGGACCATCAACACATGTCCAGACCCTGTGTATTGGGCAGAGATAAGCAGGTGGACCATCAGAACAGGTCCAGACACTGTGTATTGGGCAGAGATAAGCAGGTGGACCATCAGCACAGGTCCAGAACCTCTGTATTGGGCAGAGATAAGCAGGTGGACCATCAGCACAGGTCCAGGACATTTGTATTGGACAGAGATAAGCAGGTGGACCATCAGCACAGGTCCAGACCCTCTGTATTAGGAAGAGTTAAGCCGGTTGACCATCAGCTCATGTCCAGACCCCGTGTATTTGGCAGAGATAAGCATGTGGACGATCCGCACAGGTCCAGACCCTGTGCATCGGGCAGAGATAAGCAGGTGGACCATCAGCAGAGGTCCAGACCCTGTGTATTGGGCAGACATAAGCAGGTGGACCATCAGCACAGGTCCAGACCCTGTGTATTGGGCAGAGATAAGCAGGTGGACCATCTGCACAAGTCCAGAACCTGTGTATTGGGCAGAGATAAGCAGGTGGACCATCAGTCCAGGTCAAGACACTGTATATTGGGCAGAGATAAGCAGGTGGACCATCAGCACTGGTGAAGACCCTGTGTATTGGGCAGAGATAAGCAGGTGGACCATCAGCACAGGTCCAGACCCTGTGTATTGGGCAGAGATAAGCAGGTGGACCATCAGCACATGTCCAGACCCTGTGTATTGGGCAGAGATAAGCAGGTGGACCATCAGCACTGGTGAAGACCCTGTGTATTGGGCAGAGATAAGCAGGTGGACCATCAGCACAGGTCCAGACCCTGTGTATTGGGCAGAGATAAGCAGGTGGACCATCAGCACATGTCCAGACCCTGTGTATTGTGCAGAGATAAGAAGGTGGACCATCAGCACAGGTCCAGACCCTGTGTATTGGTCAGAGATAAGCAGGTGGACCATCAGCACAGATCTAGACCCTGTGTATTGGGCAGAGATAAGCAGGTGGACCATCAGCACAGGTCCTGACGCTGTGTATTGGGCAGAGCTAAGCAGGTGGACCATCAGCACAGGTCCAGATGCTGTATATTGGGCAGAGATAAGCAGGTGGATCATCAGCACAGGTCCAAACACTGTGTATTTGTCAGAGATAAGCAGATGGACCATCAGCACAGGTCCAAACCCTGTGTATTGGGCAGAGATAAGCAGGTGGACCATCAGCACAGGTCCAGACACTGTATTGGGCAGAGATAAGCAGGTGGACCATCAGCACAGCTTCAGACCCTGTGTATTGGTCAGAGATAAGCAGGTGGACCATCAGCACAGGTCCTGACGCTGTGTATTGGGCAGAGCTAAGCAGGTGGACCATCAGCACAGGTCCAGATGCTGTATATTGGGCAGAGATAAGCAGGTGGATCATCAGCACAGGTCCAAACACTGTGTATTTGTCAGAGATAAGCAGATGGACCATCAGCACAGGTCCAAACCCTGTGTATTGGGCAGAGATAAGCAGGTGGACCATCAGCACAAGTCCAGAAACTGTGTATTGGGCAGAGATAAGCAGGTGGACCTTCAGCACAGGTCCAGACCATGTGTATGAGGCAGAGATAAGCAGGTGGACCATCACCACAGGTCCAGACCCTGTGTATTGCGCAGAGATAAGCAGGTGGACCATCAGCACAGGTCCAGACCCTGTGCATTGGGCAGAGATAAGCAGATGGACCATCAGCACAGGTCCAGACCCTGTGTATTGGGCAGAGATAAGCAGGTGGACCATCAGCACAGGACCAAACCATGTGTATTGGGCAGAGACAAGCAGGTGGACCATCAGAACAGGACCAAACCCTGTGTATTGGGCAGAGATTAGCAGGTGGACCTTCAGCACAGGTTTTGACCCTGTGTATTGGGCAGAAATAAGCAGGTGGATCATCAGCACAGGTCCAGACCCTGTGTATTGGGCAGAGATAAGCAGGTGGACCATCAGCACACCTCCAGACCCTGTGTATTGTGCAGACATAAGAAGGTGGACAATGAGCACAGGTCCAGTCCCTCTGTATTGGGAAGAGTCAAGCAGGTTGACCATCAGACCCTTTGTATAGGGCAGAGATAAGCAGGTGGACCATCAGCACAGCTCCAGACGCTGTGTATTGCGCAGATATAAGCAGGTGGACCATCAGCACAGGTCCAAACCCTGTTTATCAAGCAGAGATAAGCAGGTGGACCTTCAGCACTGGTGAAGACCCTGTGTATTGGGCAGAGATAAGCAGGTGGACCATCAGCACAGGTCCAGACCCTGTGTATTGGGCAGAGATAAGCAGGTGGACCATCAGCACATGTCCAGACCCTGTGTATTGTGCAGAGATAAGAAGGTGGACCATCAGCACAGGTCCAGACCCTGTGTATTGGGCAGAGATAAGCAGGTGGACCATCAGTCCAGGTTAAGACCCTGTATATTGGGCGGAGATAAGCAGGTGGACCATCAGCACTGGTGAAGACCCTGTGTATTGGGCAGAGATAAGCAGGTGGACCATCAGCACAGGTCCAGACCCTGTGTATTGGGCAGAGATAAGCAGGTGGACCATCAGCACACCTCCAGACCCTGTGCATTGTGCAGACATAAGAAGGTGGACAATGAGCACAGGTCCAGTCCCTCTGTATTGGGAAGAGTCAAGCAGGTTGACCATCAGACCCTTTGTATAGGGCAGAGATAAGCAGGTGGACCATCAGCACAGGTCCAGACCCTTTGTATTGGGAAGAGTTAAGCAGGTTGACCATCAGCACAGGTCCAGACACTGTGTATTGGGCAGAGATAAGCAGGTGGACCATCAGCAAAGGTCCAGATGCTGTGTATTGGGCAGAGATAAGCAGGTGGACTATCAACACAGGTCCAGACACTGTGTATTGGGCAGAGATAAGCAGGTGGCCATCACCACAGGTCCAAATGCTGTGTATTGGGCAGAGATAAGAAGGGGGACCATCAGCATAGGTCCATACCTTGTGTATTGGTCAGAGATAAGCACGTGGACCATCAGCACAGGTCCAGACCATGTGTATTGGGCAGAGATAAGCAGGTGGACCATCAACACATGTCCAGACCCTGTGTATTGGGCAGAGATAAGCAGGTGGACCATCAGAACAGGTCCAGACACTGTGTATTGGGCAGAGATAAGCAGGTGGACCATCAGCACAGGTCCAGAACCTCTGTATTGGGCAGAGATAAGCAGGTGGACCATCAGCACAGGTCCAGGACATTTGTATTGGACAGAGATAAGCAGGTGGACCATCAGCACAGGTCCAGACCCTCTGAATTAGGAAGAGTTAAGCCGGTTGACCATCAGCTCATGTCCAGACCCCGTGTATTTGGCAGAGATAAGCATGTGGACGATCCGCACAGGTCCAGACCCTGTGCATCAGGCAGAGATAAGCAGGTGGACCATCAGCAGAGGTCCAGACCCTGTGTATTGGGCAGACATAAGCAGGTGGACCATCAGCACAGGTCCAGACCCTGTGTATTGGGCAGAGATAAGCAGGTGGACCATCTGCACAAGTCCAGAACCTGTGTATTGGGCAGAGATAAGCAGGTGGACCATCAGCACAGGTCCAGACCCTGTGTATTGGGCAGAGATAAGCAGGTGGACCATCAGCACATCTCCAGACCCTGTGTATTGTGCAGAGATAAGAAGGTGGACCATCAGCACCAGTCCAGACCCTGTGTATTGGTCAGAGATAAGCAGGTGGACCATCAGCACAGATCTAGACCCTGTGTATTGGGCAGAGATAAGCAGGTGGACCATCAGCACAGGTCCTGACGCTGTGTATTGGGCAGAGCTAAGCAGGTGGACCATCAGCACAGGTCCAGACGCTGTATATTGGGCAGAGATAAGCAGGTGGATCATCAGCACAGGTCCAAACACTGCGTATTTGTCAGAGATAAGCAGATGGACCATCAGCACAGGTCCAAACCCTGTGTATTGGGCAGAGATAAGCAGGTGGACCATCAGCACAGGTCCAGACACTGTATTGGGCAGAGATAAGCAGGTGGACCATCAGCACAGCTTCAGACCCTGTTTATTGGGCATAGATAAGCAGGTGAAGCATCAGCACAAGTCCAGAAACTGTGTATTGGGCAGAGATAAGCAGGTGGACCTTCAGCACAGATCCAGACCATGTGTATGAGGCAGAGATAAGCAGGTGGACCATCACCACAGGTCCAGACTCTGTGTATTGCGCAGAGATAAGCAGGTGGACCATCAGCACAGGTCCAGACCCTGTGCATTGGGCAGAGATAAGCAGGTGGACCATCAGCACAGGTCCAGACCCTGTGTATTGGGCAGAGATAAGCAGGTGGACCATCAGCACAGGACCAAACCCTGTGTATTGGGCAGAGATAAGCAGGTGGACCATCAGAACAGGACCAAACCCTGTGTATTGGGCAGAGATTAGCAGGTGGACCTTCAGCACAGGTTGTGACCCTGTGTATTGGGCAGAAATAGGCAGGTGGATCATCAGCACAGGTCCAGACCCTGTGTATTGGGCAGAGATAAGCAGGTGGACCATCAGCACACCTCCAGACCCTGTGTATTGTGCAGACATAAGAAGGTGGACAATGAGCACAGGTCCAGTCCCTCTGTATTGGGAAGAGTCAAGCAGGTTGACCATCAGACCCTTTGTATAGGGCAGAGATAAGCAGGTGGACCATCAGCACAGCTCCAGATGCTGTGTATTGCGCAGATATAAGCAGGTGGACCATCAGCACAGGTCCAAACCCTGTTTATCAAGCAGAGATAAGCAGGTGGACCTTCAGCACAGGTCGAGACCATGTGTATAGGGCAGAGATAAGCAGGTGGACCATCAGCACATGTCCAGACCCTGTGTATTGGGCAGTGATAAGCAGGTGTACCATCAGTACTGGTCCAGACCCTAGGTATTGGGCAGAGATAAGCAGGTGGATCATCAGCAAAGGTCCAGACCCTGTGTATTGGGCAGAGATATGCAGATGGACCATCAGCACAGGTCGAGACACTGTGTATTGGGCAGAGATAAACAGGTGGACCATCAGCATAGGTCCAGACGCTGTGTATTGGGCAGAGATAAGCTGGTGGACCATCAGCACAGGTCCAGACGCTGTGTATTGGGCAGAGATAAGCAGGTGGACCATCAGTACAGGTCCTGATCCTGTGTATTGGGCAGAGATAAGAAGGTGGACCTTCAGCACAGGTCCAGATCATGTGTATTAGGCAGAGATAAGCAGGTGGACCATCGCCACAGGTCCAGACCCTGTGTATTGCGAAGAGTTAAGCAGGTGGACCATCAGCACAGGTCCAGACCCTCTGCATTGGGCAGCGATAAGCAGGTGGATCATCAGTACAGGTCCAGACCCTGTGTATTGGGCAGAGATAAGCAGGTGGACCATCAGCACAGGTCCAGACCCTGTGTATTGTGCAGACATAAGAAGGTGGACCATCAGCACATGTCCAGTCCCTCTGTATTGGGAAGAGTCAAGCAGGTTGACCATCAGACCCAATGTATAGGGCAGAGATAAGTAGGTCGAACATCAGCACAGGTCCAGACGCTGTGTTTTGGGCAGTGATAAGCAGGTGGACCTTCAGCACAGGTCCAGACCCTGTGTATTGGGCAGACATAAGCAGGTGGACCTTCTGCACAGCTGCAGACCCTGTACATTGGGCAGAGATAAGCAGGTGGACCTTGAGTACAGGTCCAGAACATGTGTAGTGGGAAGAGATAAGCAGGTGGAGCATCAGCACAGGTCCAGACCCTGTTTATTTGGCAGAGATATGCAGGTGGACCATCAGCACAGGTCCAGACACTGTGTATTGGGCAGAGATAAGCAGGTGGACTATCAGCACAGGTCCAGATGCTGTGTATTGGGCAGAGATAAGAAGGTGGACCATCAGCATAGGTCCATACCCTGTGTATTGGTCAGAGATAAGCAGGTGGACCATCAGCACAGGTCCAGACCCTGTGTATTGGGCAGAGATAAGGAGGTAGACATACAGAACAGGTCCAGACCCTGTGCATTGGGCAGAGATAAGCAGGTGGACCATCAGTACAGGTCCAGAACCTTTGTATTGGGCAGAGATAAGCAGGTGGACCATCAGCACAGCTCCAGACACTGTGTATTGTGCAGACATAAGAAGGTGGACCATCAGCACATGTCGAGTCCCTCTGTATTGGGAAGAGTGAAGCAGGTTGACCATCAGACCCTATGTATAGGGCAGAGATAAGCAGGTGGACCATCAGCACAGGTCCAGACGCTGTGTATTGGGCAGAGATAAGCAGGTGGACCATCAGCACAAGTCCAGAACCTGTGTATTGGGCCGGAATAAGCAGGTGGACCTTCAGCACAGGTCCAGACCATATGTTCTGGGAAGAGATAAGCAGGTGGACCATCACCACAGGTCCAGACCCTGTGTATTGTGCAGACATAAGAAGGTGGACCATCAGCATAGGTCCAGACCCTCTGTATTGGGAATAGTTAAGCAGGTTGAACATCAGCACAGGTCCAGACCCTATGTATAGGGCAGAGATAAGCAGTTGGACCATCAGCACAGGTCCAGACGTTGTGTATTGGGCAGAGATAAGCAGGTAGACATTCAGCACAGGTCCAGACCCTGTGTATTGGGCAGAGATAAGCAGGTGGACCTTCAGCACAGCTCCAGACCCTGTGTATTGGGCAGAGATAAGCAGGTGGACCTTTAGCACAGATCCAGATGCTGTGTATTGGGCAGAGATAAGCAGGTGGACCATCAGCAAAGGTCCAGATGCTGTGTATTGGGCAGAGATAAGCAGGTGGACTATCAACACAGGTCCAGACACTGTGTATTGGGCAGAGATAAGCAGGTGGCCATCACCACAGTTCCAAATGCTGTGTATTGGGCAGAGATAAGAAGGGGGACCATCAGCATAGGTCCATACCTTGTGTATTGGTCAGAGATAAGCACGTGGACCATCAGCACAGGTCCAGACCATGTGTATTGGGCAGAGATAAGCAGGTGGACCATCAACACATGTCCAGACCCTGTGTATTGGGCAGAGATAAGCAGGTGGACCATCAGAACAGGACCAGACACTGTGTATTGGGCAGAGATAAGCAGGTGGACCATCAGCACAGGTCCAGAACCTCTGTATTGGGCAGAGATAAGCAGGTGGACCATCAGCACAGGTCCAGGACATTTGTATTGGACAGAGATAAGCAGGTGGACCATCAGCACAGGTCCAGACCCTCTGTATTAGGAAGAGTTAAGCCGGTTGACCATCAGCTCATGTCCAGACCCCGTGTATTTGGCAGAGATAAGCATGTGGACGATCCGCACAGGTCCAGACCCTGTGCATCGGGCAGAGATAAGCAGGTGGACCATCAGCAGAGGTCCAGACCCTGTGTATTGGGCAGACATAAGCAGGTGGACCATCAGCACAGGTCCAGACCCTGTGTATTGGGCAGAGATAAGCAGGTGGACCATCTGCACAAGTCCAGAACCTGTGTATTGGGCAGAGATAAGCAGGTGGACCATCAGTCCAGGTCAAGACACTGTATATTGGGCAGAGATAAGCAGGTGGACCATCAGCACTGGTGAAGACCCTGTGTATTGGGCAGAGATAAGCAGGTGGACCATCAGCACAGGTCCAGACCCTGTGTATTGGGCAGAGATAAGCAGTTGGACCATCAGCACATGTCCAGACCCTGTGTATTGGGCAGAGATAAGCAGGTGGACCATCAGCACAGGTCCAGACCATGTGTATTGGGCAGAGATAAGCAGGTGGACCATCAGCACATCTCCAGACCCTGTGTATTGTGCAGAGATAAGAAGGTGGACCATCAGCACCAGTCCAGACCCTGTGTATTGGTCAGAGATAAGCAGGTGGACCATCAGCACAGATCTAGACCCTGTGTATTGGGCAGAGATAAGCAGGTGGACCATCAGCACAGGTCCAAACACTGTGTATTTGTCAGAGATAAGCAGATGGACCATCAGCACAGGTCCAAACCCTGTGTATTGGGCAACGATAAGCAGGTGGACCTTCAGCACAGCTCCAGACCCTGTGTATTGGGCAGAGATAAGCAGGTGGACCTTTAGCACAGATCCAGATGCTGTGTATTGGGCAGAGATAAGCAGGTGGACCATCAGCAAAGGTCCAGATGCTGTGTATTGGGCAGAGATAAGCAGGTGGACTATCAACACAGGTCCAGACACTGTGTATTGGGCAGAGATAAGCAGGTGGCCATCACCACAGGTCCAAATGCTGTGTATTGGGCAGAGATAAGAAGGGGGACCATCAGCATAGGTCCATACCTTGTGTATTGGTCAGAGATAAGCACGTGGACCATCAGCACAGGTCCAGACCATGTGTATTGGGCAGAGATAAGCAGGTGGACCATCAACACATGTCCAGACCCTGTGTATTGGGCAGAGATAAGCAGGTGGACCATCAGAACAAGTCCAGACACTGTGTATTGGGCAGAGATAAGCAGGTGGACCATCAGCACAGGTCCAGAACCTCTGTATTGGGCAGAGATAAGCAGGTGGACCATCAGCACAGGTCCAGGACATTTGTATTGGACAGAGATAAGCAGGTGGACCATCAGCACAGGTCCAGACCCTCTGTATTAGGAAGAGTTAAGCCGGTTGACCATCAGCTCATGTCCAGACCCCGTGTATTTGGCAGAGATAAGCATGTGGACGATCCGCACAGGTCCAGACCCTGTGCATCGGGCAGAGATAAGCAGGTGGACCATCAGCAGAGGTCCAGACCCTGTGTATTGGGCAGACATAAGCAGGTGGACCATCAGCACAGGTCCAGACCCTGTGTATTGGGCAGAGATAAGCAGGTGGACCATCTGCACAAGTCCAGAACCTGTGTATTGGGCAGAGATAAGCAGGTGGACCATCAGTCCAGGTCAAGACACTGTATATTGGGCAGAGATAAGCAGGTGGACCATCAGCACTGGTGAAGACCCTGTGTATTGGGCAGAGATAAGCAGGTGGACCATCAGCACAGGTCCATACCCTGTGTATTGGGCAGAGATAAGCAGGTGGACCATCAGCACATGTCCAGACCCTGTGTATTGGGCAGAGATAAGCAGGTGGACCATCAGCACTGGTGAAGACCCTGTGTATTGGGCAGAGATAAGCAGGTGGACCATCAGCACAGGTCCAGACCCTGTGTATTGGGCAGAGATAAGCAGGTGGACCATCAGCACATGTCCAGACCCTGTGTATTGTGCAGAGATAAGAAGGTGGACCATCAGCACAGGTCCAGACCCTTTGTATTGGTCAGAGATAAGCAGGTGGACCATCAGCACAGATGTAGACCCTGTGTATTGGGCAGAGATAAGCAGGTGGACCATCAGCACAGGTCCTGACGCTGTGTATTGGGCAGAGCTAAGCAGGTGGACCATCAGCACAGGTCCAGATGCTGTATATTGGGCAGAGATAAGCAGGTGGATCATCAGCACAGGTCCAAACACTGTGTATTTGTCAGAGATAAGCAGATGGACCATCAGCACAGGTCCAAACCCTGTGTATTGGGCAGAGATAAGCAGGTGGACCATCAGCACAGGTCCAGACACTGTATTGGGCAGAGATAAGCAGGTGGACCATCAGCACAGCTTCAGACCCTGTTTATTGGGCATAGATAAGCAGGTGAAGCATCAGCACAAGTCCAGAAACTGTGTATTGGGCAGAGATAAGCAGGTGGACCTTCAGCACAGGTCCAGACCATGTGTATGAGGCAGAGATAAGCAGGTGGACCATCACCACAGGTCCAGACCCTGTGTATTGCGCAGAGATAAGCAGGTGGACCATCAGCACAGGTCCAGACCCTGTGCATTGGGCAGAGATAAGCAGATGGACCATCAGCACAGGTCCAGACCCTGTGTATTGGGCAGAGATAAGCAGGTGGACCATCAGCACAGGACCAAACCATGTGTATTGGGCAGAGACAAGCAGGTGGACCATCAGAACAGGACCAAACCCTGTGTATTGGGCAGAGATTAGCAGGTGGACCTTCAGCACAGGTTTTGACCCTGTGTATTGGGCAGAAATAAGCAGGTGGATCATCAGCACAGGTCCAGACCCTGTGTATTGGGCAGAGATAAGCAGGTGGACCATCAGCACACCTCCAGACCCTGTGTATTGTGCAGACATAAGAAGGTGGACAATGAGCACAGGTCCAGTCCCTCTGTATTGGGAAGAGTCAAGCAGGTTGACCATCAGACCCTTTGTATAGGGCAGAGATAAGCAGGTGGACCATCAGCACAGCTCCAGACGCTGTGTATTGCGCAGATATAAGCAGGTGGACCATCAGCACAGGTCCAAACCCTGTTTATCAAGCAGAGATAAGCAGGTGGACCTTCAGCACTGGTGAAGACCCTGTGTATTGGGCAGAGATAAGCAGGTGGGCCATCAGCACAGGTCCAGACCCTGTGTATTGGGCAGAGATAAGCAGGTGGACCATCAGCACATGTCCAGACCCTGTGTATTGTGCAGAGATAAGAAGGTGGACCATCAGCACAGGTCCAGACCCTGTGTATTGGGCAGAGATAAGCAGGTGGACCATCAGTCCAGGTTAAGACCCTGTATATTGGGCGGAGATAAGCAGGTGGACCATCAGCACTGGTGAAGACCCTGTGTATTGGGCAGAGATAAGCAGGTGGACCATCAGCACAGGTCCAGACCCTGTGTATTGGGCAGAGATAAGCAGGTGGACCATCAGCACACCTCCAGACCCTGTGCATTGTGCAGACATAAGAAGGTGGACAATGAGCACAGGTCCAGTCCCTCTGTATTGGGAAGAGTCAAGCAGGTTGACCATCAGACCCTTTGTATAGGGCAGAGATAAGCAGGTGGACCATCAGCACAGGTCCAGACCCTTTGTATTGGGAAGAGTTAAGCAGGTTGACCATCAGCACAGGTCCAGACACTGTGTATTGGGCAGAGATATGCAGGTGGACCATCAGCAAAGGTCCAGATGCTGTGTATTGGGCAGAGATAAGCAGGTGGACTATCAACACAGGTCCAGACACTGTGTATTGGGCAGAGATAAGCAGGTGGCCATCACCACAGGTCCAAATGCTGTGTATTTGGCAGAGATAAGAAGGGGGACCATCAGCATAGGTCCATACCTTGTGTATTGGTCAGAGATAAGCACGTGGACCATCAGCACAGGTCCAGACCATGTGTATTGGGCAGAGATAAGCAGGTGGACCATCAACACATGTCCAGACCCTGTGTATTGGGCAGAGATAAGCAGGTGGACCATCAGAACAGGTCCAGACACTGTGTATTGGGCAGAGATAAGCAGGTGGACCATCAGCACAGGTCCAGAACCTCTGTATTGGGCAGAGATAAGCAGGTGGACCATCAGCACAGGTCCAGGACATTTGTATTGGACAGAGATAAGCAGGTGGACCATCAGCACAGGTCCAGACCCTCTGAATTAGGAAGAGTTAAGCCGGTTGACCATTAGCTCATGTCCAGACCCCGTGTATTTGGCAGAGATAAGCATGTGGACGATCCGCACAGGTCCAGACCCTGTGCATCGGGCAGAGATAAGCAGGTGGACCATCAGCAGAGGTCCAGACCCTGTGTATTGGGCAGACATAAGCAGGTGGACCATCAGCACAGGTCCAGACCCTGTGTATTGGGCAGAGATAAGCAGGTGGACCATCTGCACAAGTCCAGAACCTGTGTATTGGGCAGAGATAAGCAGGTGGACCATCAGTCCAAGTCAAGACACTGTATATTGGGCAGAGATAAGCAGGTGGACCATCAGCACTGGTGAAGACCCTGTGTATTGGGCAGAGATAAGCAGGTGGACCATCAGCACAGGTCCAG